>NC_136685.1:31890452-32492952 GCF_903797595.1 Erithacus rubecula
CAGATTACTAGTTCATTAATGAGTTAAAACAGCCATGTACAAGCAATCCCACAGATTTCCTGAAGTGCTGTGCTTGTGCTGTCACTGAATAGATGTATGCCTCCTAGATGGAGCCAGAGACATTACTACTGGTGCATAACATGGTATTACAGCACAGTGAAAGTATATTTTTCAAATATGAGCAAGTAGCACATTTAACTCATTTTTCAAGATCAAATATCTAGTCCTTTAGATGGTGACAAAGTAGCAATATTTACTTTTTGTAAATGCCTATCTACCAAGATGGTTCATCCCTGTGTATTTTGGATTAGTCATTTGATAATTAAATGTTTCACTACCACAAAAATTTTCTTGTAGTTGTGTCTGTAAGTTATGAATTTTAGCTTTGCAGTCATGCTAAGTGGTGTGATAAATCACACCAGGCAGCAGGCAGCCCTGTGAAGAGATACATCAATTGTATTACACGTAGACTTAAACAACCTTCAAAAAATTAAGAACAACATCCTCATTCCACAGAAATGAATGACAGACTTTGACATTGTGGCAGGGTCACAGTGTCAATTTTTGCTTTCTTTTGCTTTGAATTTAACTTACAGACTATTTTCTTGCTTTAAAAATGCCTTATTTTAATAATTTGTTAACATTGAAATATGTATGTATGTATCTGCATGTATACATAAGCATAATTTTATCTCTCCTGGATAGTGTTTTTCATATCTCCAAAGGCAGTCAAAGTTGATTTACCTTCAGTAAAAATATCTTTGTAATAACTTTACTCATTGACATGAAGTGAGTTTAAGTTAGCAACTTAAAGTACTTAAAATAGTTTAAAAATCCATGTCCTTTACTTTAAATGTTGTGGTTCTTTCATTTCACAAGGACTCCAAATCAATTCACCAACTTAGTGAAGAATTTAGTATTCACTGATGGAATAGCAAAACAATTAAAATAATGGTAATTCAGAAAGCAGACATCTCTGAGACATATACAAGGAATATTTAAAGTATTTTTTTTCCTTTTCAATTCTGATTTGTAAAACAAGGATTTAATTTCAAACAAGTTATTCAGAGAGCTCTCATTTCTGTGATGCTTCTGAAACCAATTCTCTGTTCAGGTTGTCCCACAAGAGAAAGAACATTTACTAATGCTTTGAAAATGAACCTGACATCATCCTTTTTGTGTACTTCTGTTCATTTTTCTAGCAGTTTTTCAGGTTTCTCCTAAGATGTGACTACAGACAGTACCATTTCTCCTATAAATAATCCCATCAACACAGAAACAAACATGCCTAGTTCACTAGTTGCTTTGTTCCACAATGAAAGCATGGGAAATAATGAATATAATTTATTGTAGAAGAGTGATTGCCATCCTTTTTCCCCCCCTAATTTTGGGTCTTAACAATTTTTAATCAAGGGCAAGACTCCTTGTCAGAAAATTTAGGCCTCCCAAACACAGGTTTAATTATGTTCTTGCAGACCACCTAAAAGCAGTGCAGGCATTCCCAAAGTTTCAGACAACAGTGTAGATTACCATTGAGGTAACTATCTAAAAGAAATTAAAGATCAAATGTGTGGTATAATGTCTAGAATTAATTTTCATTAAAAAAGCAAGATCAATTCCTAAATAATTAATTATCATTTGGGAGAGCCACAGTGATCAAATAAACTGAGTAAAAAGAAGAGTGTCTGCATTCTCTTGTACAGACAAAAAAGCTCCCCAAGAAAACCAAAAAAGAAACCACCATTAAATTACTTGCAGGAAAAAGCAAACAAATTTTTCTGAAGTCAAACTGTGAGCCTTGAATATAAAACTCAACAAATTCAGCTTTTATCTGTAGAACCTGCAAGTTTTTAATTAGTAATCTGTATGAAATAAGTGATCCCAGAGAAGTGAATAATTTGTAATTTGAGTTCATTTTTTACATGGCAAATTATCTGGAAAGTTCTCAAAAGAAAAGAAGCAGGAATTTGGAGTCATTTTTCTGATACTTGAGGCACAATGGCTCACACGATGTTTTGGAGAACAAGTCACACACTCCTCTTGGGTGCATATCAAGGGGAGTTCATGCATTTTTAAGAGCACCATGCAGCACATCATGAAATGGAAAGCAATAAAAAAAATTAAAAATCCCAGTATTTGGTATAAATGCAAAAGGTATGGAATGCTGCCATTAAGTATAGGAATAAGGAAATGTATAGAGATGAAGGGTGGCCAAATTTTCTGAGCAAGCAGTCATCAGAAAGCACTGGTTAAAAGGCACAAGTATTCACTGAACTATTGGCTGGGAAATACTTCCATATGTGCCTCCAAGCACAGAGCAAAATGTGGGTCTCAGCATGTCTGCTTGCTTTGCTCTTTCTGAACAGACACAAGAGGTTAATCAATAAAGTTTTTCTAATGTTCACAAAAAGAAATTCATTAGAGGGCTGCATTTGGTGAGGATTCCTGGAACAAATGTGTTTCATGACACTGGCATCTTTTGAGCCTCTGGTTAACAGAACTTTTTATATAACAGTGTGTTTTCAGGCTGGGGCCAGGAGATCACAGCTGGACAGCACCAGTTCCTAGCTCTGTGAAAGGACTAACATTTAAGAAATTCCCTCTCCTGGAAAGGCAAGTCCTCAAAATAGCTGTGTCTGACTTGGAAAATAGAATTTCGTGGCTCCTTAAAAGGCATTTAAAGAGATTATAGTCCAAATTATTCAGAAGAAAGAGAGAGGTTCATTTTTAGGATAGGAATGCAGAAGCAGAATAGGATGCAATGCTCTTCAGGATTAGAAACAGAGATTGCTAGCCAGATACTCGTTTTCAAATTGCCAGAGGAAGCTTAAAACTGAATCTGTTCTTACTCCTAAGAGAGTCGTGGTGAGCGAGGGTTACTGAATGAATCATGCTCTTCATGATGACTCAGAGAATTTGAAAGAGGCCCAGGTTTTAAATGGATGTTGGGATTTGGGGGTCTTAATAAATAAGGGCTTGTTTTTAATATACAGATAGTTTTGTTATGCCAAAGTTAGTTTTCCTTCTGGCTTAATGCAGCGTGTTACTGTACATACAGGAGTACATTTTGTACAGTACTATGCAATGAGGCATATGGGATTTATCCCTGCTGATTGCTAACATACATTTTCTATTCATTTTCTTCATTTTTAATGAATGATATGGTAAAATGAAACAGCAAAGTTGTCTCTGAACATCAACACGGAGGGAAGGATGGGAGTTGAGAAAGAACAGAGAGGAGAGATAGTATGGGGTTGGAAGAGCTTGTGGAAACTTGCATGCTGATGGCACAGTATGTGAAATTCTTTCTGTGTTTGCATTCTGGACCTAATTCCTGACTTAGTTTACTTTCCTGTTAGCTGCTGAGTGCCAGCTTATTGCTGCTGCTGCTGCTACTGCCGTGATCTCCTGCTGCTGTGGGTGCATGTTGAACCCCCACACGTTGTGTACTCACACCCCTCAAGAGGATGATTCCCCTGTGCAGTTCTGTAAGCACCTTTCCAGCTACCTTTAAAAGCACACTGAAGAATAAGATGAATTATAGCTTCCAGTGGCAACATATGTATGTTTGAAGTCACCCTGCTGGGTTTTATTACATTGCTATCTCTGTGCAGTGCACAGAAGACAGTGCACGATGTTTTAAGGTCAGACTATGAAAGGACATTCCTAGGAGTTAAAAGTTATACTTTCCAGATGGAAATTTTGAATTTCAAGGGCAGAGTTTGGATTTGACTGTTCCCCACTATAAAATCACACGTGTTTTTTTAATTAATCTGTATCCCAAAATGGACAATATGTAGTTTTTACTTAATTTTCTAGAAGTCACCAAAACTTTAAATCAACTGAAATTGGTTAATCACATGAATTTTTGAATTAAAACTAATGGAAATGAATACCAGTAATTAATAGTAAAAAACCATCCCAAATTAGCCTTGATGCTATCAGCTTTGTATGGGCTGCAGAGGGAATAGTCACAAAATATTCAAACATAGATAATATCCATGGAGTGGCCCTACAGAAAATAAAGCAGATAGATGAGATCTATCTGCAGAAGCACCTTCTTGATGACTAGAAGAGATATTTGTGAGTATACTCCTACATGTTTACATTAAAAACATGTTTACATCAAAAAACCCTTTGCCATTCCTTCCTTCTTATGCTGGGATGCAATTACATATAGAGCTATTCAAACCCCACAGTTCTGATGAGATCATGAACAGAATTAATATTGTTGGCCAGTTCAGACTGCTTTTTGAGCATAATTATTGGTACTGAGCAAATGCCAGGAACACTAAGCAAGCCTGTGTCACTCACGTGAGGAACAATGAACAATCCTGCATTGTGCACCAGTGCAAAGCCGAGTACCACAACTCATCACAAAAGGAAATGCCCTCACACAGTACCTTTTACAAGCTAAAAGCCACTGGATCTACCTTCTTTTGCTGCACAGTCTTGCATATTCAGTGGGGTGAAATGGTCCCTTATCAGGGCTGAGCTTCCTTCAGTAGGTATTTTTTTCCTTTGGAGCAGTATATTTTTTCATACCCTGAGCCAAGCTTGAATATCCATGAAATGTCAAATGTCCAGATACCTGGATAGACAGACCCAAGATCCTTTTACAGGGTAAACTCATGTCTGTGAGAAATGAACTCACCCTGACAGGACTGCAGCACAATCTGTGCACCATTGAAGAACCCAGGACCACTGGGTGCTACCCATCACACAGTTGTGTAGCTTTGTCCAGGATGAACAGTCTCCCTCTTCCTCTGGTTGACTGAAATATGGCACTGCCAATGAAAAATCTCAAAAGTGGCCTGTGCTGACCAAGGAAGGGGTTGTTTAGCTGGATGAAGACTGGGATAATATTATTTCTCTCCACAGGTACAGCACTGGAAAATAACCCCACTTTCACAATGCAGAAGTGAAGTCTGGAGTGTTTCTTTTCCCTGTTTGAAAAAATAATTCCAACTTGTTAAAGAAAAAAATCAGGTCAAATCCCTGTGGTTATTATGTTAGATATGATTCAACTCTGTAAGCCAACAGCCTATGTATTTGCAAAAGTGTTGTTTCCCTGGGAAATCAAACTCACCCTGGGAAATCAAACTCAGTACCAAAAGACAAATCCTGAATCCTTTTAAAATCAAAAAGGGACATATACTTGAAAGAATCTGTGCATGAGTAACAGAAGTTGTGTCTGGATGGCTTTGTATCATTTGCTTTGCAGTCTTTCGTAGGACTTAGGTTTTTTAACATGAATTTTAAATCTTGACAAAAGAAGCTGAACCAATAACTTCTATGATACAAATGTTCATTTTATCCTTTTATTTTATGAACTGCTCTTGAATTGGTCTTTTCAATATCTTTTTGTGTCACTTAGATAATTCAGAAGAGCTAGGTGACAATTACAAAAACTCACAAGGTTTAGTTTCTTTTCCCAGTTCTGTCAAATGCATTGTTCAGTAATGAAGCATGGATTGCACTGTGTTTGGCACAATTTAAAAATAATTTTTATTTAATATCTGTGTTTCCCATACCTAGTTTCTTCAGTTTATAAGTGTTCAGTCATGTAGATTTTTATTGTCTACAATATTAATGGAAAATATATGAGGCACGAGAGATTTGAAAGTCAAAACCAAGCAATTAAAAACCAGTCAAGTTTTAATTTTAGCAGTCCCTGACATATGATGAACATGTTGTAAAGAGAGCTGGGGCTTACAGAATGGGTGCAATTTATCCAGCACAGGTGCACAATATTCTACTTATATTGGTATACAAATGTTACACTGGAGTCAATATCTTTGGCCAGGTTTTCATTTGCGCATTCCTAATGCTCAAGTATCCTTCAGAATGTATTTTCATTAAGTTTTGTTCATATGCCAGCATCAGAATGTGGAAAATGGCACAGAGAAGGAGCTGGGTGTCCATGGGCAAACCCCAGATCTCTGTGCTGCTGCTCGGCACACTGAAATCTCCAGCCCTGAGATGTCATGCACAGGACACTCCACAGCCATGCCACTTTCTGCCCACTCTCAGCTCATCTCAGCTGCCCACACTGAGCAGGACCCAGGGACTGAGGCAATGAGAAGTCAGAGATTCCTGGAGGGAGCAGGCAGGCAAGCAATGGCTCCTGCTGAACCCTCCGAGACACAGCCTTCAGGCACAGCCTGGAGCAAATTAACCAGCTAATCCATCTACTGCACACCAACTTCCATATGCCCTGAAAGGACAATAAATCCAAACAGCTCCAGATTTGGCTGCTCATAGCAGCTCTTCCAGCCACTCTGCTGGAACTGCTGTGCATGCAAGCTAGAAACGAAATGAACAGACGCATTCATGCTTAGACAGAACGCACCAGGGAGGCACACCACAGATAAACAACGAGAGGAATCTCCTGCTTTGGAAATAGCTTGAAGTGCTTTCAATTTAGTCAAAGGACTCAAAGGCATGCTTGTGATGGGATTTCTTTGTGGAGAGGTTTGTTTCTGTTTTTCAGCACAGAACCAACAGCAGTGGTTTGGGTTTTCACCCATCTCGTTTATTTGGTCTAATGATGGAAAGATTTCTTACAAAGGAAAATCTTGACTAACAGTTTAGCAAGCCTTGGGTGTAATTATTTTTCCTTAAAGAAAATCCATCATTTAAAGACTCCTGCAGCTAATGTGTGATGCAGTGATCCCTGGTGTGTCTCCCCAGATAAAATCAGCACAAGAAGCACAAGGATTGCTTTGTACAGCATTGACATGTCCCCTAGGTTCTAAGGAGTGAGTAAAAAGGAGGGGGAAAAGGGAAATTTGAACTAAATTGTACTAAATATAAAATCATAATAAAAATAAATTATAGTAAATGTATTTAATTATTATGGCTGCTGAGGAGCTGCAGACACTCCATCCTTTTATGTTTCCCTGCAGGAGCAGAGGCACAGCACACTGCTCCATGGCCAGATGCATGGGAAAGGAGCTGTTATCCAAAACTACACAGTGCACAAGAGTACGTTCACGCACCACTGAGAAACACTTCTAGCAATATGCAGACGTATGTACTCTGTTCTGGCAGAGCTGACCTAAGTGCCTACAGCAAGCTTGGAAACTGGGAGGAGGTTTTAAATTTTTTTGGAAAAGAGTGCATAATTTCCATAGCACTGAATGGCAGCAGGAAAGGCTATTTAAATAATGGAGAATACCAGACAGTGAAGTGTAATAAATAAACTACTGGCAAAATGTGATTTATCATGAAGATTTTTATGTACCTCCTTCCCTTTCCCATGTGCACTGTAATGGGAGTCTCAGACTATCAAGAACAAGGTTGAATCTGTAAATATCTTCACACATTCTTTTGGGCAAGATGTTTAGCACAGCTAGCCCCTCACTGATGCAGTAATTTGTTCAGATCAACCAAGTCACCTTGCTAAGAAAAAGCACTTGCTTCAGAACATTTTTAGAATACTAAAACCAATACCAGATGAATATAAATGTCCAAACAGGTGAACAACTTTTAACCTGAGGTGAAATGCTATTAATCTTATGTTCTTCCAGTGACAATAAAATCCAGATTTTAACCCCAAATAGAATGCTTCTCTTACTGCAGATAACTATATCTCATTTAGAGGAAACTCATCAGTTAGCCAGCCCCTATGGACATTTTCCTGAGGACCCAGAAACATTTGTCAGTATTTGGTCAGACAGAAAGGGCCACCTAGTTCAGTTCAGTCTCTGGTTTTGTCAATATACGATTCACAGTGAAGAGTAAAATCAAGGTGTATCATGGTGCCTCCTCTTCCTTATCCCATCTTTTCATAGCATGCTCTTTAGAGATTTCTTGAGTCAGAACAGCTTTGTTCTTAATGGTCCTTCATGGATTACATCTTCCTGGATCTGATAGGTCTAATTGTATTATGACTGTACTTTGCACTCACCTTCTCTGTGAAAGCGAATCTGATGGAGGTCATATAGTCCCTCTGACACCAATGGGTGGCTGGAGTTCTACTCTTCATATTCTGTTTTTTAAGTGAATGATGTTGACTTTTCAAGAGGTTTTAAACAAGCAAACTTTGATTTACCCTTCATGACCCAGTTAGAATGGAAAGATGGAATGATTTACTATGTGCAATAGCATTTATTTCATACGTGTGAATCCCACTGCCATCTGTAGCTGCTGCATATATGACCTCATATAGTGAAACAGCTTTTCAGGCTAAATTCCTATTAGTCAACTAGGTGTAGTTTTCCTTCTTCTTTCTATTATTTTTGAGGTGTAGACGATTGTCTTTCAAGTGTGAAATAAAGTGGGAATATCTGTTCAAATCTCCCTAACACTTTATTACTCTGTTTAAAGCACTCACCTCAGTTTTCCAGATTTAAATCCAAGTTACAAAACGACGTTGCTGAGTGAAAGTCCTGAAATAATGATGACCATAACATCAGTACTCGTAGACTAACACTAGAGATCTCAGGCTATCTGCTACCTGACAACATATTTTTCATATTTTTCTAGTATTCTTAGGGGTCATTCATGAAAAAACAGCAGCATTTGAAAATTACACTAAATGCTTCTTTATGTGGAATATCCCTTTGGATCCTAGAGCTATCACTAGTAGAGAAGAAAAAATGTCTCTACCCAAAATGTTCTGGAATGAGTTGTAACCTGTGATATCTTTACATCCCTGCACTTGCTTTTATTAATCACTGATGTTTTCTACTCCTGATCTGGAGAGCCCTCTTCAGAGTGCATATTATTCAAGAGGAGGATCAAAATTTAAGATAATCTGGATCTAAACTAGGATAATGCATGATCTCCGCTTTTAATGTGAAATTACAGACCCAGCTCTTCTGTTTGATCAGTGTGCAAAGGAGGAGGTAGTGCACTCCATCATCCAAAGGGAGTACCAGTGATAAACCATGCCACATGCTGCCCCTCTCCCCTAACCAGCCTCTTCTGCTGCCTGCCCTCAGCATGTCACCAGACTGCTGACTGAAATGTGTCAGGCATCTCTGAAGTCCTGGGCTGGTTTCCAGTTATGCTTTACAGAACGTTTTACAGAATGTTTTTGGCACCTCCACTTTTATTTATGAAGAGAGAGCAATAATTTTGCTGGAGATGAATTTTTGATAAGGAAGATACGTTTTGCACACATTCAGCAGAAATTTCAAACACATCAGAGGTCAGCACTACATGGTCTGGTAGATGCAAAATGAAAGCAACAAAACTGACCACTGTGACAATATGAGCTCACCTGTTACTGAACTAGCTGGCTCACCATTTCTCCTGATGTCTTCCCTTAAAATGTTAAAATAATCAGCATGGCAAGACATGAAGCAGTTGAACAAGCTAATCTTTAAGAAAAATCAAACCTTGTTCACAAGCCAAAGGATGATCTCACACATTTTAGATGAAAAATCTCTAGCAAAACAGCCAAGATCCATGATGGTCTTTAGTCAAAATGAATTTATTTTTTGTTTATTTTGTGGGAGCTATAGCTTCTGAGATTTTAATGAAATAGGCTAAATTTTAAGGTGTTTCAAAACAAATGTTTGGGCACTGTCGTCATCTCCCTGCATTTTTTCCCCTACTGTTTCTGTCTCCTAGTATATATGTTGCCTTTCTGCAAGGGAGACAGCAATGAGAGGGGATTCTCAGTGTTCAGGTTCCTCTTCAAGGAAACCCATACTCAAAGAGCAAAATGCTGAGCTAGTTTTCTCAATTTAGATTTGGTAAAAATATTCCCAGTTTCAGTTTCAACTTTGCTCAAAGGATTCTGCCTCTCTGTAAGATATTTGGAATTTGTATACAGATCAATTAGCATATCTATATACTTAATTTTTATTTTTCCTCATATTCATATAAGGAATTTCATCCAAAACTTTAAAATCCACCTACATTGAGTTAATTATAAGGTTTATTGCTTCTTTTTAGTTAAAAGTGCAAAATATTTCCTGTCATTTCTCCCCAAAGTTATAAAACCCCCAAAAGGGGCTTCCAGTGTTCATATGAAGCACTCAGTTCTGGAGAGCCATTGCTAACACTCATATCCCTTTTACTTGAGTGTCCAAAGGAAAAGCATCTCAGCCTGGTATCTCTAGAGTGAAATGAGGACATGCATCCCTACCTTGTGGCTAAGAATGCTGCAAAGCATATTTATATCTCAATGTAAATTCAGTCTTAAGTGTCTGTTGAATACACACTCAGAAGATAGTCCTGGCACTCTCCTGAGTATCTTTTTCACTCTTTTAGGCTATAGATAGTGCAGTACAACACAAGCTGATCTATAAAACAAAAAAATCAGGGTTAGAGTCCTGCTGTGCATACTGCACATGGGAGGGTATTTCTATTTGGCTCTTCTCCAGTCCCATGGACCAAAAAACTATCAGCAACTGATGCACATTATGTGCACTTTTGGAGAACATCTTCCAGCTTGGTATAAAAAAGCATGAAATCTAGTTCATGTGTTCTGACGCAGCTCATGAACCAAAGCATAGAAAATAGGCATGTTAGAGACATTTGGCTTAAAATGCACTTCTGATTAGAAGAAGGACACTAATGTAGGCCTCCCCTTTGGCAGTTATGTTTATGGTTGCACCATCCTTCTCTAGTTACTGGAGTGGAGATATTTTTGAGGGTAGTTGAGATCTTGAACTGCAATTCTAAGAGGCCTCTTTCTTTCATGGTAAATGGGCAGAATTGACTGCTTCAGAAAATCAGCTGAAACTCGGCTTGATGTCAAAGACATTCCTGCGACTTGGAGATGAGATTTTATAAAAGAGTAAAAATAAGAGGATAAGACAGCAGGATGGATATTTCAATGCAGAATGGATACTAACAGTCTCCTTTATCAAACTGCCCTGTAGGACTCTACTCTTGAAGAATGGTTCTCTGCCAGGAACAAGGAATAGCATCTGCTTACAGCTGCAGTTCTCTTTGGAGACATTTAGAAGCCAATAGAGAAATGAAAGGGCACCCATGACACCAGATATAAATAATGAGCTGTGCAAATAAAATATTTGTCTTTCTTCTTTGAGTGAAGTTCCAAAAAGTGGATCCTTGCTGTTAGCAAAAATTGAGAAGCGTCAGCAACTCTATTAGCAGGTCCCTTTGTTTGGTGATTTCTTTTTTTAAATGGAAATATTCTGAGACCATAAATTATTTAAGAAACAGTAGGAAAGATTTTTGGGTTTTGAACAATGCAGTCTATTTAGCCAAACATAGCTAATGTAGTATAGAGACCACAACTGGAAAAAATTGTTAGTCATGCATCAATTAGCCTTGTTTTCAGACTGAACTTCATTAGACAGTGAAATCTCCTAAATTAATCTAAGTGGTAAGCTAAAAACAGGCTCTGAGATTGTATTTTTAAATAAGACTCAAAGACCAGGACTCATCTGTCAGAGGTTGGGCTGTACCTGAAACAGTCAGGCACTGGAGCCCAGAAGTTCACCTGCATTTCATGTGACAAAAGTCCACTATGGACAGTAGGACCATTTTTGGACATAACATAGTCTGTGTGCTCCACAGGAAACCATGGCATACCTAAGACATGGAGGTAGACATTTCTTGATGAAGTAGAACAGGAGGGAGCAGGATAAAACACTGAGACTCTGTGACAACACTCTCTAGATTTCCAAATGGTGTCTAATTTCCTGGAATAGTCCAGGGAGAAAGGCCCAGGAAACACGTGTCAGCAGTTAGGTGTGTTGGTATCCTCAGAAACATGTTAAAAACTTGTTCAGCAGGAGGAGAATAGTTTTTCTCATCTTCTCAGCACGTATCCCACTTGTCATCTTCATTGCATTTCCTCTCCATGTCCTGATGCTGCCCTCTCATTCATCACCACAGCCCAAGTGTTCATAGGTCCATGGTCTGCTGAGGACCAGAGTTACAGTGGCAATGTTCACTCTCAGCAGTCTTACCTGTGAAGTCTGAGAAGCTGACATGGAGGAGGGCTTCAGAATCTCATCTCCTCCAAAATGTTTTCTTCTTTAACCATCTCTTGTCACCACCTGCCTCAGTATAAATATTCAATATCCTTTCAGATCCTGTCTCAGGCCTCTCCAGAACTCATCCATTCATCTCCACTTCTTAGTCCAGATTCAGCCCAAATCCAAGCTTAAAACACTCAAAATCACTTCCTTAAAGCACTCAAACTATCTAGCCTCTTTATACTGTTTATTTTGGATACCAATATCAGCTGAGCCTTTCTGCTGCCCCTCAACAATCCCTATCTGCCTCATTTCATACTAAATAATGTGTGTTGTGACAAATTATGCTCTTCCTGGGCTCTCAGTTTGTGCCAGGAAAGACACAGATGGTATCACTAATTTGCTTCTCACTGATGAAGATGACTGCTTCAGAAGAACTGAATGCTGGGGTTCTAAAACACTACAAATATACAATTTAGGTGTCTAGAAAGCAAAGCAGGGCATTCAAAGATCATAAAAATATAGATATCTGCACTGTGGATATGTAGGAGAGGTGATCTGTGTACCTAGAGATTTTTAGCATCTAATTTTAGATATCTCAATAGACAATTTACAAATATGAATTTGCAAAGGTCAACAAAGTCAAAAAAGGCTAAGTAGATGCTCACACCAGTTCAGGAGGAAGCCTAATTTGACCAGATGAATTGCAGCCAGTGAGTCAGAAGCAGAGCAGCAGCAGAAGAAACCAATTCACAGTTTGCATCTTCACAAACTCCATAAAAGTATCCCAGATGATTTGTCTACTGTTCAAATGTTCTCTACCAAAATTTGTGTGGTTGTGAGGAGATGTTCAAAGGATGAGGGGAAGAAGCATTGTTTTCTGTGGCTAATGTTGGAGCCAGAAACCAGAGGTGGAAAAGAACTACACAGAGTGCTGAAAAGAATAAAAAAGAAAAGTTCTGAAAATATGGCAGCTTGACTTTCAGCCTTTTAGTTGCCAGAGTTTAAAAATACAATAGTGTGCAGTGTGTGAAAGTGAAAAAAAAGCTACATAAGATAGATTTTATAGCCACTTTTAAGAGTCTTAGTAGTGTATTTTTAACTTGATAATTTAACTTGCCTCCCTCCCCATGATACTTATAAAAATAAAAGAATACACTCCTTTTTTTAGCCAAAAGTACTATATAAACAAAATCCAGGGAATGTATTGAATTAGAATGTTAGACTACAATAATGAGTGAACTTGATTGCATTTCCATTTCACGAAGCAATTCACATTTGCTGCTAATATGCTAAAACTTGTGCCAGTCAAAATAAGCTTGACTATCACAGCAAGTGAAAATTGTCAAAACACACAACTCAATTCCTCTCTCACTCATATTAATTTTATACTGGAATAATTTATTTTTTCTTTTTTTTTCTTCCCCACAGAGATATTCTTGACTTGACAGCTAGCAAGCAAAAGAGACTATTTCTTCTTCCTATAAACCTTTTGGTTATCAATCTTAGACAATCCATAATGGTCTTGAAGGAAACACTCAAATGAACAAACTAGGAAAAATATGCAAAGCAGAAGAATCTTGGGAGAGTTCCATTTGCCTACTAGATCCATTCCATTTCTAATGCTTTGCTTTTTGCTCATAGTCCATGAGCCATTATCTTTCTCAGTGGTCAGAAAATCACAGCTGGACCACTCCAAGCACAAAGAAAAAAAAATTTAAAATCTGTAGCATGAGCTCATGTAATGCTTTTTATTTTTTGGCTTGGAGAGACAAAAAGAGAACTGGTTAGTTTCCTCACTCACTCACTTAACAACAAAAACGAGAGCACAGAGTGCTCTCCCTTTCAAAAAAGTACATGTGTGACCTTTAGTGTTATCCTGCTAACACTCACTGCAGATTCCTGTCCATTCAGGCAACATCAGGCCTTTTTTTTCACCCACACAACATCCTTTTTTGTTCCTTTTGTTACTGCTGCAGTTTCAGTACAGGCATTCATTGCACAGGCAGACTTTTGGCGAGACTTGAGGCACACAGCTGGTTACACATCAATCACACATCAGTCACAGCATTGACTCGTTCTTGCACTGACTCCATCCTCCCCTTTGCAGTAGTTCTTAATATGTTACCTTTACCAGCATTTTCCTGTTAACCAGATGTACATTGTCCTGGGGAGCTAGAATGATTTTTACCACATTCTTTACCCCTGAAAACACTTTGATCCAGTTATGGCTTTTCCCACCAGGTTATAACACACCTGTGTGCAGGAAACAACATGAGATTTTCAGAAAAAAATGGTAATGCTCAAATAAACTGATCGGATAAGCTAAAATACACACGGCTCTGACAGTGTGACAGCAGATGACAAAGCACTTTAAAACCTGAGATCAGCCTGAGGGACTAGCTAAAGATAACAAAAAAGTGTGGTCATCTTGGACCACTCCGAAAAACGCTATGCTCAACAAATGGCAACTCAGCCAAGAGATTAGCAAACAATTGCCACAGTCAACAGTCTCTGTGCAGAGCTACAGTAACATGCTGACAGCATTTCCTACCATGGGCCTCAGGGAGCAGGATGCTTCACAGCAGCCAGTGCGTGGGAATCCTGGCACTGGGCAGCGAGTTCATATCAAAACGGGTCTGATGCTCACAGTTCACTAATGTTGAACAACGTTTAAACAATGCCCCTGGAAAAATTATTTTCATTTTGTGGGAATGTTTTTGTAAAGAGGCTTTCTTCTCTTTGTAAACAATTAAGGGGGAAAGATACACAGGTTTCTGACAACTTTTATTGTCAGCCTCCATTTTTTAATTAGAGCTTTGTTTGTTGTACTTTGCTTGAATTAGCCTTTATTTTCTTATTCCCACACAGCATTGAGATACAAAACCCTTCACTGATAAGTGATGCACTTCAGAAATGGCAGGATGTGTTGAAGATGGAATTCAGGTAATGCAGACAGTTTCAATTTCTCTTTTTGCCTTGCAGATTACATTTCTAAACAGGAAGGAACTAGTAACTGCAAACTGATTTAAGTAATAAGTAAGTTTTAAAGGCGAAGCAAACAACAATTACATAGCATGCAAGTTTCATCTTTTATAAACTTAGCTGTCTTATCTTTGTTTTTTTGTGTGAAATACCACGTCAAGAAATGGACAGATGCTGCACAAGTTAGTAGCTTCTGCAATTAATCACTGCTGGGTTTTTCAAAACACGTAGACATCTTCCCTGCCTGTTAGCAAATTGAAAAGTTCTTGCTTTTATGAAAAAATGACAACTTTCACTCATTTTCTATGTCCCAGAGAGATAAAACCAATTTTTTCCCAACAAGTATTTTTATTGCATCTCCCATCACACTATTCAGCACCATTTGAGAAGATGCTGTTTCACTGATTCGAGTAGAGATGGAGCAATGTGAGAGAGCTAACAAGTCTGATAAAAAAGGCAATTGCACATTAATTATGTTTTTCTGGGTCAAATCACATTCATAAAGTGAAGCAAGAAGATTGGGAGTGACAAAAAATAACTGACTCTTTTTGGGTGGGAGATATGGGTGAAGAACTGCCAACTTCTCACAACACAGTAAAAGCTGAGCCAGGCATAGACAGTCTGGCCCACAGCAATGATTCTCATCCTCCTCTGCCTCAGGGTTTGAGCACTAACCTGCAGGAAGACAGGTAGTGTCACAGTGAATGGTCTCATCCACTGGTGGAAAAGCTGCTGCTTTTCTTTGTGCTTCTCCCTGCCCTTGTTGGACTCTCACATCAGTGGTTTTGTTTCTTTGGCTTGAGTCACTCACGTAGTTTATACTTTGTTGTCCTTTACAAAGTAGTTTTTTTGAAATGCATTAGTAGAATGTTTTCAATATTCAGGCTGTTATTTCTCTCTAAGTAGGTGGCCATGCCTATAACTGGCTTTACTCTCTGGGGAATTTTGGAAGGGAATGCTTGTGGTACTGGGACTCCCAAAAAAACAATGTATTTCCCCCTCTCCTCTGCCTCAGAAACTCAACAGGTCAAAAAACACCACCAGAATCCGGGCAGCTGAAGGATGGGGTGGTATCTCTGGCAGGCTCTCCAGCAATCCCCCAGAAGGCTGAGGGGGAACTGCCAACCTTGGAGTCTGCTGGCCAGGCTCTCCATTCTGGGACATGATTTCCAGACCTCAGACCTGCCTGGCTGTGTGATCACTGAAATGCCAGTGTTTATGCTGGCTTTAAGAACTCCTTGAAAAGGCAGAAGTAAAGTAGTGTTTGACTTTTTGAAGGTAAAGACTTCTTTATGCCTTTGTTTTGTTTTCTTGGTTGGTTTTTTAGTGGGGCTCAGAGAGTGTAAAAGAACATACCATCTTTTTAAATAAAGCTCTTTTTTATTTTTCATTTTGACCATTCCTAGGGAATAGGAATTCTAGTTTCTAGGCAGCCCTAACCATCACAAGGTATATGCCTTATCTTTAATGTTCTATGTTTTATTCTTAAAACTGTAAATTCTGAAGAAAAGATCATAAGCAGAAACCTGAACGTGGGGAAATACAGAACATTGCAACAGATAGAATGTATGTTCATATCTAATGAATTCCAGATTTATCATGACCCTATTTTGCACAGATCTTGAGCAGTATAAATATTTGACTTATGGATGTGTGTCTAAGGTTACTAAACATAGTGTTTAATGCATTCACAATGCCTTTGGGAAAAAAACCAAGGAAGGCTTATAAGTCAAAATTAATTAATAATTTCAGGAAAATACTTCTTATAATTAGAAATTAGTTTTTTTAAAAAATACTGATTTCTGAACGGAGAGGGCTATTTTGAGCCTTATCTCTACCTTTACCCCAAGAGAAAACAAAACTAAGAGAAACTCAAGTTCTCCATGCATGAAATAGCATTTGGAAGATTACCATGTCCGTTCTCTTTTTGTTTCTCCATCCTCTTCATCTCACTGAACATGCAAACACAAATATTTCTTTTCAAATGCATATTCAGCGTTTGATCTTAGAAGGACTTTTCTTAGAACAAAGTATTATCAGACGCCAGGTCAGGAAATAAGATACAATAAAAGTGAATCATTCTTGTCCTGGTCTCAGAACATGAGTAAAAAAAAAAATAAAAACTTGAAATTGGCAAGTGTGTTTGGCTTCAAAATATCTAAACTCTCCAGCACTTATTCAGTGCCAGAAAGTTATTATTTTATATGTGATATCAATATAGGAAAACTCTGCACTGCAAATGCATTCTGAAAAACCTAATTCTTAATGGTTGCCTATAGATTTTGTTCTCAGACTGATTATTTTAGTCCCTCATAGGTTCAAAGAATCTTTATCTCAGAGCTATGATCCATGCTATTCAGAGAGGACTGAAAAGGTTCAAACCCACCATGTCCATTTATTTCTTAGTGTCTTAATTTGTAGTGGAAACATAAGAAAGTGGCAGAGATCCCCATGATCTTCCCAAAGTCATACATAACATTACTCGCCTGCACTCAACCTCCCTGAATTTCACCAGCCTCTATCCAACCCTCCCTCACCCAGACTCTCCTAATGGCCTCTCCACAGCCTCCCTTCCTCCCTGGGGTCAGTCAATACCCTTTACCCCTCTACTTTCCCTCCCTTCCACTGAACAGTCACAATTTTGCTGCTGGAAGGTCCCTGGTTATCACTGGAGGCACATCCTGTCAGGGCCCTGCCCAATCCTGTGCACCTGTGCCAGCCAAACAGCTGCAGCTCTGCAGGCACACTGCCTGTCACACAGCCACATCTCCCCCCTGCTCTCCAAGCCTTTGCAAAGTGTCCCCTGTGCATTTACAGCAGGTCCTGATAGTGGTACAGGCTTTGATACCCACCTGGTTTTCCTTGCCTTGGTTGGGAATTTACACGTAAGGTATTGAGAACTTCTTACCTAATTCTTTGTGATCTTGCTCACTAGATTTTTGATTTACACAAGGAGCTTAACTAAAAGTGCAGTTCTTAAAGTCAATTACATTAGGGTGTCTTTTCTTGCAGGGACACTTTCAGATTGATCTCAGCCTGTTTCATATTGATTTTTTACTTGCAGAACTCAATCAGCGTTGCTAGCTCCAAATGAGCCCAAGCATGTCAGACTGAGGCTTTGTGAGGCTGTAACATGCAGGGGGGGAGAAAAGCAGTGAGAAAGTGAGAAGCTGCACTGCTGTTCTCAGAGCAAATGAGCATCCTGAAGTGTGGGGCTCCATCACCTGGAGCTCCATTAACTCCTGCTGAGTAAATAACTGCCTGGCACAGAGACAGAGCTCTTTCTGAGGCTATTTATTAGAATTTGGTTTTGAGGGAAGGAGAGAAGAGAGTGGGGCTCTGAATGTGAACTCCAGTGATAACTAAATAAATCTAAATATAGAGTTATTTCTAAGGGGCAAGGAGAAGTATACTTCCTCCACAGGATACTCAAGGTTTAAGCATTAAGTTTGTGTCTGTGGACTGTGCTAGAAATATATTTCTTATTTTATTTCCTCACCACCACTAAAACTCTCTAACATAAAAGCTCAATGAGCATGAAGGCATCTTGTACAGACATTTAAGAAACCAGTCACTGATAACACAATGAATAGAGTTTAAAAGTATGGACTATTCTCTGTCATGTAATCACACAGCACACAATTTTGGTGTCACAGCAAATAGCATGAGGCAGAATTTCCAAATCCTTTAGTACTTCAGGAAAGTTAGGAAAGGACTCTGCAGTGCTTTTTAACTCTTTAGTGCTTTCCCCTCCTTGAACAGCAGTCCAGCATTGCAAATTAAAGTAAGCAACAAAAGGGAAAAAAACCCCAAGAAAACAGCTCCATTTATCATTTTAGACAGTGAGAGAAATTAATGCCACATTCCCAGACTCTGGGCAGTGGTCTGTGATGGTCCTGGTCTAGGTGTTTTGGAGGAGAGAGAAATGGTACCAGGCAGACAGGTGGTCCAGGCCCCCTTGTGTGACAAGCTAGACAGGATAGAAATTATAAAAATACAAGTTCACACCCTAAGAGTTAATTAGTTATTTACTCTTTATATTTAAAAGCTGTGAAAATTAAAGGGTCAAAAGGAACTGCAGTGATTCTGAGCTTCCAATCATTGCAGTAATATGTTTGTTTGGGTTCTGTGATCATTTGGATTTAATGAGAACATTTCTATGAAAGACACAATTCAGTTGTGGGGCAGCATGCAAAGCCAGCCTGACCTGGAAACATCAGTCGTTTATATTTCTGCTCGTTTCCAGTACATCTACAGGCAAGCTACTGTTAAGGCTTTTCACGAGTTTGTATTTACTCTGCACTGCAGCTCAAACATGGTCTGGACCATTTTTTAGAAATGATGGCAGAGACACTCATTCCATTCTGAAGTCATGGTTGCCTAAAATGTTCTGTCGAAATAGCCTTTTGAATTAGAGCCATGCTTTCCACTTTACCCTGTTGGCCAGCATGAGTGAAGAAGCACAATGGATTTCTCTCCAAGTGAGGAGCTCTTGTGCCACATTGCTGCCCTTTTCACACAGCAGAGGCAGAAGAAATCTGCCAGGAGGGATGCAGTTGCTCTACCCCCCCAGAAGTCTTGTTTCCTGCAAAACTTGGATCTGTGCAGCTGGCCAACAGCACCCTGAGGATGTACATGTACTGATGGGCCTTTCTGACAGCCAAGTGCTAATTAAGGCAGCCTGTAAATTATGATCTCTGGCTTGCTCCACGGGCAGGTATAAGTCCAGTCTGAATGAAAGGGTTGTGTATCCAGAAAGTCACAAATACACCACGGGGCCCAGGACCCTGCATGCTGCACCAGGTCATACCTCTTCACTCCTCTGCCAGTAAATCCACCACAGAGGGTCTTGATACAGAGAAAGGTGCAAATTCATCATCAGCCTTCCCTAGAGCATATTAACTAAACAAACATTGACAGCAAGATTAGGAATTTCTTAACTATGGAGTATAGATATGATAATGGAAGCTTTGTGTACTAGCCAGATGTTAGCTTTTGCTGGCAGGTGCCTGGGATGTGAAGCCCATTTCACAAAAGTTTGAGTCTGACAAACAAGTGCTCCAAGTCCTCTATATATATATAATATAGTTGGTATATTAGTTAAAGAGAAATGATAAAAAAACTTGATTTTAATTAACTCTTTTTGGTTTCTATAGCAAGTAGACCAGGCTTGCACAGCTAATGTCTAGCATAGTTAAAGTAGCCAAAACCTGCAAAAAAACTCCACATAATAGAGCAACAGGAGCTTCTAGATCTCAACATCCACCACTGGATATATTTAGATTCCATCTCAGAGTGAGACCTGGGAATATACCTTGTTATTAACCACATCTTGATTGTAATAGGAAGGAAGACTAAATGCATGAACTAGGAGGGGTCTGAAGAATGCCTCACTCCACTAGAACCTGTCACTGACACCAGATAAATTTGTCCCATCCACTCACCACAGAAGTTCATTCTGCATCTCCTAGGATCCCTGCAGCCACACTATGTCTCAGAAAAGGCTCATACTCATGCAATGAGCCATTTTTCCAGGATATTTTTCTGCAGAATCCACTCCTTGATTAGCTCTCCACATTGCTTTACAAATGTGAATGCCAAGTGTGGGACACTATCAGCACAAAGAAGTTGTGGCCTTCCTTTCAATGGCTGGCAGTTGCTGTATAAAAATGGCTTGGAAAATGTAGTTTTCATCTAGATGTAGCAAAATCAGACCCCTAAATTTGCATATTGCACCACCATACTCAGTGAAATTGTGCATGAATGTAAAGAGTATTCTTAGTTGTAAGGGACCCACAAGGATCATCAAGTCCAAGTAAATACAGGGGTTGAACCCACAACCTCAATGTAAATACACTATTTTCAAGAATGCCTTTGTTCCCTGAACCAAAATTGTTTCATGCACCTTGGGGTGCACAGAGTTATGCAGGTGTCTACTAGGATTATCCTCCAGGAGTCATGATTTCCCTTCTGTGTCACCATCACATCTGATACTTTATTTACACTTTTAAGGGAATAAATGTGTGGCTAAAAGTTGGCTTTTAGTAGCAGTTGAAAAAAAAAAGGACTCATATCCTCACAAATAGTTCTGAAAGTGAGGTGTTTGCTCCAAGTGAAAATCTGCCTTGGTACCACCATTGAATAGGCACTGACTGCCTCTGAAACAAGTTGAGTCACTCAGGAAACCACCACATCACTCCTAAGTCTTAGGAAATGCTTTCCCAATGCAACTTCCTAGAAAGTGCTGGGTAAAATTACTGCTTGCAAACAGATCAAATGTAGTGTTAAGGCACCAACATCAGTTTGAGCCATGTACCTCCTAAAACAAATCCTGAAAAGGGACAGTTACTGGTGTTGGCATTAAAGAAAACAGAGAGACTTTTTATTGAGGCTGCATTGAGGGTCTCTTGACCCTGATAAGTGGTAAGTAAGCATTTTGGTAGAGAAGGACACTGTGCCATGGCAACTGCCTTTTTCAACATGTCTTTCTTTGTGTTTCTATTGTAGAGTGAAGTCTGCAAAGTTTGTGCAGATTCAGAGGAAGAAAAACCTGTGTATATCCTAAAAAGCTCCCGCAATAAATATTTTTCTTGGCATTTACTTTTTATAGCTAAATCAGTGGTTTAATTCATCTGTTATTTGGAGAAGGCAGGAGAAACCCTGTAAGTGTATTTTAATGAAGGCAAACAGCTACATGTCTACAAAAAGAACCTGAGAGGGAATATGGAGAAAAAAAATCATGACTGAATGTGATTTTGCAGAACTCATTCACAGGACACAGAATGAAAGAACAGTGGCAACACTATGTGATGGAAAAGGAATCCAGGATGGATGTGCTGAGTGGTCCTGCTCTAATTTCAGCAGTCACAGCAGGACAGATAAAGCTCTAAGAAACTTTGGAGGTGAGTGAGTTGTCACAGATAAAGTTAGTGAGAAACAAAGACGATAGAGCAGCTGAGAAAAACTGATGAGGCCACTTATAACCCTAATGATGCATCAGAATGGGGGTACTGCTCTATTACTGTGAAACCACATTGATAAGCACATTTTTTCTGCCTTACTCCTGTTTAAAAATAAAAAGCACTCTAATATTCTTTGGAAGGTAACTTATTCCAGAGCAGACCTATAAAATTCCAGACTAATGGATTTCATTCCATGACAGTCATCTGAGAATTAATATGATTTTAAGAGATCCACAAACAACGACTAAGAAAGCAAGGTTACAGCTCGCTTGGTTAAATTCACACTGCAGGAGTCTACAGTAGGGCTTGAAAATATTTAGGGGCATGCAATAAAGACTGAAAAACACAGTTGTTAAGAGCATACAGCCCTGGGTTGTAGGGTTCCCAAGAGTCCTGCTGGCAATCTGCCACAGACATCTCCACAGAAGCCTGGCTCACACAGGTAACACAAGCTGACATTCTCCAGAGCTACTTTTTTTCCTTGGCAAGCATTAGCCTGAGCTGCTTTGGGAAGGAGCTAAAATATAAAATCTGTATGGCACATATCAATAGGAGCTTTTCTATATTTCATCTTTTCTAGAGAGCTTCTGATTAACAATGTGATACAGAAAATAAAGAGTTAGTTTTCATGGGGTGTTATCCAACACCTTGCTTACCCTGCACCCCTGCAGAGCAGTTTCCTTCTATTGCTGTGAGCCTTTCTAGCAAAGCTCTTATGGAGCTTCACTCACTGGAGGACTGTCTGAAAAAGACAGATGCATAAATTTGCCCACTCTTATCATTTTAAGCATTCCCTTTTTGAGGGATATTGTTAATTCCTGAAAAATGCTTGCTGCTTCTCTTTCTTTCTTTTCTGAAACAATCACAAATACAGTAGCTGGGGAAAAACTCTTTCTCTCTTTGGCAGGGAGAAAGCAGAGGAAGCCTCTCTCTTCCCCTTATGAATTCCAAGTCCTAAAGCACTAGAAAGTGTGAAATACGTTTAACACAGTACAAAGTAGTTTATATTTTAAATTAATTCCTGTTTATTTCTTGTGTTTTATACTTTTTCTTTTTTTCTTTTTTTTTTTTTTTTTTTTTTTTTTTTGGGAAAGCACAATATTTATCACATGCTCCAAGGCAGGAAGTGCATATTTTCTACAGGATAGCACTCATTCACTTTTCCCTTACTTCATGCCATTTTTATCCACTAAGAAATTTTTACTTTAGCATTTTTTTAGTTGAGAGACCTGTTCTCAGGCATAAATGTGAAAATAATTTGTGAAAGGGTCTTGACCTAACTAGAGGAAAAGGCAGTGATGTGGTATGTCCAGGGTCTAGAGGCTATAAACTCTCTGCTCTTAATTACACTTTTGGCCATATGTGCATCACAAGACAGAGGTATTTTTAAGGAACTGTAGTTTTCCACACTCCCAGCACCTTCTACTACGTGTGGAATTGGAATATGTGCAATTGATACAGTAAAATCCTCACATTTTGAGCTGTTAATGCATTTTTGCTTTAAATAAACACTGTGTACAGTGAGTTTAAATACTTACTCAACTGTTAAGTTAAACTCTAGGATCATAAGACCTTACTGTCCAAGTGTTTCACAGGTGTTATCCCCTCAGGGAGGAAATCATGCATTTCCAGCCCTGGAAAGAAAAGGATGAGAGTGGATCAGGAACATCACTCTGTGTAGACTGGCCTAACTAAGAGTGCTTAGCTAAGGTGGAGAAATCATGGGAGCCAAGGTGAAGCTGAGCCAAGGCAACCACGGTTTCAGTGAGATTTAGAAGCAGTTAATTCCATACAGCACTAGCACGTAAACAGAGAAGTTGAAAGCAAAAGGAGGCATCTTAAAGAGGTAGGATGAAGGAAAAAGAGACGGTAGTCTGAAATAGATCTGTCTTCCCACTTTCAGAATACAGTTTGAAATACCGAATGATGTGTGTGACAGATAGATGAGCTGTGGTAGAAAAATGTTTTTGGTTGCAGAGGTGCTGAATTCAACACAATATTTGCTTTCTAGTCAAGTGCTGTTCTACTTTGATGAAATAAGTGATGGATCTCTTACAATAGTAATGTACAAAGAGATCCATTTATACTGCTGCCCACTGTTTGATTTATTGCTTTTCATTATACGTATATTTGGGAGAGTAGACAGTAAAATAAAAAGTGGTGTAACTTATACAACCAATGTAAATATAAAAATTCTGGGGTTTAAATTGCCTTGTGTTTCTTTTATTCAGTTTGCACTTACACAGTACTAGTATAAAATGGTTTCAAGAAAAACTGTCCCCTTGCTTGCCTCACTGGTATCTCTTCATCCCTTGTCTTGAACATAAAGACATATCTATCTTCAGATGTGGAAGCAGGCACTGAAATTGAACTCTTAAAATGAAATTATGACATAGAGGATTAGTAGAAGTTTTTCCAGAACCAGCTGGAGGAGAGACTGGTTAAATCTGTTTCCTTAAGGTTTCCTCCCAAATTTGCCCTAAACTGGGACACTATGGAACATGTCTGTGTCAAGATTGTAACGTGATTGAGCTAGGTATTGGAGACATCTTGGTTGAAAAAGATTATATAGGCTGGGAATCCAATGTTAACATATGCAACAAGAAAAAGGGGATGATAGAAAGGATGATAAAAATATACTTTTCCATGATAGAACCAAAACCATGATTCCAGGAAGTAGAATGAGCTTTTCAAAGGGAGTAAGAGTTGGATTTTTATTCATCTATCTAAGCTAGAGCTTCTTCATTTTAAGCTTCTGCTCTCAGCAGCTCTGTAAGACATTGAGGGCTAAGTTTTGTGGCCTCATCTAATCCTTTAGAGAGAACATAAAGGAGAACTTTAAGAAGCAACAGTATGAAACTCAGTAGAGAGAGACCTCCTTTAGCCAAATAGCAGAGCCTTTCTCCTCAAGATTATAGTGAAAATACAGAGGGAAAATAAAATAATAACCCAGACTTATTTGATTGGGTGATGCTCAGTCCCTGTCAATTTCTCTGTATTCCAATGCCTTGAGGAGGACCAAAGATCAAGATCTTCTGCTATGAGTCCCCTGACATGGTACTTCCCTTTATTTAATTTCACCCATATACCTACTAGACATCAAGGAAAGTTGCTCTGGAGTTTATGGTCTTCAATGTGCACTGCAGATACCCCAAGTGGTGTCTGTAGTGCAGGTGCCTCTGGAGATGTCTCATTGAATTCCTGTCCAGTTGCTGTAATCCCCACTAAGATCCCAGCTTTGGCTTTGGCCCCTATGAAAAGCAAACCTTAGTAGGATGTGCAGGAATCTTCACAGCTAATTTGGCTACAAATCACCTAAAGGCATTCCTTTTCCAGACAAAGAACATTCTGAATACTTCATTAAAGCAGAGAAACAATTGGAAGAAGTGGTTGTTTTCTAGAATTTTGTTGTCATTGTTGTTCATTCACATTTTAGAAAGTAAATAATGAAAATACAATCTTTTGATGTGTTATTCAGTTGGCATGCCATGCTGAGAAAATATGGTTTCTGTCAGTCTGGAGTTTCTTCCTGGAAAAAAACCTATACAGATTCAGAGCAATGCTCTGTTGATTTGACTACATTGATGGAATATTTAAAAGCATTTTTTTTTAATGTTTAGTCAACAGTCAGTATATGAAGGCATTCTTGGCCACACAACCTGAAAATGGACTCAATAAGGCCTTTGAACTAGAAAACAAGTGGACTTTGGATTGAATTATTTCAAGATTCATATTCATTCTAAGAAAATAAGTTCTGAGCAATTATGTAAATTTTTGACTCAGCTGAGCAATGAAGAAGTGAAATTGAAGGCTTAGTGCTTATGCAGTTTCTTTGGGAGGAATATATTTTGGCTGTTCAGGCAAGGATCTGAAATACAGTATATAGAGAGGAAAAGCAGGTACTGTTCATATTCCAGAAAAGACAGCTGGAAATCATTTCAAATTTAGAACTACTGGCATGCACAGTGAATCCATTAGGTATTCCTGTTAGTCAGCACATTCTGACAATCTTCCCTACACAATGAATTTGGAAAAATAAATGATAAAGACCTCCTAAAGGAGAAAAATAAAAAGCTACAGTTGTCTATATAATATTTCTGAGAGCTTATGATTCCAAAAGCCTTTTCAAACATCTGGAGAGGCTCAAGAAAGCTTAGTTAGAAAATTGTTATTTTGTCACTCCATAAAAAAGTGTTTGGAATGGAAAAAAAATCAGCAATGCACTCAACCGTATAGCTGAGTCTGGTGTCAGTTGCAAGGAAGCTGGAAGAGAATAAAAAGAGACAAGTGAAAAGTAATATGGATGTTTTGCTTTGAATACGAGGAAACTAAGCCAATGAACGATCAAGGCATCATAAGGCCCAAAAGGGGCTCCAGGCTTCTCCTGCTTTCTGTAATTGCTCAGTAGTGCCTCTTCCTCAGTAAGACTTCAGTAGCTTTCTTTCACCTGTTGTTTTTGGCACTATTTTTGTCCTTTCCAGCACTAGCCTAAGCAATGCAGGCTGGTGCAACTGTTCACATGCCTGTGTTTCTGCACTCTCCAGACATCACCTTTTAGGGACAGGACCACAGCCTTATTCCTTGGGGCAGGAGGGCTAGCAAAAGGATCTCTTCCTCCCCTTCCCACTCTACAGGTCAGCCAGCACCATGTGTGGTCTCATGCCAAATAGCCAGGGGACACAGCCCCTAAATTTCAGACAAAATTTCATCCTTGGTTTCTATGTTCCAAGATCTACAGTGGGATTGAAAAACTCTTTTTCCACAAGTGTCAATCTCCTGATGGGATAAAATGAGAATGGTAACTCTGCTTTGGGGGACATTCAGATTGCTCTTCTAACTTCAGTAGCTAAATGCTGGTCTTCAGGTCTATCACAGGGTTCACAAGGTTTCACTGCTGGTGAGGAAGGGTTACTCTGAAGAACCTTATAGGGAGAAAGATATGAAAAAAACAGTGGAGCTTGGTCTTTTGGTGTCTTATTTAAGAAAAGTAAAGAGAAATCCAGGTGGAAATTAAGTCCTGATTGCTTGCCTAGTTTATTTTTTTTACAGTGCATTGTTAGACTCTGTAAATACTCTTGCCTTTGATAGCTGCATTCCTTGCAAGTGAATGAACATCACGACTAACACCCAGGAAACCTGTTGCTCTTTATAAAATGTTTCACCATGGTAATCAGAGCTAATGGTAGCAGGGCTTGTGCATGGGTACTGTACCTGATATACACAGGAGGACAGTGTAGCTGGGATTTGCAATACTGCTTTATGCACTTACACTCCTGCTAAAGGCCCTGCAAAGCCAAAATGTGGTTATTCTCACACCTCCAGAAGGATGCTGAAGCTGAGCATTTGCAATGGTTACTTTTGCACAGGTATTCTGAGCAAAGAGCAGGGTGCTTCTCACTCTCTCTCTGCTTCTCACTCCCTTCCCAGAGGTTGTGTGCTGATGCCAGTTTCATCCACCCCAATTCCCAGGCACCTGCTCTCCCAGCTGCCTCTTACACAGTGAAAGGGACAGGAATGCAGAGGAAAAAATGGTCATGTAATGTGTCATGACCTGTAAACCAAGTCAGCCTCACCCTGGGATGGAGCCAGAATTTCAGTCACCCGTAGCTAATCAGTATTTGTTCTGTTGTTCCAAGCTGGGACAGAGTTTCATAGGTTATGATGCTGCAAAGCATAAGTAGTAATATTTGACTAAAGTGACTTGGTTGCAGAAAATTTTGCTTCCAACGAATATATACAAGAAGAATGTTTCGGTGATCAAAACAGCAAAAGAGTAATACCAGATTAAAAAAAGATTTCATTTTACTGGAAAATAATTAAGATGTTTAGACATCACAAAATAGCAAATTTCAGACTTATTTCTGCATTAAATAGAAATGTATTTATTTTTAAAACATCTAATTTATACCTTTAAACTTTTCTTCATTTATAATTTATAACAATTATTGGAAATTGAGTTGGATACACTAAATGTTTCAGTTGAGCCAAATCTGAAAATTTTGTTGGAAAACAAAAAGCTGGACAGGACATCTTGATGACAGCTTATGCCTGTCTCCTCTCAAAATATTGACTGATTGAATAATAAAATGTTCAGTTTAAGTACATATCAAGCCCTCAAATTTGAGGCTTCAAAAATTACACTGGAAATTTTGAGAGTATCCTATTTGGAGACCTTTTTTTCTTGAAATGGTATAACCTGGAACAGCTATTTGATTTTTTCCTTTTACTACTATTTTTCCCTTTTACTTCTCTCTTTTTTTCCCCTCTTTTTAAATTACCTCATCTTTTTTTGTACTTCAAATCTGAGACTTTTAAGGTTCTTTCTTGGAAGGCTTAGACCAATTCTTATTTTTATTTAAACCAGGCAAATAAAACTTTGAAATTTAATATGAATAAAACCAGGTTGGCATCAGCTAAGTAGAATTCATAGCATTAGTGGAATGTGGTAACAAAGTTTAGGGGATTTGGATTTCATCTGAACAACCTCTAGCCTTTCAGGTGTCTGTACTGTGTCCCCATTTTTATAACTTTGGCATAAAAAATATCTAATAGGAAAAGAAAAGGTCATAGGTCAGAAATAACTAACTCATTAACACACACTCAAATGTTCATGCCATGGCCCGTTCCAACTACCAGAGACTCCCAAACATTCATTTCCATGTGTCTGTGCTAAGCTGCTCAAACAGTAAAACTTGCAAACATTTTCTCCCTCAAGCCCCAGGCTGCACTCCTTCATTTTATATATTCAAATATCAGAGACCAGCAGCTTTCTTCAACCCATGTTCTAACAAGTATTTTAAACTTCTTTATTTACTTTGAAATTGACTCCCACTGGTCAGTGGGCATCTTCCCATTACTGGGATCCTTACTGATGGGCAGATGAAACACATGAGTTACTACATTCAGTCTTACAAAAAGGCATCCAAAAGAGAAATGGTTTCCAAATTGGTTGTGCTAGACCATGCATATTAATTTGCAGTAGCACCCTTGAAAGAGTAATGATATAAATTGCTAGATCTGTACTTACACATGGACCAAGAAGCAGTCTTCTGGCTCCCCTGACTCCATAATCCTGCTCATTCCTGGTGTGTGTGAGCTCTGAGACACAGCACTCTCCCAGAAATTGGAAGCAAATCATTCAACAAGGCCAGACTTGAAAAATGGTTAAATACAGCTTGGTTTATTACCATCTCCTTTTGATAAATCACATTATTTTAGCTTACAGAACATAGGTTTAGTTTTTCCATAGCTGTTGGAGTTTCTTATTAAATGAAACACAAGAAAATTTCCACAAATGATAGGCACAAAGATTGTTTCTTAATTTTAATTAAGAACAAACTGACTGAAAAACCCATTCAAATAAAATCAGCTCAATTTTATATGCATATTAGCTTGATCTATTCCATTTCTGTTGAGAGTAGGACTGGAAGAGTGTACAAAAGCTTCATGATATTGTACAAAGATGGGAAATTGCTTATTACCAGAAAAATTAGCAATGGCAGAGATGAGAAACAATAACTTGAATGCAAATGTTTGCATACCTAGCAGTTACAGTTGAGCCAACTGCAAATACTTTTTTTGCCTCATCACTTTCATCCCTAAGTACTTTACGTAACCATAGTACATCACTGGAGCATATATGAATTTCATTTCCTTATCTAAATACAGACTGGCTTTAGAGCAATATTCCAGCTCTTTGCCTGCACTCTCCACATCTGAAAAATGGACAGGACATCAGCTATGAAATCATGAACTGGTAATGTGTGCATAGATAGTAGCTGCATTTACTGTATGAGGTGAAGAGTTTGCAATTCAGATAAACTCCAGGCAAAGATTGCGTGCAGCTGACCATGTGAACTGACCAAAAGCTTTAGATATTTTTCATAAAATGACAGGATATTCTACAAAGTTTTATTTACAATCGAGCTAGTCCTTACAAGACAAAATTATTGGATGTCCTTGTATGGTATGGGTTATTCCAAACAATATTTATTTTATTAACCCCAACGTTCATTGCTTGAGCCCTTGAACTCTGACCGAATTTCTGCTGTAGTAGATGAAATATGATCAACCATCTCCCCCAAACAACAAAGCACTTTGGTGTGCTCAAGAAATAGAGAGTGAAATTGTGAAAAAAATGAATCTTCAGGAAATACCGAAGTGTCCAGGACATATCTGTAAAAAATCTGATTATGGATTCCATCAGTGGGGATGGCAAACCAGGCATCGACGGCTCAAGCCGATCATGCTAATGGAGTATTTTCCTACCCAATCCTATTACTGAGGAAACTTGGGAGTGAATACTGGGATGTTCCCAGGAGTCCCTGATGACTTTGGTGGAGAGCCCGCAGCACTGCATATAGATACAGGACCATGGTGGGAGTCAGAGAGGCAGAAACCTCCTGTGCCAGGATGAAGTTCAGGATGGCAAGAGCCATGTACTGACCTGCCCAGCCTCCCTCTGGGACTGTGTCATCTCACATGCAGGACAAGGATCTCATGGAAGAAACTGTTATGCTAAACTGCCCGATTTGTCTCCCTTACTGCACTCTCTTCCCCACAAGACAGGGAAGGCCTGCGATCCCTATATCTGTGAATAAAGTGTTCTGATACTGTGTTGGTTTTATGTGCTAGGGGGGAGGGTGGATTCCCCTCAGGGTAAGGACCATGAGGCTGGGGGGTGGGAGGGACTCTCCCGTCTCTGGGAGCTTCCCCTTTGAGCATTTTGGAAAACCAATGAAAAGTTATTTCGCGTTCACAAATCACAGTGGATCGAGTTAACTGCTCTCTTTCAGTTTCCGGCTGCCAGGAGGTGAGGTGCCTCTAGCCGGGGCATCGGTTCCAGCCCAGCTCCGGGCTCGGTGGGGGAGCCCAGCCCGGCACCGAGCACCGGCCACATGGCTCGGGCACTGTCCCCGGCACTGATGGCCCCTGGCTCGGCTCGGCTCGGCTCTTCACGTGCCAGAAGAGGCCTCTGGCTGACCGCGTGGCTTCTTCACAATCTGAATACAGTTTTGACTTCTTGATGCCTGGATAAGATTCTTGATCTCCTGGGCTCCCCTAAATGAGAAGGGATAAAGCATGGAGTCCACAAAAGTCGGCAGAATGAAAATAAAGTTCCTGATGGGAAGAGATCAAAAAGGTGCAACTCATAAGTAGCTGAAAACCTTTTTTGTGGGGCTATGAGGGGATTGTGATTTCACTAAAATTCCTTGGGGAAGATGGGTGCTTGAGATGAAGATTTTTTTTTTGCCTTGGGAAATTGAGCTCTCTGTTTTGGGACTGGAATATGAACAGAGACATTTGCTAGAGAAGGAAATAAAGATAATTTTGTTTTTCAGCAGCCTACCTTTAAATGTAGTACCCCATTTGTGCATTGTAACCCATAACGCGGCTCTGGAAGGACTGTGGGAATGAGAGGAAAATTCATTGTTCTGTAAGTCTCGGATGGATGCAGACTATGAAGGTGAAGATACCCTCTATGTCTAAAGCAAAAAAAGGAACTTTTCTCTCTTAAGTGAACTGAAATAATTATTTAAGTGAATAACTGACTGAAGTGTTCTCTGTATGTGGTTGGTAAGAAATGTGAAATGAAGGCAGGAGGGAATAATCTAGGAATTTTATTCTGAAATATTTTTTTTGTGTTATTAATAAATGTCTTCTTGTACCTTTTTAAGTTTTAAGCCTGCATTGTCTTTACTCCTAAATCCTATCTCAAAAAGAAAATTAAATATTTAAAATTGGCAAAGCCATGTCACACCGTGACAGATACCCAGATCCACACAATTCCAGACAATTGGAACAGGAGAAATATATATAATATATATATAATCTACCTGGATAATTCGGACTTTCCACTGACATTAATTAATAACCATTAGGCCAAGAACAGCTTAATGGCACAGAGAAGTGATAAACCATAACAGCAACACATTTGTTGCAGTTCTTTGTGATGTTTACAGGCCCTGATGATGAGATAAAGAAAGAAAGAGACATTCTTTGCTTCTAATCAGTCTCTGTCCTAGGCCAGGAAAAGGTTTGTGACATTGACCTAGCATATTTGAGGTTAATAAGTGCAGATAAGGATTGTACATACCTGACCTTACATGTCTTGTTAAGGTTTGTGTTATAATAAGCACATTGCTTCATTACATCTGTAACCCACAAAAAGAGAAAAATCCTCAAACTCCACAGGTTCCTATATACTCCTTGAAGAAGTGAAAGAAAAAAAATGAGATTTTGCTAGCAGAACTTGCTCGCAGAACTAATTTTTGTCTAGTGCTGGGGATGGCAGAAGGAGCACACAGACAGAAAGCCAAGTGAGTTGACAGACTTTCTGCCAACGCATTGTCACCAGCTGCAGGCCAAACTGAACCAGCTCTCTCAGTTCCTGGCAGTGAAACACTTTCTACTCTACTGTCTCTGCATAGTCCCCATAGGCTGTAACTTACCTAATGCTTCTATTCAGATTTTGATCTTTTCTCCCTTGCTAACTCTATAATGGGTAGACCAAGACAACACAAGGAATAGATCCGTAAATAAGTAATTTGCTGCAGTTTCATCTTTGTAATCACACATGCCTTTCCTCAGTTGCCATCACTAAATACTCATAGACAAGAAAAAATTGGACCAGTATAACTCAAAGCAGCCTTATAACTGTAAAATTGTTTGGGTTCATTCTCTTATCTGAGAATGACTGGCTTAACTTTGATTCACTTTAATCTGTGACTAAGTGATTTAAAGTAAATCCAAACAAATGTTGCCAGTCCTCTGAAATAAGATGTGAAAAAGGATTGTTTTTTCTGCATTGATTTAATTTCACAATATAAATTTACACCTAAATTTATATTGATGTTATGTTCTCAAGCAGCAAAGTCTTTGGGGAGTTCCTGTCCCTCTTTCTCTCCCATCTGTTTTCTTTTTTCTTTTCAAGGTTAATGGCATGATTATCCAAACACAGTGATTTATTCATCCCTTATTATTCCAAGGAAGTTGTTAACAAGTCATGGATTGGGTGTTAGGTTATTTAAGGCTATTAATAAGACATGCAAATACTCAAACACATAGCTGTGACTGACATAGAATTGCATTAGTAAAACACATACATTTTAAAGTTTTCCCTGGCTTAAACTGCATGGGTAGCATGGCTAAAAGAGTTGTCCTCATTCATTAAGGTCTTCATTGCACTGAAATTCTGCTAACTCTTTCTGACTTTTTAATTTCTCTTCAAAGGGTGCTGGCAGCATGCTGGGCACACCAGGCAGACTCAGCACAAACCAGAGCAGATCAGTTATCAAGCAAGTAACATTATTCCTCAGGAGAAAGCTAATGTCCTGACTGAAGAGGTCATGAAGGGAGGTTGTTTTGTTTGGAAACAGTGAGCTCTTTGGCAAAAATGGAAGGAGAGTCCAAAATAAATTCCCTGAGGTAGAAGCTGTGGAATTAAGGAAGTGGCAGCATTTGCACAGGAGAGCTAAGAATGGGGGTGCTTCATAAGTAGGATTTTTTTTCAGTCTCCTTTTTGCTCTAGGAAAGGGACAGCAGAGATATTAGTAGGGAACAAGAACTAGGTTGTGACCAAGCACAAGTGAGGAGACTTAGACACAGGAAAGGGATACATAGAAGTCACTGCAAAAAATCAACCCAAACTTTTTCAATTAGTAAGCAACACAGAGGTGTGTGCCTTGTACCTTCCTTTTTGGTGTAAGAGATACCAGGTGACTAACTTGGAATCATAGAATGGCCTAAGTTGGAAAGGACCTTAAAAATCCTATAGTTCCATGGGTAGGGATACCTTTTACTAGACCAGGTTGCTCAGACCTCCATCCAAACTGGCCTTGAACACAACAGGCACCTACAACTTCTCCAAATGAACAACTTCAGTCTGAATGGTCTGGAAGCCAGCAGCCAGGAAAAAGTGTTAGCTGAGACCCAAAGGAAGGGAAGGCAGCAGTAAACTGGAGCAGCAGGAGGGAACCAGTGCTTCTAGAAGCAATTTGGGCAGGGCTTGGTTGGGATAAAACTCCTGCACCAGTCAGGCAAAGCTTGCACCTGATAGTGCCAGTCTGGTACCCAACAGCCCTGTCCATGCAGTGTCTGGTTGGGCATCTAGTAACATATAGATGGGCAGAAATAGACTTTTCTGAGAAGATGAAACAAAGCAAGTCTGTTTAATAGCCTCTTCCTTTCAAAAGCACAAGTTACTTCTAGGAAATACTTCAATATAACCCTTACCTCTGATTCTCTAGCCAAGGGTCAGGCATGAAAATAAACATACTGAACATGTAAACTCTGTCTGTCTGGATCTTGCATTCAGATCCCAGCCAGACTGCTTTATTCTACTTTCCCCAGAAGGAACAAAGAGTGTTGCAACTAAAGGAGATGAGACCATTTAATTTTACATAAGAAATTCCTTCAGCCCTGGGTTAATGCTGGGTGCCTGTTTTGGGAGCATGAGAAAAGTACTTTGTTTTTGCAGTGAGCCTGCAAACCTGTTGATTTGACCTAAACATTGTAATTAAAAATCCTCAATTACTGAGTTTCAAAAGTATCATTCTGATTCAGTCTTGAACCTCTCTAATGGGCAAGTGCAGTATCCTGTGGTTTGCTTTGCTAGACCCAAGCCCAGATCCATGCTCTGAAGTCAGCAGAAGGCCACTAACCCAGCTGCATAAGAACCTGACCAAAGGATGTGTGGCAATACATTCTTTTCCAAAATGAGAGCAGGTTGGACAGCATCAGAGGCCATTTATTTTACCCATTGGCCCCAAGGCGCTGTGAGACACACATAAATCTCTCAGAGATGTTTGTCCAGAATGCTTGCTCTCTTGATGGGGTAAGGCACAGTGCAGACTTTTTGCCTTACAGGCAGCTGAACATGCAAAATTAGGTTTTCAAATCAAAGTGTTTATTACCCCTTTAGAAGTCAGACTGAAAAGGGTTAGCTGTTGCATAGAGGCAATGCCCATGACAGTACCAAAACCGCATGTAGACGTATAATGTAGCACATATTCTAGCTTTATAATTTAAGAAAGAATGCTATGAAACAGCTCTGATTAGACAACACTTTCTACGTTGTACCCTTCTGCAGAAAAAGTTGCTGAACTTTCAGCTGACCTAATCCATTGCTAACTGTATCCTCTTTCCCCCAGCAAATACCCTGCTGTGCATGAGTGATTATCCCTCTGGTCCGGGGCCAGGGAGCCGAGCAGCCCTGCTCACCTCAGCGGGGCTGCCTGGCCAGCTGTGCCCCGACAGCACCACAAGGGACAGCTGCTCCTTGCAGAAAGTGCACATTCAGCCATTCCATACTCCAAATTCAGCCATTCCATATCCAAATTCAGCCATCCCATATCCCAAATTCAGCCATTCCATATCCAAATTCAGCCATTCCGTATCCCAAATTCAGCCATTCCGTACGTCACAGCGCACTCGGCTCTACTGCGCAGCCCAGCAGAGCAGCCTCATTCCTCTTCTCTGACTTCATATGCTCTGCTTGGAAAAGACCTGTTAAGGATCAGTGTAAAAAAGCTATTTTAGAAAAGCTGCATAGTGAGACAAGTTATTTTTAAGACCAAGTATGACAAATATTTTGGAATGCGTTGATTTTGGCAAGGTTCTTTGAAACTTGTGTCACACATGTACTTCACACAAGCATCATGATTTTCACCCAGGCTACAAATGTCCATTCATTACAACTTTTAATCTTTATCTCTTTATGATTTCAGTAAAGCACTTGTTTCTGTCTTCAAAATTGAGTGTATACAGGATGGCTTCTCACTCTTGGCCTTAAAGATCACACTGAACATGTACCTGCTTTGAAGAGTTGGCTTTAATCTTGGTGCTTGTTTCCTTTGTAACCTGAATGAACAGGTCAAAGTCTTATGAATAGACTATAAACATATGAGAAAATAGATGCCAAGGATCTAGGGCAAGGAAAATAAAAATTTTGTTATAAAAGTATTCAAACATTGTGCACTAATTTTACAGCCAACACTACAAACTCATTCGTTATCAGAGATGGAAGAATAACTGGTTAAAAATACCAAATTTGCCTCTCAAATTATTCTTAGATTATAACCTGTCAGAATACTGACTCACTGAATGTATAATGATGTTCTGAGCATTTCTTAATAGAAATCTTTGCAAATAAGCTGCCTTACAATAATGAAATATTTAAGACTACTTCTTTTTATTATTCTTTTCAATATCTGCAACTTTGAAATCTGAAGAAAACAAAATTAGTTTTAAATACAATACGAATTCTAATATTCTCTTTCAGTCACCTCCAGTAACTTGTCTAAACATCTTTACAAGCAGACAATGTGCACATTCCATTTTATTAATTTCCCCACTAGCTACGAATCACATTTTTTAGCCTGAACTTTTTTTAAATTGAATTTCTACACAGACAGTTTTTCACAGTACAGAATTTACTCCTTAACGTACTCAGAATCCGCAAATGAGTCATTACAGAGTAGAAAAAGACTGGTCTCTCATTTCCTAAGAATGTGTCTTAACCAGTGGCGAGAGCCCAAACCAGGTCTCTGCAGCAGAAATGGACATTGGAAGGGTTAGCTATGTATCTCAGCTATAACTATTACTTGAGAAAAAATAAAAAGCAGGTGATAAATTCCCTCTCAAATGATAGCATGCATGCTCCTAATCCTTTCAGAACAAAGTTAAACAGGTGAGGTAAAGTTATCTTCAAGCTCATCTTAAGCTAAGATGTTTGGCTTCGTTCAGGAAGAGGAAATCATGGAGCTCGCTTGGATCAGTTACAGTTAAGGAACATTTTGAAAACACTGCACCTCAGCTGATCTCTAACATATCTCATCTGCAACACCATGTTGATGACAGCACCAATGTAGGAGGATTGATGAATCACATGAGAATGAAATTTTTGCAATCCAGACCACCATGGATAGACCCATATTTTACAAGAATAATGTGGTTCATATATATTAACTTAGCAGGCCTATGACATGGGTCATAGGCAAAGACAAACTTTTTGACCTGTAATAAACTATATATTTTACATGGTTATGTTTTCATAAAGATCTTTTCCATGTTACCTACCAATATTTTATTTATTTAGTTATGAAGTTTGAGATTTAATGAGATCTTCCTGAGCTGTGTAAATTGATGCCCTATGATTTTAGCTTTTATATTTTTTCATACATTTGTAATCCTGCAGTTCTTTAGTATGTAACTCCAAACTCCATGTAGAGTGCTAACTACTGTCTTCACATTTTGGTCAGACAAAACAATCCCTCTCTGGGTCTGGGAATCAAGGACACCTTACTGTCTCAGGCTCTGAGAAATGTAAATAAAAGTGAGTTGGGGAGGAGCAAACTTGGGTAAATTACTTCATTACCTGAAGCTGTAATTGGAAGATTAACTCCCAATATGCAAATGGACCAAACTTACAAAAGTGTCAAAACTTGTGACACACCTTCCCTTTTGGGTGTAGCCTCTGCATGGACTTCTTCTGCCCTAAATGTGCCTGAAGGCCTTCAATAAATATAATTGTTTTTTACTACCTTAATTTTGTCTGGCTTCTGTTTTTAGATAGCCCAATAAGGCTGTATTCTGACACAGTATACTTTGAATCAAAATGCATTTTTGATGCATCAGACAGAAGTTCTAAATTGCATTATTTTTTTTAATATTGTGCAAACCCTTTGCTAACAGCAAATGACAAAGTAACATGGACTGAACTTCTAGCAGTGCTTACGTCAATGGAATTTGTCATTGAGGCTGACAAGGACAGAATTTAAATTGATTCTTGTATAAATCAGTATTAGGCTCTCTTTGCTATTCTTCTCATCCCATGTTTCATATAACAGCAATATGTATGTCTGTAACTGTTTATTGCAAGTTGTGCACAAGCATACAGATGAGTTATATTTTCCTCTAAACAAGCCATCCACATCTTTACAATGAAAGTTCAAGGCAAATTCCAGGTGAAATGCGATAGATTCCTCCCAGACATCACAAGGAAATAATTTGTTTCCTCTATAAGCATACTATGCCTTTCAAAAACAGTCAAACAAACAATTCGCAAAACTGGAAGAGCTCCTGCTCTTCAAGTCTTTAGCTCTTACTATTCCCCTCCATTATATATACAAATGATATATACAAATCCTCTCCATTATATATACAAAATTATATATACAGTCTTTGTTGTGCCTCATAGACAAGGCTAGACTCCAGAGATGCAATTCTCAGCACATTCCCTATCAAATCTTTGTCCAAGTGTGGAAAGCAGGGGGAAAAAAGGAAATTTATAAAGCCTGATTCTCTTATGTTCCTCACTCTTCTTTGCTGTCTGAATGTCAGGAAGACATATAATAATTTTTTCATATAAGTTATTCTGCTGAAATTTAATGGTCAGAACAAAAAAAAACCTTCAAAACATCTCAAAACTGGTAGCTGCCTCTACTTAAGGGCTTGTCCTTCAGAGAGGATAATCACTCAGGTTTTGGTGGAGTCACTCATTAAATCAGGGATAAGACTAATTTTCATTAGCCTCAGCCTGAGATTCTACACATAAAAATCATGTGATGTAGTGTGGGTATTAAAAATGTTGATATCTGCATCTGAAGGCTAGTGGTTTCACACTTTCTGTACAGTCACTAGAGAGAAATAAACATTTTTAGGATTTGAGTCACCTCATCCTACTACAGGAATCTAAAATATCTCATTATAATTGTGCCTAAGAAGTGTCTATTTCTTACCAGTGATTATAAAGGAAGCCTAAAGTAGCTAGGTGAGATGGATGCATCTGCAGGTTTGAGGTTCAAAATTCCTGAGACAAATCTAATTCTGTTCCATAACAAGGCATGGGTGAGGGACCTCACCAAAATTTGCAGGAAGCACCTCTAGCAGGAAGTTTTGCTGCACTGGCCCTGTTTGTTTCTAGCTGCAGCACAGAGCCATGGCATGGGAACCCAGACACAACACAACAGCCAAACAGTGGGCAGTGGCTCAGGCCACCACATGCAACAAGATGAAGTTTCATCATTTATTGAAGAGCTGTAGACACAGTGCTGCAGAATGGATATGGGAGTCAAGGCAAGAATTATCATCACCAGTGCATGAAACATGATTATCAGGGTGCAAAATAGATTATTAGTAGCAAAAGATGAAAAATGTGCTGCTGACAAGATGAGTAATTGGGGAAAATAATAGAGTTTTACGAATCTCCAGTGTTGTGTTCTAAACAAAATCTTCTACTATGAACAGGTGAACAAAAAGAATCTTAAAATATGGAGGGAGAAACTAAAGATTTCTAGATTACTTAGATAATGTAGAAGCTAGAGAATGACAAAGCAATTAAAACTATTTTCAGTAGGAGATAGGGACAAATGAAACTTTATTTGCAGTAGAACTATGAAGTTCAATGCTACCTGAATAAAAAATAAATAAATACAAAGTAAAGTAACTAGATTTGACAAATGTGTGAGTGGGTGATGAAAGAGGGAATTTCTGCACTGCTACTTCAAATATTTAAAGAGTAATCATGAGGAGCTTGTTTATTGATGAGAAGACTGAGAAGACAGTTCCTGTAGAGGCAGGAACACAGAAAACATATGAAGATAAATCATGCCAAAGCATTAAAATAAAAAAAATGGATTAAAAATGAGTATGATACTATAGTCACCTCTTTTCAAAGAAATAGAATAAAATTAGAGCATCAATGAAGACAGACCCCCTTGAACTGAGTATTGATGTCTTGGCTGGGAGAAGTTTGTTGTATTTGGAGGAAACACTATCATCCTTCTTCCAGCATCTGACATTTCTGATGTCAGCAGGTGACAGAGAAGTCAGATAAACATCTACAGCATGTTTCCTGTTCTAGAAATATGCCTTTCTATTTACTCCTTGAATTTTTTACTCCAACTGTTCAGCATATTCTAATAGTTTTCTAGTAAAACTGTGTAGGCACTTGTGGTAGAACGTGAGAGAGAGGCTTTTTAAAGTGTGACACTGAAGTGGATATACCCAGTATGTTTTTTAACATAAAACAATAACACTAGTTTCTTGAAAATGTATTTAAAATTGGTTCATTTGGCAATTGACCCCTTTGCCCTTTGAAATATGTTCAGAAACAATTCCTTCTTTGCATTGTTTTCTATAAACATAAAGCACAAGAATTTAGGTAGCAAATTTCTTTGCTACACACTATAGAAGGACAAAACAGTAGGAGAGTCAGAACCACTATTTTGTGTGGGAGAAAGATGAGTCACTGACATGAGATAAAATTAAATTGGTTCTTACATAAATTTATCTAACCTTCACTTCTTCAGCATCTAAGATGATGACTCAGTATTTGTTTTTAAAGGGTGTTCATTGTCATATAATACCTGGCAGTCACCAAAGATGATTTATATGACATCTATCTATATCTACATTTTATAGATTTCCAAGAAGATTGCTGCAATTCCTTCATGACCAGATATAGATAATTATACTTCCTGTGATACTGTCTTAGAGCCATCACTCTTCACAGCTTTGTGATGAAAAATTAATACTTTCTTCTAAATTCTCTAACAAATCTCTCTCTTTTTTGTTTTTTTGGAGCAGAATTAAGGGGAAAAATCGTCAATATGAGCTATCTACAATAATTTAGATCCAGATTTCTCTTCCAAGAATAAGAAAAAATGGATCAGAAACATTTTTTCCATAGTTATGTATCAATGTAAAATTTTAAGTCTGAATTACTAACATCTTGATCGAGAATTCTAGTAGGACTAATTTGGTTAATTGTGAACTGACTGTTTCAAATAAGTTAATATATTTTCTGTCTTGCTTAGTCTCAAAGTAGTTTCACTCTAAGGAAGTTACTTTGAAGGTCAGTAAATGCAGAGTTCAGCTCCCTCTTTCTGCTAAAAGAGTAGCTCTGCTGAAATTGTGTTGGACGGTACCTTGAGTTTCCACTTCCACAAAATTTTAGCCAAATCATCAGTATTGCAAAAACTTAAAGGCTGACCCCAAAGCCTACAAAATTGATTCTCCAGAAATAAAGGCCAACATCCAAGAGAGGTTTGTTTCTTTTTATTCCTAGGGCAGTACTCGGATTCTGCCTACCTGCTTGTGCACGATGACTCCTGGTGGGAAGTGGCTGACACCTGCATGCCCTTACCCTGCAGAGTGAGAGCCTCTCACTGTACCTCTGAAGTCTTTATTTCCCCTTTGACTAGATCTGCAACTGCATTTGCTTGCACACAGTACTCCACTCTTCTTGAAGCTCCCAGATTCTTTGTGATTGCAGTGGCAGCACAAGTACTGTGACTGGATCTGTGAGAAAGCTTTCTATTATAGAGAAAGAATAAAACGTTCCACTTCTATGAATTTTGGTGAAGAGGCTGCATGATAGGTAAGTGACCAAAATTCTCTCAAGCACCAATGGGCATTAGAAGAAAGAAGTCTGATGGCAGCTAACTAAATATCTTCTGAAATGCAGGCTTTTGCTATGTTCACAGTGTTTAAAGGGCAGAAAGTCCATGTAGTGTAATATAAAAATTCACAAAGGACTGGTAAAAATATGTTAAGAGACTGGCAAGAGCCATCTTGAGACTCTCCTGACTGGATCAGTTGATCAGCATAAACATAACTGACTAACACTTGAGAAGGAAAAAAACAATGTGGTGATTTTAATTTTTTTTCCCCCAAAATAGAATAGATCTACACACAGCTACTGAAGAATAGTAAGAGTTCCATATCTGTGCCAAGACAACCTTCATGTAGGTTGGGCCCCCTGTCTTTTTTCCTTTTTTTCTGGACTATATAAAGCTGTTACATTATTTTCTGTTAGCACCATGGAAGGAAAAGTATACTCTGGAGGAATGTGAAGATTGGTCCAAAGCCCGCTAAAGTCAGTGGAACTCTTTCCATTGACTTAAATGGGTTTGCATTAAATGAAGAAAGATGGATCTTCAAGTTCTGGGCTGAGGAAATAATTCCATTGGGAGTGGCATGGAAAAAACACATGAAGGTGAGAGAATCTGAAGAAAACAAAAGGATCTGAAAACTTGGCAACAGCAACTCTTTCAGTATTTTTGGTGGTTATAAAAACAGATGGGCTTTCTCTGATGCAAATTCACCTCCCTCTAAGCAGGCTAATTTATTCCTGTGTCAGGAGCATATCAAGAACATGTGAGACTGATCTCCTGGGTTTCTTCCTTTATGTGTGCTTCACTTCAAATTGACTGTCACAATGGAAATGACACAATGTTGTCAACTCCTCCCAGAATGCTGTCTAATTTATGACAAGCAATTTCAAATAAGTGGTTATCCAATTTTCCATTTCTTCCAATTCCATAAGAAGTAAAAATTCCCCAGTGTCCTTAGTGTCCCCGTATGGCCTCTCTGGACTGATCATTATCCAAAACTGACTGTTTTATTAGCTGCTGAGCTTTCAGATCCCATAATAAATGCCTCAGAAATGCAAGTGGTGCTTCTCTGTTAGTGTGCATGAAAAACAGTTTCCAGGTGAATTGGATAAATGCATATTAAAAAGAATCAGTATTTGGGGTAAATGTGGGCATTTAAAACAACACTGATAACTGTTTTGAAGAAGATAAATCAAAAATTTCAGTTGAACATAATTAAAGCAGAGAGGCAAAAGCTCTTTTCATTTAGATTAATGCAGAACAGCTGCTTATTAAAATAACACAGAAAAAAAAAATAGGGAACCCAAGAGAATTCAAAATAAAAGGACTGAATACAAAGGTATAAATTTAGGCCAGATTAAGAAAACACATCAAATCAAAATCAAACTTTTTAAGGATAGATGCAGTCATGTGCATTCTCATCTTGGAGAAGCAAATACCAAAAAACAGCCAATGTTATTTGTTCCCATAGGAACTTGCAAAATTTTGCAACTGGTCTCTTAAGAGAGCCCTGCTTTTCAAACAGCATGGCTGTAGATGTATGCTGTGGAGGAGAGCTGGATACAAAAGCATTTGCTGAAGTCCAAATTTTCTCTCCTGGTATAGATTAAGTGTGCTGCAAAGACAGAGCAGGCATGCCAACTAGCAGGGCTTTACAGTGTGCTTCATCTCTCAATTTAAGGAGGACTTGCTGCCCCAAAAAACTTAACCATGAGGCAGGAGCAAGTGAAAAATTGCTCCCTTCTGCCATCAGCACTGAGTAGTATGAAAACATAGAATTGCTTTCACAGATTGCATTTCTTTTATTTTTATATTTTGAAACATTCTTATTTTACATATTAAATATTCTCAAGGGGAGGGGGTCAGAAGGAAAATATTTACATTAAGTTCCAAAATGTATAGTTTTATCAGTCATTAATAAAATGAGAGAAATATTGCTCATTCTTATTTTACCTAGAGAAAAAGCATATGTTGGCCCTCTGTGTTATTCTTCCCATGATATCTCTCTAACATGAAACACCTTTGAGTATCAAGGACACCAAAAATCTAAGGAACATCCTTGCTTAATCCAGGACTGATTTGTTCCTTGATGGATATTCTGAAGGAAAGGTATGGATTTGCTTTCCCAGTGTAATATAAATTTTATGCTTGTGCTCCAGGTGACAGGTGAGTTTCTATGCTAGTCTTGTTTAACTGACAACTGATTCTTGAGTTTTGGACTATATCTTTTAAGAAACTTCTCTTTAAAGCTTTTTCACTTCATAATTTCTAAAATTCACCCAAAAATCTCCTCAGTTTCCCTCAAGTTTGAATTCTGAGTTTCTCAAATTCTTCAGGTACCTGCTTCCACATGCAAATGAGAGAGAAAACTTAGCCTTTCAGCATCCACTTGTCCTGTCACACATTACTGTAAATGTGTAGGCTAAACTGTATTGAAGGATTCTTGCTGGAAAACATATCAGTGAAAGGAGTGGATCACTGAACATTAAATATCCTTGGATGATGGGCCCAGAATTTAATATTTCTCACAGCACAGTGGAGGGGTTTTAGGGTAAAACTTATATTCCTTGCCCCTGCTGATCTTTGAGTGCATGGGAAGATTGGTTATTCATGCAGAGTGAAGCCTCATTGTTTATATTTCCTAGAGAGGGGATAATATCTCCTGGAGTACGACTACCTTATTTTAAGGATGCTACTGAAATGGATCAGCAGAGTCATGTTCTAATTCCCTTTACTGCCTGTAGAAGCCTGGTTGGCTAGACCAGAGATGCCTCAAGGTGGGTGAGAAATGTTCTATCACAGATGCCTACCAGGATGAGAGTCATGGCTAGTACACAAGTCATTTAGGAAGTCAGTGGGGACTCATCATTTGCTGGGCAACACAAGGATGAAAGGCTGCAGGCTCCCTGTCATACTTTTACTAAGTGTTCTTCCTTGCCTTTATATTTCTCATTGAATTTTACCATAATTAAATAGAAGAGTCCAATCCTTCTAGCTACTCATCAATAGAACTTCATCCTAAATTATGTGTGCTTGTGCATGCATATTTGTTTATTTTTGTATTAGTCAGAGCCAAGTATTGACATTCTAAGATCTTGGCTGGTCAGATAAAAATCTCTTTCTTTGTAAAGATTGGCCATTTTTCAAGCCACAGGAACTTTAAACAGTTTCCTGGCAGATATTGAGCAAGCAGGTTGAAGTGGGCAGTGTGATGAAAGGGGAGACCACCTCTTTAATCCTACAAGTTGCTGAAATTTACAGTAGGTTTTTCTTTTTCTCATTACTTGTTTATTTTATTTTATTTTTTTAAGTCTGGTTAAATTCATTACAGTGTACGTAAAGAAAATGTCTTAAGGCACTGTGTGCTTTATATTAATTTTTTTAAAAAGAAAGCCTTGCATAATCTTCATTCTGGTAGGTACAATGTCTGCATTCACACCTGCTCTGTGGTTGCATCAGGCTCCAAGTGGAAACTGGTGCAGCTAGTAGCCTATTACTTGACTTCCATGGAGATCTGCCTGGATAATGTTTGCAGTCTTGGGCTCAGATCAGACCTGTAAAATCCTAGGTTTATGTGAATCTGGCTCTCCATGCATCTCTAAGAAAGAAAACAGAAAAGTTCTTTGCACCTCCATAATGCAAGGGCTCCTTAATGCTCATGCTAACAATTGCAGAAGCTGCTGGGAAGGAATTTGGGGAGGACAGGGACAGTGAATCCTTTCAAAGTGAGCCCCAGTGTTCTGGCCAGGTTTCTTCATGAATCTGTAGGTGCTGGGCCAGCTTTTCTTTTGGCACTCTGTGTTAATAACACCACCAGAGGTGCTTATGCTTCTGAGAGCCCAATGTAAAATATCATCTATGAAATCTGAATGTGTGTTCTGAGCTCCACCCAGTCTGTCAACAGGTTCTGACTCTGGGATTAGAAGGCACTTCGGGGAGGAGGATAGGAGAAATCTGCAGATAGTCAAAATTAAGGTCCACTTTCTTTCTCTTCTTTCTCTGAACTGCATTTCCTTTTTTCTTTCCTTTGTCTTTTTTTTTCCCATAGTAATGTTATTTCCCATGGCATTATGAATGCAGTAGCAGGGTCATGTCATCTATCAAAATGGTTCTAGAATTGTCTGTCACTAATTTTATAATTATCAAAAGGATTGTCCTCAGGGGAAAATGGTCCCTTATTTGGGGGGCATTGGTTCAGTTCCTGCAGGACACATCCTTGTGTAGAGGCACAATCCTCTAAATAAGGTGCTAGAGTAAGCTTAATGCCTTGGGAGATGTATCTGCACTGCATGTGAACCACATTAAACTCATATGCCATAGGCCAAATATAACTACAAAAGGGACAGAGGTTTGTGGACAATGACTAATGTACATACTTAATATTTATTCTCTCTGGAAGAATAGAGTGTTGTGCTTCCACTAATTCAGAATAAAGATTCAATCAGGCTCAGGTTCTTGTTAGTTGATTGGATGCTAGAGAGTTTTCATATTAAAATGCTTTACTAGAAGCATACTGAAATCTTTATTAAAAAGAAAAAAAGACCGATGCCAATCAATGCCATCAAAACACTAAAAAGTGGTTTTTTGATATACTTTAAAAAATATAGGTAATGAAAAATTACTTGTGGATTCAAAACTTAAACTATTATCACTGGATGTAAATTTCATTAATTTTAATAATCAAAGTCTTATATTACAAGCAATAAGCAGTGAATACTAACCTTTTCCCAAAAACATGCTCCAAGTGTACAAGATTTGAGCAAAGCTTCTACCATAGCAGACAAATCCCTGACATTCTGATGCTTCTACCTCAAAAATTATTTTGTTTCCATGTCCCTGTGGTATTTGAAACCATGTAACCCAAAAAAAGCAATCTCAGATGAAGAGCAATTGAAAATGAGCACATTTCAGATGCAACAAAGAGAATAGAGACTAATAAGTCTTTTCTCAGTGGGAATTTGAGGTGAAAACCTGGGTATGGTGAAGTCTGAGAATTTTGTCATAAAGAATGAGGTTTTCACCCAGACTCCAATGTTTCTGCTCAGAAAATGAAGCACGAACACTTCTTGACTTTCCTTGCCTCGTCATCTGTCATACTGAAAATATTTTTACGAACCTTTCTCCTGGAAACCAGTTTTGCTACAAAAGTAGAGAACTGCTAAGACAGCAATTTCAGCAATGCAGTTTCTGGGGTGGTTTAGTTTAGTTTTGTTTTGTTTTTTATTGATGTGTGATACTTATTTTTCATGCCATGCAGATGTTCCACACAGTCTCCCAAGTTCTCAGATCAATTTTGCAAATTCCTGGATGTACATCAACATAATTTATCATGACTAATATAAGACAAGAGGTTCATACACCTTGGCACAGATGGGTTAAGTGTCCCCTTCATCTGTGACAATGTGGTGACCTCCAGTTACCCTAAATGATCTTGCCAATAAGGAGCTGTCTAGAATATGTTGTATCTGGCTATTGACAGGGAAATTCTGAAGGGAATTTTGTAGGTACATGCATGATCTTTGTTTCACATGAACCGTCAAAAGTCAACAGAAGCCCATGGTCCTAAATCACTGAGAAGTTTTAGAAAAATCCCAACCTTAGTGAGCTCCCGAGCTTGAGCCATGAATAGAAGGATCTGCCACCTTCTCTGCAGCCAACCTGCAGAAATAGACTATGGGGCAAATCAATGCATGCCCCAAAGGAGGAACAGATAATGGTCATGACCTGGCTGAGCCCACGACATTCAGGGAACAGGAAAGCTTCTAAATGGATCCACAGTCTGGATTAAATGTTTCACCACATTTCTGAATTTTAAAAAATAAATGGAATAATTCCAGGGACCCTCTTTCTTAACAGAGCAAGCTGTTCTTACAGTATAATATAGCTGACTACATTTTCCAAATAAAATTTTATTTTCCAAATAAAATTCTTCTTCACTCCACTGGCTCACAGATATACAGGTTTTGCATATAATAAAAAAAAAAAAATGCAGGGAATGATATTTTTTGCATATTTCTGAAATATCTTGGGCCATTAAGTTGAACAGTGTGCTTCTTCCAGATACCAGAATTGTAAGCAGGGAGATGGAAGCATTTCCAATTTACATTAGGAAGAAAAAACCAAAACAAAACAGGAAAATATGAGCAGCAAAAGGCCCTCATTCCTCCTTAAATTATATCTCTAACAGTCTTGAGACTAATGTGAATACAGAATGATGAATAAGCTATAGCAGCATATAGTGTATTGATGGAATATAGGTGAATGCATTCTGCTCTTACAACTCTATGAACATTTACAATAAAATCTAATTGCAGACATCTTCAAATATTACATTAGAGATAATGACTTCATGTAAATATCAATATGTTGCTTTTTGGTATAAATTGCAACTCAGTACTCTGAGAAGTCTTCACAATTTTGAGAGTGAAGTGTTCATTAGGGTTTTCAATTTAAATTTTGAATGCTTCTGTTTTCTTTTGAGATTTATTGCTGCTTCTCCTGAAAAATTAAAAATTGCTTTTCCTTTGACTTTATCTTTCTCATTTTCCCCTCAGAGGTTTAGAGAAAATCTGGCTATTTAATTTAATTTGAAATAGACCAGATTTCCTAAAACCATTATAACATGGTACCTTTGATCTCTATATGGATTTTGCATGTCTGCAAGTATATAAAAACCATGCAAAGACAAAGAAATAAGTACACCATTATTCATCCTCTTTATAGAAATATAAAATTGCTAAATACTGTATTCTATTACTGTTACACTTGACTCTTCCTGCTATAGTGCTCTGTTCTTGCAGTGCTCCTGTGAATTTTATTGCATGTCTGTTAGACCTTCCAAAACCAAGGAATAAATTCTTCATAACTGTCTCAAACTGTCTGACATTTAAAGCACTAGCATATTTGAAATAGTTTCCTATATCCTGTGCCCCTCTGCATTTTATTTAATGTCTATTTCTGCTGCTAATTAGGACCATCTTTTTACTTCTTTATTTTTTTCATTTGGAGATTTTACATTTAAATTTTACATATTTCTTTTCTCTAAGACCCTTCTGTTGTGCAGTTACTGGTTTCATGGCTATTCACATTAATTTGGCTATATTTTTTCCCTTCTAGCAGAGGCTTGGGGTTTTTCTTACAGCAGTTATGAACAAAGGTTGGTTTAAATTTAGAGCAAGGTAACAGGCATTTACTTTATTTGGTTGGCCAAAAATGCTGCTCAAAGATTTATTTCAATTATAGTTTCCCTTTTGGAGTATGTATTTCACTAACACTGTGTACAGAATTTTGTTTAAGAAACAAGTCTCTTTCAAAGATTTTGTTATGATTGGCATTTTGAAAAATAGAATCTTTAATATGTTATGGGAGCACTTCCCTGATGTTATATGGTAGAACTCAGCTAAAAATATTGTCATTGAAAGAAAAGGTACTAATGGGTAAAATGAAAAATTAATAAAACAATCTAGGCAAATACCTTCAAATTCAAAGAAACGAAAAGAAAAACTCTTAGATTCAATGGCACATTTTATTTCAGAAAAAAAAGTCTTTCTTGAATTTGCAGATCTATCTGAGAATTTATCTTGGTTGGTTCAGTTGTCTTTTTATACTCTCTAGTACAGATTGGCTCTCTCAGTGTCTATAGCTCTGCTGTTTGCAAGAACTGCACTATTAAGCTGGAGCAATGGAGAGATGCTGAAGGATATTGTCAGTTTGAAAACATAATTTAATCTTTCTCTCAATCTACTTATGTAAGTAGATTTTTATTACCTGTGAGTTCCAAGCTGCTAATGCATTGTGTTTCTGAATGACAGATAGAACACACTAAAACCAGCACTCCACCTTTTTTTTTTTTTTTTTTAAGAAAGTTTCAGGGAAATTCATGCAGCTCTGAGTGAAACTCTACCCTGCCTTTAGCCATCCAAGTATTTCCTTCCTTGTGCAGAGGGCTGAATGATTCATTGTACCCAGGATCTCTGTTCACGGGCAGGTACGAAGCTGACGTGACCATAAAACACAGCCAGAGAACAGAGGCTCTCCTCAGGCTGAGAATCTGAGAATCTGAGCAGCAGCTGCAGAAAAAAAGACTTTCCTCCTCAGGATTAATATATGATATAAGGTCTTAACAGCTAACAAAAAATGCTACCTATTTTAGCTTGCAGGGTATCTGAATTGCTTTGTTCCTAATTATGGAAACAACCAAGGAATTTTTCTCCAGGAGATGTGCAGTGAAACTAGTCTAGTAGACTGATTGAATAAGTAAATGATTTTGTAAAACCAAAGTATTAAAATAAAGAGATGTGTCTACTTAAAATTAAGGGACTGAGAAGAAGAGATTGTATTTCCTAACTCTGTAATTCTACCTATGCCAAGGAAAATCACAATCAGTTAATTCCTCAGATGATAGAATTCATCCAACAAAACAAAAAAGAAAGTGACTGACATTCCTGGGTTATGATCCCACATCTCACCTAACTTTAGTAAGTCATTTACTAAGCTTTAATTTCAACCCACTCTTCTAGTCTCTGTCCTTATTTTACAAAGATAAGTATGCACTTCCAAGATCTGTTTTTTTGCGTGAGAAAGATTGCCTCCTGCAGATGATCCACTCTCTTTCATGACAATGGAGGAAGACAAGGCGATCAAGCAAGACAGACACTTTACTTTTTGATAGTCACATTAAGTGAAATGAATCCTTGTCCAGTCTACCCATCTCTTACACATATTTTCTTTTTAGAATCTGATAGCTCTTGTTCATTCCAATGTCTTCTATTATGAACATCTTCTCTCACTAGTTCATCTAAACCAGCATAGAAAGAGTAGGAATTGAAATGGAGGTGGAGGGTTGGAGGAAGAAGGAGAAAAAAGTCTAAGTCAAGGGGGGTAGGCACAGAAATAGAGCTATGGTTATAGAAATCAGAGTTGTATCAAAATGAGGGAAATAAATAGAAAGAGCCATAAACTCCAGCAGCCTAAATATAAAACCAGAATATGGCATGTCAAAGAAATATCTGATAAAAAGAATTGCAAAAACGGTAAGAATTTGTAATATATCTTTTTCATGTATATCAGAAATAGGAGGAGTGCTAAAGAAAGTAGAGCTAAAAGAAGCATTTACAGAGTGAGTATAAGATAAGGGTAGCAGAAGACTAAATTAGGTATATATATTTTAATATAAGATTGCTGTAGGAGAGCTTGGGAGGAACTTTGTGGAAGAACCATCAGAAGTCCTGCCTGCAACTGAATTTCAATAGAAATTACAGAACTCCAAAAGTTTATTGAAAAAGTCAATGTGCTTCTCAAGCATTTTTACAAACCTGCTAACTCATGCAATAAGAAAAAAAAAAAAAAAAGTTTTGCCTATTTATCTGAGATGTCTGTAAACAAGTAATAAAACATAGGACATCTGTGTCAAAAGGGATTATCCTTTGGATTTAATGGTGATGCCTTGGGTTTTAGCTTTTATATTTTTCAGAATCTCTGCTACTTAGTATGTAACTCTGAAACTTCATATTAGGTGTTAGTAAGTTCTCTTCACAGGGTAGGTAGACAAAACAATTCTTTTTTCTAGTTAGAGTATCAAAGACAACCAGTACCCAAGAAGCAAAAACAACAGCGAGGGAAAGGGGGCAACCCAGGGGGCTGAGACTTCATAGCCTGGGGCTGTGGTTGGACAATTATCCCCAATATGTAGATGAACCAAAACTTATAAAAGTGTAAAGACTCGTGACTGGGATACATCTTGGATTTGATTTGGATGTAGCCCTGGATGGGTTCTTGCACTACCCAGTGTGTTCTTTTTAATTAATACCCATTTTATTCCTTTTGCTCTGTCTAGTTTCTGTTCCAGGTCAGACTTTCCAGGCATCAATGGGAAAGAAAATGCATGGAATTAGACTGAGGAAAAAAAAGCAGTTGCTTTGCACGATAGACTGGCCATAGGACCGTGTGCTCATATGGCGTCCATGCAGTGTTTGCACACCAAAACACAAGAGGAAATTCTTTGTGTTGTAGCTCCAGTTTACATGGCAAACAGCTCAGGCCATCTGGTGACCATATACTTTCACTATACAATTGACTTTCACAATCATGATGAAGAATTTGAAGTGCATGGTACTCACGACGGTTTGAGATCTATGGTGCTTCACCCTTGCAGATGTGCCCTAGCCTCTGAAGATGTAAGAAAATGCAGTGAAAGAATGATTTCCTGACACTCTTGATGTGGAGCACAAAGATAAAAAATTTACCTTCACACTGCCATCAGGGTAAACGATTCAATTCTTGAATTTAGAACAACATCTTGCAATTAGCTTACAACTAGCAACTCTAATATTAAATTTTTTTCATTAGGAGATTCATTGTTAAATGCCTAAGCAATTTATTTTGTTTTTTTAAAGACATTATTAATTGACTAATTAATGTTAGGTGCATTTACAGAGACATTACAAGATACTTCGACATGAGGATTTATTTTCCTAATTATTATCATAAATATTGTCTATTTCCATGGAGTTACTCTACAGGAAATAAATGGACCCGAAAGAATTTACCCTAATAGGCTGCAGTTTAAAGCAAACAAAGATTTAGTGACATAATTCCATCATTTCATTGATTTAGGACTGAAAAAAGATATCCATATTAAAATCAAGCCCCTCTGGAAAACACCATCTGACTTTGCAGAAAGATTCAGCTTCTTTTTTGAAAGCATATCTATACTGAAAAACTCCCTTATAAATGTGTTGCACATGCACATATATAAAAAAGTCATCCTCTTAGCATAAAAAATAGGAATTACATAAAAATGTGTTTTCATTGTTGATCTTAAAGACAAAATTATTCCAAGAACAGAAAACAAATAAAACTCTCGTGTCTATAAATTGTTGACATCTGTGCTGTCTCATCCATTTCTGGTTTCTCTACCAAATACCTTTAAAAAATCTCTGCACATTGTGTCACTTCCCGCATGTATCTTTGACCAGAACATCCAAGTTTCCACTCCTGATTTTCAGCTGTTCAGATAAACAAGAGCAATGCATACCTTCACTATTTATGCTGATGTTTTTCTTTAAAATAAAAGCATCTGAATGTTTTTGAGACTTCTCCCTCTTATCAGATTTGAACGAAATTGGTTGATGGACCAGCAAAGAGACCAATAATGGAGACATAGTACAGTCTCATGAACTCCATTTTCCTAGAAGACAAATTAAAAATTTTGATCATCACCAAAAAGTAATTTTTGAAGGGACGTAGACCACTTACAGAAAAGGGGAGAAAGATTCTTGATTGTCAAGTCACAGTCAGCTTAGAATTTGATACCAGTATCCTGGGGAGACAATAGGTAAGTGTCCTTCAAACTCAGATATTTTTTGGGCCTTACTTGGGTGCAAACTGGATTATATAAGATGGAAGCTCCATAAGATTTCCATTTGATAAGAGTACAGGAAGAGTGAACTATGTGTAACATTGCCTCTTACATTGCCTCTTTTCCTCCCTCCCTAGTTTCAGCAAGCTTTATGCTTCCAAATACAAGAGTGTCCCACCTCTTGAAAGCTTCCCAATTCCTAGATTGTTCCACATCTGGCCCCCAGAGACACGTGCAGAAACTCAGGTCAGTGGGAGCTGAGGATATTTCTCCCAGTTGGGAGAATCCTTGCAGCCTGAACCCACACTGACACCAGATCTCCATACCCATCCATGTGTCCATGCTTATGCACATATTCTGGAAAAAGGAAAATATCAGATACACCAGCAGCCTAATTGGATGCTAAAAAAAAAAAAAAAAAAAAAAAAATTAAAAAATTGAAAGCCAGCTGCAATTGAATTACAGAAAGTACTGCCAAGGATCATTTGAGAGGTTAAAAGTTTTTAGCTGAACTCAGACTAGAAGAATTCCTGGCTTTGACAACAGAAAAAATGGGGAAAATAATAATCTGTTTAAATATAGCAACAATCAATCTTCATCTCTTTGAACCAGTACTACAAACTGTAGATGGAATCTTATGTCTTAGCTAACCTTGGCTGACAATAATCTAATATTAACAGCAAACATTTTCTCAGTGTGTACACTCCTCTTCCCACAGTGAATAGCTTACCAGTGCTCCTACTGCTCTCTTGGAAGTAATTGGGTCAACTATTGATTAATAAATAAGCCAAAATAAACAGCCCTTACAAAATTAACAAAACCCAAACCAAAGCAAAACCCAGAGAAATCCACAACCCCTCATGTGCAAAATGCAGGTTTTATTGGGGTGAAACATGAAAGCTGACGGAAGTTTCATTCACCACCTGTGTTAAAGAAATCCTGAAACAGAGCTATTGAAATGTCCTGCATCATGCTGCAGTTCTAAGGTACAGATGAATATGCATAATTTACTGTGTTTGAAAAATGAAATGAGTAAATCTCTGCCTGATTCACTGACACATGAACAAAGCCACTTCTGGAGACGACTTTGCTCATATCTGACCTATGTGTATTGCTAAAATCCCCTCAGTACAGAAACTCAATTTTGATTTTGAGTGTTTACTTGGTATTTCCATAGAGCTACAGTTCAATCTAGCTAAAACTTTCTATATGTGAACACAGGTGTTTTAAGACACTATTTGGAGTTCAGGAGCCCTCTTTGTTAGCAAAGGCAAAAGCAAGTGAAAGGGTAGAGGGAGATTACAAAAAAAAAAGACATGGCCCTCCCCCAGCAAACAGATAGGAAAGCCAAATGTTCCTAAGAATTCACTACCACAACATTTCATATAAAAATTATAAGATAGTAACAGACAGGAAGAAAAGCAGCAAATGAAAGAAAATAAAAACAATGGCCATGCAGTCTTTTTTTTTTCCAGAGAGTTATTGTGGGTTTCTATTAGCATCATGTCAATATTCCTTCTGCATATATACATTTCTCTCTGCTTCTAACTATGTGTAGTCTACTTTATATTGAATTTCCCAGCACATCAGGCTCCCCTTGACTCATAACCTATTGGAACTTTTTTGTTGGAAATAAAAACTCACAATGAGTTTTTGAAACTCAATATCTTTACAATCAAATAAAAGTCCCAAGAAAGAGGCAATCCTAAAGCAAATGAGGATGTCTTAATCAGCTTCTAAAATATGCAATAAAATTGTGTATAGTTGTGTAAGGAAACAGAAATAGCCTGGTCCTACAACTGGACACTATGCAGATCTCAATTACTCTATCTGAGGGGGTTTTTGGTTTTTGCTTTGCTTTAAAGATTTCCATATGCAACATTGCAAAGAGAGCTAAATGATAATTTCTCTTTGTTAAGATTATAGGTATTATTTGTTTGGTTCTACATGGAACTACAAATATCTCTCCTAAGAGATAAAAATAGGGCAATTGTTTCACAAAAAAGTTATGAAACAACCTAACGTTTAAAATGGATGTTGACACTTGCAAAAAGGCATTTATATTTGCCACTACTTTGCACCTCTTGTGAAGACTCATTTTAATTATATCTTATGAGAAATAAATTATAATTTTGGAGGAAAAACTCAAGCTTCCTGTTAAGATATTGGAGGTTTTCTCCAAATGTTGCTCTGCTGCTGAGTCAACGTAGCACAGAAAATAGGATCCTCTCAAATCCAATATCACACTAGGATTAAGAACAAAATTAATACTCATTACTTAAAATGGGCAATAAAATGAACCAACCCAGACACCCACCCCACTTTTTCTCATGCAAGTGCTGATGAGAAGTAGTGATTTTTTTTTAATTTTCAGCTCTTCTACTTGTCCTTCCACTGTGCACTTTAATATGGTGTATTATGTGATTATGATGGGCAAGTGTCTGTGCAATCTATGGGAAAACTCAGCAGGTTTCATGGTCAGACATATCTGTACTCTTGAAGCTGTGGCAATGAATTTGCTGCAGGCTCAGCAGAACAAGTGCCACATACATGTCCTAAGTGCAGTGCAATACTGAATCAGATCCCTAGGCCATTATACCCATGTAGTGGGATAGGCTGTCTCCAGTTTCTTAAGAAAAGAAAAGAACTTTGTGTGGAAAGTTACACCCACAACTTTTATCTGTAAACAGAACTGTGTGCCAACAACAGCCAAACACTGTTTTTTACCAAAAGTTTCAGCTTTTCCAGATGTTTCTTCTTAACAGGAGGTTTAAACATAGTCACTAAACATGATCAGTGCCCCAATGCCTCTTCATCTATTCATGAAGACACAGAAGGGTAAATGAAACAAAGTCAACTTGGTCCAAATCAGGGTGGTAACAGAGCAGAGCCAGTCTGCTGATGGAAAAATAAATTTTGTCAGAAAGGGAAAAGAAACTAAAAAGAAGATGCAAATTGGGGAATAGCATGTAATACTGGAACTTTTTAGTTCAGTAATTTACAGAATTAACAGTGTAGTATTATTATCATACAGTTTATTAACAGAATGTACAGTACAGTACAGAATATATAGGTTTGTGATACCTTCAAAAGGCCATATTTTTCCTTAAATTTTGTAACATGGAAGACAAATGTAATATGTGTTTTTCACCTATAATGGTTCCTCAAATTTGAGAATTCCTTTAAGGGAATTTAAGGGAGCATTTTCCAGTAATGGTTTCTTTATCTTGGGTAGTGCAAAACATAAAACATGATAACAGGCAAATCGGATTGTGATTCTACAAGCAGAGGGAACAAAGAATGCAAATTGATTGTTGAATGGTCATATTGAGATTTCAGAGGTGGACAAAGGACTTGTTTGAGATTTATTGTGATAGAAACTGACTGCCCATGTCCATTGTCTCTCTCTGAGGCAGCACAGAACAAGGTAGGAAGGCAAATTATTCCAACACCAGCAGAAATGGTTTTGTGCTGCAGACCCTCCAAAATTTTTCCATCCATGGAGCAATCTAATTTCAGCTATATCTTTCATCATAATCTATGGCTACAAGGGGAGGCAAGGATTGCTACAATTATGATGCTTACGGAATGTAAGTGAAGCAATTGTTTAATTTACCTGTTCCTTTTGACAGAAGGCATACTTAACTGACAGCAGCCTGTCCTGACATTCAGTGCCTATGTTTTGGAAAGCCTACTAAACCAAAAGCTTCAAGAGACTTCTTGCTCAAAATTATAAAATATTTTTGCTAACATCTACATCATATCAGAGGGTAAGCTGTTCCTTCTCGGTTTCTTTAGTTGAGTCCTAGACCCTTTTCCTGTTCCTCTCCACGTAAATTCTGTTCAGAAAAATAATTCAACAAAACTATGGAGAGAAAGTGGACTTTGAATTAATTTTTTTGGAGCTTTATGTGGGTTTGAAGATATGAATCAGAGGTATTCCTGTAATCATAATTAATTATTATGCTTGGCTTATCATTTTCTTTTGGTGCTTTTTTTTTTTTTTTTTTTGTTTTACCTTCAGGATGAAGACACATCACATTGTGCTGCAGTGCATTCCAGGGTCAGAGCACTGTAGCATGAATTACAGCAAGCTTTACTTGCTCATCCTGAAAAATCGCCTTTGAGCATCTGCTGAGTGCAAGAATGTTAATGGAAGTGATTTGGAAATGAAACAAGGTACCCAGACTTCCTGAAAGGTCACAGTCCTGTCTGAAAATTGCACACGAGGTAGAATCTCAAAATACATGTATATGTGCATAAACACAGTAATTTTCAACTAGTTTTCCAGACTGCCATCTTTTCTGAATGCAGTAAATTATTGTGATGCGTGTGAGAGGAATGTAAGCTAAATAATTTTAGCAAATCCTATCAGTATTATATGAATGTCTGGACACAAGAGGAATTACTTTTGGTTTGATTATGTCAGGTCCTACATTGCATGTTAAATGGTAATCTTTTTACTTATTGATAAAAATAACTGACAATTTGGGCTTTTACTCTTTGCCATGATCTGTTTTATTAGTTTTATTTGTAATGTGAGAGGATCAATTAACAAAAATCTAGTAAACAATTTGTACAAATTTACTGCACTTCTTGTGAAGCTGCCATTCTGATTTTATTAACAGACACACTGTTTTGATGCTGGTACATGTAGCCTTAAAATTAACTTGCCCAGCTCAGTTCTCTACTGTAAGGAATATTTTGATTATCACTAGAAGTCAAAGATGATTATCTAAAGTAGGCAGCACTGAATCTCAGTGGTAACCCATGAAACACCAGCTGTAACAATGAAATTTGCTGCTCCATTTTGTAAAACAAGACAGATACTAGCTGCCAAATATATTTTGTTCATGGTGTTTCTGGGTCTCCTTGTAATTTCTAGACTTTCAGGTGTCTTAAGGACGAAGTACATTTTAATGTTTCATCAGCACCTCACTTCCTGATGCAGAGAGTGGCCTGACAGCAGCTTGTGATTCATAGCTGCTGTCCCATTTCTGGATGCATACCTGCCACCTATGAAACATGGCTCCTCCCTAAAACTTCTGGATTATTTTTTGGGAAATTTGGAATGTGAGATACAAAGCTAGCGAACAAGTGAGCAGTGCATCCAGTACATTTTAAACACAAATATTCATGTTACATAGATTAGCTCTATAGCACACTTGTTTGATTGTTTAGGTATCAGGCAACCTACCTGGAATCAGTTTTTCATATGAGATACTGTACATATGGCAAACCCTCCACAAATACACATATTTTTGGGGTTCATCACCATCAGGCAGGAAAAAGCTATGGAAGAGTTAAAGAAGAGTTAAAGGTACTCTTGATTTTTTCCCTAGAATTCCCCTTTCTGACACCTTTCACTTGACCTAAATCTAGGGAAAAAGAATAATCTACATAAAAGAAACCTTAGAAATAAACCAGAGAAGTGGCAAACCTCCACACTGGACTATTTTGAGGAATACAGTGGATGCAAACTGAAATTTACAAGGTTCACTCTGAGCATCAAGGAACTCTCTTTCCCTGTGAGGGTGATCAAGTAGTGGCACAAGTGGCTTGGGGAGGTTATGGTGTTTCCATGCTTCAAGACTCTCAAAAGTCATCCAGATGTGACTCTGGGCAGCCAGCTCTAGATGGCCCTGCTTGAGGAGGGGTTGGACAGGGCATCTGGATGTTCCTGCCAACCTCACTGTTTGTGACCATGCCCTTCTACTTGCCTCTGATCTTGAGGCAAGCAACATGAGACACATCATTAATTAACACTTTATATCATCAGCACATGCAAATAAAGTATTCTACCTAAATATCTGACTTTAGAGACAGTGGCCTGCCAAGGGAGAAATTTTCAAAGATAACAAGTATCTTAGACTAGGCAAAACCTATATGCAACATTTGTGTGCATTCACAACATCTGGGACATCCTGGTAGTCCTGGCTATGAAACAGCATCAATAGAAGAAATTGCACCTTTGTCAATACGAGTTACTCAGCAAAATAATTAAGCAATACAATTGTCTAAAGCTTAGGAAAATTTATCCTGAATAAATGGCACAAAAATGACAAATGAAGTAATGAGATATGAAAGGTTTAAGCCCCCTGCTAAGCTCCTCAGATGAATAGGTTTGACAGGCTTTGAGAAAGCAGTGAGCAACCTCAAGGCCCTCCCCATGCCTCCTACAGATATTCAGATACCAACGTGTAAGTAAAGAGAAAAGTTACAAAGAGCAACAAATTTACTGACAAAACTGAATGCAATTGGAAAGGCTATCCACATACAATTGCTGTTTATCATAATAAATAGGATCTCTTCCTTGATATTTCATTCTGGAATCATTTCAGAGATTTAATTTGTTTTGTCAGGTTTGAAATTATTTCCAGAATTTACATCAACTCCAGTTTTAACAAACACTAACAAGGTAAGCTCTAAAGTGGCCTGAACAACAGACACATTCCCAAAATCTTAAACCCACCAGTCCTGCTTTAATTGACATGATGTAATTTTTCCAGCATATTAAACTTAACACTGGTTTGAAAAGAAACAGCTTGAAACCTTTTCCACCAATGATGAAGAAATTGTTTCAATGATCAGAAAAAAACCCAAAAACTAATTCATGGTTACTAAAAAATAAACCAACTTTGCCTTTCCTTTATTTTTTTGGACTTGATGCTTCCTCAATCTCTTTCCATTTCCTGTATTTCCATTCCAATATGAAGGTTATAAAGAGTATATCAAGTATATAAGTATTTATTCATAAATGGTTCAAAGGGGAGAGCCAACAAAGAGAAATGATGGGTTAATTGGGTCATATTTTCCTCAGTTTTTTATTCTAGCACAGAAGGAAAATCATTCAGTAAGGAGCATTGCATTGCAGGATTGCATGTACCAATGACAGAGGAATCAGACCAGATGTTTCTCCACTTCTAAATAGGTTTTATTTCTGTTTTCTCTTTTTATTAAAAAAACTGCTGTTCTTACCAGAGATGTTCTTACAGAGATAGAGACAGAGAGTCAATAGCATTGATACATTAAATCCCATTTTAAATGCTTGTTCTATTACTGCCAGAGGATTGACTTTATTAGTTACATACCCTATCAATTCCCTCTGTACTTTATGGAAAAGACATAGCTGATGTTTTTCTTATAATCTTTGTATTCATAATTTGTATGTCCAGTATTATTTAACCTAAATAGAGCCCAAAGTTTTCCCTTCTAGACTGTCTGCCCAAGAACTAAAGTGGTGCATGGCCTTCCATCTTTGCATCTGATGCCTAAAAATGGGGATGGGCACCTAACATTATTTTTCAGAGCCATTTGAGTTCAGATCCCAGCAGCAAGGATGGGATGGGTTGCATCTGCCTGGAACCTGTGTAGGAATTGAGCAGTACCAGTTTTAAACAGCCACAGGAATAAAGCAGCTTCAGAACTCTTCTAGCCAGAGGATAACAGCATCTTGGTGAGGGATTGAACTCTCCTGTAGCTATGGAAAACAAAAGAAGGCAAGCTTGGCAGCTTGACAGTTTTATGATAAACTAGGTAGGAGGAAATAAAATTTGGCAAATAATAATGCTATTATTTTTCAACTTGTTTTTGCTTTCCAATTAATATTTCCCTCTTATTTTAATCCAACTATAGTTTGGTTCATAGAATATTCTTATGACTGTTTTTTTCTTGGTGTTGTTTCTCCCAAAAAATAGGATTGCTATGTCTACATCAGATAAAGGTATTTCTTCTAATGTGAAAAAACCACCAGGAAAACATCAAAGTTTAATTCTAATAGGACTGGAAAATATAGCAAATGTGATTCCTAAGTTTATTTTTCAGTTTCCTCATTATTTTTGTTTCCTCTATGATCTGAGGAAGATTTTTTTTTTCTTGTTTAATTTAGACCTTAGTCCTGAGGGAGTCTTAATGTCCTGTCTGTGTCTTCTAAAGGGACAGAGATAAAACCATGGGTGAGGGAAGTATAACTTCAGAGACTTTTTTGTTTATTGAAGGTCTGTCTCGGCCTATTTTTTTCTTTTTGTCAGAAAAGATAAAAATGTGAATTCCAAGTATCAACAAGCTTGCCATGTCTTGCAATGTACGAAAGACTGCAGTGGAAAAACCTTAGGGCTTTTTTCATTGCAATTGAGATAGAATAGACTGCAATGACATTGTGGATTTAAGGATTCCACTGTCAAATTTAGCAATTAAAGTAGTAATCTGCTACTACTACTTTTAATGACTTTCAATGAGGGATTTTCTGCAGAAGATTTGCTGCTTCCTGAATGTTACCATTCACATGGAATTAATAAAACAGAGCTGGAGAATTAAAGTCAATATTGAAAACAAAATACAGCATTAATGGTCTCAGCACAGTTCATGACATGAACATTTAAAGAGAACACTCCTTATTCTTTTCCTTGAAAAGGTAAAAACTAATTCCTAGGTTTAAATCCACATTTCCTCTGAGTAGATTTCATTTCAAGCTTTGCTGCAAATACAAAGTAAGATTACACAATGGTGACAAGTATGCACTTTTCTCATAAAGCTGTATAAGGGATTTGTAAAATCAGCCTGCTGATGTCACTTGCAGCCAAGACCATTTGCTTTTTGGGGCTTTGAGAAAACAGATATACACTTTCAGTAATAATATTTTCTTCCAATAAAAAGGTGTTTACCCCAAATTGGAACAAAATTCATAAATTTGAGCTTTTCCATGGAACATAAATTTTCAAAATATTTTCTTTTGGGAGAATGAAATGGAATATTTAAAAAAATCCAAGCCACAGAGCCAGCTGGCTAAAGAGCTTAGATAGAAATCACACCAGACCATGGATTTAGCTGCTCCTGGGAGTGGGGAGCCCTGTAAACCAGCAGGGAGGCCCAGTTTGCCTGTCTGGTAGACTGGAGTCTGTCAGGGATTTCAGCAAAATTAATGTGTTCCCGCAAGATGATTTCACTTCACTGAATCTGGATTTTCCAGGGCAAACCAATCCACCAGAACATTTGTCTTGTTCTATTGTTCATGCTTTCCATAGGAATAATTTATTGTTTTTTTGTCAGTGGGTTCCATACCCTTTTGCAGAATCTGTGGCCACACTACAGTGGGTATTTTTATTTCTACTGGGCAACCCAACAGATACATCATCTACACAAACTGAAATGCAATGCCTCCCATAAAAGTACCTCTAACAAAGGAGAATGTGGCAAATTCCTTATGCCCCCTATGTCCTGAGGGTTGTTGCTCCCTTGCTTGTGGCTCACCATGAGAAATGAACATCTAGCTCATTAAGAGAAGGATATTAAACTCCAGGTACACATCTTTGACTTGAACAATGAAGAGAGAAATGGAGAAAATGGGTCTTCCACTGTTATTAGAGATTCAGAAAAGCTGCATTTTTGTTCCTTTTCCCCCAAATTGTTTTTCTGTCATATTCTGTTATAACAAATATTCCCTCTTGCTATCTATACTCATGTCATTTAATTTATGTAATGTACATATGCAGCCAAAAATAAGCTCTGAGACTCAAAAGCAAAACCAAGGATCAAGGTCAACTATGAAGGAATACACCAACAAGATTGTTCCATTTTCCATACTGTAAACCATAAAAATATTCTGACTATTCTGAATGCTTCAGCAGATTGTTGTGAGCAAAATGTATTCTACCTTTGTGCACTTCAAAAGAAATGGTCTCATGGAAGTACTGAACAAAAGAAATTGAGAACTGGAAGGACGGCATTTTTCTCAGCCAAAATAGAACATAATTAGCAACACAGAAAACTACAATTGTTCAGCAGTCTGACCTCTGTGAATTACTTCAAACAAACTGAAGAAAGTGAGACTTTTGTTTGAGAGCTCATTAGAAATCTGTGTTTTATGTGGGATCTTTTAATCATATAAATCAAATCAAAATTCATCAGTATAAAATAGGATATTGCAGTGAGAGCCAGTTTTGTGTGTATCCATGAAAACTATCCAGTCTTTGTATAAACTCAAGGTAAAAAAATGTTTGTTGTTGCAGTGAATGGGATGTTGAGGGATGCAGATTATCTCAACCTATAAAACTAAATTCAAGCAAGTATGTTTAGGTTTGCCATTGTTTATGTTTGCATCAAGTATTATATACTCTCAAAATGTAACAAGCTCCTTGTAAAACACCATCTTTACAAAATGTACTAAATATATCTGTTAATTTCAGAATTGGTTGAGTTCCCTAAGAAGATATTTCATTTTTTTTTCCTTTATCATGAAAATATTTTTGGTTACAACCTATGCAGTCATATGTACAGTATATTTTCCTATATTACAATTTGTTAGCTAGAGTTTCTCCAAGCATATATCATATATGTGTAGGCAAAGATCCAGAGCTGAACCACCTTTCTATTTTAAAGTTTGAAAAGTGCAGGAAAACCCCTGCCTCTCTGGGGTAAAAGACTGAAAGTACTAGCTGACTTTGGGACTGTCAGGGTTTTACCATTAATAGCTTTAGTGTCAGCCTGCTTGGCCCAAATTCCTGTAGGATTTTGGAGGCCAGTCATGGGAGCTTCCCAGGTAGTTCAGTGAAATGCACCCCTGGGCAGTGGGAGGCAGATCCAGACAGGGTGGTGAGGGTTTCATCAGCTGGACTCCAGCCCTCTCACACCCCTTGTATCCCAGAGCACTGCTGGGGCTGACCTGCAGCCACCTGAACAACTTCATTTGCTGCTCTTCTAAACTTGCACCATCAACCAAACACCTCTCACTGGCCCTCATTTCAGCTGGGTTTGACCAAAATAAATGGCTGATAAGTCAAGAAACAGTGCTGACTCCCCACTGACAAAGGGCAGCTGGAAGACTGCAACCCCAGAAAACCAGACTGCTCCTGGACTTATCAGATCAAAGTGTAAGAAAGTGGGGAAAAGTACAGACAGACCAGTTATGAAATATGCAGATAAAATGTTGTTTGACCACAGAACAACTTTCAGGGAGAGGTGAAAAGCAGTTCAGGACAAAACTCACTTGAAGTGTTCTATTCTATTCTCTAAAACCATTAGTCTCATCAGACATTCTTTTTCAAGCAATATTTCCTTTTTAAACCCAAAGACTTGAATAAATTCCTTTGATTTCTTCTCATTAAAATCCTTCTAACTTGTGCACAATTTATTAATCAAATATTGTTTACAGGAGACATAGATGGCAATAGATGCAGAGGCAGATAGAAAAAGCTAAGTATAAATGATAAAAGTTAAGTATTTAATACTTAACAGAATGCTGTCTTATTTTAAATGTTCCCTATTTCAAAGCTGACAGGTATAATTTGAATATAAAGGATGCTTTCAGAAATATTTATTTTTTTTCACATCGAAATGCATCTTTATTTTCTTGCACATTATAAAATTTATTCAAGCATTCTGCAGATTCTAATAACTACTTTTATAAAGGATATGAGTTACTCAGCAGACAGACATGCTATTCCTAGGCTCAGTGTCTACAAGTGGTGCTCACAACTGTAATCACTGTGAATTGCAGAAAGGCTTACCAATAGGCCAAAACTCTAACCTTATCTTGGGCACCTTCAGAAAAACAAAAGGCCAAAGAAAGGTTTGTAGACAGAAGCATGGGAAACCCTGGTCTGTATTTACCCTCAGCTAGAAGCAAGAAAACCTGTTGTGAGAAGACACTCTTGAAATAAATAATCCATATTAATTCATCAAGAATTCCAAAACTTTACATAACAGATTATCCAAAGAAGAGGGCAAGTTGGAAGTAGGAGTGCCAGTACAATTAATTATAATTGATCACTATAGAGTTCAACAAATATAACTACATTTGTTTTTAATCTTGAATGAATTAGGGTAATGATATTTCTAGCATTATTTTGTTGCATCGTGTTATATCAATACTATAATACATAAAATATTATATATATGACAAACATAATGTAAAATATATATTATACATTATATAATATATTAATCATATTATATTGTTATATTGATGCAGTCTAGAGATGCTATATGCTGCCATATAGCATTTAGGGTCAGACTTCTTTAATTTCAATAATTTTAAGTATTTGAACCACAAAAGCAATTCTCATAGAATAAGAAATGTAATAAGGAATTGAGAGAAGTGAAAAAAAAATTGTCTGGAAAAGCTGGGAAGCTGTGAAGCTGCTCATGAATGCTTTTGGTGAGTAATGAAGGAAGAAAGTTGAAGAAAAATAAAAAGACAGTACATTTAGCCCATTATCAGCAGAACAAGACATGCTTCTTTGAATTCTCCAGTTGTACATTATTTAAAAAAATTGAAAGTCCTCTGTGCAACGTGGTGTTTCTTCTGCATTCTACTGTCTTAATTCATAAAAATATATCAAACACTGTTTTGGATAGTCTCAGAACACTAGGAGTAATGAAGCAAAATCAGAAGTACACTTTCTTAATTCAGGAATCTTATCTAGGAGCCAAAATCCACGGTAATGGTAACAGTGATCAGGATGTAGACTTTGACCCTGTGCTTTATTCATGGTTAAAGAACAGAACATCTGGAACCCAGAAAACAGAGACTTGTAAAGGGAATTGTACCTCCCACTATGAAGCCAATAGAACTCTACTCAGAATTACAAAAATGCTCTCAATGACCTCATCATCCCATTCCAAAAGTGATCAAGGGACATAGCATTCTGAAATGCATAAATGTAGACTCTGAATTTTAATCAATATAAACAAAAAGAAAACTTTTTCATGTATTTGTGCCAAAGGGCTCATCTACAAAACAGTGGCAGTAGCAAAAGCATATTTTATGGACTTCTAAAGGTACATTTGTTTGTTTACCTGTTTCCTACATAAGACAGTAATAAATATTTGACTTCTCCATCTTCCTTAAATATCTTCCTAAGCAGTATATTATGCTGTGTCCATAGTCCTCTAAAATGCAAATCAGCTTCTGGACAATAAAATTAATGAGCAGTGTTGCTAGGAGCCAGGTGTTTCAGCCTGAATGAAATGTCTCATGGGAGCTCAGACTTTGGACCATTAACCATGGCTAATAGACATGGATATTTTATAAGCAGAAACAGATGTCCTTCTAGAAGAGTCTTCACTTTCTTAGTGCACAGATAATGCCAGGTATTACTTTAAACTAAATTTTATACATTGCTCTGAAGGCTTTTGCAAAGCAGAAGTGGTGATACTGCTATGTCTTTTACTCTGATTTTTATCAGATAATATATATATACTTGCTATGGTGGCTGAAGACAGTGGAGAAGAACTATTCTCTTGTTTCAAGAGGCTAAATTTACAAGAGTTTGTTTGACTAAATGCATAGTATCTCTGAAAGTTCACAGAATATGCCAAGGTACCTTTTTTTTTCCCTTCCCCAAACAAAATGCGGCCTTTTAAAGTGTTCTGGGGAAAGAAAATGAAAGATGCCAGATGACAAATGCTAAGTGCTCATTGCTTAGCAAACACATTGAATAAATATCACAAACTCGTAAAGCCATTAAGTACAGGAACTCATTCCACTGAAGCCCAGAGCAGGAAGACAAATAAAGTGTGAGTGCTATTCTCATGAAAATGTAGTTGGAGGCAACTGAGTTGTATCTAAATTGAATGTGAAGACACATTTATTTTGGTGCAACTATATTGAAACACTGTATTGCTTTATATCACATTCAAGTATTTCATTTTAGGATAATGAAAGGAGTCATGACAGAAATTGCAGCACCTTGCAAAAATTAACATGACATAATGAAATAAGTCTTCTTTTTAAACTTAAACTTTAATCTGCTCTATTTACTTTCCTCTCTGCAGTAATTGAATGGTCCATACATTCATGTATACCAAATTAATTATTCTTCAGTTGATTTACTAATACATACTATTCCTAATCCCTGCAACATGACTAACACACAGCAAAAATTTTAACATCACTTACACTCCCTGTTATTGTATATGAGAGTAAAACAGAAGGTCTAAGAGTTGTCACAAAGCTGTGTGGAAAGCTACAGGTAGGGAGAAGATTGGTAAGTCTAGCTCTCTGCCAAAGGCAAACTACATAAAACTACATAAAAATAAAGATTCATTGAAGATACAGGGCCTATCATAATGAAGAATTTAAGCAGAAGCCAAGGCACTTGTCTGAAAGCAGAAATTATTTACCTTTCCAGCAGAAAAAACAGTTTCATGTTCTCAATAGAGAGGGATTTGCACAGGATAGAATACATTTCTTACCAAGTTATATAGTAAATTTGTTTTAGCAGTTGCACCCATGTACTAGCTTGATAAGCAAATCTTATGCTTTAACAAAGTCAACTTATAGCTCTGTAATTAATCAACACAGGTTGATCAGAAAAAGGCAAACTGACCACCTGAACAATCCAAAGTTTGAATCTAAGGATTAATCTTTTTGGACACATAATTTATCATGACTTAAAATGCCATTTCATATATGTTTACAAGATAATTCTCTGAGATTTTAGGAGGTTGATAGTGCAATATTCTGGCTTTCTATTTTCATTTTTTAAATGAATTATAAAAATATTTATGAATTGTAGTCATTGTAAATTGTTTGCTCCCAGCATACCAGAGTCAAAGGACATGCTGGGTCACCTGAAGGTCAGCAAGTCAGAACTAGAATTGCAGTGTGATATTATCTAAACCATGTCACTCCTCTGTATCTGCTACTGCTGTCAGAGGGCCCAAATATAAAGTGCAAAGAGTGAGATCATGAGCCAGCAGCTGAAGAAGGTTTTGGATCCTGCTTGTGAAAAAAGGCAGATGAAAAATGAAAGTTTCATCTTTGTAGCTCTCTGGCAGAGCTAAATACAAAACTGTCTGATGTGGTCAGTGGTCAAGTAAGGTTCAGAAAACCAGCACAGATTCCTCTTCCACAGATAAATGACAAGATATGGATGTGCTCTCCTCACACCCACGTCATTCCTGCCAAGAGCTCTGGAAAGTGATGCATTCAAGCATTTAGAGGAAGGCCAGTGTTTACTGGAATCTGCTGAGAATTGCAAGAGGATACATATATTATTAGGCCTCAGAACATTCATTGGCTCCATCTGGGGAAATAGTTTCCATACTCTCAATACAGGCTGTATCCCCCAAAGGCAATGCTGCAAAAAATCATTTAAATGAATAGAAGCAACACTTACCACAAAGAGAGCCAATAAGGTCACAAACTTGACAATAAAACTGCAGAAAGTGGGCTGCAACAGTTCCAACCCAGTGTTGCTGTCAGATAATTCCTCAGGCAGATTTTGCTGTAACGTCACTGTTAGAAGTGGTAGGGAGTTAGAATTCCCCAGAAAACAGAAACAAAACAAAACAAAAAATCAAACAAACAAAACCAAAAAAACAAAAAAAAAAACCCCAAAAAAGCAACAAAAAACCCCAAAACAAAACAAAACAAAAACAAGAAAAAAGCAAAAACAAAAACCCCAAACAAACAAAAAGAAAAAAAACACAAACATCCCCCTTCAAAAAAAAAAAAAAAACCCAAAACAACAAACTCAACCAATCTTTAAACAAATCAAAAGGAGAACAGGACAGGATTGTAAACCCACTTTTTTTCTCTAGCACTTCTGTTTCAATTTCTGTTTCACTTCTGTTTCACTCTGCAGCATGAGGTGGTCACACTCTCTAAGGCACAGGTCCACTCTTCAACCCAACACAGTGGTGTGTCAGGCAGCAGGTCTTGGTAGCCTGCTTTGGTAAACTGCACTGGAATATCTGTTAACAACTGGCAGCTTTCTCAGCTCTGCCTGGAAAAAAAGAGCTTTTTTCATAGAATCACAGAATATGCTGAGTTGGAAGGTACCCACAAGAATTGTCATAGTGCAGCTCCTGGCCCTGCACAGCATCATCCCCAAGAGTCACATCCTGTGCCTGAGAGTGCTGTCCAAATTCTTCTGGAATTCTGTCAGGGTTGGTGCTGTGACCACTGCCCTGGTGAACCTGTTCAGTGCCAAACTCCCTCTGGGAGAAGAACCTCTCTCTAAAATCCAAACTAAACCTCCCCTGACACAGCTTCAGGCCATTCCCTGGGTGCTGTCAGTGTCCCCCCAGAGCAGAGATCAGTGCCTGCCCCTCCTCTCCCCTCTCCATGAAGCTGTAGCTGCAGTGAGGTCTCTCCTCAGTCTCCTCCAGGCTGAACAGACCCAGTGCCCTCAGCTGCCCCTCACACGCTTCCCCTCAAGGCCCTTCCCCATCCTTGTGCCCTCCTTTGGGCACTCTCTAATAGTTTAATGTCTGTGTTACATTGCAGCACCCAGAGCTGCCCCAGCACTGGAGCTGAGGCTGCCCCAGCTCAGAGCAGAGCAGGACAATCCCTCCCTGCCCTGCTGGTGATGCTGTGCCTGCTGCCCCCAGGACAGGATTGGGTCTCCCGGCTGCCAGGGCACTGCTGGCTCATGTCCAGCTTGCCATCAACCACGACCCCCAGGTGCTGCTTTCCAGCATCTCATTCCCCAGTCTGTACATCCATTCAGGGTTGGCCTGTTCCAGGTGCAGAATCCAGCACTTTCCTGTGCTGAACTTCATGTGGTTTGTGATTGCCCAAACTTTCATTTGTTAAGGTCTCTGCAGGGCCTGTCTGCCTTTGTGGCAGTCAGCAGCTCCTCCCAGTTTTGTATAATCTGTAAACTTGCTCAGTATCTCTTCCACTCCTGCCTCCAAGTCACTTGTGAAGATGTTGAAGAGCACAGGGCTGAGAAGCCCTGTGGAACAACCCCAGTAGTGACAGGTCACCAGTCTGATGTTACCCCATTCACTGTAACCCTTTGTGCCCGACCCTTTTGTGGATCCTTTTCATTATATAACAAATCGTGGACTATTTTGACATTAAAAGTTTTCAGAATTGACTGGTCTTTGTTCAGTCTGGGAAACAGCAAGCATGTTCATGCTGAGCTGTAAAGAATAACAATGAAAAGGAATATCAGTTTGTCAGTTTTCTAGTTTATGATAGATGTCAGCTGTCAGTCTGTGACAAACTACTGCTGACCTTAATTATCAGTTTTATTTCTTTTTCAGAGCAAGTTGATTTGATGCTTAGTTCAGAAATTGTATAGCCAAGTGTGAATCTGAGCATGTGGTATCAGTGAGTTCAGACACAACAAATGGATTTTCAGTATTTAAAGTGTAATACAGAGCCTTAGCTAAATTCCCTTTCCAATTATTTATACATATGGTCATAAATTTTTTTCCCTGTTATAGACACAAGCTATTTTTCCATGCTTTTACTGAGTATATTAGAACTCAGATTTTTATACCGTATCCTTGATGCTACTGTGAAGAGAGAGCTTTTCATTCTGCATAAGTGGTTATTGTAATCTTAGCTCTATGGCAGAGAATTATCATTCTCAGTGTAACTCAGATGTCTTACAAAGGACATTTGCAGCCAAAATTAGTAGATTTTTTTCTTGAATTTCAGGTGGTGACACTGCGTGAAAGCTTTGCTTGTTCATACATGTGCAGCATGTTGGAAAATAAATTAGTAAAATCCTAAGTGGAAGAGCATCAAAAGAAAAGTTAGAGGCTGTTTTTCCTCCTTCTTTTCCTTTCCTATTAGCTTGAGTCGATTATCATGCATTCTTAGTTGAAGGAAGTTGCACACACACAAAAAAAATCCCATTGAGACATAAAAAACCAGAAGGCCAGACTATTAAGTGTTTTGGAGTTGCAAGTTGGTTTAATATGACAGTATGTTTTGAAATACTATAACACTTTCTCATGTAGAAAGAAATTTCTGTAGTGTCCTTGTGTTTTTTAACTTCACACCTTGGTGCACTTTACAAGCTTCTTAGATCTGAATTCTTTCTTTTCCCCCTAGTAACCCCTGTGTAACCAGGACAAATAGTCATTAATAGGCTAGACCCTCAGTTAACTATACTTTTCAAATATTGACCAGGAGGAGTTTCCTTGTGAATAATGCCTTATTGTTGAATTAACATTAAGATATTGAGGGGAAAAAAGTCAACCCTATCATAGTTTACATTGGAAAAGTCAGGTACATTAACATTTCTAGCAAGGCACTGTACTATACTGAGCCAGTTTGAATGCATGGGGGATAGAGAAGTAGCTGGGCACTTTTTATGGAAAAAAAGTGTCAACATCAGCACATCAGCCAAGAAATACTCATACACTTTCCTTCTTCTCCTTCCCTTTCTTCCCCATCTTAGACTTTCTCTTGTCTTAGAAGTTATTACTTGTGTTTTATTCCTTAGGACACAGATAAGTTTTTTAAACAAATCCATGTGTTGCATAATTGTTGTTTATTCTCACAGACAAATATATGTTGGCTGCACTGGTTCTCAGTATTAGTCTAGGATATAGGATGAGAAAACTGACTAGAAAAAGAGCAAGAATTAGAAAGCTTAAGTTGTCCTAATCCATTATTTATTTCCCTCAGTGAGTGCATTAGATAATAACTGGTAATAGTATAATTTGGCCCAGGTTCTCACACACGTGTGCCAAGTATCAGTGGCCTGATTTTCAGAAGACACTCTCTCTCCAAGACACACAGACATATTAAATGAATATCTAATATTTCTAGGAATGGGTAAAATTTGCAATGTCTACATCTTCATTTAGACTCACCAAAGGCAGAATTCAATTTGGATCATACTCAGATTTTGGCAGCTATTTGGAAATGAGTTCCCATGAGTTTAGAAAATAACATTGTCTGGAAAAAAAACAATAAACTCTGCTCTTATGAACTTGATATGTTTTCCTTGCCAGGACTTTCCCTGAGTCAAACAGCTCTTCATTACCTGTGGTGTGGAACAATATATAATGGAAATGCTTATGAATTTCTAAAGGGGAGTTTCTGAATCTGAGATTTCAAACTTTGACTGAAGAGCTTGTCTTCTTTTACTACCATCTCTTAAATCCATATGGAGATAAAAACAAATGACAGGGAAAATTTTTGCAATTGTTAAGGAAAAAACAGGAAAAGTTAAATAAATGCTGTCAAAATTAGAAATATGGGTGTTGAATTATCAAGAGGTTATTGTCTTGAATTCATCAGTGTGCTGGTTTCATGAAATAGGTACTCACCATTTACCTGTGTCAGTGGAAGCCAATCAGCCCTAAATGCCCAAGGACCTCACAGTCACTTCTAAAGCTCTCCTAAATAGAGTGATAACTGCCTTTATCCAGATGTGATTAGAGGAGGCTCACAGAAGATGAGAAGACTTCAGGTTATCACTGTTCAGACAAAAGGGTGTCTGATGACCCTTTTCAAGCCTAGAAAACTGTCCTGGTTCTATCAAATAAAAATGGGTAAAAGTGGGGGTGAAAACATCATCCAGTTGACCCCCTATTTGAAAAGACTGGACACATTTATACAAAACCCTTGTTTCCACTGTCCACACACATTTATGGATACAGAAAGAGAACATGAGGTGCTCTCACAGAAAACAATATTTTTTAAAACATTGCTTGATTGAACACATGACAATGGAGAATAATTCATATAATTGATATGATATTCATTATAACTTCTGTGAAGTAGAAGATGGTATTTTCAGTATATTTAGATATGTACTGGTAGCATAGGGAGGTTTTTTCATTGCCATTTCCATGCACTATAATTACACTGTATGTACCATAATTTTAAACCATAATACTTTTCCCAAGTTTTCAAAGCCAGTTTCAAAAGTATAATATTAAAATTGCAATGATAATAATAAAAAGAATGCCTTAATATTCTAGTTGTTCATACCAAAGATAAATGCATATTTGGAGAAACATATTTATGGCTCAGTAGCAACTCCTCCATACCCTCAAATTTATACAACTTATCGGTCATGCCTCACATCATAATTGCACAATTTAGTCATGCTCAGAAATAGCTGAGCAATACACTATATAAAAATATTCCTTAAAGTGTATCATAAGGTGTTTGTTAACAGAATTAGATGGTCGTTTCTATCCAAGTGTTGGGTACAGCACTTGTGGACTCATCTGCTCTATATTCACCACAGCAAGTGTGAGGAACAGGATGTCTGGCTCTTGCACTGAGTTTTTCATAGGCTCTGACAAAGCTATCTCTACATACATGTTTTTAAGATTAACATGAGCTGAGGTCTGCACTGACACAACAGAACAGGGATTATTCCCCAGGCTAAAAAGTTTAAACTCTATAAATTCTGTGGTTAAACATTTGGCTGCAGTGTAAACATATCCCTGGGGACAAATTCTCACTGTATGGATGCAAAACATCAACAGAAATATATCAGAAATGCTAAAATATGGACCAGACTTATCCATAAAATTTTGTCTAGATTATGAGCCTTAACAGAATAGGGGAAGGGTGGGAAGTAAAGCATATATTTAAGTCTAATTATTTCTTTGTGTTCATATTTTGGTTCAAAAACACTTAATGGATTAGTACACATGAAATTATTAAATCTTTCAAAATGGATACATTTTGAGCTATTCAAGAGTGAAAAAGCATTTTAAACAATAAATTTTGGATTTTACACCTTCTATATGCAGACTGTATAGTACCATACAAATTTTTCATCAAAAATTTAATTCCTAAAATTCCTTTTCTAATTCTAAGGTTTAAAATATTATCATTTTTTAAACTATTATTATTGAGAAACACTCTGGAGTGTTTAGAAACACTTAAGATTGTATTTATGTCACAAAATACATACACAAGAAAAAACACACTTCATGGTGGAAACACACACTTGACTGTAACTGTAACATAGCCAGGGGCACCATTATAATCATGAAGACCTCACTTGAGATGTCCTTTCTGCCTGACACATTGATTTTTAAATACCAATTCACAATCAACAAAAGGACAGATTCAAGCAGCTTATAGCAGCAATTCCTAGCAACCTACAGAATCAATTCACTTATCAAGAAAGCTTTAATCCTGCTTCCACTGATTATGAATCATCATAAAATCCATGATTTATGAGATGATTCTATATATCGCTGTAGCTACTATACTATGAAAATAAAACTGTCAGGCTGGACAAAGTATGGTTTGACTCTTTCAGGTTTTAGCTGTAAAATCCCTGGGACTCTATAGACCTCACTCCAGCTAAGATCTCTTAGCTTAAATTCCCAAGGTGGAGGCCACATTTATTTCCACTGTACATTTATTGCTTCTAACACTATGTACTTTCAAAATGGAAAAATACTATTTTTCCAAACTGAGAAATGACCATAGTTAACCTTGCACGTTTTGTATGTTAGCTTTAGGAAAAGGCCAGAGGGTGCATACTGCTCAGAGTCCAGCTCCCCCATGTTTTGATGCCTCTCTGGAACACTCCTTGAAGCATTACTGTAGAGTCAGGTTTTGTGAGATAAGAGAGAAAAGTTATAAAAATCCTGTATCTCTGGGGCAAAAACATGCTTTCTGCAAATGGAAATGGAAAAATGCAAAATGAAAACTATTTCAACTTTTGCTTAATTGAAAAATGACCAGAACAGAATTTGAGGAAATGGCACAAAAAATGGCTGACTTCACTGTCCTCAGTAACAGGGCTTTGATTAAAGAGTTGAAGAAATGTGTGGAATTGGAATATGTACAGCATGTATCTCATTTTTTTTTTTTTTTTTCTGAAGTGGGACTATAATACTGACAAGCAGACACTGAACAGTGGATATTTATAGCATGACTTTGAAAAAAATTACTTTCAGCAGACAGACATGCTGGAGCAGCAAGCAGCAATCCCCCATTTATGGCAGCCCTGCTGCAGTTGGGGTCCTGCAGTCATGAGAAGTCTGGCCCAGAACACCAACCTCTGCAGGACTGTGGCCACAGCTGCCCTCACTCTGGATCCTTTTCTTCTGGTCATTGAGAAGGGAAATGTTTGGCTGTAGCCTGCTCACTGCTGACAAGCTAATCTCCCGTGGCAGACTGCCTCTCCGTCTAACAAACATGCTCAGGCTGTTCTTGCTGTCAGCTGAGCAAACCCTGCAGAGCTTGTATGTTCTGTATTTTGAACTCTGATATTAACAATTTTCTTCACTTAGGCTGCGGTGGAGCTGAGGGAATGTCAGTTCTTTTTTTATCCTTATGCTCCTACCAATCTTCACAAACTCCAGAACCCTTCCTTGTTTTTATTAAAAATTGAATGCAGAAAAACAGATTTATATAATCCTTCAAAATTCATATAAGGAAATTAAATTGACACAATACCCTACATTCTGGTGGAAAAATCTAATCCCAAAGGCAGTCCAAGACAATCCCTTTCATGCCCACATACTCATGAGATGAGTAACATCACTCCTTTCCCCGGTACAGCCTGGCTGTGGGCTTCTCCTGTCACTGTGCAAAGCCCCTGCAGGAAGCAGCAAGCTGTCAAGATCCTTTCTGGTTGAGTTAATGGCATCTGACTCATATCAGATGAAAACAGAGGATCCCTGCACAGATGCACCATGGCAATGCCATTGAAAGCACGGCAGGCAGATATTTATGCTCCCTGACCATGACAGACAGGGAGTTGCAGACAGAGGATTGTTGATTAGAAGAATAGATAAATTAATTCAAAAATTTTTAAAAATCTAGTAGTCAAAAATGTTTAGCACAGTTATCTCTCCTGGGTCTTTAGCAAAAGACTTTGTCAAATATGTTTCCTTGTCCTGTCAGACCACTTAAGTGAGTGGAAGAGTTTTGTCTCTTTGCTGGAACTTGCTCTCTATGCAAAGACACAAATATATCTGCAGGTCATGATATAAAAAATTATTACACTGAAAAATAGTCAGCCTGGGAAACAGGAATTGTTGCCTCATCATTATTCAAAATCAAATTTTATCACTGAAGTTTATACCTCCAGTAGGGAATCTGTCACAGAGTAAGGAAAGCATGAGGCTGCAGGATTAAAAAAACAGTGATTCTTTAAAATTAGTTATATTTTTCAATTGTCTAAATTTTGAGATGTCAGAATAAGATGTGAAATATTCTTTCTCTTATTTCAAATGTTTCAGCATTTCCTCCAAATGAAAATCTAACATTTAATAGGGGAGATTTAGTTGACAGTGAATGACAGGTCCTTGCATGTTGCTATCAGGTTCCACTGGCAGGGTTAACATTCACCAGTCTTATATTGATTTCTAAATATTAGGTGGATTGAGATAGTAAAGTAGGTGAGCTTTTTTCCTTGCAGAATGGAATATTCTTGTTAAAAAATAATTCTTATGTTTACTGCTTTAGATTATTTGCTGAGTGAATTAACAAAAATCTCTTCATGACAAATTTTAAATTTACAGTCTGAGAGAATAATAGTACACATACATTCAAATGTAGTCAAATAATTTTTGTGTATTACACTTTAAAATACTAAAACAATAACCTTGGCTAACAGAGCATTTGATTTCCATATTTTTCCATAACTTTCAACAGTTTTAAGTTGGAGACAGTAAATTTCCCTTGCTAATAATTGTGTCTTGTCATGTTTGAGCATACATTGTGCCTATCTGGGGAAGAGAGGTTCTTAGGTACAAGATTTATAGAGGAGGAACAGTAAGAGCTTACAAGATGCTGTGAACCACTGATACAGAATCTTCTTATTGTGCAATAAATGGTGAAAAGGCTTAGACAACTCCTTACACAGTCAGCTTTAGTTGTTTGTGAGATTTATTTATGGGGTTTTTTGCTGTGCAGGGTAGGAATAATCTCCTGCCTGATGAATGCAAATGGTCAGGATTAAGGGTTCTGGGGCAGGAAGGACAAGAGGAAATAGTGAATTACTGTCATATGCAGAGGTTTGGGCTGGTGCCAAGTGCTGTGCAGGTGCGAGATTACGATGCAGTTCCTTATTTTTTCAGCAAACCCTTCTGTTCATGACTGTTTTCCTATGCGGGTTACCTCCTCCAGAGGCTCAGCTACATCTTCAGGTGAAATACCTCAATGAGAGAATTCAAATTCATTATGGGAAATAGAAGAATTTTATTCAAAACTCCTGCCATTTAATAAAACAGTAGATTCTTAGAGGTTTTCACAGCACTGGGAGCTTTGTATATGCTACTCATCTAATTGGGCCTTTGGAAGTGAATTACTCTGGCATCTCCAGCATATAAACCCAGTTATTCTTAGAGCAAAGAGTTCGAGGTTAATTAAATATCTTGGTGATATTTTTTAGCACTCTAGTTTTTGTACTTATTTATAGCACTATAATATATGTTTTTGTTAGCAATATACTTTATATACTTTGTATTACCAACATTACTTGAACAGAGATTTTATATATGTTTCATTCCATTTTATAGTGTTATGACCACTATTGAAATTGTCAATCATACTCTTGTGGCAAAAAGTTTTTGAATTCCATTGGTCAAGGAGTGACGTGGGAACTTGAAAAAGTTAACCCATGCCAAGAGAAGACACATAAATACTTTTACAACATAATCCATAGCACAAACCCTGACTGATTTTGGTAAATGGACTTATTGTAAACTTAAGGCTTTTCTATTGCAACAGCTCTGTCACTATGTCCATAATTACTATTGCAAGTATGAAGTTGTGCAAGCACAAGTGCCTTAGTTCAAAAGCCATGTTAAATTCAAGCCTTTTAGACAGTAAAAAAGTACTGGAGCAAAGATAGTGCTTTAAGAAACAGATAAATAATTTGAATCCTAACTTCAAAAATTATTCAGAACCAGGTCTGAAGTGGGCTTAGGAGTTGGAAAGTTCAAGTTCACAACTGCAAAATGTCGTTTAATTACCAGTAATTACCTGTTCTGACATAGGGACGAAAATTCCCTGTACAGTGCTTGGAGAGAGTTAAATACTCAAAATCTATGAAAGAACCACACACTATCCCATTCATTGGAAGGTGATATACAGAAACTACCATCAAAGAGAAGGGAGTACTCACAATATCCAGCATTTTGGATACAGTGTGCAGATTGGATGATTTAAGTCCTGTAATATTGCAGAAAATATTATGATGATACATGGGTAAATCTTGACCACAGACTACACTCCATTGGAATCTCAGAATTTGTATTTAACTAAATGTCATTCAACAGCTGACTCTTTTAAAAATTAACTAAAAAAATTCTGGCCATTCCCTTGAGAAGATTTTTTGGGGGATTTTTTTGCAAATCTGAGTATGTTAGAATTTCATCCTGCTTGCAGTGAATATATGCTATACATTCCTGTGAGGCCCTTTAGTTATCAAATACAAATGCTAATTCAAGGAAGCAATTCTTTCCACAGTGAGCGTGAGATACAAATACCCCTCAGAACTGTCCTGCTATGCCCCACCTAAAATACGAAAAATACTTGGGAGTTAGCTAATCCAGTTCACCCATTTTCTCAAAGCTTTATTTAATTCCTTCTGGCTGTACAAAATTAAAGGATATAGATTATTTTTGTTTTAACAAGACTGGTAAAGGTGGCCCTTGTAATATATGTGTGAACTATACAATATTCCCATTCCTACCTTCTCTTCTTGAAATACACTCTTTGTTCTCACAAAGAGCCAGAAGTGCCCCCAGGTGACAATAGAACATCCCTTCCCATTGACTTCTGTGGAAGCTGGGAATAAAGCAGACCACCCAGAATAGGCATTTTGAAGAAAAAGCTCTCTTGACTTGAAGAAAAGCTTATTACAGGCTTCCTTCCAAGTAGGAAGTGACCTTTAAAATTAATCTTTAGCAAACCACTCACGCATCACTAACTTAAACAAACATTATAGTCTTAGCTAAACCAGGGAGTATATTTCCTTCCTGCTGATTTGTTCCCAATTACTGTTGTAACAGAGGGAAGTAGAAGATCCTCAAAGGAAGTAAGCAACAGATGCAAGATGTTTGGAAAGTTATTATAATTTTTGTAAACATTATCCTGAAATGAGCCAAGCATTAGCCAAATTAGGGACATCAATCATATTCATAACCAATTTTTTTATTCAGCAAAACTCATCTGTGTCACAACATTGATGCTTTTCCAAAATAAAAGATGGGGTCTTATAAAGTCTTGATGTCCTTTTGCTTTCTCTGAGCTCACTAAAAATGGAGAAATTCCCTGAGAAGGATGCAATTCATTGTGCAGACCTCTCCAAGCTGCCCAGAGTGAGATTCATACACATAAATGACCTTTCATTTACACAAAAAATCACTGTTCTTTTTCTGTTCAGTAATACACAACCTTTTTAAAAACAAGGTCCATTTAGGCAAAAATCATTAACTTTCTCCAAAATTCTAAAATTGGTTGAAAATTTGTACAAGCAAATGGAAACATGCCAGAAAGTATTTCTATGGGATGCATGAAAAATTATTAGGAAAGGTTTTTTTTTTTTAGTGAGTAGACTGCAACTCACTCTGAATCCTTCAGATGTCCCCTGGGATGTGTTTTTCTTCCAGAGTGCTGAGTGCAATAAAGCAAGACTAACAATGACTTTTTTTTCCTACAGTATTACCCACCATGGACATCTCTAAACTCACACATGAATTTCTCAGAGTCTCTAAACTGTCAGAAGAAAACTATAGATTGACATACTATATTCAGTTCACCCCTTTAACATTGGCACAACTATGATCTTGTATTTGCTACAAAGCTGAATCAGTCTTTTCTAACATACAGGTCCTACACTAAGCCCCACGTGTACATGGAGAACTTTAATACATAGATATATGTAAAGAAATATATATCTATACTAGTAAATCAAACAGGTCCAGGCCCATTCTCTAATAAACAGGCACAGAACAGTCCCTATTAAAACTACTAAATTCCTTTCCCTTGAAAAAGATGGATAAATGGAAAATAGCTGTAAGGTTGGCCCTTATTGGGGGTGCTGGGATGCTTGGGATGAGGCTGGTTGTGTGCCAGGAGGCAAGGACAGACCTCACAGATAAAGTAAGCTCTCAGACACTGATCTGCCAGGCTAAAGCTGGTATTTCTTTTACATCTTCATACCTATATTTATTTTACAGCTAAACTCCATTTTGTGTATTGCCAGTTTTAAATCTGGAGTATATCCATGAAATATGCATTTAATAACAAACATACAGGGCCCATTGCTTTTGCTGAATACAGTGGCAGATTTGCTCTTCTCACTGTAGTGCTGAACCAGATTTCTTTCTTGTTGTTCACTTTCTGTTTCTCATTTATTGATTTGGTTGGGTTGGTTTTTTTAATGCTAGTTAGGATTGCTACCCATTTTTTTGATCTCTTTAGCAAAGCAAAAAGCAGTCACAAAGTACAGTGTGCCTATATATGAGAGTACACCCATATGTGTTTGACAAATATTAAGTTCTTGCAAATAGAAACAGGCAGCTGAGGAAAATGAGTCAATCTTGGAGGTTATAGAGTTTTGCCTGATGAGAGGCTGCTTCAGGCACTACTATGTTATCAGATGCCAATTGGTGCAAAAGGTAAATTTGCCCTTCTACATCCCAAATGAACAGAAAGTGTGGAGCTCCAATCAGGGGAATATCATGGGAAGCTGAGAACTGTTAGTTTGGGTACTAGCAGGGTACTTGCTTTGGTTATCAAATCCTGTTTCACAGCATTCAGTGGTGATGCCACAGCACTGCTTATCTCTGCTGATCACTGCACATCAGGACACTGCAATTTCTCACTTGACTGAAGAGGTGTCCACTGTAGTCCAAGAGACAGGTGTCAATTCTCTGCAGGTTAATAGCTTAAAATAGTCTGGGTCATGTGTAACCAAATGCTAAAAAGCCACAAAATCATAACAATTTGCAGCTGCTTAGAGGTCCCAGTCTGATGAGTCACATTGAGTTACCTGCCACCACAAATGACACTTGGATAAATGGTTCAGAAAACAAAAGGTTTGGAAGTCCATGGCCTTTCCTACTTTGTCTGAGGTAGAGAACACATGGCATACAGAAAACATGGGAGAGCTATGAGAGAGTCAAGGCAGCAAAAACTGAAGTGTTCCTCTCTATCTTGTTCACCACTATAAAAGACCTCAGGTGTTTTCATTCCAGGTCTGAAGCTCCCACAAATGCAGATGATTATCTGCTTTATCAAAGAAAATAATTAGAATTTAAATAGTGTGTTTTTACTATATTTTTTTTTCTTTTCATCAGTCTAAACATATTTGAGTGTGACATAAAATTTTATTCTCCTGTCTAAATTAGAACCCTCGAAGCAAAACATGAATACAGATTTTTCTGAAGCTGTTGTTGCCCAGGTGAGATGAATGACTTTCCTTTACAACTATCTAAGCCAGAAGGTCCACAGGACATTTGACAAAACTTGCTACCATGAAATTTCAAATTTCCATACATATAAAGTAAATGAAAGGGCAAAAAGCTAAAATACCTTGAGAAACAGCCCTTCCTTTGGGAAGATACCATGAATGTGACCTTGCCAAGCCACCCAGTTGTTACACCTGTACCTAACAAGCAAAGTGCTGAGTTTCCATGCAGGATCTGAGCAACCTACTTAACAAACTGTCAACAAACTGTCAGCAATTGCTTTCTAGGGTAGGTGGTTTTCAATTGTGAAGCTCCTGCTGGTTTTGTAGGTGACCCTGTCTCATCCACAGCCCATGAAATAGGACAGAGATTGCCCTAGAAACTTCTGCAACTTTTGGCACTTCTACCTCCCTTCTTCATAACTTCTTGATGGGAGATGTCATGAACTGCATTGTGCTACAAACTCCAGTCTCCTCATCCCTGGTATTCATTATATTTGCAAAACTCTTGAATAAATCACTAAGGTCACAAAGTGTCTACTTTTGTTTCTAAGAGCACCTTGGCAGTGGCACAAAAAATATCCTGAAAATGTCTGTCTCCTTTATTTAAAATGTAAGCACTACCAATGCTTCTCAGTTATTCTCACCAGATGAATTTTCTGGTTGCTGTTGTGGTTACCCCTAGGGAAGCACTGATAAAAGGCAAAGACAAATATGGAGGTCAATTAAATATTTTTTTTTCCTTTATAATTCCTATTATTATCAGGAGTAGCTCAAATTAAGTAGGTCCACAGCTTTAGAATACTCTTTATTTGCCATTGCTAGATATCTATACATATCTATAGAGGCACCTATTTGCTTCTGAATAACATGTTGTTATCAACCCCTTTCTCTGTACAAGGAAATAAGGATTTGTAATCTAAATATCCTACATGAAAGTTTTGCAAAGAGACCAGAGATCTGTAAAGACCTTCAGTTGAAAATGGAGGAGATAGCACATCCACTTTACTGTAACTGGAATTGTGATTGCATTTATGCACAGATTAGATTCAATTAGATTTATGCTCATTTAACATCAGTATATGCTCATGTCCTAGTAAAGTGGTCTCTGGTGGAGGTTTTTTTTCTTTTTTGCACCTATTAACTTTGTTTTAGTTTTAACTTCCTATTAAAATCAACGCTTTTTAAAGGAAATTTTAAAAGAATATATTTTTCAATTAGAAAAACTCTTACTAACCAGACTTTTTCTCCCCCTACAATAAATAACATTTTATAGGCCAATTCTGAAATAATAGGAAAAAATCTCAATTATGCAATTCAGTATATTTTGGAAGCACAAAACTTTTTTTTTTTTTTTCATAAGCAGTTACATTTTAACTAAGATGTTTTTCTTCCTTTAGCATTATAAAGACATGGATTGTGTCTTTAGGAGTGCCACAAGAAGTCAAAACAGATAATGGTCCAACTTATATGGGAAAGGTTTTGGACACATTTTTAAAGAAATGGGGTGTCAGACATGACTTTGGCATTCCCCATTTATCCATAGGTCAAGCTATCATTGAAAGAACACATCGTACTTTAAAAATAGTTTTAGAAAAGCAAAAAAGAGGGGAGGCAGAGGCTATGCCTTACATGTGGTTGAACAAAAGCTTTATATGTATTAAACTTCTTAAATGTTTTTTTTTTAGAGCTAACTCCATCAATTAGAAGACATTTTACAAATGATACAAGGGCAAGGCTAAAGAAAATCCTTTGGTTTTGAGCAGATATTTAGAAACAGATAAAACTAAAGGGCCTTTCAAACTAACCATGTAGGGAAAAGGTTTTGCTTGTGTTTCCACAGATAGGGGATTGAAGTATGTTTCTGCAAAATACGTGAAACTGTATTGGGCCCAAACACAAGCAGAAGCCAATCCTGGACATGAAGAAGGGAGCTCACAGACAGAACCAAGGACAAAGGATGTGATCTTCTCTTCAAACAAGATATTAAAGACTTAAGGACTGCCAGTGAAACATGTTTGTTTATATGCTGTTGTATCTTATCTTTTGTCAACTATGTTAGGTAACAAAGCGGATTTACCAGTGATGCAGCAAGGGAGAAGGTTTGGGAAAATTTAGCACAGACATCAGGGTTAGACACAATTTGTTTGAGACATTCCAAGCCAAAAAAGCCTTTTTTAACATATCTGGTGGGATTGCCAGTGAAAGAATGGCCCATTCCAGAGGGCATCCCTTCATGGGCGATGTGAGTTGTGACAACTCCTGTGGATGGATGGCACGTGTGGGTTCAATTTCTCCCTGTGGCCCCTTGCGAAACAGAAGAATTGGAAATTTTTGGTTCAACAGGAATGGATTTTTGCATTGAATTTGATAGTCCAGGAGTGGCAAAGAGTCAAACAGTAGATGTTACTACAAATAATGATGGATATAAAAATGTTTCACTGTGGTGCAATTATGCTACAGTTTAAAACAAGCCATCCCTCCATGTTCCTGCACAATTGCCATGGGGAAACTTTTTCATTTTTGGGGACAGAATTTGGCCTGCTATCCTTGCAAAGATCAAGGGAGGTCCATGCACCATTGGGAGACTTTCATTGTTAAACCCAGATTTGAAAATTCTGAGAAAATTAAGAAACAAAGAAAAGAGAATGATCAAACAATACGATCCAAATTGTGATGGAGAATTTTATTCATCAAACAAGACAAAGAGAATTGCAGTAGTGATATTCTCACCTCAAACGGCATCAGGGGTGGCCTTGACTCAACTGGATCGTATGGGTTGTTGGTTGAGCAAGAACTCCAAAGCTGTCTCTCTTGCACTGAGTGACATGTTAACTGATGTCAACAGTGTGAGAAAGGTCACTCTTCAAAACAGAGAAGTGATTGATTATCTACTGCTGACTCATGGACATGGGTGTGAAGAATTTGAGGGAATGTGCTCCATGAACTTGTCTGATCATTCAAAATCAATTAATGAAAACATAAAACAATTGCAGGATGGTGTGGCAAAGCTTGGGGAAGTTACTGAGTCATGACTGGATGGTCTCTTTGACCTTTTTGATCTTTCTCCATTATGGAAGGAAATTTTGAAAGTAGGTTTTATATATTAGTAGGGCTTGTTGCTATTCTCATTGCTTTGCCGTGCATCATCCCATGCACTTGGCGCACCTTGAACAAAGCTGTGAGAGGGGTGTTTTTGGTGTAAACAATGGGGGGAGATGTGAGAGCCCAGGGTGTACCCCTGGCCTCCTTGGGGGTTTCAAAACCCCCCTGGCAAGGGTCTCAAAGACCCCTGAGTGAGACCCTGGTGTCTCAGATGCTGAATTCTAAGCCCTGGGGGAAATTACCAGCACAGAGGGAATGGAAACAAGCCACCAAAATTAGTATAAAGTATAAATTAGATTTTTAGAACGTGGATAAATAGACTTTTGGGAATGTTTATGATAAGGGACACGTGGCCAAGATGGAGAATTTGGGGGATGGATACTTCTTCCTCCTTCTTCTCTCTGTCATCCATATTGGGTGACACGTTGGCACTTTTAGATTGGATGGGGTCAGAGCTGGACCATTTAACAAGATTGTATTGTGTTGGAAAATTATTGTAAATATGTAGCATGTAATTTAGACTATATAAGGCAAGTCCTGCCTTCACCAGGCAGATTCCACGATGAATGCCAGGCTCAGCAGACTGCTGCTGGCCAGGCAATAAGTCCCTGAGATAAGAAACAACAAACAATCCTTGAAGCCTCTGAAAACCATCTCCAGCAATCTCTCTTCGGCTGCTTCAGGAAAAAAACAGGATTTAAACCACTGCATGTCCTTCTGAGGTGATCTCGGGTCTAAGGAGACACCTCAAACTGGGACAGGATTGTTCAGATAGAGGAGAGATGTGTTGTGAGAACTGTGATTCAGGATCTCCTATCTGTGAGGCAGGTAAAAATAATATAAAAAAACAGTGATAAAACAACAGACATTATCACAATCAGAACAAATAATTCAGCTTGACTTATTCTTCCTCTGTTTTATGTGTAAAAAAAATATAAAGCATTTTGAAACTTTTGCAAGACAGTTATTCATATATAAAATACTTCAGACTTCTTGAAATAGTGCAAGATAAAATTGCACTGTGCATCTGTATTGAAATATAAATACTGAGAACTTTTAAAAATACCCTGGACTGCTCAGCAAATTAGATCTGGGCTTTACTGAGACCAGTGCTAAGATACAATAATGACATTTAAAGAAAGAGATCAAAAATTCATTAGTGCAAATACATGTTCTTACTGATATTACCTTATGACAAATCTTGTTAATATGAAAATTTAGGCTAGATATGTAGTGAATTTATATTTTAATTTGATTTTGGCCAGTTCTTTTTTTGCAAAAGAATGCTGCCTTAGGGATCAAATAAAGACAGAATTTTCTCGTAACTTCCATTTGCTTTCCTTTGGGTTTGATTGGTGCAATGTGCATTAGGATGACCCTCCTTGAGCAGGAAGGTTGGACAGGACGGCTGTAGTCCCTTCCAACCTGTCCCATTCTGTGTTTATTTGATTTTGTGATGGGAGCATATTGTTATCTAAAACATAATTTTGTGCTTTGTAAACATAAAAATTTTCCCAATGTTGTTTGAATTGTAGAATAAAAATTGTTGAATTTGATCTCCCAGAGAGATGGGAAAATTAATGAAATAAAAGCTTTTACTCACAAATCCACAATTCACTTAATTGAAGATTATATGAGGAAATACAAATCCTAGCATTAAGTCTTCACTCTCCAAGAGAAGTTCTCCTGATATCCAAAACTTAAAATCTGAACTTCCAAATTCTACCTAACATGAAGCAGATGGAGGGACACTTCAGAGAGTATCTCCTTCCCTACAGCTCAGATACAGATTTGACTTGGATGAGCCATTCTGCAGAGGTGATTATTTCTTATTCTCAACTGCAGGAAGCAGCTAGATGGGCCACCTGAGACAAAATTACTCACTTTGAGGTATCTGTAAAGAATAATCCCATACTGTGAAAATTTCAAGTAGAAAAAGTCATTGGGCTTTCACTAACACATTCACCACAGCATCCACTTCACAGACATTTTGTTGAAAAAGAATTGCCTGCATTTTTTAACTTCCTTGTGTAGGTTTTGAAATATTGATTCATCAGAAAAAGAAGAAACTTTTCTTCACCCAAACAGAACAGTCATTTTTTTTCCTTTTTTTAAATGCAATTTATTTCAACCAAGTGCATTTCTTAATGCTAGTTTACATACTAGACATATTGCATATATGTTTTTTTTTAGAAGTACAAGACCAACATAATTTAAAAAGTATGAATATCAAACTAACTGCAATGTTTGCTTTATTAGTATTCAGAAAGCACACAGCTACTCATGCAGCAAGATCCAAATTGCTCCCTTTTTCCTCTCTTGCTCTTAGTGAAAATTTCAACTGATATGGTACTGAATTACACCACCTCATTAGTGATTTCCTAAGTTCATCTGACTTTTACCTCTGGTCTCTATTTGATAGTTTAAGCTTCATGGCAGTAGTAAGGTTAATCAGTTTCCCCTCTTGAAATAGATTTTGTTTCTGTTCAACAGTCTTTGATAAAAGAATTCCAAAAAACTGAACCTTTGCTGTATTCTGCTTGAAGTAATGTTTGTGACTTTGAACCTTTTCCTTTAACAGAGCATTTCTTTATATATCCCAGAATTTTGCTGTCAGCTTTCTCATGCATAGAGATCATGCTCTCTGCCAATGTGTTTACTCTCTTTTCCCTACACAGACTAAACTAATGAAACATTACCTATTATTGTCGTTTCTCTCTACCTTATTGATTTAATCCATTATTTTTGGCCTCAAGAGGGGGACAGTATAACAGTGTGAGTTATGTCACAGTCTTGAAGAAAAAAACCATGAGAGCAAAAACAGGAATTACACTCTTTCCTGATCTGTGCTGAAATACTAACTCATTTGTCCTGAGAAACCCTCTCTTAAGATTTTCTGTCTTCATTTTTCCATATGCCAGCTGAGGATAATGTATTTTGTCACAGTGGAAATTTGGATAATTAAGGGTTTTAATGCAATCCTTATGGAATAATTTGGCTTACATTTCTAGCAATCAGGGAACCAATAGCCTCAGGTTTCAAATATCCCAAACAATTATTTTTTGAACTCTAACAAAATTATAACATCATCAGAACAGTTGGATGAATTGACTCTTAATTCACCATATGAGTCAAAATTAAATGTTTCAATTAAATAAAATATTTTGGTCTGGATATTTTTTCTTTACATTTATTTTTCTTTTGTAAAGAAGTACTCAGATAAAAATTGGAAATACTACTTTGAAAATAAAAGCTAACATATTTTTTATTTGCTGAAATTCATCTCTCAGTATGTGTGTAATTCTCATTTGGTGTATAGACTCTGACATTCCTAATCTGCAGTTTAAAACTAACAGTATTAAATAAGAAAATTTGCTAGTCCAAAAGGGGATAAGATTATATTAATTCCTGGAGCAATAAAGATTTAGGAAGAGTTTTCCTTTTGTTTGTGAGAGTCACTTTTGAGTGATTATTGTAATTCTGCTGGATTAGAGTAATCAGTCTTGCACAAGAGGGAAACTAAGAACTCTATATAGTTTAAGTCCAAATAGATATAATGTTATTAAACAATATATACAACAAACAAAACAACTGTGTCATGCCTTACAAAGAACATCAAGATTTTGCCAGCCTGAACATTTTCTGTCCATGCAAGTTCAAGTTTTGATTGGAATCAAGCACTGAATTCCTAAGTGAAATGGTGTCAGTGTCCATCAAATCCCCAGGACTACCTTTCATACAGAACTGGGGCAGCACCACCACAATTCCATTTGGGTGGGATGTTCAGTCTTGGGGGATTGTTGACAGGGCTGGGGCAGCATCCCAGCCCGAGCACAGGGGCTCCTCCCTGGGTGCTGAGGGTGCCCCACCTTCCCCATCAGTTTCTGACTGCACACCTCCCACCAGGGAGGTCATGGTGCCTTACAAACAGCATTGTATCCCTGGCCAGATTCAGGCTCACAGGAAGGCAGCTGCTGAAAAGATCCTATGTCGGAATGGCGGGGAGTGAGGTCATCATTATTGGATCAAGTGTATTTATTTTTGCCAGCATTTGTATGATTCATGAATTGCCCTTCTACCGTAGGAAAAAAGTGTTCAATAAGTGAAGACTGTCTCTGTTCCTTGACTCCAGCCCAAAATCTAGAATATTCCCATTTTAAATACTATCCTGTATTTCCTGAGCTCAGGGGACAGTTTTTAATGATGCAAGGTAGACAGCACAGATGAGGAAAATAGGAGGAAGATGCAAATCAATACACAACTCTCCACGGGAGAGTGTTCTAATTTGCTAAATTCTTCAAGGGGAGTGAAAAACAAATAGGGTTTTACTAACAGACATTTCTAAAGAAGAAATCACAGTCTGCATCTGTTTTAAAAAACGAATAGGGTTTTACTAACAGACATTTCTAAAGGAAAAACCACAGTCAGCAACAGTTTTAAATATGAAAATATTTTAATTATTTTAAGATATGACTTATTTCCAAATGCACTGCATTTATAATTGGTTTTAAATAGACTTTATTTAATTCATTTTTTGAATGGCAACATTCAGAGATAGCACAGGGCCTGGATACCTGAACACATCAGCACAAGAAAATCAATAGCTCTGGAAAAGCCCCCTAATCCCTTTGCATATACCCAGCCAAAACCAGGCTGCTCTGGGGGGCTTGGAAAGGACCAGGTTCTGCAGGCATATGGTGAAACTTGTGTTTTGGAATCATGGGCCTGCAGTGTCACCTCATTCCCTTCCTCTCTCAGAGTTGCAAAAATGCAACCCCCTGCATTAGGAACAGAAGACAGGGCTACTGTCTCTTTCATCCAGCACTGCTTTAAAAGTCGTGGGTACAACATTTTGGCCACACAAGAAACTGTGGGTCACAGAGCTAACTGTGAGTGTGACAGAGTGTTATTGACCCCCTGCACTCAAGGCAGGCCTAATAACTCAAAACACAGCAATAGTCTGTTATATACAGAGACATGGCAGCAGGGACACAGCTCAACTCTGACACGAGCCTGGTGGGCCAGCCACTCAGAAAAACACCTTTGCTTTTCTCACTTGACAGGGTCAGACAGGCTTCATGCTCTTTTCTGCACCTTTCCAAAAGGAACATCAGGCAGTAATTCCTATCTGAGGTAGTCTATAGCCCAGCTCCCGTGACTGAAGATCTTTTGTTGGAATATGGAAATATGAACTTCTTCCAGAAAAGGAAAGCAATGGATATCTACGTTTGTATATAAGATGGTCCCTCTCCCACTGTGCACTTTACAAGTCAGTGGTCACACTGTTGTGCTACAGAGCCAGCTTTCATTCTTTAGTGTTAGGATTAGGTATTATCTTGGACCCATCTATCCAACTCCATTAAAGCCAAGGTACTTCTACACAGAATGAGCTTTCTGCTATCTCAATGTTTCTTAGTCGCAGCTCAGCTCCATGGGTGTGTAGAGATGGCCAGTTTGAGACATTTGCTGGCTTTTTTGGTATTGCATCCCCAGAGCTGTGGGCCCAGGCTCCCTGTGTGTCAGTCCCAGCGTGACACCTGCTCCAGCAGTGCTGGCAGTGCAAGAATGCTGAGCAGCCACCTGGACAGCCTCAGCAGGGCACTCACTGCTGAGCTACCAGGCTGAGTGACAAGAGGTGAAAGGTTTGCACTGCTGCAGGGCTGTGCCTGCAAGGCCCAGGCTCCTGTTTTTTTTTTTGTTTTCTGTACTACATGTCACAGCTTGTGGGGGCAGTAGCTGTTGTTGGTGTGGTGTTGAACCCCCTGTGCTTCATGAGTTGCCATGTAGTATAGAGGACACCAATTTTTCAATAATCCTGCATTGTACATCAGAGATTTCTTCTTGTACATTGTCCTCAGGGAGCCATCTCCTGTTTTAAAAACCAAGGCCAGAATATGCCAATGGCAGTACTAGACTCCAGTGATAAGTCTCTAACCACCCTTGCATGTGGAACAACTGATGAACCCCATGGACTTCAATTTTACTAACTCCCCCTAACACATCCTGTGTGATTGCACTGAATTGTCCCAGCTGACTTTGGTAAGACTCATTACCACTGAAGCACACCTTGCTTGATTTTTGCAGTAGAAGCAAGGGCATTGGCCAGAAGGAGCTAAGAAAACTGCCAGGGAGGAATTGCAGCACAACACTATCTTACTCACTTATGGATTAATTGTGCCAAGGTGTAATTTTAAAGGCTAGTTTCTCTCCCTGTTCAAGTCAGAATGATATCTGTTGACAGCAAAGTTATATTCACAGTGGCCTTTATAAAATTGTTGAGATTTTATGTCTTTGTGCCCATGACAATGAGGAATGATTAAAGCTCCGAGGTAAAAATATCCAAAAGTATTTTAACCCGAGTATCTTGCAACCTTCTTGAAAGAGATGAAATATCTGCAAAAGTAGGAAGCCTCTTCATCTACTTATCTTAATCAGGAAACTATTTGACCATCTGACCTGTGCCAAGATCACTGAAAAGAACGACTCCATATCATTTCCCTGGGCTTGCTTCCCAGCCCTCGTATTTTTGTGAGGGTGCTGGATTTTTAGCAAGATTTTAGTAGGTAGTGACTTTAACAGATGCACATTTAGACTCTCATAGGAGTGTATATTGTAATCAGCCTAAAAATACATGCAGAACTGTGCTGAATTTTCTCAAACAAAAGCTTTAAAATGTCATGTCATACCTTATCATATGAGACAGCCTTCAAAAAATGAAGTAAATGTGCCCTCTGCAATGTCCTCATTTCTTATTTAACTTCCTTTTGCTTTTTGCTTTGTAAAAAAAAAATAATTCTGCTACAGCAATGCACAATCCCTATATTTTCCCTGGAAGTACAATTAAATTAATCTACAGGCATAGTATGAAAAAATGAAATGAACTGTCTTACACTCATTTATTAAACCTTGTTTTCTATACATCTTTTGCAATATCAATCCCCTTCCTATTCCAGAGGGTGCACAGGGCAAGACCAGAGCAAAATGCATATGAAAGTGAGACGCAGGGTACGATCTGGAGGAAGCTGTGAGTAAAGGCAAAAGAGGCAGATGGCTGTGGCCTCGGGCTCTTTTGTGAGGATTACTGCAGATTTTGATATATCAGCAGACTGTGAGGGGCAAACACATGGAGTTTCAGAGGTTTGATGGTATTTCTCTCTTCCTTCTTCCAGAAGATAACAATTCATAAATACCAGCAATCAAAACTGGGTTAATTAAGTGCCCCAAAAGACAGTCAAAGGAAAGGGAAAGGAAGGACAGTATATTTAAATGTGATAAATATGGAAGCAGCAAAAAGCTCAGAGAAGCAGAGTAGCTGAATATCAAAGCAGGGAGATGAGGGCACATTAGGACTACTGCATTAGAAAATGAAATTTGCACACACCCACAAAGAGTCGGTGGAAAAAGATATTTTAAAAAAAAGTAAACGGCTCTAGCATAAAGTAGATGATGATATGAGCAGCTTTCCTTCCTCTGGAAAAAGAAAGCTTTGACTTGAAAAGAGCCATGAAACAAGTAAAATAGAATAAATATGCCAATACATTTTTATAAAAATTGAAAGCATATGTGTTGTGTTAAAACATACATTTTTAAACAAAACTTAACTTATAGACATCTTTCCATTGAAATGCAAAATTTGGGCCGGTTGGAGACTTAGCTGGTAGCAATGATTAAAGAGATTTGCAAAATGGAGTTTGAATGGGGAAGGTTCCTTGTCTGGAACACCAAAAATCCATTGCAGCTTTGCACGGGAGGCAGAGCTGTGTTTCTTCCACCAACCCTTGAAGGAACCCACAAGAAGGGAAGGCTTCAGGTCTTGTGCTTTTTTCCCAAAGTATTTCAGCTCTTCCCTGGTCCCTATAGCACTAGCATGAACATAGCTGTTCAGCTGTTTGTGTGTACTGTGAGAATGCAAATCTAGATCCACACTCACCAGTTGCCTGCTGCCCATGTATGGGATTGAAGAGAGCTGAGTAGGGAAAGCCATGGTGCAGGACCCTTTCATTCCAAAAGAGATCTGGAACACTGGGCTGACACTGGCTGTGCCTAGGTCCCCCCTCTGCCCTGGAAACAAGGTCAGGTCACTCTTACCACACAGAAAACAGCTCTGAGTCTGATGGAGAAGGGTGCTGATGCTGCCTGCTGTAAGACAGACGAGAACTGTAGCCCTTGGACATGAATATGCCTCCAATAAGCAATGTGAATATAGAGTCAAATTACGCTTAGCGCTTTGCAGCCCCATGGGGCTCAGAAAATCCAGTCACATTCAATCACTTTCAGGAGTCAGCAGACACAGCTGCACATCTCAAGACAAGAGATTTTAATGCATTTTCCAAAGACATGGGAGAGGAGGAAGAAGGGGCTGTTTTGTCTGAAAATCCTTGTCTCAGGTGATACTTTTAAAATGTGCCTCCGACATATGCCGAGACTGCTTCTAGCACTGCTGCAGGGCTGCAGGGAAGTGATTTGTACTGGGAAGTCCTGATCTAAATGCACTCCCTTATGAGCAAATGAAACTTAATGAAAGTGCCAATTAAGGAATTTATAGCCTTATAAAAGTCTGGCCAATACCAAACTCAAAACTTACGTAGACACCCTGAAGTGCATACATTAAAATATTAATGTGCCACAGTTCAGCTCCTTTTGCTCCTTGCTCCATTTAAATCTTCCTCCTGACCAATCTTGATGTGTCCTCACTCGGCCTGAGATAAAGTATTATTCAGGCTCAGCATTGGCCCACGTTATGTCTAGTCTTTAAGTTTCCACTGGTTTCTGACCCAAGGCATTATGTGTCTCCATCTCACTGTTACTTCAATATTTATGGCATCCGAAGCTGGATGTCTCAAAGTTGCTTAATGTTCAATTCCACTCCCATAAAATAGAGCCCCTCCTTTGGCAATCGGGGCTCCTGTCTGCTGCTCCTCCCACCTTTCCGCTCGGATGGCGAGCACGCTGTGCTACCGGAGGAGACAGTTGTTCCAATGCTCAATGAAACTTCTGATTCAGCGCTGCATGGGGTGCTAAAGCACTTTTATACTTCTTTACCGTTTCAGAAAGAAAGCCAGAGTGAAATGGGTTCTCCTCCCTGCTGACTCTCAGTAGTGTTTCCAATTTATCACTCCACCAAGTGACTCGCGGGCCAGTTTCTAGGCGCTGTCACTTGGCCCCTCAGTGGGGAGGCAGGAGGCTCCTGCTGAAGCAGCATTCACTACACCTTGCTTGGGAAGCTGTTTTTGCTTCATTCACTTTGTGAAGTTTCTTCTCATTTAGTGATTTGGCTCATCTATAATACCACCTCTTTGTCCTGTTAGTTTCTATTCCCCCCTCCTAAGCAGAAAATGAACAGACAGCAATTCCAGCATCAGCTGCAGCTATCACATGTTTGATATGCATATACCAGGCCCTTTATGTCCTTCAAAGCATTTAAACATCCTGGCTGTGAGTGGTTTCTGTTACACCAATTATCCCTCTTCCTTTAGTGAAAAAGTTGAAATACTAACTAGTATTCACATTACAGAAAATGCTGCATATGAGCAATAGCATGATATTCTTGTACTCAACAATTCATTACTATTGTAAAAGTGGTATGATATCTAGATTCTGATTCACTTTCAAGTTCTTCAGTATGCTGCTCATTTTGCCCTACTTTTTGTTCTTTAAGCAAAACTGCTATCATGAGAAAGGATTTATTAATGAAAACAACTGTTTATTCCCAATGTATTTTTTGTCTCAGGATTTCTTAAATGTCATTTTGTAATTTCTTGGGCCTGTGCCTCAGAGACCTGAAAATTTTTGTACCTCACCAGAATGGACTGCCCAGGTGAACTTGTGTGAGACAAGGCCTGTGTGACAGTCACTGTGTCTCAAAACAGGTCCTCTTCTCCAGCCAGATTCAGGCTCCAGAGCAAATTCATTTTGTCCAGAACAAAATTATTTTCCTCTGGAGGGTACAGTCAAAATTTTTGGGAGATGAATTAGGCATGAGGCTGTCCTTAAAACCAGATCTTGGAGAATTCGTGTTTTGAACTTTCAAATCATGGAAGATAAGCTTCTATATAGAAGTGTATCACTGATTGTTACAAAACTGAGTCTCTGAGAAAAGAAAGAGCTAAACAAACATGATTCACCTGAGCAGGAAAGGCAGGAAAAGGATGGATTTATAAGCAATCAGTACTGTCTGCTCTGTATTTTGTGTCATTGAAAAAGATTTAAGAGTTCATAACTGTATATGGAAAAAGTGAAATTCTCTAAAGGAGTATTTATATAGATTGAAAAATGGTGTCACTTTCCTCACTGCTTATTGCCAGTCACAAATACTGCCATTTGGGATGTTTCCCTGTGAACCTTTTATTCTTACCAAGTGTTGCCCCAACCCCTCACCCTATTCCTGTCCTTGCTCTTTACCATAGCCAGAAGTATCAAAAGGCAATTTTCAGCCAGAGTGGAGCCAGCTCCCCTCCTGCATCCACTGGGAATACGGTGCTGAGACCTCACCTCCAGTTCATTTCCACAAAACTTAACCATATTGCAAAACTGCTGCAGAGGTTTCATTGCTGTCCTCCTCAGTTTTTTTCTTTTTCTTTTTCTTTTTCTTTTTTTAATTATTTCATGATCATTTTCAAAACAGGTATGGAAGATTTAGATCAAAAGTAGGAAACACTATCCTTTTGTCGTGGTGAAATGGCACCCAGTTAGTCTACTATGTGGGGAAAAAAAAGGCAAGAAACTTGTATTGCCACAACTGTAGCTTTGCAAAGCGAATTCTGAGAAATTTAAACAGCTGCTTTTTTCTTGGTATTTTAACTTTTATGTTCAAATTTCATCCAGGTAGTGGGAGAAACAACTAAACCAAAAAAAAAGCAGAATTTTTGACACATGATCTAAACTGAAATAGCAGCAGTTTCAGTAGCACAGATTGAAGATTAGAATAAATGCAAGAAAGAAACAGATCAATCTCTCCTTTTTTCCTTTTTGCTCTTGTACGTTGTTGCTCTTCCCCTATGCACATGTCTTCATATAAACTGCACAACAGGGGCTATACACAGCATTTCCAACATTTTTTGAGCACCAGCAACAGCTTTTGTCATTTCACAGATCATTACTAATATGATAGAGGGATTATACAGAGACAAATGTCACATCCTGCTCCATTCTACACATGTAACTTGATTAACATTATTTTTCCTTCTTGGGCTGAGGGATGCATAGATCAGAGGGACCCATTGCTTGCTGTTGTTTAATTGGCAATCACTTTTGATTTCTTTGAAAATGAGTAGCATTATCTTTCCCCCATTAGTTCACAGTAAAAAAACTTAGCTAAATCTTCCAATGATTTCAGCTAATGTATGCCTTCCTGCATTATTTTCTAGCTAGTAGATTTTAGCTATGGTTCTCCTCTTTTTACCAGCAATTTCACATTTTCTCTAAGATGAAACTAGGTCTCAAAATTAGGCATAAAGTGGGCAGAATCAGGCATATTTAAAATTTGTGGTACGAACACTGAATTGCTTAATGGAACCATTATATGAACATAGAAAGTGGCAAGGAAAATCTCCTTGTTGCTCTGTAGTTCAAGTAAAAAAAAAACCACCAAAAAAAAATCACCAAAAAAAACCCAACAAAGTAAAAATGCTGTCTTAAAATTTCTGAAAAATTTTTGAAAATTTCTGAAAGCTGCTAAAATTTTCACATCCGTGAGAGGTCATGGGACCATGTAGACAAAAAAACCCATGCATTAATTTCACTAAAATCAGATATGAACATATGGCTACAACTTGCAAAGTACTGATGCAATTTTGATGCACCAGTTTAGGGTGAAGTGGGAGCAGCTTTATCAGATAATGTCATTGGTACTCAGTAGTACTCTTAAAATAGCAACATACATTATTTAAAAAGAATTGCTGGAAATCATTAAGCATTTATTGTAGTTTTTCTAGAGATTCCTAAATTGAAGTAAAAGATGCCACCTACAACACCATTACTTTTCCTAGATGAGAATGATTGGGTTCTGTTGGAATGGACTAAGCTCATCTTGATACAGAAGACATGTGAAGATTACACCACTGAAGGGAAAGGGGGGGGATACATTTTGCTGCTGAAATAGTATCATAAACTTGGTGATTTTCCCCGTTATGTTATACAAATGCAAATTCTTGAATTTAAAACTGGTGCTATTTGCTTTTTAAAGAAAAAATATATTTCTGTGTCATTTACAGTTCCATTAAGGCACATTAGGGCAGTCAAATAAACTGCTTTTGAAATCCCAGTCAAAGGCCATGGTATTTATTGCCTATGTTAATAACCTTGATGCAATGATTTTTTTATATCTGGTGGTTTAAGTCTACTGCTTGTGTATATGATGCATTGCCACCAGGTTCAGAAATGCAGTATCTGTCTGAATAAAGGAATCCTGCAGATTATTTATACAGCAACTAAACAGTATTCCAGATCCCTAGTTAAACTAAATCAGTTAAGCCTCATCAGGCAGAGTGAAGACATCATGATTTGTGTCAGATGAGAATTGAGCTTTTCTCAGCCTCTTCCTTTTAAAGGGAAAAAAAAAAAAAAGGAAAAAAAAGACCCAAACTAATCTCCAGCTGTGCATCATAGCAGGAGCAGGTTGTCTCCAATTGCCCAGGCTGAGGCCAAGCTGGGTGTTTATAAAGGCTCCTGTATGTCGCAGGGTTTAATTTCTGAGGAAACTGGGGCACTTGGGGCTGGTGTGTACTCCAGCTCACGCCAGCGTGGAGTTAGGGATGGCCAATCTGTATACTGGAGAGGTCACTTGGGAGCCCAGACACAGCAACTGCTGGCAGCACAGGGCTTTACCACACTTACTCATGTCATTATACACTCTTCTCTCCTTTCTCCAGCAGCTTGACAGTGTATGGCATCCCGTGGATTATTTCCACTGAGAGGCAGGTAGCAGGATTTTCTGTGATGCAGTGCTGCTCATCCATGACATTCAACTCCGCTTCTCAATGTAAATATTGAGTGGCTGTGAAGATAAATAAACTTAGCTTATTCTTATTCTTTTTCATTGAAACGGGTGTGCTGGGAGACAATGAGATGGTTGGCAGTCATCACTGCCCTTACAAAAGTCTCCTGCTGCCCACTCTGTGGCAGGTCCAGGGTCCCAATCTCTGCCCACATGAGAGATGTTGGATCAATAACTCAGAAACCTGTAGCACAAGGGAGTACCAAGGGCTGATCTTGTGCTTCTGCTGAGCCTGCTTTCCAGGGAGAATTTGGCCAATGGCTTAGTAATTTCTTTGGTGAGAGAGCTGCAGGATCTGTATTTGGGAGGTGCAGTAATTTAGAAAACTTTGTGTGACCAGTGGGAGAACAATCTTGCAACTGATGACATAAAAGCTGCTTCTTGTCCTGGATGCAAAGCTGGTGTTATGAAGGGTTTTAAGGCAGGGACAAGGCACAAAAGAGGGGTGGCAAGTCAGGTGCCAAAGGCTAGTCTCAAGATAGAGAAGGTGAGGATGGCCATGCAGGCAGAGAGGGAGGTCTCTACTGAGAGATTTAAAGCTCTGCAAAAGGTATTCCATTCACTCTGAATGGTCAAATAAGCAGTGGATTGTATGCCTTTCATGAGCCTGGCCATAAAGAAAGATTTCTCAGCTTGATGCTAATGTGTGGAAAAGAGGTTGCACCGCAGATTTACAGTTATAAGGCTGGAATCTGTGTACCTATAAATAGCACTTATAGCAACACTGCTGCCACACTGGAGGTTCAAAGTCTGTGAACCCATATTTACTAGTATAGGAAGAAGGAAAAGAGGGAGTGTAGTGTTAGGTAAAAGAGGAAGAGGTAGAAGAATTCAGTACAAAGATACATATGCCAACTCAATCAGAGTTTTATTTTTCTGTTGTGACTTCTTTTTTATTTGTCATCATATATATGCCTAGAAACCTTACTGTTGGCAGAAAAAAAAGGTTTTAAATATATATATTTTAAAACCAGTGTAAGAAAAAAAATTCATTTTGGTCTCTCAATAATATTATAATCTTTTTAGATGAATGAATAATCAATTTAAGAAAACACATAAACTATCTTCTTATTTAAAAAAACTGTCTTTTTAGCATGATTATATAATTCAAAGTCTTACATGGATTCATTCTTCTTAACACGTTTGTAACATAAAAATCTTACCGAATTCAGGAATTAAGATAGAGCAATATGACTGAATTTAAATAAATGTGCATGTTAAAAAATAAAAAGGTAAATATAAGGTTTCTTCCCGACTGCACTATACAAACGTCTAATTTACTACAAGATCTTCTTAGTGTAAACACCAGTACATTAGTAATTTTTTTTCTTTTAATGAATGGTTTTGCAAAGAGCAGACTGCTGTTTATTTATTTAAATTAGAAGAATAGGTCTTTTGTGCATGATATGCCAGAGTTAAATGGAAGACCAGAGAATATTTTCACTGGCACTATTAAGCATGTGTAGAAATTTCAAGGTATTTATTACAGAAATATGATTAACCAACAGTGACATAAGCAGCATCATGAAGGAATGTCCAAGTCATTTATTTTTATTTCAAGATAAATGTTTCAAAACTACTTTCTCCCCTTTATTTGCATTTGGTTACAGTCCAAAGGGTTAGGGAAAAACTTCAGTCCTTTTCAGTGAACAATTTTCCATTCACAAAAATCTGGTAAGGAGCATACAGAGAAAATGGGTCAAACTTAGGATTGTTTTTTTATACAATTATTTATTTAGAAGTAAAAAGTAAAAACTCTCCCTTCTGCTTTTCACAGAGTTTTAAGGTTTGATAGCTCCTGGGTAAAACCCCGCTGCAAGACTGAGCAATCAACTCAAACATGTTCACAGAATCAATGTTGTTTTCTCACTCCCAGCTGGAAAAAACCCCAGGATCTGAATTTGAGGTATGGCATAATCATCCTGAAAAAAACCAAAGAAACAACCTTATAAAATTTTCATTCATTATTTCATTTGTTCCTGGTGTATGTAGTAGGGATGTGTGTAGAACTCATTGTTCCAAGTGCTGGTAAAATACATTACTGCTAAAGTTCCAACAGTCCCAAGCACATGATGCCTCACATGGTTCATTCTGCTGTGCTGAAGCCTACACAAAGAACTCATATGTGCTGACCACCCAAGCCAGCAGAAAGTCATGCAAGTTAATTTTATGGGAAGCTTTCATATATCCTGTTGTTTGTCTGTGATTTTGTAATTTTCCTGAAAGAAAAACATACATTTTCTTCTCTTCCTGTACTAGTGACAATTGGAAGTTATGTACCTCTAGGACCAAACACTTTGCTCTGTAAAGTAAAACTGGACTATAGAAGAAAATATGCTATATTGTCTGAAAATTCAGGAATGTAATTGACAGAAACCAGATTTCTTCCTCCACTGCTGACCTGCCAGCTGATGCCCTGGGCCATGGCTAAAAGGGCAGGTTGAGCCATGAGTGATGCCTGCCTCACCTCCCCAGCTCATTCTGCACTGCATTAAAATGCCAAGGTGGCTGAAAATTAGTACTGGAGGCAGAAGGCAGTGGTTGCCCAGCCCAGTGAGGGGTCTGATCCTCTTTGCTGCTCAGCTACAATAGAACAGGCATGAGAGAGGGTACAGGGTATGGCAGGACTGGATGCTGGGGAGGAGATGAATCTTTCCCCCTGGTGCAGCACTGGTTGAGGTGAGCAATGCCCTACTGCCTCTCCTGTGCTCCGTTCTGTGAGCTTTCCTCCTGTGGTAGTGCTTGTTCCACTCAGAGAATGGGCTCTTTATTGAAAAATTGCTATTTCCTTATAGTTGTGGAAAAGTAAAACAAAATTATCTGAACAAATTTCTTTCAATCATGGGAAGAAAAAGACTGCAATCTCCATCATCCTGGCAATTTGAGCCTCTCTGCAGTGCTATCTCATCAGCCAAACCAATATTGTTCAAAAACTGCAGTTTGGTGGTGCTATAGCTATTATTATATCAGTATATTTCATTGCTCTATTGACAGAGGCATTCTTCATACTAATAGAACTATAGCTGTTTACAGCTATACACTTGCAGCTATATTATACAGATATACTTACCATGATAAATAAAAATTATAGTCCTCCATCTAACAGGAATGTCCATTCAAAAATGTATTTAGTAAAGGTGTTATAAACACATTAGAGAGGGCTGCAGTTGGTGACACAGCGGAGTCAATCACATAATGGCTGTAGAGTCAGCTGGAAAGCTAGAATTTCAAATATGAAACAAGCAGGAGCGAAAGAAATTACATTCTGAAACATGATCGTGTTTCTATGCAAGCATCTCTTGTAAATAAAATGCAGAAATCATGTGGAGAAGGCCAAAGTCTTTCTAATACGGCATCTGCAAAATTGTTTCAAAACACAAAGTTTTCCAGAGATATCCCTGAGGTGTCAACAGCTCTTTATAACATTTTTTTTTATTTAAACAAGTTGTTAAAACTGGAGAGAAATTTAACTGACATCACAGCACGATCATTTACTGGGACAAGGGAAAAGAAACTCAGCAGCTGCCAGTTTGGATGAGGAGATGAGTTTTCTCAGGCTCGACAGCTGGGGCTCCCGAGCCTTTAACCTTGGGGAGCTGGTAGTGCCTAAACCCCTCCTCATCTACCAGACAGCTCATTGCTGCCATCATTTTGTGCCCACTGAGGTCTGTACAAGACCCCCCCATTTTTTAAAGGGAGCTGAATGAGTGCCAGCTTTCTCTTTCTCTCAACATTCAGGAAAAAAAAAAAAAAAGCTGTCTCATTTCTCTACAGGTACAAATCTTTTGTCAGCACCTCTGCCAAAAGAAATGTGCTGTTACTTTAAACTATTTAAAGCAGCAAACACTAATGTAAATAGCTCCTTTAACTAAACTAAAGATCTTTTTTGAAGAGTGAGCTGACATGACTCTGCAATGAGCCCAATAAGATGAGAGCTGTCTCTGACTGTGAATATTATTATCACTACAGCATGCAGTCATAAAAATATAAATGTTATAATTTTTGCTAATGTTTATTCAACTCAAGACCAGTTTCTTTCTGGAATATTCAATTTTACCAAGTGTAGTGGTATTTATTTTCCCAGAAGGGATGGGTTCCCAGCTCTCCACAGCTATATTTCATGTCAGACACTGTTAGTAGACCACAAGCACCTTATTCTACCCTGAAACATCTTGCTCTACGCAGCTATGAGACATTGATTACCATTACCAGATATCTACCAGCTTTTGTCACATCTTACTAGTATGTCAGAAAGAGAGCTAGGTATGTCTCTGAGCAAAGTGCTCTTCAGGCAAGTTGAAATTTTAAATTTCCATATTATTTTAAATAATGTAAAACTATTTGTTGTGAAGAAGTTTGCTGCAGCTCAGAAGAGCTATAGACCAATATAACTCTTGTAGATAACATATTTTCAAGTTTTATTTCTCTTCCTTTAGCAAAGTTTTCAATTATTTAGCTGCCAAGGTGGACATGCAAGGAACTCAATCCAAGAGGCTTAGTCATATACTAGCCAAGAGGGAAATAAACCACAAAAAATAATGAAGGGCACTGAAAAAATGCACATGTATTGATTTTTCACAGCTTCAGAGTGCTATCACTTCTGAGTCATCAATTTCAGACCAGCAGAGGCAACCATATTAAGGGATTAACACCAACATGAGTTGGCCTCTGCAAATCCTGAACTAAAGCAAATAAAGCTCCAAGGATCTGCCTAATATACATTTGCTTCTATTTTCATTCCTCTATATTCCCCATAAGCCTTGTGGAGGAAAAAATAATTGGAACCAAAAATGGAATCGAGTAAGTAATTCTCTTTTGGGCCAATTTAAAGAATGTGGATCAAATTCTATCCGTTCATCTACATGAAAGGTCAAGGTTTGCTTTGAATCTCAAATAGTTGTAGCTAAACCAGGATTTGACTTTTCTTGTGCAGAATTTTGTATTGTAGAGCAGAAACAAATGCACTAGGACATATTTTATTAGCTCTTCATGGCCCAGTAATGAACAGGTGGGAGCTGTTGATGCCACTGGAGATCCATCCTTTCCACAAGGAAGACTGTAGAGATTCACAGCTAAATTAGTGGCCTTCCAGGAGAAGCAGGATTTGAGGAATCTGTCTCAAAAAGCTCTGCAGGTCAGAGGGCCATGAGAGAAGTCTTGAATATTCACAATATGCCCAATATCCAAGACTTCCTCCTCCTCGTCCCTGCCTTCATTCCCCTCCACAACTTCAATCTTCCAGAAAGTTTTAATGCAGCACAAAGAATTTTCCTGAAATCTGAGTAAATCAGCAAATTTACCCTGAATTCCATTTCTAAGGGACATCAAGGTGATCTCTTCCTCAGTCCCCCCAAATTCTGTATCAGGTGATCAGTGGTAAGGGAGTGGGATTTCATGGTGGTGTCCAGCTGTCAGCAGACAACCTTATGGTCAGAGCTTGCTGCAAGTTGCATAATTCAGAGCTTTGGAATTTGTTTTGCCCTCTCCCAACACATGCAATTTATACAACTTACCTCTAATTTTCTGAGGTTTAAAACATATTTTAAAGTCCAATTTGCGTGGAGCAAAGGAGAAAGGAAGATTCTTGAGGGTGACAGTGCACTATAGAAAAACAAAGGTAAGAAAAATAATATATGAATAGGAATTTTTTATTTTATTTTTAATTTTATTTTGACATAGCATCTTTCAGTGCCTGACAAGAATTGCTAGTAGCAGCTTTCACTATGTATTATGTGTTAGCAAAGCATGTTGTTTTCTTGGACACATCTTAATGGAACTGAATTGCCTTGCTGAATGCAGTAACTGTGCTGACAAATTAAATATTTTCTCTAAATATTTCTTGCTTACAATAATCCTATGAGGATAAAAATAAGTTTCAGTATATTGAAATTAATGTCTAGATGTCATACCTTGTGTATATTACTGATACAGGAGTGAGAATAGATACAAAATACCATTTTTTTTCTCCCATGTCCTCAGATGATAAGCTGTACTATGACATGAAGGAGAAACTAGAGACATTTATGACTTTAAAAGAATAATCTCAACTTGAAATACAATTACAGTCTGACTATATTATCAAGCTCAAGTCTTCCTCCTGAACACTAAATACTATACACCTGTAACATAATAATGGCTACAATTTCAAAATACTTCTTTTAGCACTCTATGACAGATTTCAAAAAGCAGCAGCACAACAGAGAAATTACAGTCTTGGCACAAATGCTGCAATATGAACAAAGCACAGAAGCAAACTAAAGAGTGACTACAATATTCCAGCAACGGATAGCTTTAAGTTACCCTTTGATCACTATTAATTGCTCTACAAATTAGGAGTGAGCTGAATTCTGAGGTGTGTGGTACAAGGCAGAAACTTCTCAGTGTTCCATCATGTTGTTTGCACAAACAGAAACCCAGAAACTGCAAATGACAACCTAAGTCCATCAGTCTTTGCCTCAGCAAAGACAGGAGATGTGTGTTGTTTCACTCTTGCAAGTAATTTTGCAAAGCCTGTAATGAGTTGCATAATTTTTCCCTATAAGGCAAAAACTTGCTAAAGACTTGCTGATTTTCTCGGGGTGGAACAGGCATTATAACATCAGGGGCTGTAGGTAAGGGTTTGTCAATCTTGATCCAAGTGGTAGAACCATGGGCAGACTCCAGTGACCTTCTCCAGACCAAGCCACTTCACCCTCTTTTCTGCTGCTGTGCCACCTGGTTCTGGTGTGGGATCCTCACAGGATCAAAGTGGTACAGAGGACTTTAGACTGGCCTTCTGCACTGGAAATCCCCTTTAATGCTGTAGACAGCTATTCAATATGAAAGCAACCAGAACTTTGATTATGTCTGTGGGAGAAAAAAAATCCCTGTCATCTTGTTGCTCTCATTCAACAAAATCATACACACAAATGGAAGAAAGCATGTACCTAACCATCATGTTTGCATTCTTGCTTCATGAATAATGAGAGTTTCTGTTAAGGTATCAGTTAGTGTGCAAAACTAAATAATGTGAGTGTTCATCAGTTATATGAAAACATGTGAAGAGCTATCACAGCTCAGTTTAGGCAGTACCTTGTAAAACCACTATATTCCTGTAGAAATTCTGCCTTAGTGAGCACATCCTCCTTTCCCTAAGACAGTTGGTTGGCTGTGCTGGAGCAGCAAAGTGCCAACAAATGCAAAGTGAAAGGTGCCCTGAGTTCTTAGAAGCATTTCAGGACATAGAATTGGGCAGAGGAGGAGACAGACTGCTCATCTCCCAAGAGCCTTTATAAAGCACTAAGTAGAAGAACACAGTCTTTACAGGAAGCCGGATGGAGACAGCACCAGACGTTTAAGTTATGTTAAAATAAATAGGTGGAAAAGGAAAGCAAAGTCATTGGTGATGTGGAAGCATTTAATAATTAGCAGATCTAAGCATGCCAGAGAGATATAAAACTAACATTCTTTATGCCTCAACTGAAACAAACAGTAAGATCCTTTCATCATTGTCTTATGAAGAAATTTGAGGCTGAAGATTTTTATTCACATTATGAAAGAAAAAGAAAGAGGTAGGTTAATGACTCAATCCCTATTAAAGAACGGCTGACAGAGGAAGGAAGATTTAATTAATGTAGCAAGGTCTGAATTTTCAGAAAAGAGTTTCACAACCTTTGATCCCATCAGGAGATTCAAAACGCCTTTTCTGCTAAGCTCAAGCACTTGAAATAAGTAAGAGCTTAATTCAACAGCAGGCAAATAATGAACATAATTATAGTGACAGACTCAGGATCAATGAAATCCTAGCCTCGAGTATACCACATTAGGTGACCCTGGAGCCAGGATTGAGCAAACCCACGTATTTTCCTGCACTGCCTCACCTTATCAGTGCTGAGCCTGGATACTGATGGGACTGCTGACGCAATGCAGGTACTTGTGGAGGTGTGGGTGACACACAGCTCAGGTTTCCTGGCATCTCTCAAAACAGCTTCTGCCTAGGAACCAGCATTCAGTACATAGTGGGGAAAAACTTCTCCCTCAAAGTCAAATACTACCATCTGTAGACTCCACTGGAAGATTTTTTTCTTGACTGCTGGTGATGGGTTCATCCACTTCAGGAGACATTTAAAGGCCTTCTGGAAATACAAAAGGCCAATGAACTCAGAGGATGAGGCCAATGCATTCATGGAAGATGTGGCAGAAATCTTCCTCCAGCATCACTTTATCTACAAACCTGTGTTTGTCCATTTTTTCAAATTTTTTACCAAATAATTTCTTTTTTTTTTTTTTTTTTAAGTGAACTGGCATTTTCTGATATTTTAACAGCATTTTCTGATGCAATGAGGCCATTCATTTCCTGAGACGAAAAGCTTGGTACATAGCAACTACCAAGGGCTATAACAAGTCAGTGCAGCTTTCAACTTGTTGCTAAGTCTGCTGCTTACAATTGCCTTCTTCCTTACTAGAAATCAAAAGCAAGAATGCCTGAGAGAAAGGGCAGTATCCCCTGTCCCTTCATCTCATAAAAAGTGTGGATCTATCCATTTTATCATTAAATTCTTAAAAGGCTTGTGAAGATTTTTTGCTTTAAAATTTTGCAACACCCCATCTGTTAAAGACACTTCCCCTCATTAAGACTATTTACATGCAAAGCTTTAGACAGCAGCTGCTTTTGTCATGACACCATCAAAATATTTGGAATTTTTTTTTTTTTTTTTAAATGGGGGAAAATCTATTTTCCATTCATACTTGACATTGCATTGCTAAGAATCTCTTCTGGTACAAATCATATTGAATTTTATGTGGTGCCACTAGAATAGCTAACAAAACTTGGCCCAGCATTGTACCCCTAATTATGTTAATATGTTTCAGAATCTTTTTATGAACTGAATAATGGCCATTCCTTTTGTCTGACTAGGAAGGAGAAGAATCTTGTCTATACATTTGCCTTCCCAGTCTTATGCTCTTTACTAACTCAGTCTTGTCTCACACAAGTTGCAAACCTTTGAATTTCTATCTAAGGCTCTTTCCACACTTAATAAAGTTTGTAGTCTTTACATTAAGGGAAACCATATTTTTATAAATTAATTCCAAATTATACCAAATGAAAAATTTGCAAATCAGTACTAATTGGTTTTAAAGGTTCACTATCCTATGTAGTTTATGCATGGTTAGATTGGTAAACTGAGTTGCTGTGCATGATGACAGCAGGTACATCTGTGTTACATTGACACAATAAGTCTTGTTTTGTTCAAAAGAAAATTAAGTCTTGCTAGAAATCTGCTGTCAAGATTAGGAAAGAAAGAGAACAGGGTATAATGTATTTCCTAATAATATTTAGGAAGAAAAGTAAAATTGGATATCTCCTTGTACAGTATTTGCAACAGGTGGTAGAGCTGGAAATATGTTTAGATGTGTCTTCTGCACATTTAGATATATCTTTTGAAAGGAGAAGATTCAGATTTGTCAATCTGGACAAGGAGCAATGAAAATACAACTCAGAGAGAGAAAGGTGCATGTGGTCTGAAGCTTTCTGAGCTCAGAAAAAGGGAAAGATGTGACAGCTAGGAAATCAGAGACAAGGCATAGACACATGGAGAACATTATTTTTCCTCTGCTGTGCTTCTTTGTTTGAGACCACAGCTAAGAAAAGACCTGATAAGAGATGATAATACTTCCCCTGCATCCCAACACTGCCAAAAAAGATGTTTGCATCATTGTACCATGCCAGACATGGCAATGTTTTATGTATTGTGTGACTACAAAGTGTAGTGAGAGAGAAAGATGAGCTCTCACCAACTCAGTCAATACACACACTAAGTAATTAAAGGTCATGAAGCAGCCCAACAGTTTATTTAATAATTAAATAAACAAAAGTATTTTAACTTCACTGGATATTTATAACTCCTTCCTCTGATAGCATCCCTAAGCAAACTATGTTCAAAAATAAATCACACTGTATATCCTAAAGCCCATGTCACTCCAGTTGTGTAACTGCACAGAAATGCAGAGAAAGCTGTCAACAGAAGGAGAAATACAGGACATTTTCTTTCAATTTCAACAACAAGATTAAGGTGTTACTATTTCTTGAGATCTGACAAAATTGACAATATAAATACAAAACTATTTTCAGGGACTGCTGTTATTGTTTAGGTAGCTTCCATTGTCAGAAAAACCCCTAAACCAACCAACCAACCAACAAATTAAAAAAAAAACCAAAAAAAACCAAAAAGCAAAAAGCAAAAAACAAACCCAAAAATCCAAACCCAAAACAAAACAAAACAAAAACCAAAAACAACAAGCAACAAACAAGCAAAAATAAAACCTGAACCAAAATGGTTCAAGAAGAGGCAATTTTAATTTTAAATGAAATTTGATATCAGTTATGACTCTAAGAAAGGACAATTTGAAATGCATCATGTAAGTAAAGAATTCCAAAAATATGGCTGTTTTTGACTATGAATGTGAACCAATATTGGTTTTCTACTTAGGATATATACTCCAAAACTTGGAAAATGGGTGCTAAACTGCTTAATAAGAGAAAGTTTCTAGAAGAGAGTGCCACAAGTGACAAAACATCAGTACAAACACTCCAGTAACCAGACCATGTGCAAATAGCTACCTCTACACCACCTGGGGTCCTTTTCTGCTATGCTTACCTGCTATAAAGAGGTAACTAATTACAAAACACCAGACCCATTTAATTTCTTAATTTTGGACAGACCTCAGGCAGCCAGAATGAGCACATACACCTCTTATTTAAAAACACAGATCCATGAACAACCACAAGCCTAAGCTGGCAAAGTTATGCCAAACTCCTTATACAAAGTGCTCTTACAAAACACTTGCATAGCCCATCAGCAAATATAATTTTGGTCAGGGATGCCAACGCCGGACAGAAATACCAGCACAGAAACAAGGAATTTCAATTTCTAGCCAAATATAGGAAAAGTGATATTGCTTGGGAGGCAATAGCAGTTTGAGCTTGAAGGCAAACAGTTTAAATTGCCAATATAACACAGCCAGAAGACTGTCTTAAAACTTGTTATCAATGTTAACAGTGTTAGGAAATGTCTGTCTTTGGCCAAATCACACATTATCTCCATATTGGACTGCTGCAACAATTTTCCATCAAATTCAGGGAGAAGACCCTGTAGAGGATTCAACTTTCCTTAAAAAATTATAGGAATGGGGGCAGAAAGAAGGAAGGAAAGACGGATCCCATTTCAGCCTAGACTGAGATACAGTTTTTGTCCTCAGCTCTGAACCCCTTTATTTTAATGGCCTGTCAGCTCACTGTAGATGAGCATTTCTAATGGAAGACTGTTCCCAGTAAAGTCAGTGAAGACAGCTTTTTGCCTTTATATTCCCAATATGAGCCAGAAAATTTAGATTTAGTCATGGACAAACATCAACAGAATTGAAGCCCTGACAGGAAATTTGAAATGATCCTCCAAATATCATCTTTCTTCTGGTACATCAAACAGCTGAAAACTGAAGTTTATAGAAAAAAAATCTTACTTTTATTTTCCACCATTTAAGTACAAAGCAAGAGAAAGAGAAGAATGCTGGCACAGCTCACACACAATATACTAAAATAAGGATAAAAGATGGTTTTGGAATTAAAACTGGTATTTTGTAGATCTTTACTCAGTGTCTATGTTTTTGAACTTGTGGGTATTTCCCTGATAACTCCATTTACCATTTCAACATCAGGTTTCCTGCTCAAAGACCTAGATAACTAATGAAGTGTCTGAAAGAGATATCATGAGATATAGTTTATAATTGCTAGTACTTAGATCAGTCTAGAGGTCTATTTCCATTTAAATGAGCCTCTTAAACTTTCTGTACTGACTATCTGTGAGAATTAAGTTGTTCATACAACACCCACATTTTATTCAGCACTTTGATTTGCATGAGAGAAATGTAAAGGTTATGTAAGTTAATATTTTCAAATGCAGTTTTCTTAATCATCAAGGGAAAATTTAAAATATTTTAATGAAAATAGGTGCATATTCCTGAAAAATCCCATACTTGGTTTGGTTATGATGTTGTATTGGCATAATTATGGGTTAGGTTGAATAGGAATGGCCTGCCCAGGGAGTTGGTCAAGAAACAACTGAATGTGACGCTTAGTGCTGTGGCTGAGTTGACAAGGTGGTGATTGATCAAAGGTTGGACTCCACGGTCTTGCAGGTCTTTTCCAGTCTAGATGATTCCATGATTCTATTGATTGTTCCTGATGGACAATTTCTTGAGGTAAAGGAAGAGGGACAACTCATCTTTTCCAATTTTGCTGTTGTACTGAAAGGACAGCAAAGGAAAAGATTTCCTAACCTTTCACCAAAGAAGTCCCAGTAGAGGAAAAGTAAGGCAGTGTTATAGAAATTAGATTTCTTGGGAGCCTTTATTTATTTCAGTCTTCAGGAAGTAAGTGTATGTGTTCTTTCAAGAATTCATTAACTTATAAAATTTTCTTCTGTCTGCTTCACAAGCAGTCACTCAAGGGAGTGAAACACCTCATCAAAATAAAATTAGAAGTTAAAATTACATCTATCTAAATCAAGGTACAGATGGATGGAGTCAGAGGGCTTAAGCAGATGTCTGTGGATATGTAAAACTTGAGCTCTTCAGGGAAGGCCTGATAGCTCCCTACCCAGCAGCTCTGAGTGGCAAAGCTGTCTGCAGCAGACAGTCAGGAGAGGTTCCAGGGTCTGCAGCTTCAGTAAGTAATTTTGCAGGAACTGTGTAATGTATTCAGTATGCCCCATTGCACTTTAATAGCCAGTCTACTGAACCTGAGGGTGACTCAGTAGAGAACTTGAAACTGTTTTCTTCAGGACTGGGCCTAGATGTATCTGTTGTTGCCAGTGGTTTTATTTCTACCCCTTACCTCCCTTAGGATACCTAGGGGAAAGTGCCATTGGCTATAAGAGCTCATTTATTATTCATGCAAACAATACTTTACCAGACATGACTGAAGGGCTCATACTTCTGATGTTATAACCAACAACACATTACCTCTGCCATTACACTTAACAGACAAAGAAATGAGTTATAGATGACAACAAACTGACTCTGGAGAACATTTAGGAGGAGAAAGTTGGTGGTTTTGAAACAACCATATTTCTCGTTTTAGAGTAAAAAAATAAAGAAAAATAATGCAATTATTTTTGTGAAATGCAATATGATCTTTCTCTTATGACTGCATACACAATAACTTGGAAGAGAATACTTATCTTTCCCTTTCTTTCTATTGGTTGTGACATTTTTTTGGAAATGAGATAGGGGTAGACATTGACAAAGCCATCCTCGTAATCCTGCTGGGAAAGGACTTTGAAGTGGCAACTGAGTTAGCTCCCTATGCAGCTGTGAGCAACATGACACAGAGGCAACTCAAAGGCCAGGTTATGGCATTCAGACAAGGATCAGTATCTCTGGTTACATATACAACAATGGACAGCTCAGTTCAAGGTGGTCAGCAGCTCTTTCTGCATCTCCTCAGCTGTTCACCTTTGTCTTGTCTCTCTCCTCTAGCACAGAAGGGAGTTTTGTCCCAACAGGTCCAAAACAAAGTATTGTTGGTCTGACCTGTAAGATACTGGCAACCCTCCACTGCTGATTTTAAAGGGACCCAGATTTTTCAAGGGGTCTAATTCCTGTTTAGAAATTCTCCTGCTGCAAAAGTGCTGAATGTTTAGCAAACAGCAGGGTAAAGCCTTTCATTCCTACTGATATACCCGGACACAAAATTCTCCCCATCAGTTTCTCATGGTCATTGGGGGTCAAACTGACTTGTACCTTCCACAAGGCTGGTACATTCAGAAGAAACTCAAAAAACGAGTAACTCTTACCCACCACTATAATTTTCAGGGTAATCACCAGCATGGCTAATCACTGGATTGCACTGCTCTGCCACAGCACACAAGTGTGCTTAAGTCTGAATGGAAAGGAGCAAGGAATTCTAAAAGGAACATAAAGGCTTTTAACTCCAAATCTTTTATTAAAACTTGTCTCAAATCATGCATGAAGGTTCATTATTACATCAGACAGATGTTTGGTTGCCACAGAGAAAGAAGATGTGGCTCTCATTACAGTGCCTAGCAAGCCAATACTCACATACATCCTTAAAGCAGGAGGCAATTCTGGTGCTGTCTGAGGAGCAGCTAAAATGTGAACAGGCAAGGTGAGAGGATGGAAATGCCATGCTCCAATGGCATAGAAAAGCAGGCATGCTGCTACATGCTCTAGCTAAGCAGTGCTTGAAAGTCATAAATCTCATACTTTCAGTTTGAACTACAAATAAATTCTTATTGAGGAAGTCTAAGAAATGACTGAATTTATATATGAGCTGACATGCACATATATATGGCTGAGTCCCAAACTTCCCTCACAAACTTTCTAAATGCCCCTTGGTTACGATGACATTAAAAGTTATTGCTTGGCCCAGAGTGCTGACATTTATGACTATACTATAATGTTTCCTCTTGGAGCAAAGGTAAAGCCTGTGTGACCACTCTCCATATTTCTACCCCTCTAAATTGTAAAAAATATAGCTGGGCTAGAAAGGACCCTTGAAGGTCAGCTAGTCCAACCCCAGTGCAACAAGCAGGGACATCTTCAATTAGATTATGTTGCTCACATCCCTATCCAACCCGACCTTGAATATGTTCAGCAATGGGACATCCACAACCTCTTTGGTCAACTTATTCTAGTGTTTTACAACCTTCATTTAAAAAAGCTGCTTTCTTACATCTAATCTAGACATACCCTCTTTTAGTTTAAAACCATTACTGGGTTTAATCACAGCAGAGAACTTCTCCTGCTCTTCTGTAACTTCTCCTTGTGTCTAAGTGGTGCCCAGGCACACAAAGGCAATGAGGCATATGGGGGACCATTTTGACCCCTAAATATATTGTCTAATAAAAGGGTTAGGGTTAGGGTTAGGGTTAGGGTTATAAGCTGCCATTATGGTTCAGCCTGTCAATGCTATTTTATGATAACATAAAAAATTATACTAAAAGCATTTCTCCTACATGCACAAGATTCAGAGGCATCATTTTTCAGAAAATAGACCTTGTAGTTATCATTTCTGGGGACTCCACTATCAACTCTGTAATTGCATAAATATTTCATATGAAATTTTGGCCTACATTAGATGACAGAACATTTCATTACTTCTGCTAGTTCTGATATTACTGCAGGTTATTTTTTCTATACAGAATGTGATTTTACTCCCCTAAACTCTTTGAATAAAATATGACCTTAATCTTAAAGTGATAGATTTTGCAATAATTGTCCTTTCTTTGGGTGAAGAAAAATGGAAAAATGAACAGGTGCTCCTTTGGGATACGAGAAACTGCAGTCAGAAGAAAACAAACGATTTTTAGAAGAAAACAAATGTATCATGGATAAAGGCTTTCTGTACATAAACAGTTTGATTAATAACACTGTTGGTGTGTTCATAGAAGTGTTATAACAATTCTGTGTCAGAGATGATATATTACTAGTCAAAATATGACTTCTGCACTGGAAAGTCATTGTCAGCCTCAAGACTGAAGACTGGTCAAGGACAATTGGGTTAGAGAAGTTGACAAATTTGATATACAGGGCCCATGGGCCCTGACAGACTTCATCCTCTGTGCTGAGAGAGATGGTGGACACCACAGTGAGGCTGCTCATGATCATCTTTGAAGGGTTGCAGAGATCAGGGTGGGTGCCTGACGATTGGTAGAAAGCAAATGTCATCCTCACCTTCAAAAGGGGCAAGAAAGAGAAAGTACCAGCCAGCCTCACCTCAACACCTGGAAAGGTGATGATGCACCTCATTCTAGAGGTCATCTCTAACCACATGGATGGCAAGATGATCAAGAATAGCTAGCATGGATTCACCACAGTAAATCATACTTGGACAACCTGGTTGCTTTCTGTGATGAAACAACTACCTGAATGAATGAGGGGAGAGCAGTGGATGTTGTCTATCTTGACTTTAGCAAGGCTTTCAACACTCACAGCAGTATCTTACAGCATCTGTGAGAGGTTGGAAACACTAGTGCCTTGAGACATTTTGGGATGGATATGTGTGGGGAAAGGGACAGGTTGGGCACATTACTCATAGGTTGCCTATGTGAGGCACTGCCCTACCCCTCACCCCTAGAGCCTGTTTCTCACCCTGCAGTGGCTAACAATCATGGCACCCCAGAGGCAATGGCCCACACCTGCCCCTGGAGACCCTAGCCCAGCTCCTGAGTGGACAAATGACCAGAAATCCCACCTGGGGAAAGGGCCCAAAATACAAAGTGCTATTTAAGGCTGAACACAAGGTCAATGCATTGTCTGGACCCTACCTCTTCTTGCAGTTTCGGCCACCATTGGAACCCAGAATGTGATAACCATAGGTGTGCTTTTCTAAATCTTGTCTTTCTTTCTTCTTCTAACTACCACTTGGAATTCTTGAGGAACTTGAAATCAAATAGACTTAAAGTTTGCTAATTTGAATGGGCCAAGTTAATACTTTGAGAAGTGTTTTATGTTGATTGAGTTTTGTTCTAAATCCTTTGCCAAAGTTCTCTGATTTTCTGAAGTTGCCAGTAAAGTATTTTCTGCTGTTTTGACCTCTTCAGAAAAGCTTGTCATTATTTCTCCTGTGCATCCAACTCAGAATACATGAAAAACCATAAGCCCTGTTAAAAGCCTCATTGAGCAAGTTGTTTGGAGCCTTGCAGCATCCTCATGGGGGACCTGAGGAAGTGTGGACTGGCTGAGGGGACAGTGAGGTGGATTGAGAACAGAGACATAGGATCTAGTTGGAGGCTTGTAACTTCTGGTATTCCCAAAGGTTTAATACTGAGCTCAGTATTGTTTAACTTATCCATCCAACCTGGAAGAAGGGGCAGATGGCCCCTTGGTCAGTGAGCTGATGGCTCAAAGCTGGGAGGAGTGGCAAATACACCAGGGACCATCACAGGCTGGAGAGAGAAGAATTGTCAGATGTTCTGTGATTCTGTGACAGCTGCACTTAGCCTTGAATTCTGGTGTAGTGTTTCTTTATTTCTGCCCCTTTTTTTCATAGCTTGCAATTTGTGTCTTTGTAACAGAAAAAAACCAAACAACTAGTTGAGCAAATAGTGTCACAGATAAGATCATCTACTGCCATGGACAGGACACCCAGCAATGTATGTGGTCAGCACCCTCTGAGGAGCACCAAATAAATGTGAAATTGAAAGGGTATGTAATTTTGCTATAGATAAATCTAGTGTCTAATTTTAAAGAAAGTTTCTCCATCAGATCCTTGAGACTGATTCAAACTGTGCGGTTATTACACCCTTTCAATGCTGGGTGAGCATGTTCTGTCTCATGGAACAATTTGAAAGTCTTTTAACTCTTCAAAATAGAAAAACAGAAATCAGACTATGTTAAAACAATTTTTTTAAACTCCATGAAATTGTACTAATGGACTTTATTTTACTTTTTGCTAGGATTTGCTATCAATGCTATTTTTTCATTAGGGTCTTTTGTATCATACTGATTGCATCATCTTTGGAAAAGTCACCTGAGATAAAATAGCTTTGTACTAAAATGTAATGATTCAATGACTTGTCACTGATAAAGTTAAGGGAAAAAAACAAAAGATAGAAGTAAAAATAAAATAAAACTTAAAAAAAATTAAAATGCAGCAGTAAAGACACTGCTTCTGCCAATACACAGAAAGCAGCTGGAGTGTGGCATGTTTGTAGCTGGATCACCAGCAGAGCACAAATTGTACATCTGTGCAGATCAGACAGCCAAATGTTGTGTTTAAAGCATGCTAATTAACCAGACCATTCCCGGAATAAGGAGAAAGAAATTGCCCAAAGTGATTGCAAAATATTTCTTTTTTTTTTTTTTTTTTTCTTCATCTCTCCATTCAGCTAAGCAGTTCACATGCCAATAAACTTTAAGCATTTTGAAAGAATGTGGATAACTTTTCCAATTGTTGAAAGATCTAAAGATATTTCTCAATTACTTGTAACTATCCTGAGTGTTTCTTTTTAGCTTATGGCATTGCCTCTTCCAGAGGGTGGATACTAAATATTAAACTGATGAAATTTATTGATGGTTCTGCAGTAGACCAGAATAATTTACATTGGCAGAAACATGTTAAAGTTACTGATTAAAAGAGTTGCCTCTAAGACAACTTTTCCAGGATACTTGAAAATTAGCTGTCCAAATTCTTTAAAATGATGGTGCAACAATCCACTCCCTTCAAAATTTTGCCAGTGGAACATGGTAAACCATAAACACATTTTCAGTGGGGAATGTCCAACTGTTTTCTGATTAAATAAGATGGACAAACCTCAAAACTTTTGCTTTAGAACCACTTAAACAATGAAAAGTATTCGTGTTTATTCCAGTGTTTCAGAATAATAAAAATGGGATGCATGTGATATGATGATTGCATGTCATACATGACACCTTGTAAAGCCAGAAATAATCTAGAAGTGATCTCATACTGCTAGAAATAAGCCTTCTGATATTTCAGCCCCTCTACTTCAAAATCATATTTCTTCTGATATTTTAATAAAAGTGTATGCTGTATATGACATTTTTAACACCTACCAAGTGCATAAATACTTTGGTTATAGAAGTGATTTAGCTTTGACAATATTTAAATAAAATTGCCCTGCCTGGGACCCAAAAGCTACTCCTTTTCAGAATGATTTTATTTTGGGGAACAATTGCCTGCACTATTTCTCAAAAGTAGGAATTGAGATTGTTCTACAGTTCATTCACTCCCCAGCTGTGACCATCAACAGCTGCCAGTCTGTTTCATCAGCAGCCAGAATATATACATCTTCATTTCAAATCTTAAAGTCAAAGTATAGACCATCCTGGAAAGCAGTCCCAGACACTGACACTTCTTCAGGAAAAGTGTTTTGTAACAATGCTCCATAGCTAAATATAATACAACTCTACAATAGAAGTATGCAGGAACATTTAGTGTTGCTCAGACAACAACAGAAGTGCATTTATAGACAAATGATTTGCTTATTTGCCTATCCCAAAGGTTTGAATGCTTTGGACAGTATAAATAATAAGGACAATTCCTTTCCGTGGGGGAGGTAGGAAGACATATTTTTCAGAGGAGAGTTGTTTTTGTTAATTGGAATACTAACTACAAACATGTCTATATAATCAGCTTCTGTCTAATTAATTTAAATCTAATCAAATGCAACATGAATTCCAAGTACAAAGAGATTGATCTTATAGTCAGAACTTTTCATAAATAGGGACATTTGCAATTGCCCTGGCAATTAACAACTAAAATTGCATGAAAGCCAGCTCCTAGACAGTATAAACTAACATAGCTCAATTGATTTAAATATGGCAATATCAATTTACACTAGAGAAGATCTGGACCTCACATAGAGTTAAAAAACTGTGAGCAACTATGGATAAAAACAAAAATGTATAAGAACTGTTGTGACTAATATCCAACTTCAAGGTAATACAATATTGGCCATGTTTACAAACTCATAGAAATAAAACATAGATGCTTGCTACATCCTCTTCATCCATATATGAGTGTAAGCTGTCCATGAAATCTTAAGTACATCTTGCACCAAGGCTACACCATTAGTGTGCTTGTCCATAGCCACAGGGCCACAAAATCTACATCACATCCCTTTCTGTACAGACAGTGTGTATAGAGCATGTGTATATGTGTAGAGCAAAAAGAAATTTTTTCAGCATCAAAAAAGCTGCTAATCAAGTCTTCAAAAAGGCACAGCAGTGGCCTTTGAAATAAGGAAGGTCTTATAATGTGGTATCATCAAAACAGGAGCTAAAATTTAGATAAATACTCGTGAGCCAAGGAGCTCTTCCTCTGGAGGAGATACCCCTGTGCAGAGGTGATGCTGCTGTGAAGATTTTAGGTTATGGCTCTCACAGAATGTGGTTTTACAGAAAGCAGGAACTCACTTGCAGAGTGAAGAAGAGAGCAGAGAGACAAGAGAGAGAAGAAGATTTCTCAGAGTTTTTATATCTGCAGTCTTTGTTTCTGCATAGTTCAGGAAAATGCTCGCTTCAAAAAAGCCATCAAACAGACCAAGATTTTGTACTGAAAAACAAGTGAGACATTTTTTCAAGTCTTTTTTTGATATGCCTTTTTATCTAAAGTGCTTCAGGAAGCTCGGGACTTCGGACTCCCATCCCTTTGAGATGTGGTGTCACTGGGAAAATTCAACTTAATTTTGAAAATAAAAAAATTAAAGCATCTCTACTTACTTGAATTAGCTGAGATATAAAGCTTCAACTTAAGAAATGCCAGAATGTCTTCAGATTAATATTTTTCTGGAATTTTCATTATAATATTTTTTGTCCTGCTTTGAGGAAAAAAGCAAACATTAAAATATGTAAGTTTCCTGTGGGATAAAATTTCCAAATTTAGCTTTGCTGCAGGAGACATAAAAGTAAGTTGTCATAATCCAGAAAGATATGTGTTTTCCATGTGTACACATACTTCTGTACTCCTGCATTCTCCTAACTTCTCCAAAAAGATTTTTCCTACCCTAAATAATAGGAAGCAAACTTTCCTTTTTATCCATTATGTAGATATGTGTGCTTGGTATTGGTTTTCAATACCAGGCTTCTCAAACTCAAAAAAAAAAAAAAAATTAAAAATTGTTTGTTCATCATTGTAAATGAAAAGAGTCATACCTGGTAACTCCCAGTTGTGTGCTAGTGATCTGTAATTATCAAGCTGAGCATTATACCAGCAAGGTAATTTGAGAAGGATTCCATCCTGTGCCTGTTTGCAAGCTTCAGTGCCTTGCTCCTAAGCCATTTGTATCTCCTCTTCCCAATTATCTCTGATCACTACCTCTGCTGCATCCTTGAGAAGAGCTATTTCTGGTTTATTCCAGGACTCCTACACTTTCAAGCATCATATGAAATGGAAGTGCTGACAATTAAACTGTTGCACCATGCAGATAGTTTCTCAGTTTAGAACCTTTGCATTTCCAACACTAAAAAGGAGACATACAAGGGAACTGAGGGTGAGCAGAAACAGTCCTGCAGTTAGCCCAAGAGTCTCTGTTGATTCAAAGGTAGAATGTCAGGGCACAAAGCAGAACTACTCAAAGCTGTTCCCTAGTTCCAGTTAGGGCCTTATTCTCTTAAGATTTGCATAAAGGCATATAGATGAGTAATTAATTGTAGTCAATTAATTTAAATGGCTGTGTCATTCACACTGCAGAAAAAAAAGCCAAACCTATTTTATTGATGGCAACAGTGCCCAGGATTCTGCAATAGCTCTCATACCTTTGGTCCATTTGCTTACTACCAGCACACCCAAAGCAGGATGAGTTTGAGGTTATCACACCATGCTTTTGCCTGCCAAATCTGACTTTACAAGCTTCTGATGAAATGTTAAATGCATCAGTTATAAAGTGTTCTCATTCCACACAGATGCTTGGGAGCTATTTCAGTTGCAATGTTTTCCTTCTAAAACCTCATTCCCCAAGTGAGAAAACCATTTGCCCAGGAAGGTTTGGAGCAAAGAAAATCTCATGGATGTGTGCTATAATTTCCCAAACAGAACATAAAGCAGTAGAAATGTCTACACTTTTTTTTTTTTTGCTAGTAATATTCAGCAATAAAATTTCCATAAACTGAATGAAATAAACTTCTGTGTGCAGCTAGCCTCCAGCTTTAGGCATTTACATTTCATATTCAGTAAATACTGTGTCAGCCCCAGTCAACCAGGGATCTTGCACGATCAATAAACTCATGATGTTTTAAACAGTGGTGTCTGTGCTGTCTGCTGTGTGGCCAGCATACGAAACATTCTTTCACCACCTTTTCTGTTCTATTTTGGTTTTTAACCCAGTTCAAACAATTAGAACAGTAGATAAAGTATATGTTATGCTGCCATTCGGTATCAAAGGAAACTTATTTATAAAAACATTTTACATGACCCATTGTCTGGTCAAAGCCCAATGCCATCATTTCCCCAAAGCAAAATATATGTTTTCACTGGTGTTAAACCAAATCAGCCAACAACCAAGGCTGAAATCAAGTGATAAGTGATAAGCAATTGTACTTCACTTTCCAACCACGTGGCAGCATATGAAGGCAGAGTCATCGTGACATATGAAATTAAGAAGTTTGCCAAGTACTCTCCTAATTATGTACATGATAGTGTGATAGTTAATTCTGTGGCCACAGAAAAGTATTTATGAATATGCATACATTCATACACACTACTCATACATAAGGGCATATCAATTTGTAAAAGGACAGATAACCAGTTCAATTTATCCAGGTTTTTAGATAAGTACATTTTTATTTCCTCCTTCTTGTCTGAAAGTGACAAATCTATTCTTCTAAAATTCTTAGTTTTAAAAGCTAGACTGATGATATTTTTAAGAACTTAAGCATTCTTCTGAAATTTGGTCTCATTGTTTAATGAAATTTCATTCTATTTTTTCTTTCTGAAAATGTGAAAGACACATTTATTAGGCAAGGTAAACCAATATGAAACTATTTATTTTGTCAAAGCTTCTCAATGGACAGATGAAAGATTGTTGTAAATTTATTGTACAGCATAGATTATTATGAATTAATAGAATCCAGATACAGGTGTCTTCCATAAAAGTATTAAAAGCATTCAATACTTTGCTGGATTTTTTCTGAACTTCTTAATGTTCAAAATTGCCTGGGGAAAAAAATGATAATGAGTACAGACTCCTACAAGATTTCTAAAACATGCACTGTTTTTCTTGGGTGAATATTCTATAAAATGAATTTCAAAATATGAAAATAACAACTACTTGCCACCTACAGCATTATTATAATTCTGCTATATCTTAAGTCTATTTTAAATTGCAGATTTAAAATTTAATCTGCAGATGGTAGCATGTTGCCAAGTTAACTATACTGCAAAGAAGTCTATGGTAGTTTATCATGTATGATGTCCAACTTTGACATTGCAAATAAAATATAAGTATTTTAGAAAAACATCTTTATTTCTTTATCTAGAATCAGTAGCTCATGAACTTCATAAGTCTTTCGTATTTTACTTTAAGCTAATAATCATAGAATGATTTGAGTTGGAATGGACCTTTACAAACATCTAGTCCAATACTCCTGCCACAGACAGGGACAGAGGCTACTCAGCTGTCACAAAAGAGCATTCCCATTGGGAACAAAGTGTCCCAATAATACCACCTCCATTTGTAGAGAGTGCATCTCTTCAAGTCATTTACTCATTCTTCCAGATCTCAAGGATAACTCTGTTGGTTTCAGGTACAAAATAGTGAAAATCATAGATAGAAAGTACCATGAGGTTGTCTAGTATATCCCCTTTAAAAAACAAGATTTAATTTTGTCCTGCTTGCTATCTCGTGTCTGGTAAAGTGCAATTCTTCAGCAACAACTGCAAGTCTTCAACTGTAGGTATGGAAGGGTCATACACTTTCATTCCATGATATGATGCATTTGCAGCCTTTCTTTCCTCTCATTTTATCCCTTTTAACAAACTAAAAAGAAAACTTCCAAAGTAATATTTAGAGATTTCCATAGTTACGTGGGCTATTTTCTAAATATCTTCTTAGTCACAACAGACCAGGTTTAATTTTTCACAAAAATATTGTTTTTCAGATTTCCACTTGTAACCACTGTTTTCAAAATTTCTTTAGGCACTCTCAACCAATGCCACTAAATCCATTAAATAAACACTAAGAACCTGAAACAGAGTAATTTCTACATGTTTATCTATGGTTTTTCAGTTGCATTCCAATCAACAGATCCTGATTAAAATGAGAACAGAAAACATAAAATAACTTTTGGTATTACTCATGCCAGTGCTGGTTTTACTGTTCCTTTTTGTATGATACTACATCATCTTTATCCTTGAAAAGTATTTTCAAATGAAAACAAAATTCTTGCAGAAAAATGCGTATCTGAGAGTAGTGGTATTTTCAGTGGGAGAAAATTACATTTTTAAAAGGAAAGGAATAATTTATTATGGATATGGGGAAATGTTATAAAAACCTGTTTTAATTAAAAGTTTTCAGATGTGAGGGTTTAATCATTATGAGGGAAAATGACTTTCTCCTGTCTTTCCTTGTGACTTATCTTAATGAATGTCTGTTTCTTGCAGAGATATAGCCTGGACAAATAGTGCTCTCAAAAGGATAAGTGCACCAGTTGGTAAAACATTCCCCTGCCATTTACAACAGAGCTTCTTTTCTTCCAGTTATTTCTGTAGCAGCTGATATTTTAAAGTTGCTGCTGTTAAATTTGGCTGTGAGGGTGATGAGGCACTGGAGCATGTTTCCCAGATAAATTTTGGATGTGCCAACCCTGTCTTTTCAAAAACCAGGCAGGATGGGGCTCTGAGCAACCTGGTATGGTAGAAGGTGTCTCTATCCAAGGCAGAGGAGATGGAACTAGAGGATTTTTAAAGTCTCTTTCAAACCAAACTATTTTATAATTCTATGACTAATCTCTTCTATTTGTCATGTTCTATACACTGAAATTACCCATCATGGTTTAGTTCAGTGAAGACTATACTGCCTGTCTCCCAACTAGCCCACAAACAACTTGATAAATCCTGCCAAATGTTATGTCACAGTCTGGTAATCATTTAACCTAACCAACTGGCACTGCAACATCATAAGCAATCAGAGATTTCCTCTTCAAACAAAAAGTACCATCTCTCAGCATGGTCTCCATCTTTTCTTTATTCTTTCTCATTTGGCAGCAAAAGAATTTATGAGAAGATCATTTCTGTCCTTTGAGCTGATTTGTTTTCCACATCTCTATTCCTTGACACAATGCTTAATGATTAAAAAGAAAAAGAAATTACATTTATTTTCATTTGTGTTATCATGAGATACATAAATTTTTAAAGTTAGACAGTTTGTTTAAACAATCATTCATTTCCCATCTTACATTTTATTGAAAATTTTATAGTCTTGCTCTCATGAAATTTCTGAAGTTTGTTTGTATTTGGGAAAAGAGAATTACTTGTTTTTCTTTTTCTTTGTATCATAATTATTAAGGGGATGTTCTCCTGAGTCCCACTTTAAGGTTGCCTAAGGGTTTGTCATATTGTCCTGAGCAGCAGAAAGCTTTCTAAATCTCTTTAGTCAATATCCTAATCTTCCACGGAAGTCCCATGGAAACCTATTTTATTTTTCTTCACTGGGATTTGGGAAAGGCTGTAGTTTAAAAGCAAGTGACAGATGAATCTGTTTTTTCTACAGGGCCTGATGAATACAATTCTGGTTGGAATGAACCAATCACAGACTCACCAAGATTACTCTGATTTAACTGGAGAGTTAAGAAATGTTGGCAACAGTCCTGCAGTGCCTGTTTTCCTCCCGAGCAGCTGTATGCATTTTAAAAAACCAATTCAGTTGAAAAGATATTACAATGAAAGTAAATCTGAGCAGACACTTTTTTTCTTCAAATTCCTGGTATCACTTTCCACTTTCCACAATTTTGTGTAAATTGTTTTACACAAAAACAGTTGTTAAAATTTGTTCAATAACTACAGAAATCTTGCAAAGCATTTGTACCAAAGCCTTTTAGAAAAGAGATTTTCTACTACAGCAAGGTATGTTCAGCCTTTCATTTGGTCTGACCTGGGTGTTGCTGCCTTGACTTCCAGCTCAGCACCACAAATGGCACCACGCTGTCCCATCACGTATGAGAGAGACTCACTGCACATTTATTACCTTTTATAACTGCAGGAGTTGCTAGCAGGACATGATAATGATTATTAATATATAATTTTTTAGGACTCTCTTCTGCAAACCTGGTTTGAAAAGCAAAGACTAGATTGAGTCAACTAAGGCAAAATCAGCTGGCAAAGGCTGAAAATGTATGACAAAAGATGTGTTTTCTTTTGTATAAACACACAAAAAACATAAACATGCCTGTAAGCAATTACTTTTCATTATAGCTCTTTATCATCTCTATTTTCACTGGTTCCAATGATACTTCTCTTGTGATAATGTGGTTTGTTCATGTGTCCCGGGCAGCAGAGATGACATTCTTCCCACTAACATCAAATCTGACTTTTGCTGCTCTTTTCACTAAATTAAAACATGATCCATGCTTCCCAGTCTGCTCCACACACAGCTTTAACACATGCAGACATAATTTGAGAAATGCTAAATGTCTTCTTGCTTAAAGAGGCTCTCCTAAATATTTTAATTACAGGCAATTTCAGTGCTCAACAGCAAAACCTCAGCTATTGCTTGAAGCAGGGTGTAGAAAGTAATGTGCTGGAAATCCTTATTAACACTCAGCTTTAACTTTTGGATTATGTGCAGAAAAAGAGGTAAAGCTTCCACATTTACAGGTTTGGTTCACTCTGGAAAAAAGATAAATTCCCCTTCAACAGGTATGAATAGCTAATTCAGAAGTAGTATAAAATCCAACCTGCCCAAACTGTCAGCTATCTGGAAATGCAGACATCCACTCTATGTAGACTCCCCTTTCAGCACTTTAACCTCCATTTCTCATCAGTTTCCCATTTTATTTATGAAAAGAACTACCTGGTCATCTCAATGACAGCAACAAGCCACAAACATAACACCTTCTATATCAGCAGGAAGAGTTTTACATATGTTGAAGAAGTTTGCGTGTGGACAAACCATCCTATATCCTGGTGCTATGGAGTCTGGCAGAGTATCCATAGCATTATTTTCATCAACATAGGTACAGTACATAACCCAGTGTGGAAGGCACAGGAATGCACATGTACTTACCATTTGTTAATTTATGCTATTGCCTTGAGAACTGCTCTTGGGTTTTTAAAAACAACATTATGGTCAGCTAAGTAATGATGTTTTCTGTTTATATTGAAGATATAAGAGGCTTGCTGATGATTTTGCTATTGTTTAACCCTGTTGACATTGGAGGCAATGCACTCTGGGAGTGTAAACAGGACTCTCCAAATACATTTTTGAAAAGTTGTACTATTTCCAGTTAATGCTGAGATGTGAACCAGAAAGGCCAAAGGCTCACTTTCAAAATCCTGGGTAAGACTGACTTTTTTAAGAGAAGAAAGTTACTTTTTAATTTAATATATTAAGTCTAGATTATGTTGAAGCTATGAAGAGAAATTAATGAAAGTCTACATCAGAGGTCAAGTGTGTGGTGTCTACTATGTTCAGAATACCTCAGTTCTTTTAAAAAAGGAGATGCCAAGGGCTTTTATATGTTCTTGTTGCCTTGGTAATGAATGTGACCCTCTATGGCCCTTTGGAGTGATGTAGGACCTGCCATCTATGACAACAGGATACTAGACCCAAAGAACAAAGTATACCAAAGGTGATGAAAGATGATTAGAAAAATGCACCTAAGCATTTTTTTCCTGTATAGATCAATTTAATAGTGCACAAGTAGGGCATACTGCAAGGTCCTCTTCAATCCCTGAAAACCTTTGTGTTATCCCAAGGCCTTCCAAACACCACTCTGTATGATACAAGCACTATTGACATCTTTGTTGGCAATGCAGAATTTGTACATGCATGCACCATCATTGGGGGAAGAAAAGAGAATTAAACGCTCTGAGATGTAGAAATATGAAATGTTGAGACACTCATATATCCACAAAATTAGAGTGAAATCCAGAATTCACTTAAGACGATTTAACCAAATCAGAAAAGAGGTTTATTTATGTATTTTCAATTGGGAAAAATTCTTCTTAATGGTTGCCTATAAAACATATCAAGTGACTCTGAAAAATATAAAAAAAAACCAAACCAAAAACATGACTGTAGCAGCTGCTGTATTCTTTGGTTATTTTATGTGAGAAAACCATATCTGTTTATCTAGAGTAAAATTGGCAAGCTTTTAAATGAAATTTTGCCAAAAGATTTTGTTAACCATAAAATATGAGAGTATAAGAACATGTGCCATGCCTTCTGGACATAATACTTATAGGAACATAAATCAGGAGTTACTTCAGAGAAGCAGAAAAAAATTCCATATGAAAGAGGATCAGAGCCAGAGTGCTCCAAGCTAGTGGTGACACAGGTATGTGTGTGTGTTTGTGTGTGTGTATGTGAGTGTGTATATTAGCTCTTTCCTGATCATATAATTTCAATTCTTGGGGTGACAGACAGCTACTAAGAGCCTGTCTACTCAACAAAGAAGGAAGTATGTGGCAAAAGTGAAGAGGCCACACCTCATGAGCTTGGCATCTTCATGTCTCCTTTAACCATCTGGCTGTGTCCCATGCTGACTGAACAGGGCCCATGTGTTCAGCAGGTTGCATTTCTACCAGTACTCCTAAGAAAAGGTCTACAGAAATAAAACAGCATAGATGCTTGCAGCAGATGTTTGGCTTAGGCCTCTTTCTTCATTCTTTGCTCTATAGAGAAATTATAACTGAATTATAACTAAAAGAGTTAAAGGTACTTAATACTGAATCATTCTCATTTGCAACACTCATTTTCTTTAGGAATGGCTGAAATGCTCTTGAAGCATGCAGGGACAGAAAAATCACATTTATGTATTTACATGAAGACTTAGGAGTAGAGTTTATTTAAAGCCTAGTCAAGATGAGCTAACTCAAATACACTTTTGCACAGTAAACATAAAATAAAATAGAGAATGGTTATTTCTTCCTGTTTGTTACCATTTGTTCACCCACCTTCCTGAATATCCTGTTTTCCAGGTCAGGACTTGTGCCAGATGGCTGTGTAGTACAGATTACAGTGCCATTTCTCACTGACCAGAGGGATAAAAACAAATGGAATGGGTTGTAAGTCTAGCAAATAACTTTAGGATATCTTAGAATACCCCAAAGATAGCAATACTGAGAGCTGTGGGAGGGTCTAGGGAAAGCCATGCACATCACACTCTCTTCTGACCACCTGTGTGGAGAACTAGACATTTTTTTATAGGAAACAAGATTATAGGAAGATTATATTAACAAGATTTATAGGAAACAACTTATCTTTTTCTGATCTCTCAAATCTCAGGCAACAAACACAAATGATTTTTGGGAAAAAATAGCCAAATCACAGCTGAATTTCTCTCCCATTTAAAATCTGTTAAAGCATTGTTTTTTCAAGAGGCATTTCAGTGTTAACCATAGCTCCATATCTTCTTCCCATGAATATCAGCTTGCATTAGCCATTAGCCACTTCCCCAAAAGATCCCTCTTTGTGGCTACCAGATCAGAAACACAATCACTTCAAGATGTGAAGTGCAAACTCACAGGGTGGAACTGTGTCAGAAAACATCCTGTAACATCCTGTAGCAATAATGCTGTTCTGACAGGCTTTAAACAAGATTAAATATTCTCTTCCCTCCAACAGCCTAACTCTAGCACAAAGAATTGTCTCATGTGCACGAGCTAATGTGACAAAAATGTGACTCTTGGCTCAGACTGGCTCTGGATCAAACCTGCTCCAGTAGGTGAGACAGTGAGGTACAGAGCTATTTGGTGTGGAATCTCAGCCTGAGACAGAAGTTTGGCTGCAAGTATGGTACCACTCACACTAGGTGAAAACATTTTGACAGATGAGCTTTAGACCAGAAATCTCAATTTCCGTCAAAATAAAAAATCTCAAGGGAATGTGTTGATTTTTAAGCATTTATCTGCAAGTGTCAAAATATTTGCATTTTTTCCTTATACTTTGACAACATCATAATATTTTATTTAGATACAACAATTTTTTTATTATTTCCTCAGCTGGTTTTATGACATTCAATTTGACATAGCATAGTAAAATTAGTATTTACTATAGTGGATAATTTTATATTATGATATGTCAACATAATCATAAACTGCTGTCAAAACATTTTAATGTTTTCCAAGTCTTCATTCCTCCAAGACTTTAAGACATTTGGTTTGCTTTAACTCATGATTAAATAAATGAGGAAATAACATAATTTCTCAGTGAGAAAGAATTCTTTTTTTGTAAACTGATCAAGATTCTGTAATTTTATTTTATAATGCTGCATTTCAAATAGTGTGTCTCACAATAAAATCTTCCTCTATGTGAAAATTACTGGAGATGATCCCTTATATTGACAGAAAAGTTGAATTAAAAGATAACTTTTTATCAATGTTTTTCTCACACATATGAAAAGACCTCTAGTCTGGGGAAAACATAGTGGTGGACTAGAAGAATCCTGGATTTTAGAGACACGTGAACCCTGACTGAAGATGAATTTTGTTTCATTGTAGTTATCTTAGAAATAGGTATAACAAGAGTTCTGAACTCTGAATCCCTGATTTCACTATTCCCATCTGTTTCTCAGGTAGGCTCAGCTGTGAAAGCTTATGAAGTGAAGAGTAGAAGTTTATAAAGGAAGAAAAAATATTGCAAATTAATAAAAGAAGACATTTTTGATGATAGCTTGCAGAATTTAAAGTTTTTGTTAGTAAAAATCTTGTCTACTTTTCTATTTTTATTTAAAAATTACATGCATTTGTATATATATAAAAACAAATATTTTTAAAAGTGTAAAGCCATTCTTAACCCAATGATCCCTCTAAAAAGCTAAATTTCAGTGTTTTCCCATATGCAAAATTTGATAAACATTGAGAAGTTGGAGAAAAAGAACCAGATATTTTTCAGACACTTGGTCACCGAAATAGTTTGTAGTCGCAGAGTAGAGTTAGACTACCATTAAAATTTTTGAACAAAAAAAGAAAATAGTGTAAGGGTGGTTTGAAGGTATATTTAATTTCTCTTCAATTTATTATTCTTTCCATTTTCAGAAACGAGGACAAGCATTTTAAGAGAAAGTAATCCTTAAGGCAGAATTGATGATGTACTGTTAATGATGCAAGGAAAAAGTTGCACATTCTTGAAAGATGATAGCAACCCTTCTGTTTACATGTCATAGTCCCAGAGATGATATCTTACAAAATGGGAGGCAAACTCCAGTTACTGCAAATGCAAGAGATGTCTTTGCTAAAGAGGGGAAAAATGTTGCAGAGAATTACACCCTGTAAGAAGGATGTGATATGGGGTGTTATGTCCCCTTTATATTCATCACACACTTTTCTGTGTTCCTTGCTTGGAACCAGCCTGATAACCTCGACCAGTTTGTGGCTGATTGGGAAAATGCCTGCTGTAATTAACCTGTCTTGTTAATCTACTTGTCAGCTTGCACTATAAAAGATAAAGGAAAAAGAAGGGTTTAGTGACTTTTTCAGGCCTTGGGCCAGCATACTGACTATTCAAGGAATGTTTCACCATCCAGTAAAACCAGGACTAAAATGGACAAACTTTCCCACAGATTCTGCCAATGTGTTTGAATTCTGCCTACAATAACAGTCCTGCTGTTCCCAGTACCAGGCCTTTTGTGAGCAGACAATCTCAGCTCAGTCCAAATTATGTAGAGAATAAAAATGTGTACTGAGATGTAAATTTTTAGTTCATTTCCCTTTGTGCTTTTCTCAGATATCTGGACAAACATTGCTAACCTCTCCAACAGCACAACAAAAGCCTATGTCTTTAAAACAAGAGGGAACTGCTTGCTACCAGGGAAAAGCAGTCTAATTAGATAATAATATTTCAGTGTCCTGCTGCCACGGGAAAACTAGACAGTGTTCACACCCTGCAGAGGGTTAGTCTAAATGAGATTAAATAAGAGCTATGGGGCAAAAATGGCCTAAATTGTTCCACCAGAACAATAAATAGTGAATAGACCCTGAACAATAGTGAATAAACCACCTAATTTTTCATTTTCTGCTTTGAATATTCAACAATAGCTGTAATGTTTATTGACTGTCTCTTTGCTTGTTGCCAGCACTTTGCAGTGTTTCCTGGATTAAGTAAATTGCTATAAACTTAAGGAAAATATTGAAAAAATTATTACAAGGTTAAACTTTCTTGTTTGCATTCATAAACCAGATTTTTTTATTTTGTAATGGGGATTTGAGGTTGCCAGGAATTTCCAGACTGTGCCCTATCAGTTTTATTTCAGTCTATCTATCACCATGGCCTTCTTTCTGCGTATTTCATTATAAGAAAATATTTTTGCACAGAGAGATTACAAAGGAGAGAAAATAACATTGAAGCAAATGTGCAATGGGTGGTAGATGTGCGATGGGAATGCAGATCTGAGTCACTGTAGTTTCAAACAGGACACTTACATGTCGTCCTCCTAGTTCCACACTTAGGAAATAGCAGGATAGACTTAAAATAGCAACTCACTCAATGTCCTACGCTTGTTTTACTACTGGGAAATTAAAAAAAAAATCAGAAAACAAAAATAAACTATTGCTAACTAGAAGGGACTTTTTCCCATGTCCTATATGGACATGTCTTCCACTGTCACCAGGATAGAACTAATCTTCTGACACTTTGTCCTGGCCTATCACCCTTCCCTGAGAGATGAATGCAGCCTCTTCACGAACATCTCTTCCTTTGCCTGCAAGGAGCCACGAGCCTGAGCAGCAGTGAGCACTTCTGTGTGAGGAAAGGCTTGGGGCTGAAGGACCTCTTCTCTTCCATGTGTAGGCAGTCAAACTAGAGCTGGAAGCTGTCTCTGGAGCTGGGGGAAAAGCACTTGTAACCTGAACTGTGACCCTGTGGCATGCTGTGGCCTCTGCCAGACTGTCCTGTAGGCAGAGGCTGTTTCAGCACCAGAACACAGATTTGTGGGTCCTGTCTCCATCAAGCCAGTCCCCTGGGACACATGCATCTACCTCTTGCTTGCTTATGGCCACAGCACATATCAGATGGACCTTCCTGCTCCCATTCCCTGTGCCTGGGACACCTTGCTGTAGCTGTAGGCCAAAAAACATGGACTGAAGGGTCCTAAAGGTTTTTAGAGCTGCAGGCTCTCTCTAATTTCCATTTCGGCCCTGTTCCCAATGCACCTGGAGCAGGACCAGCTTTCAGTGCAACTTAACACACAGCAACACATAAGAAACTTAATTACTTTAACTACAGGCTATGAGAAAAGCAAACAGGATCAAGGATATACCCAGCTGTGGCCAAAACATGCTCTGTGTTCGTCAATGCCCACGTACATTGGGACGGGTGAAGAAAGCAGCCTGGCCAGTGACTCATCCTGTCCAAAGCCTTTCCATCCTATTGGAGTCTGTTTCCTGTATTTCTTCTGCCCTGGTGGAGGGGCTTTCTCCTGGGGTACGTCCTAGGGGGATGCTTTGAGGCCCAGCCTATGACCTTGCCATAGCCAAGGCTGCCATGTCCCTAGGAGAAGTCTGTTCTCTAAAAATCACTTTTTGTCTCCACAAAACATAGCTCAGCACAGCTACAAGTGGCAGGTATAGATCTGTCTGGGTAGATAAACAGCCTTTTGGAGTGGAAAGGGGGTGGAGAGAAAAACTCGCTGTTGGAGATGTCTCCCACAAAGGGTTTTCTATTAACATTTGATTGCATTTCGTGGGATTTATTGCTGCAGTGCCCTACAGATAAGATATGCCAAAACACTGGCTGAGGCTTTTCCTAAACATAAATTCTACAGAGTGCAATTAAAATGTCAATAGCAAGCCCGATCTGTTCTGCATGTCTGTGCTGCCATGTAACTGTCGTGGGTTCAACCAAACTTTACAAAATCTGCTGCTTTTCAAGGCACTGGGGGCCTGGGTTTACTTCTCAGGATTTCTGCTAATTGCTTTGAAACTCTTCATTAATTAAATAAATACTGTGGGGGAGGGCAATGAAGAAGACACTAAACAAATTCCCCAGCCTTTCTCAGGCTGTAGTTTTCTGCTGTGCTACTCAGAAAATGCAAAATGTGGGAGTGGAATAAAATGCTACAACTAACTGAGGTGTCACTCTGATGGGGGCCTCGCTTTGCTGTGGATGAGTTATGAGGAAAAACTGAAGGACCACTTTATTCCCCATTACCACATTCAGCACTAACATAGACATGAAAAACCTTTTCCATCCTGTAGAAAATTTGGGGCTAAACCTTTGCTTCTGCATCAGGAGTGTCTATCAGATGTATGTTTTATAGACAAACACAAAACAACAGCAGTACCTGATTTTAGATGTGTATGTAACAATATATACACACATAAGTAGCAGAGAAAAAGTCTAGAAAGGGCAAACTGATTAAGTAAAGGTTAGAATTCTTCAAAGGCTCTTGGGAGATTAAAAGAGGGAATTTCCCAAATAAAGGGCTCATCTTTTACATAATACTGCTGTTTCTGCAATTAATAAAACACTTTCAAGAGCTGTAACCTGCTACTGCCTTTTAAGGTAATCTTAAACCAGGAGATCCTATTTAAACATTGCATTTTCTCCAAACATAATCAAAATTCCTTCCATTTTCTAAAAGGAGCAAAAAGACTGAAGTCCAGTCTTTTACCTCTCTAGGGCCATGAATTCTGCCTAATATGAAAAGAAAAGCAAAATATGGTCTAACAACAGATCAAGTACTGGGATATATTCTTCTCCTTTCACAAGATATGCTTGAGGCAGAAAAAAAAGACATCTTCAAAAATCCACTTCTGGCTCTCTGCTGCAATTTGGTTCCTGCCACAGCCCTTCAGTGATCCAAATAGATCATGAGACAAATTTTTGGGGCAGCAGACTTACCTTGTATAGCTCAGATGATATTAAGGGAAGCCAAAGGATGCTGAAAAATTATCCTGTGGGAGCTGACTGAGCTCAGCACTAGTATGTCATCAGCATTTTAAGACACAAGACTCTGATAGTGATTATTATTAATGATACAGAAGACTGTCTAAATAAAATGTAACGATATTTAAAAGGATTTCTGAAGGATCTTTGGTATAATTTATTATATTTTTATGTTAATAGCAAAGAAAATTTATTTTCAATATGTAACTTGTTGCCAGAAAAAAGTGATTTATCATTTAAACAACCACAGCCAAATTACAGTGATAATTTATTAGATGGGAGTATTTAATCTCCCTGAAATGTGAGTATCTTGAGAGATTTTGGTTCATTTTTCTTGCCTAAAATCAAAGATAGAAACAATTAGAATCAAGTTACTTGTCAAGCTGTGGGTTTTCACAAAACCATTTCTGTAAGAGAGGAACAATACAATTTCCAAAAGAATTCTGATCACTCAGACAAGAAAGTGGTGTATCAAATTAACTAAGAATGGACAAAACAGGATTAAATTTGAATGAAATCCTGCTAGTCTCATGCCTTTGTTGTCTATCACTCATTTTTCCTGCAGTTAAAAGGATTAAAAGATCAATGCCTGGATTTATTCACTGAATTTACTGCTATTTAATTTTCTCTGTCCAGTGAAGACTGAGAATTATACTTACATGCAGAAATTACTGAACAGTGTGGTTCTATGACTAGGGATGTTTCTCCCAGCCATGACACCCCTTTCCATCACTGACATAACCAAGCCAGTGAGATTTATTTCTATCATCCTTATTGGTTAACACAAACCCCTCTGACTGTGAAAGTCAGAGCTGCACAACAAAAAGGCTGAGGAAAAACTTCACAGTGTGTTAAAAATGAGAACATGTCAAACAGTGCTGTTATACAAATCTAAAATTCCAGTGGAAGATAGGCTTACAGAATTCATGCCATGATACTGTGCATCTTTACATTGCAGATTTCTCTTTCCCAGCTGTTCAACATCCTCCCAAGTCTTTAAATGAATAATTCTAGAGAATTGGGAGCAAGACCAGAGAAGGGCTATGAAATTCATAAGGGGACTAAAGCAACTCTTACACGAAGGCAGGCTGAGAAAATTTGGGTTCTTCATTCTGGAAAAGAGAAGGTTGTGTGGAGACCTCATAGCAACCTTCCAGTATCTGAAAGGGCATCCAAGGAAACCAGAGAGGGACCCTCTGTCAGGAATTGTGGTGATAGGACAAGGAGTAATGGTACAAATTGAAAGAGGGGAAATTCAGATTACATATACAAAAATTCTATTTTGTGAGAGCTGTGGTACACTGGCAAAGGTTTTCCAGAGAAGCTGTGGATGCCCCATCCCTAGCAATGTTCAGGGTCAGCTTGGATGGGGCAGTGATGCTGGAACTTTAAGGACACTCCCAACTCAAACCATTCTAAGTTTCAATGATTCTAAGATCCAAAAATCAAATTTGTGATGCACAGCAATGTGAAGACAGCAGGAACAGGCTGATTTGCCTCACTGTCTCCAGACACCTCACTGTCTCCAGAAAAGTGATATGACACAGGACGTAAGAGAACTTTAACAGAGCATACCAGTACCAACTCAAACACACCTAAGGGCTTCCCCAGATTTTGCTGTCTTGCATAACCCTTTAAGGACTGCTCTAGCAGACCTGCAGCAAAAACTACACACCAGTCATTTCCCCTTTCCTTCTAGCTCTTGACATTCAAATGGTTAACAACCATTTACTCTGTTCCCACACATGCCAACAAGCTGTCACCTTATTAATTCTTCATGCCATGTCTGCTATCAATCAAATTCATTCCACTCTTTGAAGTACACCAATTGCCTGTTGGATTTCTCTTCTCTTGAGCTGCAAAGTGGGGAAAAAATGAACAATGTTTCTAAAAATAACAGAAAAGAAAACATAATTCTAAACCATTTTCTATTCCAGCCTTTCTTCAGAAAATATTACTAATAAAATTAACAATGATGCTTGCTTTTGAAAATTTATTTAAAGAAGGAGAAACGACCTCTTTCCACAAGATCAACAGGTTGCTCTGCCCAGCTCATAAGCACTTCAAGTACTAAGAAGCTCTTCATTTTTAAAAAAATTTATTCTTCCTTCAAGTCATGCCATTTATCAATCAAGTATTTATTTGCTAAGTGGGCTTGAACTTTTTTTTTTGTCAATTTCATAACTGTTAAAGCTGAATAACTGAGTTATTTGCTGAATAATTTTAGTGTTCACTCTCCTTCAATTCTTCATGAGTTTTTTGAGAGCTTTAGTCAATGTCAATTTCATAGTCCTCTGGTAGGAAACTCAAATTGTTAGATGTATTTATTAATTATGCCATTTACAAGTGTGTATGATTAGGAGGTTTGTCTTCTCCCAAATATCAGACAAAAATGACAGACAAAACTACATCTCAAGTAAACTGCATGTGCCAGCCATAAAATTACATAGTTTGCCATTGTTTTCATTCTGTTTCCTCCTTATATTGTCTTTTATTATTTTTAGATCTCAGTTTTGATTAGTGGATATGAAAAATAGAAGTATTTTTATCTTCTTTAGGGTTTTTTGTGGGTTTGGTTTTGATTTTTTTTTTGTTTTTTCTATTTTAGCACTGAAAGACAGATTCTCCCTGTTCTATGGACCTAAAAGGTGACCCAGTTTCTATATTTGAGCAGCAAATAAAGCAGACTTCCTTTATAAAACAACTTTGCAGCCATGAGAAGTAATGCTTGTTTCAAAATCAAGTCTGAAAATTGATGCAGCCTCCAAAAAATTTTTCATGTACATCTGCTTGCCTCATTTTCTCATCAAGGGCCAGATTCACCACTATGAATGTTTGCTATCCAAGAGGAAAGCATTTAGGTAAGTTACTGCTCTGGATTCCTTCCATAATCATCACAAAGGGCTACATATATCTCAATACAGTTGATTCCCTTTGAAAATATGAGTCTAAAATGAAATTATTTGGTTTCTGGAGAGATATCACAGTTGGTTGACCATGGAATGATCACAGACACCTATATCTGAAACCACTAACAGCAGCAAAATCCATCCCATTTCTATGCACCACCAATGCAGATATTTCACTTTCCCAGTAAGGAATTTATTTCCTCTTTGAATTTAGCTTTTTTTAATTTTCAACTCAGATGTAAAATTCAGGCACTCTTTCCTTCTCACTAATGCAAAATATAGTATCCCAGCTCAAGGAGGAAAAGAGAATGACCAGCATATCCAGAGCATTTCCAACCTCTGGGCAAAGACTAAGGCTAAGGCTAAGGCTAAGGCTAAGGCTAAGGCTAAGGCTAAGGCTAAGGCTAAGGCTAAGGCTAAGGCTAAGGCTAAGACTAAGGCTAAGACTAAGGCTTTTCTCCTTTTCCACACTTCCCAATGAGCTGCCTGGACTCAGACTGAAAAGGAGATAATAACCTCTGGAAAATTTTCCTTTCTGCTCCTTCGTTGTTGCACACCTGGCACCTCAGTATTGTTCTGCATCCATCCAGTCTGCCGCATCCCTTGCAGCTTCTCCATGCTTCCTGAGGCTTGCAAACAACCCAGGAGACTAGAGTGCCATCCTACCAAAACCAGTTCAGACAGAAACATGATCTATATTTGTGTATAAATCTGTCCATCCGGCACACACACCTATGGCAATGTAGCTTTAGAGAGACAGTACCTGTACCTAGGGAGACATGGTCCCTCAAGCCTTATGTAGGTATCCAGCATTCTTTTACACATCTGATACAGACACTCCTAGTTACAGAACAGTTGCTTGAAACCATGTACTACATTTAGGGCCCTTTCATTTCACATGTGTGAAGGTCAAATGCACTTTGTCCATTTAAAAGCAATTTTGTAAGGTCTCTACAGGGTTCTAGGAAATACCTTTTTTACTGATTGCCCCATACCATTAAACCAGAAGGGTTTTGAATACTTAAAAATTATATCTTACCCTGTATTTAGCACTTTTGACCAGCAGATCTGTAAGTACCTTAACTATCATCAGTTCCCAGAAAGAGAAAAATTTCAGCTCTGAGTTGTGTGGTGATATTTCCTATCATGACCTTGGCAGGCTCACTTCTTTCCCCTCTCTTATGTGCTGTGTAAGCAAATGGAAAGAATGGAAATCCAGCGAGTGGAAATGTATTGACTGAGTTGTATTAATTTCATTCCAAATGTTATGGAATGTCTAAATGAACTCTCTGAAGCTAAGTTCATTGTCTTTCAGCTGCTTGACATATTTCTCAGCTAATTTAACATTTATAAACACACACACAAAATGAAATTTTAATGTCATATTTGCATGTAAAATTCTGGCTGGACTGTAAGCTTGATTTGTTTAAGAAAACCAAATTCTCATTAGTGGAGAGTAAAAGTATGAGCAAAATAACTTCTTGTAAATAAAATTTTAAAATGAAAAAATAAATGAACCCCCTTCCTCCCAGAAAACATACAGACAAATAAAAGATGGTGCTGAACTTTCTGATGGGAAAAATGTATGGCATTTTTGTGGAGTTCTAACATCACTTAAGTGAATTTTTTTTTTTCAAATTGTTCAAACATTGTGTAGTTATTTTCAGCACTGATTATGTTACTTCTCTAATTACCATAAAGATGAGTAAGTGAAATCATAAAAGAAATGTCTTCTTTGTGGAGATAAAAAGAGAGCAAACACACATTAACTGCTAGTAGAAAACATGAAGGTTATTTAGTATTTGTGTAGGGAGAGAGGAGACATTCCTTTATAAGTAGGCAAGTTTTTTGTTGCAAGACCTGCTGTAGGTCTGGATTTTAAAGATAAGTATATTTTCAGATAAACAGCATTTTTTAAAGTCTCTATATGAATAGAAATGTAAGAGCTTCTAATTTTCTACAGACTGACATGGTTCACAGTGGTAGAAAGAGTATCATATAAGGGTAGAATACTTGCCCTAAACAGGCACACACCATTCATAGACTTTCTGGTTAGCTGCTATAACTGGATTTCACATCTCAAGATGGGTTAAAGGTGGAGTGCCTAAATTGATATGTCTTAAAAAAGTAGTGAAAAAAGGAATTCAAACATGAGAAAAATTGTAAATATTTATGCCTATTTCAAAAGTGCTAACCCATACGTTTGTATTTTTATAGAAAAGCCTAGACAATAAAAAGTGAACAAGGAAAATAAGTGTCTCTGATCAGAAGTATCATAAGACATCATGAGTATCTCTGAAAGAGATTTACTGTGTAATTAGTATATTCTACCACACAAGATAGATATGGAGTACAAAATCAGTAACAGTAGAAATTGAATATCAACAAGGAAAAAGAAAGTACCTGCCCCATTCCCCTGGGAAGTAAAATGTCAGTGTCTTGTTTTGCAGGGTGCAACTGTTGCCTTTTGCATAATTTGCTGAAAATGTACCTTGAGAATAAATCTCTGAGGTTTCCTTTTGGGAGCTTTTATGTTGCTTTTAGCAACTTGTGAGTGAAGGTCTCTGAAGCATGAAGTTATATGCAGTATATTTACCTTCAGTAATACAGCCTGTATAGATCAATTTTTTTTTCTTTCTCTCCTCCACACAGGATGATATCTGTGAGATAATGAACTTTCTATTCTTGTGACAAAACAAAGTGACAGTCCTATTTAAAAAGAACATGCTAAGCATGCCATACAACTAAGCTTGTGAATGAGGCAGCACCAACACAAAATCAATCCTGATTCATCCACCAAAGGGAATCACCCTAATCTTACCAAATAAGGATGCTTACAAAGCACCTGGACTGAAGTAGAAAAGCAACTAAACAAAACTCAGCTGGTTTCCTGACTTCTGCCGCTGGGCATGAGTCACCCATCAACATCTGTGCAAGAGCAGATGGGCTCAGCCCCAGCCAGAGGGTGATCAGGCTGATCTGCCAGATCCCCAAAGTACCATAATCCTTGAGACCTCCTGGGAGGATGCGTCATTCGCCCAAAGAGCCTGAATCACACAAAGTGCCGCTCTCCAGCCGAGCAGCTGCTCAGGGCTCACGCACGGCGCTCGCCGCCTTCCCTGCCAGAGTTATCCTGTGGGAAACACCTCAGCTGAGCTGGGAGCCCTGTCACCTTCCTGAGAACCCTCTGCTCCATCTGCAGTCAGGACTTTCCTGTTCCAGGAGCTGGGGTATGAATGTTTCAGCCTGGAGAGGTCAGGGGACCCATATTCTTCCCTTCCAAAATGACTGCCTGACTATGGGTGGTGCTATTTCCTTCACCTAACAGGAGAGCCCTGCTCAGCAAGGCATTTACCCTCAAAGCAGGGACTGCAGGATCTGGTTTCGAGTGTGCAGAGATGTGTAATGAGCTGCTGACCTCAAACACCTACGCCCTGCAAGGTGTGATGTTTCAGCTGTTTCTACGGGCAGCCCTAGATGCATTCCCACACGAACAGCCCTCTGTGGGGAACTCTCTAAGGCACCAGGCTGCTCCTCTCACTGAACTCAGAAACCAGGAAGGACCTCTTTACTATCTTAACATCTCTCTGACAGCAAAGCATGAAATATCTTAGTTTCCAGACTAAAGTTAACCTATAGGTATTTCTCACTGATATTCAAGTTCTTAAACCACAAACACTTTAAATAGCAAGTGTCCAAGGATTTGTGCCATTTTTCAGGACACCAGAAGGACATTGATGCTGTCATTCCTGGAGCATGTACCACTTGTGTACTCAGCCCTCCTGACAAAAGAAGCAGGTTCAGCATGAGATGTGGTCAGAAACAGGTTTGGTTTGTTGTCCTGCTCAAAGATGTGGTGAGCAAGAGATAGCCCTGTGCAGCCCCAATAACACCACTTACATACCTTTGCATATCTTTGCCTGTTGTCTTGACCTCTGTGCTCTTGCCCTCCTTTTATCACCTCTGACCTTTCAACAACTCAATAACCACAATTATTTCTTCTGCCTTAATCCCAGTTTGGCTGCACGAAATTTGGTGTATGTACCTAAATTTGGTGGGTTTGATACCATTATCTAGACATTCCTGGTTTTCTATGATGTTTCTGATCTGGTTACACAGAGAGGGCTAGCTTTGCACAAATTGTGCCCAAAAGGTCACCCATGTTTCCCTCCAATTCTGCAGACATTTCTTAAGCAACTCTCCCTTAAACATCTGTGAAACCCAACCTCCCTTCACCATGCTATCTCTAACCTTTGTCAGATTCATGCACTGATACCAGTCACATCCAGAAAGTCCAGCTATGTCTTGCCCAATGGATTCTCACATCCCTTGCAGTTATCTTCTCCTAGGGTCAGGACCCCATCACCTGTCATAATGGAGATGCTCCTTGGCCTGCACACAGGTGCCAGGTGAAGCTGAATTGATTCAGCCAAACGAGAAAGAGGATGAACTGGTTCTACATGCAGGAAGAATAGAGAAGTTCAGATGTGGAGCATCTACACAGTCTTTTTCCATGTGCAAATCTGCAGCCTAAAGGAAGAAGACTCAGACTTTTATTACAACTTTTATATAATATGAGCTGTCTAAAATTTATGTAACAAAGCATCTGCATTTTCTTCTGCACTCAATTCAGAAAAGCAACAAACAAACAAAGGAAGTTAGAAGTTTTTCCCTTGACAGATCAATTTTTTTTCTCTGCAAGTTGCAGAGAGTTCTTTGTAAAGCAATGCTGCCCATTATATCAATTTCATCCGCTGATTTTGTCACTCTCTTTGTTGTTTTTCTCTTCCTACCACCATGTGAAAATGTTAGATGAGTTTGAAAAAATATACAATTGGAACCAAAATCTTGGGCATTAATCTGCATTCCTTTTTTCCAGCACTGAAGAAAAAGAGAAGTGCAAGGGAAGTGATGGTTGTTTACTAGCTTTGACTGACAGAGCTATTGCCTTCTTGCAGTTTTGTAGGTGAAGTCATCATACTGAGTATAATTTTTGGGACAGATGGTGGAATTGGGACAGACAACAAGGAACAGATGGCCAGTGAGAAGTACCAGAATAAAAACATGTGGTTTGGAGCTAGACAGTTTACTCCTCTCACAATAAACAGTTCAAGTGTTAATCTATTTAATTCAAAATTTAGATTTTTTATGAATGTCTTATAAAATCTTCTGTTAGTATCACCCAGACATTTGGGAGCAGAATTGTGTCCTCAGAGATATGTATTCTAACTTACTAGGGGAAAATTAAAATTATGTTGATTTTTTTCTATTTTTTTTTTAAATTAAAATACTAGTTGAAAGTGGTGAAAAATGTTGAAGGATAGGTATTGATTTTTTTCAGGGGTACACTGAAAACTTTAAAATATGTTTTAAAATACTCTTCACTGGTTTTAAAATACTCTTCCCACTTGTTCTGCTACACAAGACTAGTTTTATAGCTAAAGGAGAAGAGGTACTTGTCTCCTCAAGATACTCGACCTTGAAAGGTCACCTTCATTTACTTCTGAGTCTGAGACCTTCAGCAATAAAGGACAAATCTCAAATCCAGCCTTATCCATTTCAGATCAGTTAGGGCACTATATAAAGAATGCAATCAGCATGCATTAGAGTGGAATCACTATGTCACTCAGGTACAAATTTGGAAGGTATTTTGTGATTGGTGCATCTCAATGAACTTGGTACTAAAGCAGTATGGGATGAGATAAGATGTGCATGGGCCAGAATAAAAGCTCTTTTTCAAAGAGGATGTTAAACAATCCTTTTACAAATACAAATTCTGTAAAATCACACTGATTTTCATGAGTTAAATTTATGTGTTCATTTAAATATCAGTGATTCCTCAGTAGTTCTGGTCACTGAAGTTTAAGTAAGTAATCACTAACATTTTTATTTTTATTTTTACTTTTGACCTGAGAGGTCTTTGAGAATCTCTAGCAGAGAAAGCTGCAGAGAGTAATAATATGTTTTCCAAAGTTCTCAGTCCTCTGTATTCTTATAAAACAAATTTCATAAAACTTAGCTTTGATCTTATTTGCACTGCTACTAGCATACTTTATCTGTTCCAGTTGACTTATTGGTGTTTAGTGTAGATTACATAATCAGAGTCAGAAATGGTGTGTTCAAATGGTACAACCAACTTCTGATTATTCATTTTAATGGAATAACCCGGGGATTCATTCAAAACACAATTAGTTGAAGAGAACTGGAGGGAAAAAAACCCGAAAAAGTAGCATAGCTAAATTTACCAACTCTCAGGCAAAAGGGAAGAAACATAATAAATGCTACCAAGGTTATTATTTCAAGCAGCAGCTGCTTCCTTATGAACTTCCCCTGAGCTTAGCAGAGTTGGTTAGAGCATGGTTTTAACAAGACAAAGGTCATGGGTTTAATTTCTGTATGGGCCATTCATGTAAAAATTTGGCTTGATGATCCTTGTGGGTCTCTTTGAACAGAGAATATTCTGTGAAAGCTGTGTTCTGCACACAGAAGACAAAAATTGCAGTTGTGTTGCTGGAACTAGCTCAGGCTCTGGGTGCTACGATACTGGCAGATTTTTGGTTTTGGTTTCAATTTAGGTTCCACAAATGCTGATCCTCTTCTGCAAACTGCCTTAAATCCTTTTTTCAATATGTGGTCCATTTTATAAAAGACTGATTCTGCCTCTCTGATTCAATAACAGTATGTGTTATGTAATGAAATACCTGCTTATGATAACACCAGTGAAATGTGAAAAGGTTTGCAGAACAAAACTTCCATGTTATATAAGCCCAAAGCTATGTAAGAAATTCAACCTTCACAAATTGAGAATCCTCATTTGAGATCTAAAAACCAGCACAGCAGATTCTCTTATGTGATATCACAGCAAGGAGACAAGTTCTAGACAAACTAATGGTTCTGTACATAAATATATGGTCTTTGGCTGAGAACTGATGAAGAAGATGTGGCCTCTACCTGAATCATCCCCTCTCAGTATTAGCCAACTCTTTTCCCTCATTTTTCTCCAGCTGGCATCCTTCTAAAGAGTGCTCAAACAGCAACTGTTGCCAGATTGCAATTTCTGTGCCTCCAAAACTTTCTCAAAGTCTCCAGATGTCATGGACACATTTTCTACACAGGAATTACAAACTTCCTCCCCATAGTGCATTGAATCCTGTCTGAATTCTCCTTGATGTGCACCCAGGATAACTAAAGCAGGTACATCTGAACAGTGGGAGGAGGCAAGCTGGGTAGGACAGGGGTGATTTCTGTAAATCCATTGTTCTACATGATTCCACAGCAGGCAGGTAACATGAGGCAGTTAACACTGTTTGTACAACCTGCCTAGAAGAACCCCTTTCTCACCACTAAAAATAGACACAAGTGGTCCTTCTATTCCAGCTGCAGGGAAACTGTGATTATGCCAGCTAACCTGTGTACAGAGTATATTTTACTGAGGAGTCTGAATGGATGCCAATTACTCCCAACTTTAATCATGAGGTAGAGGAATATTATTATTATTTTGCATATGGACAACTGAGAAAATAAATTGAATGTTCAAGGCTACTAAGAATGGAAATAGGCTAGATTAAAGCATTACTTAAAATATTTGAGCATTTACCCGTTATTCCATGATGTCTAGATTGAGTTTGATGTGATTATTTCTATTAGAAAGCTCTCTTTTAAATCAATGGGAAGTTTCAAACATAAGAAGAAATATTTGCTGCCTTCAGACTATCAGGTTACACAGTTGATTGAGCTGTTGAAAATTTAGCTAAATAAGTAAGTATTAGTAGTTGTCCTGCCCTTAGAGGGCATACAGGACAGTTTATTTTCTCTGCTACAGCACCTTTTAGAATGTGTTAACTCTGCCAACACTTGTGTCTTTTCTGCTACGTCAACATGTGTCAGTCTGATCTAAAGCTTTCTCATGAGTTAGCTACTCACACAGTATTTGTTAAATTGATTTTATCTGTATTCAACATCCATGTTAAACATCATTCCATACTGAGGGCATCTCAATAACAGCACAGCAAAAATGTCTTAATATTATTTAAGAAACTCTTCACCTTCAGGATGTATTGATTCATATCTGATTTTTATATTCAGATGGGAAGACAGGAATCAACTCTTTCAAATCATCCCCAAAACCTCTCTCAGATTATCCAAAGCAAATTTATCCAAATTAACCAAAATTATCTAGGCAAAAAGTTCCCATATGGGAACAGACCCCACATATGCAAAAAAAAAGGCCAAAACTGACAGTGAGGTTGTAACACTATCTGTTGTTGTTTTTTGGTTCTACCTTCTCTAACTCATACAAACTCTTCAAAGTTTTCTTGCCTGAATTCTCTCATAACACTGGCTTGTTGCTGAACTTTACTTCTTAGCACTTCTCTGTACTGAAGCTTCATTTTAAACCTCTTTGCACTTAGGTCATCCTGCCCCCACGTTAATCATAGCAATGATCAAGGCCACCAACTAAAGCAGAAAATGCGGGCACCCTGTGCCTTCCCAAACAGAAAACCTTTACTCACTCATGAGACAGTCCCAGTCAAGCCAAACACCATTACTTAATGAGGCAAACTCAACTCCAAGAAATTAAACTTCTATTCATTGTTTCTTTTGGTTTTTTGGGTCCCTACAAACTTCTTCAGTATCTTAATCCCATGGAGGAACATCTCATCTCCACTTTGATCCATTTTCCTGAAAAAAGAGTTAAGTGGTATAATGTTCATACATATAAAATCTTTTTAAAATGTTATTTAAAAGAGAGATGTGTGTAATTACTCAACATCACTAATTTCCTCTTTATTACACTTCTCTCATGGGTAAGAACATGCAAAATAAAGCCAGAGTGTGAAAGAGGTTTTAGTCTCTTGAGAATAGCTGTTGATAACAGCTACAAAATGAGAACTCAAAAAAAAAAAAAAAAGCTACCATATGTGCTGATAGAGCACAAGAAAGATTTATTGGGAGCTAGTTACACAAACTGAATAAGAGGGCTTTTGTCTGGTCTGACAGCTAATTGACATGAATTAGATTACGAGATAGCAGCCTCAAAACCTCTACAGCCAGAACTGCTAACAGAAATACCATTAGAGGAAAGTGGCACAGACAAACGGGACTGGGGGGGGGGGAGGGGGGGGGGGAAAGAGAAAAAAAAAAGAAAAAAAAGAAAAAAAAAGTGTTACTTTGTGTCTAACAGCTTTTAAAAAGCCAACATCACTCTTGCTGAGTGGAATCCTGTCCAAAAATGCAGTGAACAAGTTTGTCACGGGAAAACATGAGAATTATTTACATCTGTGGTACTGCCAGGGCTGGCCAAATTCCTCTCTACACGGCCTGAGCTGCATTTGCAGAAAGAAGCAGAGTTTTCAACCATCCTAAAAACAGGGTCAGATGAGGTCACAGTGACAAACACACGTGAGTGTGGGGTGTCACAGCTCTCTGCCACTGCAGGGCACAGACTGCAGAGCACACAGTGGCCCTGGGGTGGGACTGAACCTGCCTTTGCTTTCGTGTAATTCCAAAGGGGAGAAATTTTCATCTCCGGAAACAAATGCATAATTTATCATCCATACCTTCATATTGTAACAGAAGGAATTAACCCAGATGGAAACCATACCTGTGAGACACTCAATATTTTAATCTATATTAAAAATATATGCTTTGCCTAGAAGACACAGAACAGGCTTGGTAGTAGTGTTGTTTGTTTTGGTAAGATTTACATATTTTATAAAGCTTGATATGAATTTCAAATGTCTTGAAATTCTTCAACAGTAGTTCTTGATCTCAGTGTTCAACAGTGCTCTGCTTTCTAGTATTTTATGAGAACTGATTTTATGAAGTTGAGCTTCACTGGGTTGATTGCAATATTCAAAATTACATGGTTCAGAAGCAGCAAGGTACTCAAACACTAATGCTAAAGGCTTAGTTTTGCCTTATAGATTGGGGTATACGGTGAAACATGACCTGAAGTGTGTCTAAGAAACCATAGTCTTTTTCCCTCCCCGTTTTCTTCAGCATTTTAGACAGCTTTCAGAAATATTGTAACTTCTCCTGTTTAAGGAATAAACAATCAAAGCACCTTGAAAACAGAGAGGATCTTTTTTTCTCAAAATATAACCTGAAAAACTCTGAAGCAAATAAAACACAGAGCACAAAAGCTGCCTTTCTCTTCATCTATCCTGCTGCCCTACTTCACACGTGTTCCCTCAAGTGAGATGGGAATAAAGTTGCAGCTGGAATCTACAGAATCAACAGTGGTGAATTGTTGGGATTTACCACATACTTCAATAGGAGCAGAATATTTTTCTGACTGAAGACTTTGAAAGTCCAAAAAAGTTTACTTACCCAAACTGAGAAAAATATGGGGCCAGAAAATAAAGAGGATTTTTTTCACCAGAAGATGCTTTTATGTAAATGAATCAAACTAAATCTATTTTTACTGAAAACCAAACTCACAAGGAAGAAAGGTTCACAGCATATGCCATCTTTGACACTTTTAAATTGATTTCTTGATGTGAACATGTTGTATCAGGACAATTCTGTTGATACTGGCTCTTATTAGTGTTTTTTTGTTTAGTCTTGTTTTTGTAAACCAGAAATCAATTGCACATAGATAAGACAAAGGCACAGAGCAAATTAAATACATTTTTTGTTATGCTTTTACAACAAAGTTGGTCTTGGCATGCTAATTCCAGTTAAAGTATGAATAAATATACGTCATCTATTTTTGGACTTGAGTTGTGCTAAGATCCAATTTTTAATCAGAGCTCAGCCTCTACTATACAGATGGGATCTTATAACTTTCATCTTTTGTGTTATGGGTTCCCCCATAATCATTGAGGGGCAGGGAACTCAGAGCAGAATATGTTTCATGCAACCTCTTATTCTCTCGTCATCAAGAGCTGTTGAAGCATTCCAGCAGTGCAACTAGAGCAGAAACTGTTTGGAGAGGAAACAAGAAAGAAAACAAGGAAAATGTGAAAAACAAGAACAATTTCAATCTATTTCCCATCAGGATTTATCCACAGCAGTTGGTTCACTTTCACTGGGTGGTGCTCAGGCCAAGATGTGCTGCAGCCCTGTGTATCCCCATCCCTGCAGGACTCTCCTCCCCAGCTGCTTTCTGGTTCCCTCCCAGGTGGGCAATAGTAGGGGAAGTTTTTCTTGGCTGCTGAAGATAGCTGCAGACTGTAAGATGCCTAAATTTTGCTTCCATGTTCACTAGCATGGTACAGCAGTTAAATGATCATGGCATCCATAAAAAGCTACCAGTAAAAGGTTGTGCTAAGGAGGGAGAGGAAGAGAACATTCCCACAAATGTTAAAGGAAGGTACAGAACAGCAACCAAGGGAGTCAAGTGTCTTGCATGGTGAAAGAAAATTACTGGGAAGTGTCCAGTATGTGGACCTACAAAGCTATAAGAAACTGAGATGGGCATACAGCATTTCCCTGGAATATTCAAAGAACCATCCCCAGAGAACTGAAATTATGCAGAAGAGCAGCTTCCTTGGGGGAGTCCAAGCAAAGCCAGCCTAGCAGCCTAGCTGGTCCTTTGAAGACACCATCCCACAGCTGAGGTTTCAGAGTATTCATTAGAGTCCCACTGCCAGCTATGTGGTACAGCCCCAGCATGGAACTTGCACCTGGATCCAGCCCCAAAATCCAGGATTTACAAGTTGGACATGTTTGTGGAGTGCCTGTAATCAGACAAAAGACAAATCTGTGGCTAAGCTGGTATTCAGGGGCTCACAAATTCTGAATTCTCCCCCAGCCTTCTCATTTGATCTTGAGCAATTCAATTAATCAGTCTGTCCTCTGGTTCCACAGTAAACTTTGAAAGATTTTTTATTTTCTTTTTACTCTGTTTGCCTGACCTTTCAGAGCCCAAGGTCTTCAGGGTGCTCTTCAGATGTTTCCCACTGCAGGTATGTGGTGTCCTCATATACAGGAGAGTGACTGAGGCTTTCAGGCATCATTGTACCATAAATATCTGATAGTTGCTGAAACCTAAAAGATCACACTGAAAGCAGAGCTAAGATGGCATAAGTTAAAGGCCAAGAAGCTTTTCCAGAGAAGTAAATATTCCAGAAGATATATAACTTGTTTTTTCTTAAACTAAATATTATCTCTTTCTAGGTTTGAGGGGCTTAAATGTGGGTTCTAAAAAATTTCAATATTTACAGACAGACTGCCTGAGAGTGAGGTAAAATGCATGTACACAGAGGTCCTTCAAACATTATCCTTCAATAATATCTCTACTAAATTATCATCTGGAAACCTGCAAATAAAGTCAGGGCTTGGCAAAGCTGTGTACAAGACTTTGTAACAAGGACATTCTTGTATGTCAAAAGGGAAGCACTTCTGTGTCTGTGCTGTTTATCAAGGCCTTTTAGAACTTGTGATAACTCCAGCAGAATGGAGCTCTTCTTATCTCCTGATTCAAAGAGGTTTTTATTGCAGACTCAGCAGTGGGAGCTGAGCACTCTCTTTTTATTCACCAGAGAACAAGGGGCGAGACACAAACTCATGTTCAAATATTCTAGACAGTTACACTTAAAAGTAGGAAAGAAATTCCCTGCACATGCTGTGGCTTTCATTGGTTATAAATATTTCCAGGGGTCTCTGAGTCTAACTGTGAAGTACAAAAAGGATCTCACACAGCATTTTAACACCTCTACAAATGAAAGAGGCATGTATTCCCTCTCCTGCTGCTTTTTCTTATTAAGTTTTTTTATCTATTTTGCCTTTACCACTATGAAGCTCTCAGATAATTTCCCCTGAAAACTACTCTTCTCTGAGGGCTAGTATAAATATGAGTAGTCCAATGTTTTATTTCTGAGATTTTTCAGTATCACAGTAGCTCACAGGAGCATCTAGATATCACAGCAAAGCTGGATATGATGCTTCAAGCACTTGGAATTATTTTTGCCTCTAATTGCACTTCTCTGTATTAAATCATTTGAGGTTGTCCATAAACACCCAAGTGTTTAAATCAGATTATTCACTTCCTATGCCTTCCTTGGTGCTGACAAAGAATTTCACATGTACCACACACTAAGATTACAGCATTCCCTCACCTAGTTTATGGAAATTATATCACTGTTCAAAGCCCTAGACCAAGCCCCATTGGGTTTGCAAATTTAGCCACAACTCAATGAATTGAGAATCCTTTTGCTCAGAGGCAAAAAACTCCAGGGACTCCTTACTAAAAGGTCAATAGTCCTGGCTTTGATTTGTGCCCTCTACAGTTGTACACAAGTGAAGAAGGAAGAAAAAGCAAATGAAGGAAGACAGCACTGAGAAAAGATGAAACTCCATCAGTTGAAATTCATCTTAATTCTCTTCTGACAGGATTGAACTGTCAATACTAGGGAATTACCTCAATAATTAGTCCAATCTTGTCCAAGAAAATTTAAGAATCAAGGACTTAGAGTTGGAAATTTAACTTTTTTTTTTTTTTTCCCTAGACATGGTTAGTTTATGTAAATCTGCATCATTTTCTATAAATCCTTACATAAAATTTAAAGGAAATAATCTGTGCTACCATATCTATGACCTATTTTTATGTTCTTAATGCATCTTAATAAAAAGCAGGTACAGCAGAGGAGAGATTGGACCTACTGGGCTCTTCAAGGACTGCAAATTCTTCATTTAAGATTTTATCTTTTCATGAAAACAGTACTCATTGTTCTTTCTGAGCTGTCCTGGTCAAGAACAGGAGGTGGCAGGAAATCATCAGGCAAAGGATACATATGGGTCACAGGCGGTATTTTTAACTATTATTTTAAAATACTTTGAAATATTTTGAAAATATTTTGGGGAGCTGAAGTACAATTGGGTGCAAGATTTTCTAGGCTGACAGATAGCAGCCTGCTCCTTCCCCCTTTCCATTTAGGCAGTGACAACCATCTCCTTAAATCATTATTCACTCTAGCCTGTTTTCTCTGTCAGCATCGAAAGCCTCCTCTTTGCTCAATTTTCCTCTGTAGAACTTCCTATTATCACATCACTAATACAAGATCAGTGACAGCCATAACTTCCAAATACTGCTGTGAATATCACTTCTTTTTCTGTTTAATCCTGCTATGGAAAATAATACACTGTGGCCATTTTAATACATATCTTTGTGGTCAAACTGTGTCTTTCAAAAGGATCATCAAATTATTCATTGCCAATGTATTTTATAACAAAATTCCTATATTCTGGAATAGTGTATAGACCTATGGAATTTTGTGAAGACTGAATAATTATACCAATAATTACCAACAATTCTACCAAGCAAATAATAATTATCCCTATAACTATATAATAACTGTAACTATTGCATTGAAAATGCAATCTGTAGGTTATGAGGCAAAATTTACCTCTTTGTTTACCATGATTGTTTCTAACTGTTGTCTCTATTGTGTGACCCTTTCTTCATCCCATTCAGATAATTCAGACTGTTACACTACAGAAAAGATAGGTACAAAATCTTCCAAGGTACTATGATTTCTCCAGATGCAAAATTCTTCTTGTTAAGAAACTAGATCTGTAGATACCTGCATGAACAAATCTATACTTGCATGAAGATCTTACAGAGGAGAAGAAGGAGGCATGGATGTGGTATAATCATTGCAATAGGCCCAAATATTTCAGAAAAACTCTCTGCTTCATCTACCCAGCCTTCCTTTGAAGCTGTATGTTTACAAGTACAGGAGGATTTCATTTCTTAGTCAAGATTCCAAAATACCCTTTTGGAAGCACACACCATAGTGCCTGTGGAGGCAAAAATCTGACTCTGCTACTTGGTAGAGGTTTGGGACATCAAACTAGGATGGGTTGGAAATTGTGCCATAAACTTCAGGGACAATCATGACAAAAGGGTTGGAGAGGAACCTGCCTGGGTTTTCTAACATATTTTGTGGACCTGCAGTGGTGAAGAATAATGATGCCTTTAAACTGCTGAACATCATTAATTCCAACCTTGAAATAACTAGAATGAACAAACAAGGAATCACAAAGGGATACTTCCTTAGTACTTCAAAGAGTAGAACAAGACAGACAACCTTAGTGTGAGCAAAGCTCATGACAAGTCCCTGGAATTCTCCTTTCTCAGGGATGCATCCTGCATTGCAGCACAAGTGCAATCTCTGGCTGGGATCCTCTGCACTTTGTTGTTCTACAAATACAATTATTTGCATAAAAGAAGGTGCTCTCTGGATAGGTCAGCAAACATTATCAGAGCCATCACAAAAAAGGAAAGTGTTTAAAGTGGATGACAGCTCCAGTGGCCAGACTGTGCAACTATTTGAACAGTGTCCCTAGTTTTAGCATATGCATCACATTTGTTGCTGCCCCCAGATTTGAAGTGTACCATCACTCCATAGCCTGAATCCCAAGTGTGGAAAAATCAGTTATAATCTGTCCTACATATTCCTTTCTGCCAGTCAGTCAGCTGCAAGAAGACTCCAGGAGAAGGACAAGACTGCTGCAATACCCCTCACAGGGCACATTTTTGTCACCTTGGTAGATAAATCAGTGCACAGGATAATGTACCAATTGCCCCTGAGCAATGTGAGAGTGATGGATAAACACCAGCAAATCCCATGACTCACTTCCCTGAAGCAGGGAAGAAAAGGGTAAGGAGCCCTTTAGAGAAGGGCCTAGGCCTGTATTTCAGGACTATCATATCTCTTTCAGAAATCAAGATGCATATCTTCCCCACAAGCCTGCAGAAGTGCCTACCCTCACAGATGAGAATCTCCCTGCCCCACTGAGCCTGCATGGCCCCTGAAAGGAGCACAGTCTGTGCAGGACTTGGCCATTGCCACATCAAAGGGTGAATAGACTCACACATGCATATTTATATGCTTCCAACCCTTCAGAACTATTTACATTTCCAAGCCTCTATAAAAGTAATAGTTTTACACTGGCTGTGCATAAATGACAATAATAAACAAATAGTCATTTCTATCACTTTGTGTTTTAAAATATAAAATATAGCACACAAACAATGTGCCTGGTAGAACTTTCAAAGATTACTACCAGCATATCTTTTACATTCTTCAAGCAAGATGTGAAAATCATGTGGAAGCTTTAAAAGCTCACATTGAATTACTTGATTTATATTCTTCCACATACATTAATTTTTAGTACCATGCAAATATTTCTATTGGCACAGTATGCTCTGCTCTGGAGAATTTAACTGGATTCACAAATTGTTACAATATCCCTCTGTTAATTTACTTCTTTCACAGTATATATTAATGGTTGACTATCTAGTAAGAAAAGATAAAATCTTAGCTTGGAAATTAGATAAAGGTCTCTAGTCATAGCCATTACGACATTGAAATACTGAAAAAACTTCAGATAGGTTTTTCACTCTTTACTATTCACAGACTTTCATCAGATTTTATGGAGGGTATTATGCTCATATAGTGACATTGGCTGAAAAGCATGAGTCTGGACTCAATGATCCAAATAGATCCCTTCTGCATCTATGTTCCAGTAAAAATACTGTGAAATTAACAATAGCAGCAAAAAAAAGCAAGGTTGAAGAGATCTGTCTTTTTTTACTGAATATAAGACTCCTTACAAAAGACTAAACATTCTGAGGCAAACATTGTTGAGTTTTACAATTCTTGGTTTCAGGGAAAATAGAATTTAAGATATTTTATAAAATAGCAGCCTTTTTCTCCAAGCAAGGAATAAACAGGCAATGCTTGTTAAAACATTTTTTTTCAACATAACAAAGTTTTTGCCCTTTTGGTTTAGTTTAATTTTTGTTCTTTCTACCAAACAGGATGAGCTCAAAGCAGTCAAGCATATTTAAAGGTTAAAACACCCTTGAAAGGCTACCCTGTTCTTGCTTAAAATCTCCTCCCACAACTCACAAGTCCAGTCTCTCAGCCTCTTTAGTATTGGCTTTAGATGCCCAGGACCTCTGCATATTCCTTTTAAGTTTCTGGAGGGGAAAATGAAAATGTGAGAAAGGAACCAGGCTATGGGGAAGCTTGCAAACAGACAGGTTTTTTTCCAAGTATTTATTTTTCTCATCTTGAGGCCTCCAGGTATGTTTGATTTAAGGCACTGAAAGAGCAATCATTCCAGTGAGTACAAACATTTTCACCAAGCAAACAAGCACAAGGATTAGAACATTAGAACCCTAAAAGCTCATGTTGCATCACAGTTGATGTTAGCCAAAATTTTCCTGCTAACCCTGCAGCCCAAAGTCAGCTGAACAATCTCACAGATATTTTTGTGACATTTTACTAGCAGCTCTGATTCATAAAAGGATCTCATTAGAAACTGGGTGCTGATTTCTAGTGATAACTTTTGCTAGGTTGAGAGACATCTGCAAATATTATCTATTGACTTATTTTTGTACAAAACCTGCTCTGCATACACACATGGTTTGTTCAAATAAAAGCTATTGAGACATGTATTCAGATCTTGGTTGCAGAATTGTGCAAGTGGCTTTTTAAAGGCTAAATAAAGGTCTTTGCATATAGTGGGCACATGAATATGTCCTGAGGGACTGCATGATGTGTTTTAGCAACACCACTCCAAGAAAAGGCAACAGTAGCCTACAGCCAAAACCCCTTTGAATAATTTATCTGAAAGATCATTGAGAAAAATGAGTGGGAAGCATGTGAAAAAAAAATCCCATAAAAGCTCCCTGTTAAGGGAATGAAAGCAGAGTTGTTTCAGGAGCAAAAATGACACTGGTGCCCTCCAGTAACATGGAAGACATTGAAACCCATGGTCCACAATGTCAAAAATATTTAATATATTTTGGTTTTATTTTATAAGGAAGAGACTTTTCAGAGGTTTGGTACACCAAACTCTTACACAGAAACACAGGCAGGAGTCCTTCACTTTTCAGTGATGTTAAAAGTTAGCAGGATGGTTTTATTAAACATCAGGCTCCCCAAACCTTTACACCCTGGGTTGCCTTCTTCATCCCACAGTCTTTATCAATTAACTCCAGCTCTTTAATGTTTCAGTATTACTGCCAGGGAAGCAGCAAATTATGCAAAATCCAACCCAATGTAATATTTTTTTTTAATTCCCAGCTATTGTCAGCTAAAGCTGTGCAAAACCTATTGTAAAATATCAAAGCCTTACACACTGATCCAGTACATTCCTATAAACTCAAAAATCTGGACCATTTTTAGAGAAAACACACCAAACCCTGGAGAACTTTGACCATCCCAGAGAGAGTCTGACAGAATAAAAACCAGGGAAGTCAGTAAAGGGATATCCAACAGAGATCTGAAAGACAGGAAAGATAACAGTGCCCCATTCTGTGGCTGCAGAGAAGGCAGGGTGCAGGACAGCCCAAATTACTCTGACTCCTGCCCAAAGCTGGAACAGTTCTCTGAACCTGAGAGACTTAGTGACAAACAGTTTGATAAGTCACCACCTTTTGTTATCACGTCTGATGATATGTCTTAAGAATGTGGCCAAAATCTCCACTCTCGAGTCACCATTGTCCCAGTGAGACTCTGGCCTCTTGGTGAATGCTTCAGAAAGAGCCACTGCTAATCTTTGTACTTTTTTCCTTGAAATTTCATTATTTTTGGACTTCTGTTACCACTAATATACAGACATACATGTATACAAATATGTACATGCATATGCATATATGTTTATATATATACACACATATATACATATGTATATTTCTATATATATTTTCACTAGTGGATCTTCATCCTGGCCTGCCAAAGAGTGGAGCAGAACAAGAACATTAGTGCTTGTATGAATGCTTGAAGTGTCTTTAAAATAGGAATCAACTACTTTACATTGTTGTTGGTCTTTTTTAATAGAGGGAATCTTCAACATTGTACATTTTCTATGAAAGTATTGCCCTTTTCACCCCACCTGAAAAATTTGGCTGCATGCTTAATAGTCCTAAGAAATTCAATTGAATTTTTTTAAGACTGACATCTTGCCCTCTTTTTCACGCTAAGAAAACAAACCAGAAAGAGTTTGGAGTATTACAAGCTGTATAAAAAAGATGCTTCTTAAGATACCCAAAAGCGAAAAAGAGTCTGGTCCAACAAAACATAGGCTCCAACAATGGAAAACTTTCAATATAATTAAGTGTTCTTTAAATTGTAATCTTTCTGTTTAGGGCAAGCTGAAATGATGCTTTGTCTCAAGGTTTGGGGTTTTTTAAGTAACTGGAAATGATGGTTAGAATTTTCATAGCAAGAGTTGAAGGACTGTGAAGATGTGAAAGCAGCAAAATATGTTTTCAATATGTTAAGACATTCCCCAAGGAAACTAGATAAGGGTGCAGTGTAAATCAAGCACAGATTGTTGGGTGATGAACAGCACAGACCTGTGCTTACTAAATGATGTTCTCAGTCATCTCAGTAACATTTGACTTATAAAAAGCAGCAGTGATTTGGTTAGAGCAGATATGCAACAGAAACAACATAGTTGGTGGTCCTATCTTTTGCAGACTTGCTTTAACACAGTCAAATAGAACAAAATCTGGTGATTTATTGTTGGAATACGTTTCACTCTCTGGGCTGGATGCCATGAAGTTAGGGTCAGGGCTCTGTGGGCTGCAATAAACATATCTCATGCAAACCAACAGGCACATCTTACTGCTAATTTTCACACACTATCCATTAGAGTCTCCTTGGTCCTACTCTACCCATTATTTTCTGAAAACCTGTTAAGAAAATAAAGATATTATCTACCAAAATGTCACACAGTTTTTTCACTTATGGTCAAAATGCATAGCTGGCCCTGAAAATCAGAACCATGTGAGAGTGAGCAGAAAATATGTCATTACACTCTTGGGTTTAAAATAATATGTCTAGCTAATATTTCACATCACAAACATCAGTGTCTTAAAATGTTGGGATGTACTCCTGTACTCCCTGTGAAAATTTGTCAGTGGAGAGTGGTGAGCCTGCTGCAGCCCTGACTGCTGTCCTGAGGTGAGGCAACACCTCAGAAAGAGGTGTTTTCTGAAAGAGGGAATGCATCCTGGGGTGTCACCAAAAGGGTCAGAATGACAGGTGAGAGAAAGCCCTAATTTCAAAGCATGACCATCAGCTCATAATGACTGGCTTTATAGTTGCCACGTTAAAAAAAACAAACCAAACAAACAAAAAACCATACAAATAAACAAACAAAAAACCCAAAACAAAACAACAAAAAAAACCCAACTCTGCCAGTAAGGAATCAATTAATAGCCTTCCAAACTAGGCTTCAAAATTCCACCATGCTAGATCTCCTGGGCTGGTAGATTAACTTAGTTCTGCCCTCTGAATCATTTTAGTGCCAAGATGAGATAAAGCAGTGATCTGCATTGCAGGAAACTCTGCATAAACTCTCCTTGCTGAGCACATCGAAACTACCCAGACTGCAACTCCAGAGTTTTGGCTAGAAATTCCTACTGCTCTATTTGCACTCTATAGTTCTTTATATTTATAGACTACAATTATAGCAGAGAGTAAGATGCTAGCCAGGGTTCCAGTTGCATTCCTTATTTGATAGGAAGTTAATATGATTACATTCAAATTATAGCAAAGCTAGGTGGGGAGTATTGGCAGCCTCCTGTAAAGCAGAACTGTAGCAAGTGACGTGAGTAAGAGGCTCAGGCTCCAAACAGCAATGATTTATCCAAATATTGTAATCAATTACCTGTATTCTGCAGTTCTCCAGCTACTCTGTCACAGATATCACCTGCTCTATCTTCAGAAATAATTAGCACCATCAATCACATTTGCTTAGAACACAAAAAGACTTAAGGAGCTGGAATTTTAACAAATGAAAAGGCTTTATATGCAAATCATATTAATATGTTTGAGCTTATAATTCCAGTACATTATTCACTGTAGTATCATTATTCCTTAATGTGTGTGAAAGAGCCATGGGAACCCACAAGCATCCTCTTTTCTTTGTTGTTTCTTAGGAGATGTCACACTGAAACCCTCTCCCACACCACTGTGCTCATTAGTTTGAGGAATACTGCAGCCAGAGGGAGTGTTGGGGCTGCTTCTTTAAGAAAAAGGCAACCCACACAAAAGGCAACCTGCAGCTCAGCAAGTAAACAGTGCTAACACACAGGGACTGCAAAGTAGATTAATTCCAGTCTATTCCTGGTACTTTGCTGGTGTGTGGTAGCAGCTAAGACTAAATACTTTCCATACCAGTGCTTTCATTAGAGAAAATATGTTATAGTTTAGGAATTCTCAAAAAAGATATTAGTTCCAAATTACCAGAGATAAAACATGGCTTGTGATTATAAAGACCAATGAACGAACATTGCACTTAGTCAAAACAGGATAAGATAAGGTAAATGTGGCACCTAAAATCAGGCCAAATTCAATCTTACTCACAGGCACTACTTTTGAACCTTGCACTTTTTTTCCTCCAAAACTCAGCATATTCACAATGGATCATTTTCCGAGAATTCAGCTGTTTTCTTCTCTTAGCTGGAAAAATTACCAGCAAGCATAATTTCCTGGATATTATTTGACAGACATTTTCAGCTATATTTTTGTCTTTGAATATTTGTAGACCTATGGAGCCATTACAAATATTTAATTTTTATTCTCTAAATGTTATTGACTAATCCATTAAAATTGGTCAGAAGCACTTTTCTCTCCTCCCTCTCCTGGGAAGTGTCCAGCCCATTCTGACAGGAGTGGTGTAATCTGCTACATCCTGAAATTTCTTTTCCATTAATAATATTATTAACCTTCACCTTTTCAAAGCATCTGGTGCTGCAAGAACTTCCAGAGAGCAGCCTTGACCTATTATCATGGTACTAGAAATTGTAAAATAAAGCAAAAGTAATGGAAAATACAGAGAAAAAACTAGTGAATTGCTTGACTTGTCTTCTTTATTTATGCAACATTCTTCTCAGAAGCATTTAATTATATTTTCTCTATGTTAGAAAAAATACACCAGCACCATAAATGAAACACCTTCTTGAGTAAGGAAAAATTGGTGTATGCAAGACAAGCTTGAGATATGCAAGTAAACATTATCAAAATCTTAAATTAATTTCAACTTAAAAGTTATTTTAGTTTTCATCTTTTAATGCTGTGACTAAAGAAATCATAGTACTAAATTTGAGAATGAAAAAATAGAGAAAGTAATAAGAAAAGTTGGTGGCAAAAAAATAACCTAAACATAAAATTTGAAATTGTTATGATTTTATATTTTTGACTGCACATAAAATTTTGAGCTCCATTAGAAGTAAAACTACTAGAGTAATGAATAAATTATTAAATACTAGTGTCAGTAAATGAAGCTAAGCAAGTATCTGGAAAGTGAAATAGCTTATGGGTTTGACTGCTAGATTTGTACAGCTGGTAGCATTTGAGAGTAAGTTTACTCATGTGCAATAAAAATCTTCTAATGAACTAAAATCTACACTGAAGAAACTCCAAATAATGACCCACAGTTGCTTTAAAATAACACCTCTCTCTCTAGACAGGTTTTTAAGACACTGATCAAATCACTGTAGATCTGCTAGGGTGCTTGGCACTTTCTCCTCTTGGACATTTCACACTGTAATAGGAGGAATATAAGCATGAGAGAAAAAAAACCCTCCCATATGAGAAGCAATGCATGACATGGATGAATCTGCACAAGTGTGTAGCATTATAGACTCCAGACTTGTTTAAAAAAGAGGAAAAGTATGCATCCTCAGCTACAAAAAAAGGAAAAATGACAATGATAATCAGGATCTAAATCACATTATGTATTGGCCTATACATACAGAGAGTTCAAAGATAAATATTTCAATTTGTTTTCTTTCTCTTTCAATTAGGCATTAAATGTCCACTTGGGAGTCTTGGAAAATTTGCTGCAGACAAAGGAAGCAGCTCCAAAATGAAAATGCAGTCTCCTTTCATGAGAGCTTTCAGTGTTCTCAAACAAATCCCTTGTCTGAGATAATTTGCCAGAAAAGTGTATTGGTTTTAGTATTATTCAGGCAGGATTCATAGAACATGTTTTATATCTGACATTAAAGTAAATTATGATAGAACATTAAGATTACATTATAACATTTTGGCTCTCTGACAGCTTAAGGCACCTGATCTGAATAACAATTCCTCTCGACTCTGAAACATGCTTTCCTTAAACTTCTAATAAATAATCTTTTGAGTGTTTCAAATTCACTGTTTCTAAAAATAAAAAAAGAAATCCAAACTTTGTTACCTGCATACTCCTGCAAAACAAGCATGAAACAGAACAAAGTGGAGTGGCTTTACTCAAAGAAATAGCTGTAGGAAATCACGAGTTTCCACCTCCCAAAGGTTGAGTGGCTGAAAAGGAAAGATTAATTATCCTTCAAAGGTGCCTGTTTCTATAAAGGGAGCCAAGGGTAACAAGCCTATACTTAACATGTAAATATCTGAAGGCAAGTAAGAAACACTTCTCCTGTGACAGATTTTAACCCTTTGTTGTAACTGCCTTTCTAGTGCGGCATGAAGGATTTTATGTAGGACAAGTCAAGCACAAGATACTTCAGTAAGAACACCCTTTCTCTATATTTTTGAAATAAATAAGTAATAAATGTAAAACCTTCCCCAATCTATTGCCAAGAAACTTAATAAAAGACTGTTTTAAATTGTCCAGGAAATGTGTGAACTCCTCCAAGACATCAAATCAAGCAAATATCTCATGGAAACACCATAAATTGTTCTAATCCTGGGTAGATGAACAATGAGCCTCCCTTCCAGCTTACTTTGCTTGTTTCCATGGTATAAAAAACACATAAAACATTAATTTTGCCAAACTTTCCAACACCTTTGGATTAAATAGGAACACTGTATTTTTGCTAGAGCAGATTTCCTCTCACCATACACAAATTTGTATCTATGTAGACCTCTTTCTACATGTCTTCTCCCATTAAATGTGTTCCCAGAGGATTTGCCTTCACAAGAAATTTTCTGGAGGAGAACCACCCCTGTTTCTATCACATTCACAGTCCCACATTTACCTAAAGCAGTAGAGACCATGCTCTCCACCTCCAACAGATATCTTTGTTGGTATTACAGAAAAAGAGTACACTTGTTTTATTTGTTCTTCCACTGTCTCCTTTGTCAGAAAAAATGGAAGCAAGACTGCCAATAACAATGATAGCATGCAACATTTCCTGTTCTATCTTCTAGAAGGGAGTGACACTTTCTAAAACTCTGTTGGAAGTGTATTTGTCTAAAGACTGAAACAAAAGATAAAACTGTGGGGTTTTGGTCCTTTAAAAAGATATATCATGCATACATGACTAAGAAAGTCAGAAATTACAAAGAAGATCTCTATGATAGCTCCCTTGACCACAATTGCCTGCTCTTGATAGTAGAATATAACACTAAATGTTCACCTCTGACAGACATAGATGGATCATTCCCCCTTGACAGAGGCTTTCCTTGGATTTCTACCTTCTTCAATGAGAGTTTCTTTCTCTGCTTGGTCTGTACAGGTGTAGAAGTCCTGAAGGCTGAAAAGGTATTTTGCAACTCTGTCTCCAATGGATGTGTTCAAGCATAGTCCAAGATCTCACTTTAGATACTGTCCCCATATACTTAGCAGATAGCAAAAATGATTACTAGCCTTTTTTTTTTTTTTTTTTTCTTTTTTTGGGAGCTGATAAGGTTATAAGGTTTTTCTAGCCCCATGGGGACATATTAAGTATCCATCTGTTTGTGGCGTGGCCTCTTCTCAAGTGGGAAATCCTTCAAATACAAACCTTCCTGAAGACATGGCACTTAAGACACAGTTTCACAGATTGCTACAGACAACAAGCTAAGAGCTACCAAAAACAATCTAATATTCTGGGATTAAGAAAGTATAAACAAAGAACTCTGAGGGTAGATCAAAGGGTTTTCTGGAAGAGTAAGCTCACACAGTGGGGAGGTCAAATCTGAATCATAGCAGTAGTCGTGCAGCTCTAGACCATGAAACAGGAGGAATCATAGGCAGGGTGAGTCAATACAGGGACTGGGAGATAAAAAGTGTGCACAGGTGGGTCAACACATACACACAACAACCGGACACTTCACTCAAGGAGAATATTGGTTTGCAAAAATAGAAGGGATAAGAGGGTGAGAAGAAGAGAAATTGGAAAGGGAGTGAGGAATTGGAAAGGAAGTGACATATCCAGGTCTATTCTGCTGTCTTCTGACACAAAACCTGGTCTCTATTCTTCTTCCCAAAGGTTCTGCTCAGGGAAAATGAAATTAAGAAAAACAAGATTCAGACACTAAACAGGAAATAACATGTTTTTCTCCATTCTATTCTGCCGTGCCCCTACTGTGTTTGTGTGTCTGTCTTTAAAAAACAACCTCCCACTGTAGGGGACTGATGATTCTTTTCTTGTGCTCTGGACTGTTGTGTCTTTCTTGTAGAGGGGTCCCTCAATACACAATGTCCCAAATAAGCCCATTTTCCATTGGATCAGGAATCCCACCAGTGCGAGAAGCAGATAGTGATGGATTTTTGCTCTGTTTTTTGTATGCCTGGGGTTTTGTTTGTTTGTTTCTTCTCTCTAAACAAAGTGTATTGGAACAGAAAAGAAGCAAAAGAAGCCCCAAGTACAAGTTTACTGTCTTCTAAAACTGATTCCTGACTACCCAGATCAGAACAATTTGTCTTTTAATTGCTATTGAACTTGCAACTTACTTTGAATTGTAAGTAAATAAATGATCATACAAACATTGCAGCTTCTTTTTATGAAGAAAGGGCAGGTGGATTGGATCACTTTTTTACTGGTCAAAATAAGGGGCAGCACAAATGCAAATGAAGACAGCACTGAAGTGAAGTCACAATTACTGTCCAAAAATCTCTGTTTTTCAGCTGCCATAAATCCCATTCAGCCAGATGTTATTTCTTTCTCATTGTCCTTAATAGCTGGCTTGTAAAAGAGAATTGTCTGGATTTGGGCTTTTTGATCTCTTCCTAAATAAACATTTCTGAATGACCATTTCGAGTGTTTTTGAGAAAGCTTGGAGTAAGCCAGCAGCTTCTTTGTCAAATCTGTTGTGGAGTTAACATGCAAGTACTTCTGCATATCAAAGCAAAAGGATTTGATGAAGAGTCCAGCTGTCGTGTTTCTCATGTCAAAAGTGTAATTTTCCTTTCAGCTTCTACAAAACAGCCTCAGTATTCCAATATCAAACTTCAAGTTTTGCACAAATTAATTTCTACCAATATGTTTTCCTTTGTTCATAACTATCGTTAATGAGTCTCGTTTTTCTTCACTGAAGATGAGGAAGCAGTGAAGTGACAAACTTCAAAACAAAGGCACCATTTTTATATGACACTTTATATGTTAGAAGAACTTGAAGAACTCTTTGGTTCAAAGCCAACCATTCAGAGATTGAGAAAAGCCAGAATGAAAACTGCCTGGACAAACTTAATCAGGCAATACAGGCTTTCATTACATGAATGCACGCAATCATTTTCTGTTCAGCCCCACTGTCCCTTGGGTACCGTGTTCTGCTCACTGCTGTGCATTATGCACAACCCAGTTTTAACTCCTTAGAAAGAATTTCCCTGGGGAATTGCTACATTGGTACCTTTTTCCTACTCAGTTCAGATTTCCTCCCTGTTATTAATCCCACTAGATTCTGCCCCCACTATGGGGGCAAGGTGGTTGTGAGAGACATTAATTTTATTTTCTGTCCCAGTATCCACACTCAAACAAAGTACTCATCTCCAGACTACACATCAGATATCATTTTCAAGAGGAGCATGGATTCAGTGGACCAGATGAAGGGAATATGCCCAAATATGCTATGGAAAACACATGTGCTAACTCCAGCTCTTCCTAGGAACAAGGAAGGAGCTGACTTCTGATAAGGAAGAATAGAATGCCGAGCTCTGAAAAGTCCCCAGCTGTGTGTAAATTGCAACATCTCAAAGGTGAATTGGGGCAGATAATAATGAGGTGTACATAAAAGACAAACTTCAAGCCTCATTAAAGCACAGAACAGTAAAACTTCCCAAATGGAAAGAAATGCCAGAATTATTATCTTACTATCAGACAAGCCTGAGTTTTTCCAAATATAAAATATAAAACACAACCTGAGGCAAAGTTATGACATGGAAAGTTTTAATCCTAGCTTGGAAAAATTAAAAGCAACTTTAAAAGAAAGGTTTAAAAGAGTTTGATGATGGGAAACATCAAGCAGTCTTATCCATAGATAATATTACTGAGTTTACTTGCCAAATGCAGACATCTCTTACAATACTTCTTTTGACCTCTTTTCTTATATGCAGGTGTTTTTATATAAAATTAAATTCAAATAAAACAGACATTTTAGTATGATCAGATCACTTCTGCACAATTTTCTAGCTCCTGATATGCTCTATACGTCCTACAAAAGTTCAGAATCCAGTAGATGCATTGATTTAGCACAAGTAACCATGTCAGTTTTTCACTTTTGAGTTAACCAGTCACATAATATAATTTATTTCTCCAGTGCTAGAAGGGTATTTAGAGATGTCTACAACAGTAAGGCAGATCTTCTTTGTAGTCCAACGACTGTGCAGCCTAGGTTGGCCCCAAATATTTTTTTCAGCAGGTAAAAATTCTGCCTAAGGAACCCATCTCAGCCCACACTTGTAACAGAAAGGAGAAAGTTCATTGGATCACCAACATGCGTGTTTATATCAAACATGTGGGTAATGGACCATTTGAAAACCTATCTGGCACTTCATTTGGAAAATCAAAACTGGCTGACATTGGGAAGAGGATTTAAAATCCCAGTAACTTCAGCAACAAACTTTGTTTCCATTTTTCTTTGGCTTATTGTATTTTCTGGCTTTTTTTCCTGTTTAGCCTATAAAACTTAGTGGGGTGTCAAGGTCAGGGATTTGTTAGTCACAATCAATTAGCATGTCAGACAACAATGAATGTCATACTGCTTGCTAGATGATGACTCAATCTCTTCACTATTCCCAGGCAAGCTTTCCCTTCTCACCACAGTTAGCTTCTGTAGCAGCCAAGTAATCTCATGGCCTTTTTGAGGTGTGAGGAGAAAATGTCAGAGGCATCCATAGCCATTTCTTGCTGCTAGCATAATTTCCAGAGAGAAAAGCAGAGCCTAAGAACACTAGATGCCACTGTCTCATGGCCATTAGTCAGGCAGGACATGCAGGGCTCTGTAAAAGCCCAAGGTGAATGGCAGGTCCACTCATTCAGCTTGTGACAAAATGCTGCAAAAGATTCACATTTCAGAGAAAACTTTCACAAGATGTGAATTGGAAAGCCTTCACAGCATAAAATCTGCAGACTGAGAGGACTCTTGTGGGGAAGAATGCAATGAACAGGAGACACTTTATTTTAAAGTGCAATGCTACTCAGCCAAAGCTTAGGAATTATGCTTTAAAAGAACATAAAGTAATGCTTGAATTTATTTGATATTATTTCTACACATCTCTATTTATATCAAGTCTTCTGCAGACACAAGTCTAAAATACTGCTGTTTTCTACAACCAAGTACCCTATAATTCAATTCAGCATGAAAAAAAGTGTTTTACTGGTGATGACCTACATTTTTGGAAGAAAAATGACTAAAGAAAATGGTAGGTTAAGAAAAATAGTGTTATGTCTTTCTTATTTGTCTAAAAGTTGTCTCAGTCATCTTTTGCTGAGTCAGCCTGGCTTCTATGAAAATAAGAACAAAAGGGCAAATTTGCAAATGGTTGCTTTTCAATGAAGCCAACACCAGCAGTAGGGTTCTAGACAGAAACTCACCAAGATCAAAGTTTAATTCCTACTTTTACTTTTTGTAGTAATTAATAGAAGTTCATCTAAGAAAATCTGCTTGGACCAGTTTATTGACAATGTTTGTGAATAGCAGATAAATGGCTCAAACAGGCAACCCCCATTATAAACTGAATCCATCACAGCAGCACAGACCCACCTAAATGTCAAGTGAAATTATTAAAATTTTTTAAACCTCTAAGCCCTTTCAAGGAAGTAATCACCTCGGCTTCAAACATGTTGCATTTTATATTCTGAAGCAATAAATTCTGGAAGTTGTAAATATTGGCAGAAGTTTTTTCAGCTATGTCACCCTAAATGTCCTCAGTACATTACAGAGCAAATAGCAGTGCAGGTTGTGTTGTAGGAGGGAAATTTTCTTTGATGACTCTGTTGCCAACAATAGATATAAACCAAATATTGCTTATTACAAATATTTCTTCTGAGACTCTTTCCCAGACTGCCAAAATAATTATAGCATTTTCACCACTGAGACTGGCTCATGGACAAAAAAAGATCTCTATGAAAACAATTCAGAATAAAAGGTTTTTTCGTGCACCAAATAAATATATATTGCAAAGTTATTCCATAATCATAAAAATATATTCACTAATTTTCCTAGAGGAGGAGACAGTTGACACACACCATTCAGCTGAACAGGCAGTGCTAAAGGCATCAGGATGTTTTGTAGAAAGCAAACTAAATGACAACTAAACTAAACTGGCATGGTATTAATAAGTTCATCTTAAAGAACTTATTACTTTTACCTAGCTCATGATTAGTGCATTTTCTTTAATATTCTTTAATAATTAAATATTTTCCATTTTTTATTAATAGGTGGGCAAACCAAAACATAAAATGTAGAAAGACAATCCATAAAGACAATCTAGTTGAGCCTAAACCATGTGGCAGATGCAGACTTGGTCCTGGTCTCTTTAATAAACCTGGTTCTATTCTGCCTCCATTGTTGGACATGACCTGCATATGCACCATCCCCCTTTGCTTTTTTTTTTTGGAAGGAAATATTGTTACAGGATCAGAATCTACAGTACACTTCAGTAGGTCCCTGGGCTCCAGGACCAAGAGAGAATACTGAGAATGCTTCCAGAACTCACCTACACCATGGTTAAGACATAGATACTATCTATTTTAACAGCTCCATGCTTGACATCCTTTTCAATTTTGCCGAAATAAAAGATATTCAACCAGGATGGAAGTTATTTTTTTAAAGTCTTAAAATTTGATGGCCACAGTAATTTCAATAATATGAATCAGCCCTGCTAATCAAACCCACAACACTTCCACAAGAGAAATTTTATGCTGCTAACTTTATTCCTCTTTCTATTTTCTGTTTCTTTTCCCTTCAGAAATCTACCTCTCCATTCTACATCTTGCCTGATTTAACATTTCCTAACATATCTCAGTAATCTGTTTCCACAATTCACTGGGATGTAACATTTTTCTCTTCATAACAAGCCCTCATGAAATATGAATGCTACAAATTAGCAAGCATTTCAGGCATGTTGAGAGATAAACTGTGCATGATATTTGGAATAAACCCAGTGAAATCAGAGCATCTTGCAAAACCGAGTTCTAGTGTATTTGTTCTTTGGCTGCTATAAATAATTTCATTGATTTGCTACTACATGAAGAAATACATAGAAACAAGCTGGCATCTGTATATATACATATTCCTTGCTAAACCTACCTAGGAGGAAAGAGCCTCTTTAGGAAGATGTAGTATTTTTACGAAAAGAAAACTACACATAGTTTCAAAGGTGCAATGCTTTTTCACCACCAGTGTGTTTGTTTTTTTCCTACTATGAAATACTTCTGCTATGAAAACCAGGATAGCATGATACCATAACACATCTCAGGGGCATGCATCACACCACCAACTGTTTCTTCACCAACTGTGATGTGAGAGAGCAGAATGAACCAGATCCTTGGACCACATGGCAGCACCCACTTTGCATGGAGGTGTAGAACAATGTGAAATGGAGTAAATAGTGCTTGTACCTTGAAATTCCTCAGTGGAAATTTAAATCTTTGTCTTTTCCAGATTCTTTTTCATCCCATGCTTTCTGTGACCTCCTAGGTACCATTGACCACTACAGCATCATCCCTGCCAGATCTAAGTGCACCTGTCTGGAAAGACACACAGACCACATGTAATTTTTATCCTGATCTTATCTATACATGATTTACACAGGAAATTACAAATTCAAGAACATCACCAAGAACATGACAATAAATATAATTTATTCTTTAAAGATAGTCATATAAATACAAATAAATTTGACATGAAATTTCAGCATTGCACGTCAAGAAGAATTGGTCCTTGAAGGATTGCAGTCATCATCATTCTTAGATCTATGTGTGAGTGAAAGTAAGAGATGCTACTTTATTCAATACAGACACTTCATTTTAAATGCATGCACTTCAAAAACACAGCTCTGAGTTTTCCTATTTGTCCTTATGTCAGAGCATTGAAATAAGGTGACAGGGACTGATTTCACCAATCTCTCCCTCTAACTCTGTGTCTAATTTTGACTTGCACTGTATCTCTAGGACCAGAAGCAAAGATTGAAATCTGAATCATGCTTGCACTTCTGCTGTTCAACTCCCAAGCTTAGGCTTTTGCTGTTTATCTTTATCAGAATCCACCAAAATGGTACATTTTAAAACAGAAACCCACTGACTCATAGATCTGTTTTTTTGATTGTAGCTCAAATGTGTCCAAACAACATATGCTGGAGTTCACACATATTTCTTTTTAAATTCCCTATATATATTTTTTTTTCAATCTTAAGGTAACACTCTCATTTCTTTTGGATTTGTGTGGATGCAAAATAATCACAGATGGAAGTGCAACCTGAGTACTCATTGTCTAAGTTAACTCTTTATGACATGATGCACCCAACAGACCTAATATCTACAGCACATTTGCTTACCCCCCAACAAAAGGATGTGTTTACACTTTGGAGTTTCATTCAACTTCTAATGCAGGTAACTGATTCAATAATCTCTCACAAAAATTGAGACACTGCAAGCACATTGTCCCATATTGTTAAATAATATGCTTATTTTGACAGGAAAGAAAGCCAAGCTTAAGTCTTCCTGTTCTTTTGGATGTCTGGATTATTTAATGTCAGGTCAAATCTATAAAGGATAAATTTTCTCAAACTTGAGGCAATAGCATTAGGGTTGTCCAGTTCTCTGTGCTCTGAAACATTTGGCATTTGTGAGATAAAATGATTGTGACATCCTCAGCACCTTTTTGGCAGGTGATGACAGTTTCATAGTAACTGAAAACTTAGAAAGAAATCCAAAACTTATATAACAATAATCAAAAGAGTTTGACTGCTTCTTTCCTTGGTTACTGTATGACTGATACCATTTATAGAGTCTGTATACTTTTTGTTTTGAAAGGAGACAAAACAGTTCAGGCTCTCTGTTACTGCCCCAGGACAGAGAGATGGGATTATGCCATATGAAAAGTGGTATTTCACATCCAGAGCTTAAAATTACTTCTAGCTAGAGTTGTGTTATTTAATTTCATCACGAGAGCAAAATCTTTTTTAAGGTGGTTTAGTTTTCCTGTGCTGTCAGTTAACACTTTCCATATTCTTATTTTATAGTTATGGCTGCACACTGGAAACAGACACTGAAATGTTCATGCCACTGCTTATGTGCCATCAGGTGAAAAACACATCAGTTAAGTTTTTATTCTAACAAAGAATGATACAAATTATTAGATAGCCTCTCTAGTTTAGAAAACTCTGTCCTGGGTGACTTTTATGCCCTTTATCACTCTCTTTCTCCTAACTGCTTTGGAATGATAAACAATAGAGTAGGTAATTCTGATTGCTTTTCAGATTCCCGGACAAACAAGATCCACACACAGTCCCAGCTGCCTAAAACATGACCTACCTGCAGCTCTACCTGTTGCGTACCAGTGGAGCACTGGATCCTCCCAAAGTAGGCACAGGAGATGCCTTACAGAAAAGGCACTCAAGCTTCACTGCCACCTGTGATCCATTCCCCTCCTGCTCACAACAGCCACAGTCATTGAATTAGGGTTGTTGCTGTGCAGCACATTCCCTTTAGTATGTGTTTATGGACAGGTTGTCCCTGGATATCCCCATGGTTCTCCAAACAAATAATCTTCACACACAGAGGTTTCCCCAACAGAAGTATTCTCTTAACTGCCATCTCCACCAACTACTGTGGAGGCAAAACTATCCTTATCACAGCAGAAACACTTCCCCCCCATCACCCTGAAGCATGGTATCAGCTGTTCTCACATGCCTGTCTCCAGTGCTCTGTGAAGGACAGCCTTGACCTGTGACCTCACTCTGTGTGTCCACTAAAGTCTCCCTTACACCATGCCTGGAGAGGAGAGACTTCAAAAAGTTCAGTCACATCTTCTAGCTTCCTGCTCTTCTCTGTTGTGCAAAAGACCTTGCACAAACAGGAATAACCTCGTGCTTTCAGGTTCCCAGGCCTTTTACCACCCAAAAGGAAAAGGCTCACATCAGTGCTTGGTGGATGCTAATTAAAAGATGTCAGTTAAGCAGCTTCTCTGTGCCCATCTCTTAGTTCACTATCTTTGCCCTGCCCTGAGGTATATATATTTCAAATTAATCTCAGTCATACTAGTAGGATCTGAGATTAATTTCTATTTCTGTTCAGGATACAACCAGTGTAAAAACACAACAGCATGGGGCTGCTGCAACTCAAATATTTTGCCTTATCTAAACAAAAGAAAGGCATTAAACATAGACTTTTACCAAAGCAAATAAACAGAATATTCAGAAGTCAAATGCTTAAAGAAAAGGAGAAGCTGGCAAACAAATGAGGTCATTGAACTGTACAAATATGTAATAATACAATCTACTTATGAATAATTAGATACATTTCAACATTTCAATTAAATTTTAAATTTTGTTTTCTGGTGATAAGCAAATTATTGGAATTTTTAAAATGAGCTAGATATGTTTATTTTTCTAATGAGATGTTATGCTAACATTGGTCTAGATATAGGCTTCTGAAGGACAGAATACCCAGGTGACCTTGGAAAATCTGAATCCTCCATTTGTTTGCACTTCATCCTTTGGCATCACAATCTCACTCAAAGCACCTCTTTTTCTCTGGCTTTCAGGAATTCAGCAACTCATATCTATTCAAGATGGTATTCAAAACACTATTTTCTACATTTCCCCTACCCCTTTTATGTTTTGTGTTGGTTCGATTTGATTTGTTTTTCTGCCTCTATGTAAAATACTCTTTAAAGGCTCTTCACAATATATTGGTGTTGCATCTACTCCTTCTTCATTAAGCTCTGAGCTCAACTGGCTTGCAGACCTAGCTCCCATCACTCATTTATTGAATTTTTAGGTAAAAAAGTCTTTGTTTGGTGTTGGAGGATGCATATATACACATCTGAATAGAGATGCCAACTTTTTTTAAATCTTTATCTCCCCATATTTTCTTTCGCACAATGTCTTCATAAACAAAAATAAGGGCATTTTAAAGGTTGCCCTTCATGACTGTCCTGCTGATTCTGTTCCCATATATGGTCTTTTAGTAATTCACATAAACATTTAAACCTAATCTGTAAATAGAATCCCAAGTTAACTGTCAATCTGAATGGTCAGAAGTTCAAGCCTGAAAAGGAAAACAATTACTTTCTTTAGTGAAAAGCAGTATCAGGTAAAGGTTATGACTTGAATGTGTATTTTCTAAAAGAGTTTGATGAATAATTTTCTGCTTTACTAATTTCTCCAGTTAGAAGTTTAGATGTGATTGTAGGCACAACGATTTTGAGCACAGCTACAATATTTATTTTTTATCAATGTTGTACAGCATATCAGAAGACAGATATGAATATCCATCTCCATTTTCACAAAGAAACCAGACCTGAGGAGATTAGTTTCCCCTCCAGTCACATGGCACAGCTATGTGAGGGTCAGGAACAGATGCTCTGTCCCCTGAATAGATGCCTTGTCCTCTGCCTGCTGTGTCATGCAACTTGTCTGAGATATATTTGTATCACTGCTGTAGAGCATGTGTGCTAGATAGGATGAACACCTTCTAGCTTCAAATATTGAATATTGGATTTTGCCATAAATGTCACATAAAAAGGTCATTCCAAGCCAAAGGTATTTCAGAAGAAATAGAAAAGAAAAATACTTGCTCTTTGAATAGTGGAGACTTGATTTGAATCTGTTATGTTTTCTTCTAAGAGGGGAGTGCATATTTACTTAGACACAATCTTTATTTATTTGGTCTGTAAGGCTGAGGTGAAAAGCACTCAGCAATATAATCTGAAATAACTGAGTGAAACTATTGAGAACTTTCAAGTAACCCTTTTTAAACACTACTGGCTTACTTTCATGTTGAGGCTTTCTGAAGTATTTACCTGGTAGTTTCACAGTACATTTTGGACCAGGTATCTTTTTTATATCCTTCAAAAACACTTAACAATGGAAGCCTTCACCATATCACAGTCCATATAGAACAAAACTGTGACACAGAGATACTGTCATTGAGGAACTTTTTGGTTCTATTTTAATTCAATGTCTCATATCTGCAAGATATATGCCGTGCTCTGAATGCCTGGTTTTAGAATTAGGTAAACAAAACCTAAAGACACTTTTCTTGGCTAGGGAACAATCAGTCAGAAAAAAAATTTGAGGTCTGAGTAGATGAAGTGCTTGAACTGGCAACTTGTGTTGTTACTTCTGGAACAAACCTGGGCAGCAGGGAAGACTGGCTGTAATTAAAGGCATTACGTACTCCAACAAATAGGGCTGCATATATCATTACCAGGAGTTGCCATTGAAAGGGTGTCTATACTGGAGAAGGCTGGGCAGATCACTGTGGAGCCAGCAGAGTTTAGCATTTGGCAAAAAGTAAGGGCCTAGTCTTTTAGAGGGGGTGAGCAAGAGTATTTTTAATTTTGAACACATTTCTGAGATTAAAATATGTTACCTTATTTAATATTTTTAAGCAGCATAATTTCAGCTCCAGTGATCATCAAGCTGAAGGTTCCTCAGGACTCGGACTGATTAACAAGCAGGAAGGTTTTCCAGCTAAATATTGCCATATTGTATGTTGTAGAATGCACTACACTTTTCATTGTGAACCCAGAAATGAAAATTATTATTGAAGGTAAACAGAAAGGCACCTTGCTAAAAGGACATGTGCCCTTCCACTGCCACCTACAAGAGTGGAGAGGTACTATTCCAAATCTTAGTCTTCCCCTTTTGTCTGCAGACCTTTTAGTTTCTCTAGTTGTCCAAAATTGTCAGGCAGAGGCTAAGTCCCAAGCTCTAATCTCTTTTTAGCATTGAGGCCTTGTGCCCATCAAGTTCATATTGAGAAGTATAAATATTCAATAATCCCACCACAGTAAAAGCTCTAGGAGCTTCTGCTAAAACAAGTCCCTAAACCCTCTTTCATAGGATCTGTGTTGCCTGTGTGTGAACATTTCTGAGACAGCACGTACCCTCTGAAAAATTTGTTAGCATAACTAATTTAATATTATAATAATAAATCACTAGCTTCAGAAAGGTTCAGCTTATACAGTGTAACAGATTTTTCCCCTTTTAATATGTTAACTAGATTAGTCTTGGTTTCTTTAGAGCTAAACAGCCATGGGGGTATTTAGAAGTGTCCACACACATGAAGACAAAGCTCTCTTGTGTTTAAATCACCTAGAAAAGCATCTCAGTACAAAAAACTCCAACAAACCTTGGAAATGAACTGGTTCAGTGTTTCATATAGACACAAAACCACCAACAGCAGTAGTCTAGAGGTAGATTTCTACTGGCATTATTTCCTTATCCATGAAGTTCAAACAGATAGCTAAAGACAAGCATTGGATCTGTGCCAGAGTAATAAAACAGTTCAACAGGGAATGAAGAAACATTGTGATACTAGATAAAGTCTACACCACTCATAAGGGAAGCAATCACATGTGCTTTCCTTGGCCTAATTTAACCCTAATGTTAAGTTATTTTCCACAGTAATACTTTAATATTTCCCTTCAGCTTCCCTATGAAATGCCTTGAACTCTTTAATAAACACTCAGTGAGAACCTGTGTTAAAAAAAACAATAGTGAAGTCAAACTAAAAGCTTATTTATCCAGTCAAGTTTAAGGCTATAAATAAAGCATATAATATAGCACAGAAAGTTTGGTATCTCAAGCATTAGCTTGTCTCGAAACATTGTCTTGACTCTCTATTTGAACATAATCTGAACTTCTAAAGATCATTTTGCTGTAGATATAGTAAGTGTTAACTCTTTGTCACTTACAAACAAAAAGCAAAATCCAGCACAGGATACCCTGAGATGAATCTAACACATTGACTTAAGGTATGAATTTTGTCCAGCTAGACTGCTTCCTATTCCTTTTGGTAACAGTAGCCAATTAATGAGCTTTGACAACACTCATTTTGTTACACCTTGACATCATTCTTGCTACAAAAACCACTCTAGCAATGACAGAACTTTGCTATGTACTTGCACCAGACTGTGTCATGCCTATTCGTATTTGTAAACACAAACAGTGCCTGGGAGATGAAATAATGCCTCAGTCAAGCCACAAGCACACTTTCATCACAATTTCCTCAATGGAAGCTGGTTAAATCTAGGCAGTTCCTGCCAAATATTCCAAGGAATGCTACAAGACATGTGCAGAAGTAAAGTTCTGTCTGCAAATACCAAAGTCAGACATAAGTGAAGCAGATAGTCTACCATGTGCTAAGGAGAACTGGTATATTAATAATAAAGTGGACAAGTTTTCCCATCTTCTGCTACCTTGAGCTTCCCACAGAACTCCTTGATAGTTAATTCAGCTGCAGAAAAGCATTTCTGCAAAGTCACAGAATTATGTGGGTTTCCAAATAAGAACTCTTTATTTTCTCTGGATTATACACAAAAATTTGCAATGCTGTTTGAATTTGATGAAGAAGTAAGCTTGAAATTATTAGTAGACAAAGGAGTTTGAAATCACAATAGCTTGTGCTTATACACAATAAAAACCCGAGATGAGTTGATGAGATCAGTAGTGAATGTTCTCAAGTTCAGCTTTTCACTTGTTATTGTACAACTGGAAACAATGTTTGGATTCACAGTGCCAAAAAGATTTAAATGTTTTGAATTACAATTAAAACATCTAAATCCCATTATTAGATTTTTAATTTGCATTTAACCATGAGACAAGGCTGTCCTGACAATTATGCCCTTACCACATGCCAAGATTGTATTTTCCTCCCCAAAATGACATCAAATTAAGAGCACATACAGAGAAGACAGATTTTGGACACATTCCTACTGGAATGAGTTTGGACATACTCCTAAATGTTTGCACTATTTTTCAGGTAAAATAAAGCTGTGTAACCATGCAACACCTTGGATGGCCTTCCCAAAAAAGGAAGGGCCCCTCCCCTTGCTAGACCAGGACACAGTCACTAGCTGTTGTTCAGACAACTGTTCCAATAAGAACTGAGATCATATATGTCTTTGATCAATTTATAAATCATTTATAGCCATTACTAGGTTAACTGTTAACCAGCCTGCACTTGAATTCTGAGCTATATGAATGGGTGGGGTTGTCCTTTTCTTCTTTGTTTTATTAATCTTCAGCCTTCTTTTTTTTTTGGGTTTTTTTTTTTGTTTGTTTGTTTGGTTTTTTTTTTTTGTGAAATGATGCCAAAAATCTGTTTGTTTAGCTGCTTGCATTTTTAAAAATTCCATTCACCAAACATTGCACATGGAAAAAGTATAATATTGAAGATGATTGTAAAAACCCCATCTCATCTGTTTTATAGCTCTGTTTCCATGTCCTAAACTGTGTGTTTAACTTGAAAATAAAGCATCTTTATCCCCTAACACAGCTCCATTCCTCCCACTCTCCCAGGGGCTTATTCTTCAACTTCCACTTTCAATGTCCAGAGTAAAGGAGAAATAATGCAATCCCTCCTCCCCAGTACAAAAGGCTTTCTCTCTTAGGTGTCTGTTCCCATTTGCATCAATATTCCAGATGGATAAAAAGTGGAATTTATTCAACATAGTCCATCAAAATACCAGCATGCCAAACAGAGGAAAACATTTACTGGATCCATCCAAGATGATCCAAATATCCTTCACCCCTTGTTCACTATTAAAATAGAGAATTAATTAGTCACTATATTTGTATAAATTATTAAGATTTGTTTGAGATACTCTGGGTTGGCAGTTTCATCTGGAATCTTTCAACAATACCAAAACTCATTCTAAGAGATTGGGGGAGGGGACAGGGAACAAAACATGTGGAGCTATTATTCCATCGAATTTCAAGGACCAGCTGTGGCAGGAAAGGAAAGGGTGGGGACAGGATCAGTAAACAGTCTTTCATTTCTCCTGCAGAGCAAAACACAATTAAAAGCAGAAAATAGAACTGGTGAGAAAGGGGGAGGGGAGGCAACAGAGAAACTGGGGAAGACTTTGCTAATAATTTTTTAAACTATTATTTAGAAAAAAAACTACAACAAAGACCTGAAACAGAGTTTAGGTGGACCAGAGAAAGAGGAATGGTAACAAGCAACAGACTTCACAAGATGAATAAATGGGTAAAACTGGTGCTTTACATCCCTTGAAGAAATGGTCTCTACAGGGTCCATTTTTGTGAGGAGCTGTTGTTCCTACCCAGGATGTCTCCTCTGGTTGATTTTCCCTGGCCAGAGAAGAAGAGGGTAGAAGTGCATGTGAACCTGGCTGCTCCATCTCCTCCACCACAGCACCTCCTTGGATGTGGGGCTCAGCATACCCCAGAAGGAAGGGTTCAGATGCATTAGGTCTCTGTCCAGGGCAAGGATGGCCTGAACTGAACCCGAGTTGTGCAATGCAGAGTTATGGAAAAGAAATATGAGAGCGCTGGGCAATGAAAGAGCTCATCAGTGATCTCTGTGGCCTGAGCACACACCACAAGCATCCTCACAGCCTTGAGGAGGAGCAGCCCATTAGAGGATTGGCACCTTGTTAGCCCAAGAGACACTCATGCCTTTGCCTGGCTGGAGTTACCTGACAGCAGAGAGCAGTTCTTCCAGCAATGGTAAAAGAAGACTCCAGCAAGTGTTTACTTCTATTCTCAAACAAATCCTGTAGACTTATTTAACACACAGGAAAAATGCCTGTGATTGTCATGTATGAGCCAAGCTCTGCTGCAATCCTGTCTTGAAGAGCCACTTCAACAAGAGAAGTAGGCATAGTGTTATGCTTCCTTTCCCCAGCAAAGCTACTGAGGAGCAGAGATGTGAACTGGCATCCAGGTGCTAGGCATCAGGGAATGCCTGAGATTAAAAGAGGGGGGTTCAGCACACAGAATCATTGTTTTAGCAATGGCTCAAGTTATGGTAGCTTGCTAAAAAACAAACAAACAAACAAACAAAACAAAACAAAACAAAACAAAAACAAAAAAAAAAACAGCAACCAAAAAAATTGTTTAGGAGAGAAAAAGCAAAAAAGAGTTTAGCAAAGGAAATTATACAAATGGTCACAACACAGAGAATGCAAGGCAGATTTTTATACCCTGTAATTTCTGTTTTAGTGTCACAAGCACTTTCATCCTTTATGGATTCCAAGTTAATTTTCTAAAGCATCTGCCCAGAGTGGTGACAAAGTCATTTTATTGATCTCTGTCACTTGGCTAGTGGCTTTTGTTTGTAGAGCAGGAGCTGCACACAGTTTGGCCTGGGGGACTGGACACATTAAAGGGAAAAAAACCTCCTTTACAAAACAGGGTCTACTTTGACATGGTTCTTCATTCCTTAGACTGGAATTCTGTCAGTAGAGGAATCTGGAGGGTGACACCATCTGACCAACCATGCTTCCAGTGCACAGAAGTACACACCACATTCCTGTGAGCCTGACATCTGAACTTGGAGAAACAGCTCATCTCTCCCTGAATTTTCTCTGTCCAAAACCTTTTTGCCAGTACTCAGTAAGGGTATTCACAAAAAAAAATAGAAGAATTCAAAACTGTGTGAACGAGGTGAAGGGCAAGAAATTGGCACTGAGCAACCAGCATAAACATCTGCTTGTCACCTTTGTAGAAGGGAATTAGAAGCTGGTGTATTTGAATAGAAAACTTACTAGTCATAGCCTTTATAACTGAGAGTTTAAAGCTCAGCACCAAGTGCTATGACTCAGAAAGAGAAGCCACAGGAATCTGTGATCTGCTTTCTCTGCCTGCATGCTGGAAGCCCATCCATGTCACCCTGCTGTCCCCCAGCAGAGCCTAGTTACTTGTGCCTTGCTGAAACACCTCTCACAGGACAGCAGGCTGTCTTCATCTCTTGACACGAGATGGAAAGTCTATCACTTCTCTTGTACCTGATCCCAATTGTTTCTATCCCATTTCAAAAGAGATGTGCTTCATTTCCTGTTTGAATTGGTATTGAATTTGCCTTTGACTTGAAAGCATTCTCATTTCTTCTTCTAAAGAGCCTTTAAATATCTGATATTTTCTGAACATGATTATGCGCCAGTCAAGTCATCTCTAAATCTTACTTTGCACAGTAATTATTTTCCAATCTTGATTCCATTTTTTACACTCTTCTTCCAAATCCTGTACTAAATCTGAAGGTAAAATTCCAGCCTCTTTCTCACTGATGCAAAGTACTAAAGTAAGAGCATTTCCTCACTCTATCCTCTTCTGTTTTTTGGGGTGTTTTTTGTACCATCAAGGTGGACGAGTCATATCACTTTATGAATTGTCTTTTCTAACCCCTGAATCTATTACTGGATGTCAAACCATTTCCTTATTTGCCAGTATAGATTAGACAACACGGTCTTAGATAAAACATTTTTTAAAAAAAATTTGTGCAAGTAGAGGTTAATTAATTTTCCAGATTATTTTACCAGAAGCCATATAAACTTATCGCCCTGTCAGTCCTTTTTATGTTAAGTATAACAAAAAGAACAGATCATGACAAAAATGTTTTATCCTTTAACAAAGAGAACTGCATAAGCCCTTCATTGTACATGTTGAAAAATAAAGAAAAACAGCTGAAAGATCAGCACTTGGACATTAGTGAGGAAGTGTCTAGCTAATCTTTTCTTCCATACAGAACCCAGATAACCTTAAATGCTAAGAATCACAAGACTAGGGAATGAGAAGCTGCAAAACAGCACCATGGAAAGGGACCTGGGGGTCCTGGTTGATGGCAAGCTGGACAAGAGCCAGCAGTGCCCTGGCAGCCAGGAGGGCCAACCCTGTCCTGGGGGCAGCAGGCACAGCATCACCAGCAGGGCAGGGAGGGATTGTCCTGCTCTGCTCTGAGCTGAGGCAGCCTCACCTCCAGTGCTGGGGCAGCTCTGGGTGCTGCAATGTAACACAGACATTAAACTATTAGAGAGTGCCCAAAGGAGGGCACAAGGATGGGGAAGGGCCTTGAGGGAAAGCGTGTGAGGAGCAGCTGAGGGCACTGGGTCTGTTCAGCCTGGAGGAGACTGAGGGGAGACCTCACTGCAGCTACAGCTTCATGGAGAGGGGAGAGGAGGGGCAGGCACTGATCTCTGCTCTGGGGGGACACTGACAGCACCCAGGGAATGGCCTGAAGCTGTGTCAGGAGAGGTTTAGGAAAAGGATTTTCACCTAGAGGGTGTTTGGGCAATGGAACTGGCTCCCCAGGGAAGTGATCACAGCACCAGCCTGACAGAGTTCAAGAGTTTGGACAACACCCTCAGGCACAGGGTGTGATTCTTGAAATATCCTGTGTAGGGCCAGGAGGTGGACTTGAGGATCTTAATGGGTTCTTTCAACTCAGCATATTCTATGTTTCTATGGTTCTATGAGAAATATCAGAAAGTTTTGTGACAATTTCTGAGATCATCATGGATATGAAAGAATTTAGAAGTGATTAACAAAATTACTTACTTACTCTTTTATTATTTTCAAATTAAATGTATATATCAGTTTTGTTATGAATCCCCTCATTCAAACGAAAACAAAAACAAACCCAAAAAACAAAACTGGGTAAATAATATGTTAGTAGAAAGAACTATCTTATTTTTTCTGAGAACAACTTCCTATGAAGTTGAACTACAGAATTTTCCTTTGCAGTCGCAGATCCATGTTAAGACACTGTAATTTCCTTTCTGATAGTTGTAATTGTCAGCTTTAACTGACCTTAGGTAAATGCTGATCTCAGTTAAAACTCTTGAATAAAGTACTCTGTTGGTTATGTGGGCTGTTGGAACCTGAACTCAGCTCTGGACTGGAGTCTGGATTCTTGAAAACAAGTGCAAGACAAAGATCTAAATTTAAATTAGAGAAATAAATTGGATGAAAGAATATTAAATGCAGAGCTAAGCACACTTCATGTGTGTCTTCTGAGACTTTAACTGTCCTAATGCTGTGTATTTTGCAAACACTTCTTCCAAATTACATCTCACAGACAGCTAAGTAACATTAAACTCTAATTGGAAATGAATTTGGTTTGTTTAGTCTACAGAAGAGAAGCCTGAAGGAAGACCTGATAACAGTCCATAAGTACAGAAAAAGCTGCTGCAAAGAGCAGAGGAATAATCTCTTCTTCATGTCCTTGGAAAGAGGACAAGAAGAAATACACTCAAATTACAGCTGCAGAAATTCAGGTTGGATATCAGAAAAACCCCTTTATCTGCAAGAATCACTGGGCGTGGGAACAGATTGCCTTGGGTGATTGTGAAATCTCTGTCACTGTGAGCTCCTAAGGAGGAATTAGACAAATGTTTGCAGAGGTGGCAAAGGCAGAGCTGAATTATTGAGGCTGAGTATAGACTACATGACCTCTACAAACCTCTGCCAACTCTATTTTCTATGTTTTTTTTCCTTTACTCTTCTCACTTACATAAGGGAGTTCTGCATATTTATAGAAACTCACAAGTTCCATAAATTTGAAATGTATATTTATTCACAAATTTTCATAAAGAGAGGAGTAAAGTAAAGAAGACTTATAACAGCATGTAAAGAATCAGAAATAATATCTTTAAAAGGCATGAAATTACTGTTCATAGCATCACCACAGAAACTCATAACATAACATTGTAATAAATACTCTTCATGAAAACCTTTCACAACTCAAAAGCAGTAAAGACATCAAAACCTGTGGCTTCATATCATGTAATTGCAGCTCTCCCTTGATAAAGTACATTTCCTGTAGCCCACACACTTTCTAGACAAAACTCAAAAGTTCATAAAGAGGAAAGAAACAAATGTGCTACAAGTATCCAGATCAGGTGATTAACTTGCAAAGAACCTCCTCTCCCCACCCAAGCCAAGGAAAAGTATCTATAAGGATAAACTTACTGCATTTAAACATAAACTAACTTTTTAAAAAAAACTATATTCCTGATTTTGCCATTCAGACTAAGACATTATTGACAGAACAACTAATACAAAGTCCTCTGATGCAAAATTTCAGCAATCAGATAATCAAACAATTTGCTCATTTTGAAGGCTTTTATAAGTAAACAATTAAAACATTTTTATTTTTCCTAAAAACACCCCCCAGACAGCATTTCTGCCACATTTGTATTAGCAACATCATAATAAGGATTTTTTCACAGAAACAGCATTTTACACTGATCTGTGGCAACCAAATAATTTTATTCACTTTTGAGTTTGTTTCCGAAGCCTTTGCACCCAAACACAATTTTTATAAAGTCTGACCTTAAACCAAGGGCAATGCATGTATATGCAACATAATACCTTTTATCTGAGGATCTGAATCAACTTTCTTTGATTCCAAGCTTGCTCTTGACATAAATGAAGGAAAGTGTGCTCCCAAGCTGGTCATTCACAGCACCAGTCAATGGCAGTTTAAAGAGAACAAGGACTGCATTATAAGGATAAACATTTGGTATGATTCAAATCTTATGCAATATAGAAATGAGCTCCAGGCAATATTGCTTTTGATGCCTTAGCCAGTCATCCCCATAGTGTGACTTGTCATAAATCTTCTTGCAGAGTACTACAAAGAAGGGGAAGCAAAGAGAACGCTCAGCTAATGGCTACAGACCACATGCTCACGACATGTGAAAATAAAATGTAGGAAAATTTAATAAGCCATGTATTTAATTATACACCTGCTACATTAAGATTTTTCATATTATCCTCAGGTTCCTGACATTAGAACTTTAATTAAAAAAACAAAACAAAATAAAAACCAGAAAAAACCAAACCCACCCAGACAAGCCAAAAAATAATTTTAAAAAATCTGCTTAAGAGGAATTTGGTTTAGTTTCCAAGATCAAAATAAAGTCTATCTTTAGGAAACATATTAAGCACTCTGTTCCAGCATTCCTAGAAATCTACCCAGCTTCCTTCCTCAGTGCTCTGAATGCAGCTGCATATGCAGGTTTCCTTACTTCTCCTCTCTGGAGCTGTAGACAAAAATGACAGTATGCAATTTTATAAGATTGCATTGATTAACATTAAGATGTATTGATTAGCATTAAGGTGCTTATATACCTTGCTTTGTAGTTATTTGGTACCATTATAACCCTCATCCTTTCTCACCCCTCTAAATTTTTTTTTAAACCTTGACCCTTACCTTCTAAACTAAAAATCTTTCTTTATTTACATATGCAGGGGTGTAGCTCCGTTTTTGTGTCTGAGAGTAAGTGATTACCACCAGGACTGCAATGAAAATCAGTTCAGCTTGTGGGAAAATGCAAAAAGTTTTGCTCATCGTCTTTGTAAGCCAAAATATTCCCTAAGTGTCTTGTTGGTTGGGTAAGAGTGCTTTATGGATTTGGCTGCTTTTTCTAACCTTTAGGGCTTTGATACTGTTGCCTGTACTTTTGCTAATGTTTTAAAACAATAAAAACCACTAGAACATCCAAAAACTAAATACAAAACACGTTAATGAAATTTGCAAACTGTGCTAGTCTGTGATTTGTGCCATAAGAGTCTAGTAACTACACAAATTTTAATACATAATCTAAAACATACAATTCTGACATTAAATAAGAAAAAATATGTTTACAATATTTTCAATGAAGTGTGGATGGACTTGCATTCCCTGAGCATAATTATACAAATAGGCCAGTCTCAGTGTGATTACAGAGGCACAGTCCTGGCTGATGTCAGCTGCAAAAGTATTAGAATAATCACTATAAACTGTACTGGATTCAGTTTTATTGCCAGTAAGAATATTGTCAAGAAAATTAACTCTACGGTCAAAGAATGTATTTTATGTTGGAATTCATATAAAACCATTATAAGGACATCTACAGAAATTCAGAGAATAATGTGTGTGAAAGTGACTGTCCCACCTGTAAGCAAAAAGGGCATATCTATATTTTGAAGAGAGATAACACAACAAAAAGAAATGTAAAATGATGCTATTATGACCGATTCTTACCCACTTGCTACAGTTCTATTTGTCAGGTGAGCTACCAGTAGTCCCTGACAGGATTCAAGCAAGCTTCTATGCTTGACAAAGACTTCTGACAGAATTCTAATGCTTCTTGAGGATGTTATTTTTTTTCAACCCTCCTGTAAAATGTGAGAGCATCAGCTACTGAGCAGCTGCCATGTTCCCAACACTGGCCCTTTCTTGGATGAGTAAAGCAATCTCTAAATATGTGCATACATATGCACATGGATATGGAGTTTGTATCTCTTGGGGAAGAGATTTTGAAATTTAATTGCAAGATGTTATTTTACTTCTATAAACACCCACAAGTTTTCCCAAACTCAACTTGGAACTATGGTACATTGTTTTCAGGGGGAAAAAAAAGTTTATTGAGCTTATTTTACATTTACTAAATGCCGTTACATGTGATCCTTAACTGGAAAGTGATGAGGAGGCACTATGTTCTGACTGATTTATCAAAGAAGCTGGGTTATTGAAAATAGACTATTATATGCCTCTTTCCCACCAGATTAGGAAAAAAATCCATGGGGAAACTTTTATGGAAAACAACTTTTCTCTGATTAATTCTACAAAGTCATTAGATATTTCTGACTTATGCTTTTTTATTCTGTAGTTACTTTTCACCAGCTGTAAACTAGAAGAGAATAGTTCTCCTCTCTCTCTATACTAAACCAATGGTCATACCAAAAGATGAAGATGCTTTTCTCCTGACAAGGTAATTTCACAAGTGGCCTCACAACCATCTCTTCCATGTTAATGACCAAGAAATCCTGGTATTTACAGGCCCCACAGGACAATCAACACTCAACTCACCATTCTTCCCAGGATGTAATAGGTGCAGCTGTAAAGTAAAAACATCCCCTCCTATGGGGATTCCTTTGTGTCAAGGATATACTATTCATCATCATATTCCAGTTCACAATGCCTAGAATAATGAGGGGGTTGTGCTGAATGCAGTCTGGCACAGCTGTGTTTTTCATAGCATGACACCAAGGATACGTGCTGCATTACCACATGGGATAATGTGGGAGGAATGTCCTAGATGGAAGGAGTCAATCTTGACATGGGCTGAATCCAGGAACAGACCCTGGAACAAATTATCGTGTCAAATTGCTTCTAGGTCTTCTTTTTAGAAGGGAATTGCTGGCTCAGTCCAGTGCATAGCAGGAAATAGCTAATTGCTAATGTAGGTACACATGCACCCAACCTCATTTTCAGTAGGACCAAATTTTTTACCACATTTGAGCACCACCAAGAGAATAAAATCTCTTTTTTCTTCATATTCTCCAGCTTTGAAATGCTTCTGAGATTTTGTCAGTTTGATATTGCAATCAAAGTAGCTCAACAGAGGAGCATAAACTGTGCTTTGCTATAAAAACGATGAGGCATAGAGTAATTTTGGCTTTTTACAGATGAACACCCAGAAACACAGACAAGCTGAGGAGGAATACCTGCCCTTCACAGCAACAGAAATCACACTGGACTTCACACTCTTCAGGTGGAATACTATCCAATGTGGAAGAAAAGTTAATAGCACATGTCACTTGGGCCTTGATGGTACTGAGAGTTTTGGTCCAGAGCTGTCTTTGACAGGGACCCATCTCCAGAGAGCAGGATGTTATGGATCCCATCTTCTCAGCAGCCTGACTCCTTCAGCTGCTGAATTATGAACCAGCTGAGAGATTTTTAGCTTAGTCATCTCATTCCTGCAGATAATAATCAAACCCAGAGGTCACAAATGCATGGGAGGGTCTCTCCTTCTGGCACGCAAGACTGGCCAGTGACTGCTGACAGAGCTGTAAGTGTTGTGTTATTTACTGTGGGCAAGAAAAACAAAGCAAATCCAAATAGGTCAGCAGCACAGGCAGGAAAGCCTGAGTTTCACACTAGAGCTGTCATGTTCCCCAGAGGAGGGCCACAAAGATGATCAGAGGGCTGGAGCAGCTCTCCTGTGAAGAGCAGCAATTGTTCAGTCCAGGCAAGTGAAGGCTCTGGTGAGACTCAGGAGGAGCCTTCCAGCACCTGAAGGGAGCCTACAAGAAAATCAGAGAGACTTTTTACAATGACATGTAATGTCAGTGGTAAGACAAGGGGCAATGATTTCAAACTGACAGTAGGTTTAGATTGGTAATTTAGAAACAAAACTCTTTACTCTGAGAGTGGTGGGACAATGGCACAGATTGTCCAGGGAAATTGTGAATGGCCTTTCCCTGAAAGTGTTCAAGGCCAGGCTGGATGAGATTTTGAACAACCTGATCTAGTGGAAGGTAACATGCCCATGGCAAGGGATTTGAACTAAATGATTTGTAAGGTCCTCTTCAACCCAAACCATTCTATGATTTTGTTATTTTATGATTCTCTCTTTACCTTCCTTCACAGCATTCTGGGGCTCTGGAAGGATTAAGCAGACCTTTGCCTGTGTCTGCATTTAGTCCCATTTGTTCTTTCTCCTACACTTTTCAGTTCAAGTTTTTCAGTCTTTGACTTTGAGGTGTGAAGACTGGTTGGAGAAGACTCACTGTCCATGTTATGGGCTCACCACTGTGTATCCACAACAGAGAACATTCGTGATTCAGTATCTGAGACACTTTGTAACACTTTCTCTCTCCAGATGGAAAAATGCACCTAGAATTACAGAGAACATTTCCAGAGCACGGGACTCACTCCATCCCTCCAGCTCCCCTCTGGGACACTCACGGATGCAGTAGGTGACTTCCTCATGCACCTGAAACACCACCCTCCACCCCTTTCTTCTGAATCCAAACCTGACTCTCTTGCTCTTCCCCTTCAATAAAGACACTCACCATTCCTCACTTACCATCTCTGCAGGGCTTCACTCTGTTTATATCCTCTTCTCCTAACGCCCAACTTCCATGTCAGCCTTCAGCCCCTGCTCCAGCACTCACACCCCGTAATTGCTGAGGCCTCAGCCAGCCCATTGCCCGGAGGTGATTTCTGGACACTTGTTGCCTGTTAGGATTTAATTACCTTGCCAAGCAGGTCTCATCAAACCAGCCTGGACTGACAGAGAGGTACTCATGACACAGCAGTTCTCATAGCTGCAACTCCATAAAAACTTCATTATCTGAGTTTAATGAATTCATTAAACCAACATACTGGCCACATTTAAACTAAGCTGTTAAAGATTGTTTCATTTTGCAGATTGGATTTTTATTCACTATTATTTGATTATGGTAGCATCTCTTCTTTTGAATTTTTTGTATCTTAAAACTGTGGATTGAAAATGTAAGATAACTGCATTAAATTGTATAAGAGTTCAGGACACAAGAGTAACCAGTTTAATTTTAGGAATTAATGTATGTAGTATATAGTTTCAAGTCAGATAGTCACTTCAGTTTTAGTAAGAAACACTTCCCATGTCTGGAAACTCCCTGAACACCCTTTTCATAGACACAGGAACCAAATCTGTGTCTCTGAGATACTTGCTTTCCATTTCATTTTATCTTTATGCTACAGGTAATTATCTAATATTAGAAGATATATGCTGAGGTGAGCTGCATTTTCTTCCAAATACATCTGTTAGTCACAAATATAAAAGGGACCTTGCTTTTCTTCAGATTATACATTACCTCCATTGACTGTATGAAATTTTGTGGTTTGTTTATTAACCAAGATTTCAGGTGAAATGAGATATGTATTTTAAGAAACAGGATGGGAAATTGCTATACTGAGAACAGGTTTATCTGTTGTGCAGAGTTGGGCATCTTTGTCAAGGTTTCTACTCTGAGCAAAGCCATGACTTACTCTTTGACCTATTCTCTTCCAGGTAATATTATGGAATGTAATATTCATGGATGTATATTATGGATCTCATATAACATAATTATAATGATTCTGGACGAAATGAAGTAGATTGTGTCTTCTAGCTAACAGGCTTTGTTCTAATTTTAATGGTGGAGATGGAGAATAATGACATAAAGAGATGCGACATAAAAAACTACTGCTTACGTTTTAGATTTTTTTTTATTCCTTATTTTAATTTTACTTTTACTTTATTTTTAGTAACAATTGGCAGGAGACAGACCCCTGGTCTGTCTGCTTAGCTTCAGGGGCTATGCAGTTTAGCTTTTTCTCTGTTTTGTCCTGGAAGATGTCCTATCAGCCTTGGTTACCAGACCTTCTTAATTTGGGAGTAGAATCTCCAGCATACCAAGTCAAACTCTGTATTCCAGATGTTGATGTTTCACTTTGGCAAACTATCTGTTCATTTAGCCTACAGGCAGGCACACAGGGTTGAGGTAATAAGACCAATGAACAAATTTTCCTCAGGACAGCTGAGCTATTATTTACAGATGTGCTCTGGGCTTTTTTGATCTCAGTCAGAATCCCTTCTTGTAGAAAGCAAAGTGGAAGAACATTTAGTATGCTTCTGGTGCTGTTGCTTGTTTCTCTCTTTCTTTTTGAAAATATAGACTGAAGGAAAAAAATAAAAACCAAAATAATGATATGGTTTTGGATTCAGAATTAAAACAACTATGAGGCACTATGGGCATGGTTTGTGCTTGTAATTTGTGGCTATTCAAAAAGTAAATTTTTTGCTTGAAAAGGCTGACAACAACTACATTATACTTAGTTAAAGCACCAGATGTACCTAATTCTTAATTAAATGCTTAGACTGCCATTCCTTAAAATGAAAAACATATGGTCTTCATAATTCAAATATATCAGGACCTTTTCAGTTCAGTCAGGTCCTGATGGAACAGTGAATAAAAGATCATTTTGCCACCAGTAAAAGAGGTCAGATTAACAGGAGATCACTTGTAACAGTGTTTTACAGGACTGCCTGCTGTAGGAGGCCACATGCAGCTGCTCAGGATGCTGGGCAGCATGTAGCATATTCCAAAGATCTGTCAGCCTTGTGGTCCCTCTGAGGTCAATATGTGGCTGTCCTGCTGGAAAGAAGAATGAGCCCCACCAGCAGTTTCCCAGAGCAGCACCCTGTGGAGATGCAGCTGACAATCCCTTCCATCCACTGGCTGCTTGGGTCTCTCTAATGCAAAGAGTGGAAATCTTCTCAAATTTCCAAATCTTCAGTTAAAAAAAAAAAAAAAAAAAAAAAAAAATTAAAAAAAAAAAAAGAAAAAAAAAAAATAAACCAAAAATTTTAAAAAGCTCCAAAATAAGATTTTCATTTTGTGCTTCTACAACATACATTTGGGACATCATCAGTTCTTACATATGCTCAAACATATCTGCCCCACAGTGCAAGAAAGGCATGTTTTGATATAAAGCACAGCACTACAACTGAACTCATTCACAGAACGGCTTAAAGATAAGCCATTTCTCATCAACTGTGCCATTCTGAAAAGCATGTGATGTTCTTTTTTGACTGAGCTCATCCAGGCATTTCTGAGTCAACTGCAGCAATGTTTCTGTGAGCAAAGTGTTGGCTGCAGGGAATGCATTGGTGATTATCAAAAACCAAACCCTGAACCTTCATTACTTCTTGGGGTTCCTCTTTGGAGCTGCAATATATGAAGATTCTCAGTAATGTTGTACATATTCCTGGGTGAGAAGAACTGAATCCTTGGTTACACTTAGGAAAACACACAGAATTTCCTCGAGTATTTTGGTCCACATGAATTTGCTTGTATTTTCTTAGGAATTTTTCCTGGAAAGCTCAGGCATCTTAACTCTCTGCAAGGTAGTTTTTCTAGTGGATTTGCTCCCAGAATAAGCTGTAGCTTTTTTCAGATGGTTGGATGGAAAAATTTCTGTGAACCTGCTCTCTTAAGGCTGAAGCATCTGGCCCATGAAGAGTTTTCAGCAGATCATTTTTCGGGACCTCTCTTTTCTCTTAGAGCTGAAAAGAATTTTTATTCATTTTAGCTGCCTTGTCTCCTAGTTTAGACCCTGTTTCAGATTTTCACTGCAGACTTCAATGTGCCTTGTACCAAATGTAAACCAATATAAATTTCATAGAAGGAATTCAATACCTCACAAGCCAATTTTATTAGACAGGAAACATTTGTCTATAAATATAATTATGGTTTCAAATTTCCCAATGTTCTGGTACAAATATTTTGTTTGGAAAAATTTCAATTACTCTTGGAAACTATTGCAGTGATATCTCTTCAATTAGAAAGAAGTTACAGGACTGTATTTCCTGCATCATTCTGTTGAAATATAACTGCTGCACACAGTGCTCAATCTGCTGATTTAGCAGCACTGTGAAAATACTGCTTGCAATCTCTATAGATCCACAGAATTAAATTCAGTTTTAAATTTAATACCCTCAAATGCTAATACAATTTATACACACCAAGTGAGACAGTGAAATTTTCATGGCATTTCCTCCAACCCTGTACACACAAAATAAATTTCCCTTAATTGAAGGAGGTTCTTGACTCATCTGCTCCTCACAGTGTTTTGTTTTTTTCTCTTTCTCATTACACATCATGTTATTCAGAACCATTATTGTTATTATTTCATTTCAAATAGTCAGATCTGAGTACTTGTGAAGGCACTTTGAAATATGAGGCTCAAATACCATGGATGTTAAAAATCACAGTGCGTGTTGCCATTTGAGAAAAATTTTCTTCAGGCAGAGAATAGTGTTGCTCCCACCTCATCTGCAGAATCATTCTGCAGTGCAAGTCCTGACAATAACTCATGCTAGCAAGAGCTTCCCTTCTAATATGCCTTTGTACTTGCTTCTAAGAATAATGAAAATATAGCAAAATCATAAATTGAAATTAGACCCTTCAGACTCCCACTGCAGTCAATCTAATAAACTGACAAGCAAAATTAATTTTACTGCATGACGCACAAATGTTCTTTGATGGTAAAATGTAGATACCAAACAGTTTTCAAGAGACACCTGAACGTTCTCAGTCTTTCCTATCAACTCTCAGAAGGCCACCCACAGCACTATTTTTTTCTTAATTGGGAAGCCATAACACAGAGAATGTTTAATCTCAGATACCAATACAAATCACAATCTCATAATCATTATCAATTTGCACTCCTATTTTATAATTTTCTACAAAAGGTTTTGTATAGAAAGCCTGTTAGGTACCTGTTAGGGACCTTTTTTGTTGTCATTGTTGTTCCTTGGGAGGGGTAAGACTTTAGCAATGCTTGATCATAGAGGACTAGCTACAACTTGAAATATTATCTGCCATTTTACCCAATTTCTCGAGCTGATAATCTAAATCTCTGCTTGTCACCAAATATTTGCATTTCATTACTAAAATACTTCTAAATATACTTCAGTCACCTAATCAGCAGACTGATTATTCCATGTCCTATGATTCAGGTGGCTGATCATACATCAAGAATAAACAACTGAGAATAGGGAGGACAGAGTGAGCAACTGATAGGAAGAATATTGTTGAACCTAATCAGTGACGTGTTGTGATTATTGCATTTGTATGTGTGATAAACTTACAATTGTTTCTGAGTATAAACAACTGTAAAGAAATTAATTTGTGATATAAATGTGATATAACCTGGTTTCAGGTGCCATGCACACTGAAGTGTAATATGTATGTAAAAAAACATCATGGAAAGATAGACCTTCTATTTGAAGCATAGGTATGAACTATTTCTAGTAGTGAGAACATTTATTATTATTATTTCATTTAATTAACAATAACTATGCTTTCTTTTTCTGGAAGGCACTACTTCCTAGCTTACCAAAAGGTGTTTCTTGAGCTGATATCATTTTAAGAAAATCTGTGTGGCTGGCTGTATATCAGCAGGGCAGACAGCCTGTCCCCAGCCCCAGCCTGCCTTTAGACAATACCAAAAACCTTTTTTCCATGCAAGTCTGCTGACAAAATCAGAGTCACTTTGGTCTCTTTTTCCCCAGAATCTGAAAGGCTCATGAGAGCAAAACTATATCTGTCCTTAATTCTAAGCCTTTGCACATGAGGAAAATACATGATACATTCTCCACCTTTACTGCCAATGCCAAACTTAAAACAATTTGGAAGTTAAACATGGCTGTACAATTAATTAGTGTGCACTAATTTTATGATTTTTTTTTTCCAGCCAGATCAGGTTTCCCTATGCTTTCTTAATTGTTCAGTGTCCATTCTATAGAATTAGTCTGAGGCCACATCCGAAAATTTAAAAAACCCCAAGTTCTGCATAAAAACGAAGTTACATTTGCTGATCATGGCCAGCACTATAGTTTCACCACTTAGATGAAGTCATGAATTCAAGACAAAAATAGGTAACTGTCATCAGCTATCAATGCTGAAGCAGTCAGACACAAAAAAAGACTCTGTATTTCATTCCTTTAGCTTTCTTGGTAATTTTTACTCCTTTTATTGTTTTTAAGTTTTATTGCTTCTGAATTCCTTGCTTCCTTCTTGCATCAAACTTGGCTTATAGCATTCAAGGACTTAGGGAAAAAGTTTCAAAGGACAACCAATGTTAATGAAAGCACCCAGGAGACATTTAAAGTACTTGATGACTGAAAATGAGCACTTTCAACCCTTGCCTGTGAGAGGAAGAAGAGTTGTCAACAGAAGAGAAACATAAATCATCCAGTATTTTATTGGTCTGCCTTTTTTACTATAATTCAGGTTTAAATCAACTGGGGAGAATATTGAAATTATGGCCAGAGAGTTCTAAAATTTTTCCTTTACCATACTACAGGCTACTGTCAGAAAGAGCAATAATGTAATGCCTTAATCTATCTCCCATATTCAAATATGCAGAGAAGAAATGAGTAGGAAGGGGATAAAAAATGCGCATGAGAATTTTATGAATCCCCATCCAAATTCTGCAGCTGGCTATATACTGAAATTAACATTCCTGGTATGGGGAGCACATACACGTGAACACTACAGTGAAATCTAATTGTAAAATCTATTCTACACTTGAAAGTGTTGCTGGTTGTTTCTTTGCACAAGTGTTTCTGTCTAGGAGTGTGATCTTAATTTGAACTCATGAGCAGTTAGTTGATTGTGACCAGCTCCTTGTATACTTTACTATTTCAAATTTCAAGTAGCAGCAGAAATGTTTGGTCAGAAGTGCAGTGGTAGGGCTATCTACCTATGAAACACAGTGGACACTTTGAAATATTTGAAAAAATATTCCATTGAATGTGAGAGGGAGTTCAATGAGCAGGGCACACTTGTGATCCTTCTCTTTTCCCCCAGTGAGGCTGCACAAAAGTTTCAGCTGTACATTTTCTCCAAGTGCCCCCAGACCATTTGCAAGCTTGCTGTAACACATGAAGAATCTGAAGCTGCAGAAAGCCTTCAAGCCCAGCCAGCAAAACTCTAGGGAATGTTTTTTAGCAGAAGATCTAACAGCAATGTAGAATTACAAGGGGCTCCAGGAATTTCTGAAAAACTGCTGGTTCTGCTTTTCTTCTGTAGCAGTTCAAGACTGGTGGGCACAGCAAATAGCCACAGCAGAAGCCACTAGCTGTGAGAAATCCTATACAAAGCCCTGGACAAGCAGAATATGATGAAGGATGGAAAGATTCTTTTTCCCAATATTTAGTTTGGTGGCAAGTTGGAGGGTAAGCATATTTTGCATGCATCAAAAATTATACAGAAGTACAAAACCCTTGCTGGGATATGATTGCATGATAGCTTCCTCTGCTTTAAGTAGAGAGATCAAAATTCTTTTAATGGGTTCTTAATCACCTCCTAATTAGAAAAAGAATAGTTAAAATTACAATAACAGTATTTTAACTCCATTATGGCACAGCAAGTTACTATTTTAAGTGATTTATAAAGTGATATCTTCCTTTCACAATACAGTAGACAAAAACTTTTTGACCCAAACAGTCTATTTATTTTCAGTGCACTGGGTCTTCCTGGACCAAAGTTTCCACAGTCTTGCACCCACACATTTTTTTTATTTACTACAATATCCTTATATTAATTTCTAAAGAAATTTAAAAATAAAAATGAAACTGGGGAAAAAGAACCCCAAACTAAACTCTGGTAACTTTCCTATACAGATTCAAAATAATCAATTACAAAATTCATTCTTTGCTGTTCTTTTGTCACATGTCCAAAAGGCATCCAGGACAACATTTTCAAAAATATTCATGTGACTGAGGGATCTAAGGCTCGTTGATTTAGGGTCCTATGAAAGTATCTTTCCTATTTAGAATGAATTCAGTTCTTAAAAGTTGATGAACTCTCTTGGTCCTCAGAGATTTTAGATGCTTTATGAATCCTGTTCCACTTAAAAGCTTGAGACACTTATATCAATACTTCAGAACATATTTAGAAGCCAGGTTTAAGCACTTCTCTTGAAAAACTTTGGCTGACGTAGCCAAATAATTATTCTACAGATGAAAAATAAAACATGCTAAGAGTAGTCCAAAGAACAACTAATCTCACACACCAACTCACTGATAACATGCCAAGACAGCAGAAAAACATAATAAAAAAAAATATTGCAACATTTATTGGGATTTAGTAGGTCACAGAGACCATCTGCCCACAAATCAAGGACTATTCATTACTACCAGCTCATCCTTACTGTGAACCATCTACCTTTGGCTGCCTCAGAGATTTAGTGTCACCCTTCCTAAAATGGCCACCCCTTATCTAAGATGTGATATGCTGAAATTATAATGTGGCACATAGGTGTATTGCACTATCTTGGGGTAAAAAAAAAAAAAAAAACAAAAAAAAAAAAAAAAAGTTGTTTCCCCAATTAAGAGAGAGCAAATATACTGTAGATTCAACAATTAAAAATTAGAATTTTGAAATTAAACTTCTTTTACACTGGAAAGTACTTCCTCCAACCTGATTGTTTACCCTTCATCTGTAGTCTGACATTCATGTATAAACATGGCCCAGCTTTTGCCATTATTATGGTTTCAAAAGGCAAACAATTTCTAGTTACATGTGCCCCACTTGGACTGGTCTGTAATAAAGCTAGAAAGCATTGAAGGGAGAGATATTTTTTATTTAACTTTTTGGCAGCAGTCCTTTTAAACATTATGACTCAGAGCACCGAGGGATCAATAAAAACACATTTATCTCTCCTGTTCCTTAAAATGAACTCTAATCCTACTTCATGCATTTCCTGTTTGCAAGAGGATGGGAAGAGATTCCTAGGCAGTAATAGAAAAATATCCCCAATTTTTTCAAAACTTATTTATAGTTATAGATTGACAAAAATCAAACTTTTATGGCATTTTCAACAAGTCTACAGAAGCAATTCTGTTTGACTTGACAGAGTGTAGCGCTAGTGAGGTAGAGTTTGAATTAATTATTTATAAAGTATTATATATGCCTGAGAAATATAAAAATTTATTTTGTACAACAAAAAAAAATTATGAAACCAACAAACACATTACCAAGAAAAAAAATAGCTTAGTTTCTGGCTATTGTTATCTTCCTGAAGTTCTGAGTTTCCAGGTTCAAGTTTCCCTCGAGCGTGATGTTTTACCCCAAATAATTTAGGTTGGAATAACAACAGTGAGAAATAAGATTACCAGGCTCTCTGCTGTTACAATGAAGCAGGGCAGTGAGAAGCATTCCTGTCCACAGAATCTGCTGTGAAACAGAAACTGTATATTTTAACTTTTCCTCCATAAAATTCTCTCTTGAATAGTTTGTGAAGATATGATAACATTATTCCAATGAAAAGAATATTCTCCAAATGAAATGGAAGACAGGCTGTCCTTGAGCCAGAGCTGCAGTGCAGAGGTGTTGGGATATGCCCTCAGGAGCTAACCATGGCTGGCAATAGAGCATAACTTCATTTGGCATGCAGGTTGAATCAATTTACACAGAAGTTTGAATCTCATATTCCAGCACCACTGGATAGCAGAGTGGATATCTTTTTTGATATAAGACAAATTTCCAAGTCTAGAGAAGCAAGTGTGGCAGTGGAGGTTTTGCAGATTATCTGATAAAGCCTTTAACATTAAATCCAGAACAATGAATTACAGAAATTCTCAAGTTTAAACCAAACAGAGTTGAACAAGTATATTATAATGAACTATTGATTTGCTTTTCTTTTCTGTCCGTGGAACAGCCTTAGGAAGATTAGTCTATAAACTGACCTACTTCATTCTAGATTTTTAAATATTTTGTGAGTGTGTGTGTGTGTGTGTGTATGCAAATGCTTAACATTTAACTGGAAACAGTGAGCCCATTGGGTGTTCAATATTTGATAGTCTAGTTTCTAAGATTAACTAAAATAACAGTAAGTCATGTTCTTCATCTGGCTGGATAAGACTACAGCCTCTTTCAAACAAATTAGATTATTAAAGTCCATTTACTTAGCAAGCTGAGTGTTTGTGGACACTAAAGACAAAGAGATAGTTGAAGGAAACCAGAATTTAAAAAAATATTATTTTAATATTTTTTATCCATTTATCCAACCTTAACTACAATGGCAAAGAAGTAGAAAAAGTACTCCTGTTAAAACTTTATGAATGTAAGAAATATTCACTTTACAAACACACCAAACTCAGTTCTGTCCGACTGAATAGCCACTACATAAAATCAACATGAATACATGGATCACTGCAAAATTTCCAAGCAGACACACAAGACATGACCAAAAAAAAAAAAAAGAGAGATTGCTGTAAGTCATTCTAGGTGATGAATTAAGAGATGTCAGATCTATAGGGAAGCAGAAACTGCTCTGAGATTCAGACAAGGTTGAAGAAGCTGAGGAGAGATCAGTTCCAGAGTTTACACTGCTGTAACTAGAAACAGAATCTGGCCCAGCACTCTGTGGAAGGATGCCAAGAAAATTCTTGGCATCTTGAGTTGAAGCTGTAGGTGGTTAACAGGAAAGCTGAGGTCAAATGAGGAGACCCTTAGTTGGCTGTGGTTCCATCAGATAAGACAGCCCACCAGGCAAACAGCAGTCAGACTTCAAGATTTAAAGGGCTACTCTTCACAGGAGTTCAAGACTCTGTCAACCAGAATGTTACATTTCTAGAATAACATGGGCTTCTCCAAATACTGACATTTAATCATTCTTTATTAATGTGCCAGGCTATTGAATTAAAAGCAGTGTTCCCATCATAAATTGAATTCTCTTTCATTCCCACTGTGCCAGGCACATATAATATATATCACATGGGTGAACCTTGAAAGAGGAATGTTTATTTAAGTTATATCTTCCTCTTAGTTTGAGTTTGTTTGCAATCTGCAGTTGAGCAATGAGATTGAGTTGCTGAGAATATGTTGGTGGGCTGGGCAAGGGCCACCTCAGGGGAAATAAATCAGCTGCACAGATAAATGAGCTCTTGTGAATCTTTCTCCCAAGTCTTCTACAGTACATGTTCTGGATCCTCGTTCTTCCATTAAAAGAAGAAGGGAAAAATACCTGGTTCAAATAACTAACTTAAAATCTCACCAAAAAAGAAAGAATTTGTAAACTACATATATCTGCAAGTCAAATTAATACCTAGGCTTTCCCAGGGTCCTGTAAATCTGTGTGAAAAACACAGACTTCATGGCTGAATTTGGTTCAAGTGGACAGTATGACGTTGATTTTCACAGCTATTTCATGAGTTAATTCTGCATGAAAACATATCTGGGGAAAAGATGACACAGTATTAAATTACTGTCCTACATAGTGTATTCTTGCTGGCAGTCATCAAGAGTTTGGAGAAGGAAATATACTATTATTATTTTCCCTTTACAGATGCCAGAGCCCAGGTTACTGGCTTCTATTCAGCTGCTTTTTTGTTACTCCCATTAAGCACCTTGCCCAAGAATGCTTTGGATTACTACCAGCTTTGGAATGATAAGAGTTTAGCCTCCACTGAGTGATTTGCTTTCTCTATGTATTGAAATCACTAAAGACAGAGTCCTTCAGAGTGTTCATCTCATGGTTGAGGACTTCTGTGGGCAAAGTGATTTGGACAGAGTCACCTACATGCCATGCATATAAAAATATAATATTCATTGCCTGCATAAGGAGGCGGCAGCAGCACCTGATGTTTTATCCTTTCTCTTCTACTAACATAACCTCATCCAGAAGCAGCCTGAGGTCAGTATACATGCAGTCCTATCCTGCAATGCAAATCCAACATCTCTATCTGTATGCCACGTCAGACTAAGAGGAAACTGCTGGAGCAGTTCATTGGAGCTGGGAGGGTGGCACAGGAATTACACTGTTCTCTGAGATGTAGAAAGCAGCAAGCATTCCCAAGTCTTTGCCCATTGCAACGAATCACATGCCTACTCATTCCACCCACTTCAACAATGCCTGTCCCAAGCATTCAAGAATCCCAATAGTCAAACATATCGAGTGTCACACTGTCCATAATTTTAAGCTATTAAACAGAGGGGTCCTGCAACCTCCTCAGGCTAATAATCTTCTACTTGCTAACAAATTCTGCCTTTCAGATGAACCAGTGAGGTGGCTATGCAGTTCTGAATCAAAAACCAGCTTGCATCCTCCCATCTTGGAGTGTGGGTATGGCTAGCACATGATAGTCAGCCCTGACACCGGAGATGGGCCCATTCTCTGGGGATAAAACATTCTTTGTATCACCACATATAGTTTTTTTGCAACATAATGAAGAGATCATTTCAAGAAGTTATAATATTGTCACATGTTAATGCTTCCTCTTCAGAGAAGACAAAGCACAGAGTCCAACTGCTGCACACTGCAATGAAACACAGATTTTTATTTGCCAAGATAATAACATTTTTATTATGGAATCACTTCATTCTGAGAACTGCATCTTCTGATATAAGACTATGCAGGCATTAGATGCTGCTACGATCTCTGATAAATTATTGTTTTGGGGAGAGGATTTGATGGATCTGCTGATTTTACAGTTTTATCAGTGCTCACTCTGGCTATCACGCCAGAAGGACTCTTTATTTAATGTCATTGTAATTCAAAAGAATGTTTATCTGTAGATGAAATATTTTTGTTAAAATTTAAACAGTTTGAAAGGGGAATGAAATATTCGCTAGGCAGGATCTCTACAACAAGATGATCACATATAAATGGAAAACATGTGGGAAAATAAATAAATCAATATTGACACATGAACACTTTATACATATATATGAATAAAAGATTATATACAGAGAAATCTATTGTTTTTAATCTATTATTTTAATAGATTTAATCTATTATTTTAATCTACTATTTTATATCTATTAATCTGTTATATTTGAATAACATAGAATATTTGGATTAAAAAGTAGTTTATTTTTTGCCTGAACCATAGAACTGCACAAAGCAGACCTTTCAGTGCTAAATATTTGATCATTTCTATAAGTATGAACACTATTTAAAGTATTTCTAAGTACAAAAGCAAAATATGAATTTCTTCTAAGTAAGGAACAATTCTGCAATGTCTTCTACAAATCTGTCAAGAGCTATAATCAGTTAGAAAATATACTCGAAAATTTAGTAAAAAAATGCACAAACTTGGGTTAAAAACTTTTTATCATCTCTGATCTTCAAATAAACCACAGTGAGCAATGCTGTAGTCTTTGCTTTCCAACTCAAAGGAAGTCTTCTATGGTATTTGAAAAATATCTTTCTGTGATCATTCCTAATCTATCTAGGCAAATCAAGCTCCTCCAGGAAAGACTGGATCCTGAGCCTGAATGAACTCTGAGACATTCCCTTTTTAAAGATAAACATATACTTCATAAACTTTTCATTGTTCTAAACATCTGTTTGGACTTACAAGCAGCTTTTTAGCCAAGTTCTGAAATAAGGAGGTTAATTTAGTACGTGCATCTCTTCTTTACTTCTTGCAAGCAACAAAACATTATTTCTGCAGTCAGTACGATGTATCATAGCTAATCTTGTGCAGAAAAAACTAACATTCTAAAAAAATAATAAAAACAACAGCTTGTATACTCTCCTGTTTCCCCATCTTAGGTTGATACAGATACAGACACTTAGAGACTTCAGCTGTGCTGTGTCTGAAATCAGGTGGATCATCCCCAACATTTCTTTTAAATGAGCTCCTTAGCCAATGTATTAGAGTGTCTTCATTGCTTTTCTGTCTCAGTGGGGGGAAAAAAGTCAGGACAAAAAGAACTGCAACAAATAGACCTAAGAAAAGTGTCATCCCATAATGTCTTGTAGGGGAAAATGTAGGTACTTGCAATGAAGGCCACTCATCTATGTTTGAGGCCACATGGCAGAAGAGTGCTTTTGCCACTGACCCAGGACTGTTCACCCATTAGACTTTGGCTTGCTGGTTATCTGCAGGCTACCTTTAAAGACTCTGCAAATGGTGAACAAGAAATACAAGACTGACATCAAACACTCTTTCATTCCCTCTTCAGGAGCTTTGCAGCTTGAAAACAACCATGTTGTGTTACAGAGTAAGAGAGCGCCTCTGTTTGCTTTCTACAGTTTGTAAGAAAAGTGCATAAATAAACCCATCCTTCAAGAGTCTAACACACTGTCTGGATTGCAGATGTATATAATTCACAGCAGATCCCAAGTCACTAGATTATCAATCATCTATTTCAAAGTAAATGTAACCTGGGCATTGCCCCAAAATGTATGTTCCAAGATTTGATACAACTTGTTCGAACTTCCCCTTGACATTTCTAGGAAACTATTCTAAGCAGCTCATCATTCTGTGGATCATAACCTGAAAATGTCAACCTTTTTGCAAGGTTCAAGACATCTTTCACATCTCAGAGCCACCAAGTCTTGATAGATTATTTATGAGTTGGATCATGAGCCCCACAATGCCAAGATCTAAAGACTTGAGGAGGCTAAAAATCAGAGTTGTCCTTTGAAAGAAGATGAGACAAAGCAGAACAGGTAATATAGATGTGAACATGACAAAGGAAATACAATAAACATAAGGAAAACAAACTGCACATGTTTGACATTAAACAAGATAAAGAGAAAACCTTTTTCATTTTGTTTAGTTAATAGTGATTCATTGAATTATATGGTTTACAAGGACCTGATCAGATAACATGGCTTAAGTGTGGATTTTATAACCAAGAGATGAAAAACAGTGAGACAGAATGAAACATATTTGGTCTAACTTTCATAAAGTTGACAAGCAGGCCCATTGCTTACAGTATTTCTGTTCTGAACTTGAATTAGCCCAATGACTGATGGAGCTGCACATTATCTTTTCTCAAAGTTCATAATAACTGAGCCTATAAAAATGCTGAGCCTATCTGCAAAGCACAAAATTGAAAGCCTTTTGAGGACCAAATATGAGGCTCATCACAGTGCAGTCATGTGCTCCCAAGGAATGAACAAAAAGTGTAAATTTAACCTAGTTAAAGAAGATGTTATTATTTCAGTGTTGGATATAGGATGGAGCAAAGAATAAAACCTTGGAGAGAACATGTACAATTTATTAACACGCTGCCCCACCCTTGCTTGGGATAAAGTTTTTAGCTTTCTATTGTTGGCAATATCTCAGCTAGAAATGTTGGTCCTGAAAGATGTAGAATGAAACTTTAATTGCTGGAGGAAAATATATTTTCTAGCCCTGAGACCACAAAGCAGAACAAGGCCAAGACACAGAACACTGAGTGTTCAAACACTGTGCAGCTCAGTGCAGCTCCTTCATGATTTTTATTTTAAGTTCTGCTTTTCATTTGGGAATGGCTACTCTTGTCCCTCACATAAATTAACAAATGCCACCACTTAGGTGAAACCCCTAGTGGCTTAAAGGATGATCGTCCTGGTTTATCCATAAAGACTCTGTAATAAATGTAAAGTGTAGAATTTAATGGAATTTTTTGTGTACCTGAATATTATTTCCAATTCTTTTGGCTGGTATGTGAACTTTCCTCACTGTCTCATACTGTAGAGAAAAGTTTATCAACTTTAAATTTAATCATTCCAGGCCATCTGTAAGGAGTGCCTTCCTTAATACGGTTTTGAATTTAAAAGGAATTTTTAAAAAGCAAATGAGTGCATGATGGTTTCCTGGGAGAGTGTAAGGGGGTGTTTTTTGCAAGGTCTTTTTGTTGTTCTGTATTTTCTTGGTTATTCTGGGTTTTCATTTCTTTGTAGTACACAACCATAGAGAACAAATAATAAAAGCTGATTAGCTTAGGGGATTTACTATATAATCAGACACTCAGAGTAGGGGAGACAGAAATATGTTTTATTAAGGGAATATAAGTTTCCTTTCCTTTGCTTATTTGAAACATTACACTTAAAACAAACAGAAATTTCCTTGCTGAATTTTTCTGTCACTGTATGAATTTCATCCAAGTACAGGGCTATCAAATATTCACCTCTTCAAAAAGTTAATCCTTCTGGAATTCTTAGATTTCACATGGAAAAAGGCCAAATGTCAGTGTGCTAACTACAATATACAGGCAAATTTTTCTACTTTACAGCTTTCTTTTTCAAGATCTCCAGGGAAATTATATAAGAAGCTCAATTTAATGTGCTCTGATATCACAACAGAAAATGTTTCACCTTTTTATCTTACTGATTGTCTCAGAGAGTGCTCACAGTAGCATAACTGAAATATCATTTTTTATATAAGACAGAATTCAGTGGACAACTTGTAACAAGATAGTGATTCTTCTTAAAAATATTGATTTATTAAGCTATTTTCTCTAACAAAATAATCACTGTTTTCAAAACCATATGCAAAAATTATTTTCAAACTGTTTTTTTTTTCTTCTGAAAATATTTACACTCTGAAATTTGACCTTTTTCCATTGAAAAAGGAGGTCACATGGTAGTGCATGAGTCACATACCTGAAGCCTGTGCCCTTTTCAACATGAGCCCTCAACCATCATAAATACAGCTTTTGCTTTCTAAGCTTGTGATAGTTGTTTGACCTTTGCTAGGTCTGTAAAAATTCTTGCCAGTTAATTTTATTTTTAGCAAATGCTCTAAAACAAATAAAAAGAGGCACAAACACTGCTAAGGTGAATACATTTCATACCATGAAGAGATACTCACATAGTGTTTCCTGCAAATATTTTCCTCTAATGACCTGATTCAGAGTATTTTCTTTGCCTTGCACATCTGGCTGTGCATCCTTCATATATTTGAATATGTGCCCTTTCTTGGTACCATGCCCTTGCCATACCACTACTTCTTTTGCTCAGGAAGAATATTTTGGTTCCCATATATACCCTATAGAGAGGGGAGACCCCTCTCCACTCCCATTTCTAGCAGGTGCAGATGGCACAGGTATTTTGGCAGTCAGTCCCCAGGGCAGACCCCACAAGGGCTGGAGAAAAGCATTTGCAGTGTGAAGCCTTCAGCTGTGCCTTTCTGCCTTTCCCACTGCAAAAAAGCTTCCAACTAAGAGTTGTCCTCCTTAGAGTACACCACAGGACTCATCATTGTCTGGGCTGTCTAGGATTGCCTAATATATCCTAGAGGGCCTTCTGTGTGTGAATAGGTGTTATAAGCAGGTGTAGTGCACACTCTAATTTACTCTTAGCCAGCCTTATATATCATTCATCACCTTCCATTTTTAATGCTGGTGTAGTTCTTTTCATCAATGAGTAGACAAGAAATCAAATTCCTCATACTGTGAAAATATGTATTTATATTTCTGTTACAGGAGAATTGAGAAAGTAACACTGAAACAAGGCTTTTTATGGTCTCTGATATGAACCTGATGTTATATTTCTGTATAATAGCACCTGAAAAATCTTAATTCATCATATTTTGTAATTTCCTCAATCTTTTGCAACTTTTGTGATGGATTTCTAAATACATAGGTACTCCTACTTTTTTCATTTATACTGTGCATGAGAGACAAACTATGCAGCTGATATTAATACTAATAATGCTATTTTATTGATTAAATTAATGCAATCGCTAGAAAACTGAAAGATCACCTGGTACATTGCAGTTAACTCAGGGAATACAGCTAAAATAACATTATAACCAAATGGCCTTGCATTTGTCAGCTGTAAAGTTCACTACAGATCTCACATTAAACATTTGCTTGAAATACAGCCAAGTGAAGATGTGTTTCATTCCTCTGGGATCCAGAAAGCTACCAGCTGTTTCCTACAAAGTGCTCTGCTGTGTCCAGCCCTAAAGGTCCATATATTCAGTATCCTTTCTCCAAGAGCTCTGGCAGCAGATGTGCACAGAGCAGAACAAGAACAGAGCCCACATTAAAGGGTTCTTCCTGTGTTGTAATCCACTGTTTCCAGCTATCAGTGGGAGTGTCTGACACGAAGCTTGCATCTAATGGCTGCATGAAATAGTCACAAATGGACTTAATCTTCACTAATCTATCGAGATCCTTTCCAGCTCTCTCTCTGGTTTTGGCCTCCAAAATGTCCCACGAGGTTTCCTAGAATTTAATATACATCATAAAGATTTCATTTTGTTTCCTTTAAACCTGCTGTAGGAAAGCTTTACTGAGGCCCACTAGTTATTCTGCCCCCAAAAACAATGACTGATCACTCCTTGCTCACATTTTTCACAACATTCGTGATTTAACTGAACACACCCCTCCCCAACTCAGCTGTTTATGTAACTCTAATTTAATTTTGCTTTCATATGCTTGTTTTCTACCCTCCAATATTGTTCCTCTGTTCTAGATCATTCCTTCACTTTGGTTTTTATCACAGGATGTAGCAGAATAATTCAGTCCAAGTGAGGTGAAGGGAACAAGTTCAGTGTCAGAATGACTCTTGCAAAATCTCTGATATTATCCATTCCAAAAATATGTCAAACTTTATTCCAGCACCTCACATCACTTCCCTAGGAACTAAAACCCACATCCTTTAAGAATAAGAACTTAGTAGAGAAAGATTAGCTTTTGCATGGGATATCCAAGAAGGTCTGCATTATGCCAGGAGATGGAGAGAAGAATTTCTATGCCAGGGTCTCTTTCTTTTCCTAAATGTCCTGCAGCTAATTCTGTCTTCTGCACAGGAGTAGCATTATGAACCTGAGTGGAACAGGAGTGCTGTATATGGGACTCACACAGGCAGAAATCAAATTATTAATCATAATGATAACTCATGTCTTCTGGTGTAAAATATAAGCACAAGAAAAGCAGAATAACAAGAAATACAGGCTGGGAATATGTCAGAGATTTGCATCTTAAAGTATATTTTCCACTGTGTGTCTGAACAGATGGAGGCTTGCACACCTGACTTGGCAAATTGTTTCAGGGCAGAAGAAAGCAACCCGAGTTTTTCTCCTAAAGGCTCAGCAAAATCACCTTCTCTTAATCCCTGTCTGATGCTCTTAGCTATGCTAAGGGCAAAGATATGCCAACTCTATTGGCCTTTTCAGTATTCCAGCATCTCATACTTTATTTCCTGGGGTCAAACATGCCCATCTTTACATATTTTGGTATCTTCAAACTCTAATTAAAAGTATCCCTTAACACACCCACTCCAAGCCACTTACTTCTCTTGTTCAGTGATGCAGTTCCTCATCTTCAAGACACAAGAAATTGAAGTCAGCACATCAGGCCCACCACTTCCCACTTGAGCAGAAGGGTATGGGCAGGCCAATATCATCAAAGCTCCTTGGGAGCTGGACTACACTGCAGAGTCACACTTAGAGCATTGCTTTCTGCTTCTTCTTCATTTATTTGGGGAGTTCTGTTCTCTATACTTCCTCTTCACACTAAAACTTAAATTAAGTTCATTCAAGTTTTCCCCTAAGAGTGCTAGAACTGTATCTAAACAAGTAAATGTCTTACATTATTTATTATAGACACTTTCAAGATTAAATAATATTGAGTATATGGTTTTCTCATTGTTTGTATTACATATTCAAGTATTACACTGAAGGAAGTATCTGAAGTTTTATGTTTTATTTAAGAGAGCCAGAAAAATCTTAATTACTTTAATAAGGCTTATTCCCAGATATGAGCTGAGGGGTGGACAGAACAGCAATGATAAATGGTCACAGAGAAGTTAAAATTTACTCAGCATCAAATATGTCTAAAATAATGGTCTGTATCACACCCTATTTTCTATAAACTCATTCCACCTATTGTGTTCCTCTCATTTTTATATCTTCCATAATTCCTGAGGGAAAGAAAAAAAAAACCCATCCTCCCTAGTCAAGCCTTAGTCAATAAAAGAATACCCAACTGTGTACATAATTGAACAGCAAACACACTACCCACCACAACTAGACTGCTGTTTGGGAAAGTTTAGCCAAGTTCTTGGCCTAGAGCACAGTTCATCTGACCTTTTTCTCCCCTATGTACCACCCTGGTGGAAGCATGTAAGCTACTGCTTAGATCTACTACAGGACAAGAAGAGTTCCAGAAAGATTCCTGTAGCAGAGAGCAGTTACCTCCTGTGTCATGAGGGTGCTGGTGGCTTTATTACCATGACAGAGAAGCATCAGACAGAGATTTCTCATCAAAAGGATCACAAAAACTGTGCAAGAAGTGAAACAGCTGCCCTAAGAAATGGCATTTGAGAGGGTGAGTGAAATCTGCGTGGGTTCATGAAGATGGCAAGAGGCAGTTGAAGCTTAATACAAAGGATATGTAGGGCTTAACCAAACCCAGGCCTGAGGTGTTTGGCTGACTACCCCAGTGTCCCTGCTCTGGGGCACTTGAAGAAGAGTTGTGTCAGAGTTAGAGGCTCCAGGAAGCATGTGGGATATGACCACAACATCAACTAGCATTTTACAGAAAGAGAGAAGTTGATGTTTAGGTTTATATATGTGAGGGTTTTATGCTTTTGGCATTTATTTACTCAAAGTGAAAAGAAGGAGGGGAAAAGTTTTAGCAGAAATTGTAGAGAAAAAAAATAAAAAGAAAATGGTCTGGTTTACAGTGACACAGTGTCTGTATTTCTGAATAAACTGGTATCTGCCTTTGATGGAGGAAAAAGAAATAGAAAAAGTTATAAAATTCCTTTTTTAATATGTACCATTAATTCACATGGGCCATCCATTGAATCTAACAGAAGATGTGGCTGCCATCAGTAGAAAATGATATATGAAGCTCTAGAAGAATTATGAGAGAAGAGTCCATAGAAAAGGTGAAAGGAATAGGAAAGAATATCCAAAAGAATAATAATAAAAAGGCTTATTTGAGAAAGAATCATATTATATAAAAAATGCAGAATCATCAATCTTACAAAAAACACCCTAGGGTCAGCAAAAAGGTCAGTCTTAAAATGAGACTGGACCAGAAGTCAATGAAGTTGCTAAGACAATGTGTTATGTCACAGATCTGCTAAGAAATGTTTGTGTGTAAATATGAGAGTTCTTTTATTAGCTCACTTAAGATTTCACCCTGCTTACAAAACAGAATCATAAAAGCCGCAGGGAGATCCAGGATATTTTTCCTACTCTTTATCCTTACATATTTGCATAAACAATGAAAGAGTAGATCATAATTTCCCATTTCAGTCTCACTAAACCAGGGAACTGTCAGTGTTAGCATTCAAGCAGCAGGATGAACTACATTTATATGCAAACATGTGTGAGGAAGGACATTATCTCAGAGGCAAAAGTTTACAAATACAGTCTGCTCACCACTGCTGAAAGAGTTTGGACTGAGATGAGAGTGAAAATAGTGAAAAACAATAGTCATAAGGAACTGTTATGCATCTCCAGGGCAGGATTAGAAGGCAGAACAGGAAGCATTTATGCATGAAAAAAGGAGAGTTGTAAAAAAGCACACACATTGATCATGGAGATTTCAATTATGCTGACATTTACTGGAACACAAGTGACAAGCAAAAGCATGTTCTAAAAGCTCTCAAGGCTGCTGCCATATGGAACTTTCTGCTAAGTCAACCAAAGGCATCTTCTAATCAAAGCTGAATTCTAGGCTCTCTCTATGAGGTGGCACAAGAAGCTGTCCAAGCCAACCCCAGATGAATGAACTCACCGGTTGAAAAAAACTACAGGCAGCCACAAAGCAAGCCAACTGGTTTGTTTGTTATCCATCAGCTTTAGCAGCACCTAAATTTTCAGCAATTTTCAGAGATTTGTTTGCCGTTGGTGTCCATTGTTGGCCTGTTTCTCATGATGGTAAAATATGTGGTAGAAATAAAATGAGGGGAAGAGCAAGAAGAGCACTTCAAAATATTTTCCGTTAGCTATCTAGCCAGAAACTTCAAAATCCATCAGGTCAACAAGGAGAGTGGTTAGATGAAAAAGTCTCAATTAAATGATGACTTCACTTATCCTTGCCAAATTCATCAAAGAAGCTGAATATTCTCTATTTAGAGCAGATATGAAATGGCTTCTAAGAAGAAAAAAAAAGGAAAAAACAACTTGTTGAGTGGTGAGTGTTTCCAAAAAACACAGAAATGCTTGTTCATAGTAGCAGTGATTGACCTTGTTCCTTTAATTATTTTCTACCTAACTTGGTCCTGACAGATAATTCTGCAGCTCTGATTGACAACCTTCATTGCTTTATTCAATGAGTGATTCCCACTTTAAGACCAAGTCAAACATAGAGCTAACTATTCATATTTCATTGCAATTATGTGATTCACCCTTCTAAGCATTCTATTAAGCAGGATCAAGTCTAAACTTGGATTGGAGGAAAAAAAAAATCACATTTCAGGTTTATACCTACTCAATTAGGAGCAAAGAAATCTCCTTTTTTTAGAGCCTCTAACTCTCTGTTTACAGCTAATTCTGTTGTGCTTGTCTTTCTCTATATTTTCTTTACCTATGGCAATTGTTTGCATAGGACTAACTTATAAAGACAACTATATTTACATATTTTAAAATATTAATCAAGGGAAAAGTGAGTCCCACCTTCAAAAAACTTGATGTCAGCACTAAGGGCAGGGCAGAGGACAAGCCAGGGGGAAAAGGTTTGTTTTTATCTAGGTCCCGAGAGCAGACTTGGTGTTGAGGGAAGAGGATATGCTTCAGAACACAAAGGAAGGCCAAGGTGATTAATTTCTCTCATGTAATCTCGTTCCTAGACAGAAAAGAGAAGGATAAGAGTGTAGACAAGCATGTCCCTCCTCCCGGACAACTCTGGGTACCTGGATGTTGAAAAAGGCAAGAGGATAATTTTATCACATAAGAAAACTAAGTAAAGTTTACTTTTATGCAAAGAGGGTCACAAAGAGGTTCAAGTAGGAAACACTAAGTATAAATGATACTGACATCCTGTGCTAATAGCAATAATATGGATAATTTTACTTCAGCCATGTATTTCATCTCATTGGAGAAACACCACTTACTCTTTTCTAAACTTTGGAAGTAACTCTTTGCCAAAAATCTCATCTTTAAATATTTCTGGCTATCGTTTATTTTAGAAAGATGGAATGAACAAACAAATACAGATATATAACACAAACATATATATATAAATATGTACATGCATGCCAATGAATAAACATATGAATAAACATAACAACTCAGACCTGAAGGAATTCAGAAAAATACGTAGCCCTGTACAAAGAAAATGCAGCTCATCAAAGTAGGCAAATAGCCTTATATAGGTCAAAGTAGCAAGAGAATTAATTGCTTCTCAGGCTCAAGTTTGTATTAGAAAAATAGTCATTACAACATAGATACAGAAATAAAAAGTGGTTGAACATTTTCAAAGGGGTAGTGGAGAACAATCCAACCTGAAGGAGCACCTCAGTGTGAACATTAGGCAGGTATTTCAGATCTCTTTACAATCAACATAAATAAACCATTTACTACACTGGAGCAGGAGTAAGCAAAGGTGAGACCCACCTTGATGTGTGCACACATGGAAGTGCCTCAAACGGGGCTGGTCACACTGGCTAAATGTTTTTTAAGACAAGATGGGCCAGCTAGTGGGAATCTAAGATTCATTAAATGGCTTGACAAATGATTTCAGAGTTACTGATATTCCAGTGTAACAAGTGTGGAACACAGTAAAAGTTCAGGAAAAATGGAAACTATAAATTTTTCAAAAAGGTCACATGGCACTAGCCCCAGGCATGGTGGTGGAACAGATGATATAAGATTTTATTAATAATGAACAAAGCAAAACTAGCAGATAATCAGTACCAACCATTATAATTTAATGGAAAAATGATCACAGTAAAAGCAAATTAGATTTCACTTTTGCGTGAAAATTACATGTTTGGTTAATAAAGGCATCTATATTTTTTTACATTTAGACTTTTGGACATATAAACCATTTGCCTTACTATACAGAAATACCTCCTCAGGGATATAGATTAACAAATAAGTTAAATATTCATTTTAAGAAATCATCATTGATAAAAAAATAAAACATAATGGCATTTCTCAGGAGGTCTAGGATTCAACATTATCAACAATGATTTGATACTATAAGCTACATACTATTCATGAAATCCACCAATGGGATGATTGAGAAAACATTAAATTACACCGAGGTCTAAATGGTCATATATAATATTTGGATTTTGATCCAGAAAAATCATCTATATATCACAGAATCATTGAACTCTGATTGGAGGGATATCTGGAGACTAGGCTTCTATCCAAAGTACAGCAATTTCTTGCATGAGGTCAGGTAGCTGTAGTTTTGTCTGGCTTGTCCATCCCCTCCAAGGACAGAACCATTCCAGTGTTGCATAATCCTCCAAAGGAAAGTCTCCTTCCTAATGTCATAGCTAGCAAACATTCCAAAATGTAGATTTTGCCTCTTTTTACCTTCTGTTATTAATGAAAATAACTTGGCTCCACCATCTTTGCAGCTGCCAGCAATTATCTCCAGTAGGTTGTTAGACCTCATATTATCTTCCTTCTGCCAAGCTAAGGATTCCCAAATCCATCAATTTCTGCAGGTATTTGGCAATCTTCTGCTAATGCCAGCCAATCTCTGAACAGTTTTTTTGAACAGGAAACCCAAAACTGCAAGCAAACTTTCAGTTGCTGAGTAGATGAAAATATGACTTGTCTCAATCAATTGGTTTTACTTCTAGTCATTAGGGCCATGAGAGCTCTGTGAAACACATCTGTCCCTGCCCAGACTAAACTTTTTAACTACTTTGCACTGAATATGAAAATGTGTGCATTTTTTTAAAGTATGGTGGATTATGCTAGGTGTTTCTGATACTGCTGCTCTAATGAGGATTTTTGAATACTACACAATGCAATAGAGAATAAAAATGACTGGGAAAGGGAGCAAATACCTTTCAGTCAGAGTTTTACTGTTTAGTTAATTTCAAAGATGATGTAGAGAGTTCTATGCTCTGTAAAGAGTACCCATGGGCTTTAGGAAGGGAGAGTTGGGGTGATTCATTTCTCTAATTTCTGTGAAAGGTGTAAAAAGAGCTACTGCATTATATTAATTAATCAAGCCCAGTGCACTTGGCTCAGGATATTAGTAACTGGGTGAAATATAAGGCATCCACAGATCAGGGAAGATGACAGATTGGCTCCTTTTGCTCTTTTTCTCTTTGAATCTTGAATTTTATGGTGGTACTAAAATTATTCTGAAAATGTTTAACTTGATACAGCCAGCAAATCTATATCAGAATATCAAGTGTATATCTTCTGATACTTCTTTCAGAATATCTGATCTACAGAACAGAAAGCCAAATGAAATGTAAATGAGAGGATCTCTTCCCCATAATAAAATAAAAGCTCAGTTTTTCACATGGTAAGGCAGTAGCACTATGACCAAAACACTGAAGAGTTTAATGTAATACACATTTTTAAAAAAAAATAACTTATTCTTTCATGTCAATGTGCAGCTGTAGCTGTAGAAAAGGTGCTGTGTTGCTTTAGGGAAGTAAAAACAATTTTAAAAATCACTTGTTGGTTTATGCAATAAGGGTTAGGAATGGGTATCAATATATCCCAGTGGTCAAGGAGATAGCCACCCACATCAAAGTACAGAAAGCTCTTAAAATATTAATCAATCCCTATTTGAACAACAGATCCCATTCTGAGTTTTCAAAAAACCCCATAATAATTTGTTTTGCTAGCAATAGACAACCAAGCAGGTTTCTGTGGAGCAATAACCCTCTGCTGCCTTAACTCTTTGATAACACTTGAGATCTTTCCCAGGACAACAATTACTAGTTACTAATTACTAGTAAGACAGTCTTGGCAAATATGAATCCAAGTCAGAATAAAAATATATAGAGAAGCTTAATGTTTCAGGTTTTTCCTGCTGCTTTCAAGTGACCTTGGATTTTCCAGATGCTAGAGATCTCAAAGGAGACTGAGCAAGCTCCCCAGAAACTGTCTCTAAAAGAAATACTGACAAAGTGGTTGATAGACAAAAATACTTTTTCCTCATACCAGACTATGCTCAGCTGGCTAGACAGTGCTTATGTGGTTTCTGGATAGCATGCCAAACAGGGGACAAAAAGTGGAGAGCACTGTTTGAATGCGATTCCTGGAGAGAGGGGTAGAAAGAGCAATACAGAAAGGCCAGGAGAAGTAGGAGCTGAAGACACAGGTTAAATCAAAACATGTAAAGCTGTAAGAAACACAGTTTCTCTAAATTTGCTTTTCAAAGAACTTCTTGTTTTTCTGAAAAGTAGCTGTGCCCACTGTCACCCCAATGCCAGGTTATTTTTTGAATCCTGAGTCTCAAATGGCCCTGTTCTTGCTTGGCACAGCTGCCAGACACGGATAAAGGGGGAAGCCTTGAACAGGACAGGCATGTCTCTGTCCCCTCACACACACAAATAGAGCAAGATCATAGATAGAGAACAGTGGTAGGGGCCAGGTTGTGTCCTGTTAGTCAGAGGGGCTGTGGGAATGATGCAGGGTCAGTAAGACACCCATACATTTAGAGCCTTTTAAAGCCCTGAAGCTTCTTTTAGACCACAGATCTGATTTACATATGCAGCACAGTCCCCATTCAGAGAGTGTGACTGAAACTTGAGCCAAACTGCTTTGTCTTCCTGCTTGCCTTGTAGCACTGAAATTTCCCTTGCAGTAAATTACCATAGATAAACAAGAAGTGTCTTAAAAATTAGCATCTGATTGCCCTCAAATTAAACCCTTGTTTTTACCCTAGAGAGAGCTCAGTCGAAGGAACAAGAAAATACAATGACAGTTTGACTAGAATACTTCACTAGAAAGATGACACAATTGAGAATCAATTCCCTAATGGAACAAGGATTGATAGGAATGGAATTCTGTATAAAGAGTCAGTAAGTGCAACCCTCAACATTAATTTTCCTGGTGTATTATTTACGTGGCTTTAGCTAAAATAACAACCACAAATCCAGGTGGGGAAAATCAGCATTGCTCCACTACAAAATATTTCTTTGCTTCTTGTGACTTAAACATGTAGTAAATTAGAAACAAACCAAAACTCTCAATACCATGAGTGGTGCATGGACAACACTGCTGTGGATGGCAAGCCTAGCAGTTTGAACAGAGCCATGACTGCACTAGAGCAAAGTTTGGGTAAGTGAAATGTTCCACTGGACTCTGTCACCAAAACACAGATGTCCAGTGCCTAAAGGATTCCCTCTGACCCCCAGATGGCAGCTGACAATCAAGTAGTAGCCCAGTCTCCTGCAGGTTCCTCTCTCTTCCCTGCTAACCCTATGCAGATATCTCAGGTACCTGTGACACCCACTGCACAATTAAATACCCAGTGTGCAGGGATTCTCCCTAAATAACCATATTGATAAAGGAAGTTCTGGATTGTCACTGTGACACAAAACATGGTTTTCTTAATAAATAAGGAAAAGTATTTTATCAGCAATATACTTCACAATAATTTTCTTTCAATGCATTAATATTAAATATATTACCAAGTTGGATGGAAAATCCAAAACCAAAAGCAAATATTTTTACATAAAAATTTTTTAAATGTGTAAAAATTATATTCTAACATCTCAAGGCCAAAGAAGAGTGAGCACAATAAAAAGGGGCAAAAAACCCAAAGAAGATGGGAAGAAAATAAGCAAATATGTGTAAATATTTAGTAACTTAGAGAACTGGTGTCTATAAACATCTCGAAAGCAGAATAAGGGTAGTCAGCCTTGACATGAGAATTACAGCACCAGGAACCCAACAGGACAATGAACATTCTGCACAAGACAGAAAGATACTCTTCCTTCTTTAAAACTCACATCACTGCTGAAATTGTTATTTTTGTTCTGTTTAGAGTAAAATAAAGATCTGAATTTCCTGTCCTTGTCTTCTCCTAAATGTCTTCTCCACTGTCCAAGAATCTCTACGTTCTATCTATTCAAAACTTTTCAATATTTAAATAGGCTTGTGTTTTCATATGTCATCTTTTGCCATGCAATATCTGGTTTCTGATTACCCCTTAATATATATTTTCATTATAATAATGAGAGACATACAGTAATGGGCTGGAATTGCTCCTCATAAGAGGAAGCAATCACTGTGCAGCCATCACCCTTCTGTCACTGTTTCACAGCTCACACCTTAGCTCACATTTAAGAAAAGCTTCACTTTAAAGAAGCCTGTGATTTCCTACAATCTCTTCTCTCTTCCCCCTGAAGAAGTTCTTGCTCTCAGAGAAAAAGTAGCCCCAGAGCCTGCTTAAACTGGCATATTTCAGCTCAAACAGGCTTGAGTAAATCTCTGATAACACTGCAACATGTCCCACCTACACTATGTTGAGTGGATACTTCAATTGTTTTGTAAAGTCTATTTATACACAATTTTTTTATGAAGTTTGTAATAAGACAGAGTACTCTATTACAAGCCTGGGTTACATAATTTTTTTTACTGTCACATGCTTGCAGGTAATCTGAGTAAACATTACAGTAGATTTGCACAGATTATTGAAAAATGCTGTCTGTGAAAATACACAGAGAAAATAAGCTAATTCACTCAAAACACATGCACAGTTTGTTAAATTCACCCTTGGTTTTCAATCAGGTGTAAAAAAAAGTTTTTTACCTCATACAACAATAATAAAAAATCCTATTTACCTGATTTATCTTGCCATCTCTTGCTTCAGCTCTTTCTTTCTTCTTCTAGTTACCTGCTAATTCTTTCTGTAGTTTATGTTTTCTGTCATCTGTTTGTTGGAAGCACAGATTCAAATTAAACAAGGTGGCAAGGGGGAACTGTTTTCTCTTTAGAGATCCAAAAAGGTGAGGGACTATTTTCTAAACTCTATTGGCTACATATTAATTCAGAGTTTACAAACCTTCAGAGGAAACCTCATTGTTTTCTGTACTAAACAGAGGCACTTTGATTTAAGAACAAAAACAACAATAAAATCTCCCAGAATTTAAGATATGCAGATGGAACAGATAGACTTGATTAGGACCCAAAACTTACTCTTTTAGACAAAATATTCTGTATTTATGTATTTGTGAAGTTATTATTTAAAAATAAGAATCGTAGTAAACTAGCATGTGCAGAGTATCTTCTGTATTCGCATAAGCCAGTCTTCATTTTCTTTGCACAAAAGGAAAAAAACATATATTTACGTTTTTGAGAGATTTTTTTGTTCTTTGTTGGCCTAAGAATACATGCCTTGAGAAAGTTTTCTAAATATAAACATTCACCATCTATTTAAAACTTACAACTTGGTTTTACCAATGTTGCTCAGTCTAACCACTAGTACTCTTTGTTTTCTCCAAATTCTCAAGCAAGAGGAAGCACTGGCATCCTTTTAATTTCTAATTAAATGGCCTTAGATTCTCTTAAAACTGTGGGATTGAGGTTTGTTTTCCAGTTTTAAATAGCTAAGGACATGCCTCTTGGCAAAATGAAATATAAACATTCCTGTTGTCAGTGAATGCTCTTGTACAAAATACCCACTGACTTCACACGGATAGACTTTGAAGCATCAGAAACTCCCTATTCTTCCAGAAGAGTTTAACATCATTAACCTACACAATCTTGTTAAAAAAAAAAAAAAGAGAAAACAGACTGCATTTTGGAAAAGTGGAATGAAAAAAAGAGTTCTCTGAAGATATGTAATGGTAACAGTTGGCTGATTAAATGGACAAAATGTACTTTAAAAACATGTGCCGGGGCTTAAGAAAAATAAACCATCACTTAGCTTTGTTCAGTCTTCATACTTAAATCCATCTACTGCTTTAAAAATAGTCCTGTTAAACAGGATGCAGAGCTATTTAAATTGATATACTATTAGTTCTGGGATCCAAGATGAGGAACAGACTCAAAACCTGACTGGTTACTGCATATGCTCTGACCTAAAAACTATTTATATTTGTATTTTCAATATAAACTTTTGGTACACAATATAAAAGGATTCTCACTGTTTAAGCATCATAATCTCTGGATTTCAGTTTCATAGAAAAGTATAAAGGGTATATTCTTTTTTTGATTTAGAGACTTATTGTTTTCTGGGGTATTTTTAAAATCCCAGTTTCAGGGATTTACTTTTAATTATTTTATTTACTATGCTGTTATTAGCCTGGTACTCCTTATCAGACTACTTAACTTCATGTTATTTTCTGTCTTTGATCTATGCATATATTTAAAACATTCTATAGAAGAGTTTCTTAAAATCTTTCAAGATGTTGTTCTTTGAGTAATGTTTCCGACATTAAAGGATTTTATCACAATATTAACAAAACTTTACAAATTTATCCATTATCTCTCTATGGGCAACTGGCCCACAGGAAAAGCATTAGTACAAATTGTGGCATGATTCCTAAGAAGGAATGTTTCAAGATGCTTCATGCCTGATCCAATTTGGACAACCACCACAAAAGCAGCAGTGTCAGCCAAATAGAGGAATACACATTCTGTAAATGGTAGATTGCATTGCCACCTGAAGCAATAATTGGTCTTCAGGTACCACAATAGGAGAAATTCAGTTTTACCAAGTTAATTCTTATCTTTCAGCTCATACACAGGAACATGATGTGCAGCTGAGAACTTGGCATTGACCAAAGGAGAAAAGAGGATTTCCATCTGGATCCCTGAAATTCTTCCACAGTGTGTTTATTGTCAAAAGAAGCATTCAAATGGATTAGCAGAGATCCAACTTTCTCTTGCAACAAATACATGAAGAGCATTTAGTGAACAGCAATACCTTGCTGCCCAGTAACATCTCTAGATACTAAATTCGGGGCATAAAACCTGAAGATAAAGGGAATGGTAAGATTCATGACAATGAACAAGCTTTGTAGGTGGAGAAAAACCACATTGTCAAGTGCTCACTGACATTATCACTGACCAAACAGTTAAAAATTTCCCAAAATGCAGTTAAAACAGCAAGTCTTCAGCTGCCCAAAGGTAAAGAGAATTCTGAAGAATAACATGGGAAGATTTTGGGAAAAGACAAGGTCTTTGTAACTCAAAATAACCGGTTGAGTGTCTAAACCTCAGCCAAATTTAATCCTTTTAATGGTAAGAGAGGTTCAGAGGAGGGATAGCCAGCCAAACTCAGTGAGTGGAGCAGGGATCAATACCCACTCCAATGTACATGCTGAATAACCATTACAGTCTGAGTACAGTACAGAGAGAGGAAATCAAAGAGATAGAGCAGAAATATGCCAAGCAGGTCACCCACCACATACTTGAAATCCCTATTAAGACTCAGTTATCACATTGTATTGAAAAGATTGTGCTTGCTGGTGACATCAGTGGAGAGACTGTGCTCTAAAGATGTCTATAAAATCTTTCCTCCTCATAACCATGGAAAAAGTCAAGATCGGGTGAGGGACAGGGAGATAAATGGTGCAAATAGCTTAGAGAGTTGGCTCACATCCTCCTGAACTCTTGCCATAAACAATGTCTGGGAATGGCCAAAGGCTCCTCCAGGATAGGAGTTGTGTGTGTTCCAATGGCAGAAAACTGGAATTCCCAGAACAAGCTCTGTGTGAATTACAACAAGGTCAAACCGTCCAAACCTGCACTTTTCTGAAGATCCCAAGAGAACACAATCTAAATGCCTACATATAATTTCATTATTATTATTGTCTCAAATCCTCAGTGAACTCAGGAGAAAACTGACTTGGCAGATCTGACAGCTGCACTCAGAATCAGCTGGGAAAGTGCACCAGGTGGTGGATAACATCATTTTTAAGCTTTACCATGCCAAGGCAACCCTCTTTTTTTCTTATTTGGTCAGCACAGCTCACTATTCTGTCACCTTGCAGAATCAACCAGTGGTGACTCCTAAGTGACACATGAGTCTACTCTTAAACAGGATTCCAAAATATAGGAATACCTGAACAGCTTAAACACTGTGTTGCTAAAATGCCCCCATTCAGAATATGGGAGAATTGTTTTTAAAATTTTAAATTTTAAAATTTAAATTTATATAAATGAAGTCTTGTTTTATTTTTATGAAAATAAAGGATTTGTATAAAACTCCAGCTACTCACCAGGAACACTGAGAATACTAACAGCATTTGGATTTTATAATGATGAATTAACAAGTAAACAGGAAACCATAATTTTTAAAGTCTCGTGGGGCAGCTAAGGAATGAGAGAGTTCTGGCCCAGCATACATCTCTCACACATCTCTATGCATACTAAATAACTACACTTTACATAAACACATATATGTTTGAGCCCACACGTGTGAAAAGAGCCAGAGAAGAAATTTTCATATTAGGTTAAATAACAAAAATAATTTTAATTGAATACAGTACTAGGGTAGCACAGTTAAACTTTCAAAATCTAAGAAGTTTCCACATGAGTTTGCATAGAAAACCTTGCATTTTTCTTCTCTCTGCTACATGCCAAGACAAAGTTTCATTCAAATATCATGCATTTATTACCCCTCAGAGAGCCTCTGACCATTTAGTGCATAGGATGGACTGTTCTCAATGAAAAAAAAATATACTTAATGAAAACAGATCAAAATATTTAAACATCTAAAAATATAATCTCATGGTTTATTTGCATGGTGTTATCAAAAATCTGATCTGAAAGCAGAGTAAGTTTCATAAGGTCTTAATTCTGTGGAGTTTATCAGCAGAGTATATACTTTATGGTGAAAAGTTATTAGTTAAATAAGTTTTTAAAAAATTAAAAAAGAAGAAATTAAAAAAATAGTAAGATAGGTGTGTAGGTTCCAACTCAAAATCAAGTCACAAAATCACTAAACCCTCTTCTTCTCTTCTTCAGCAATCCCCTGTCCTTCAACATTATTGGCCACAAAGAAGGAAGAGATTCAGCAGGGAGCAGCTGCCTTCACGGCACAGCCCAAATTCACCCTCCAAGCAGTGGACAGTCCTGGAAATAAATGGCAGAAGCGATCAGCACTCCTGCAGCTCCGAGCTGTGTAACTGTGCAAAGCGCGCGGTAACTCCGGACAAGAAGCTCCAAAAAGGCACCATTCAGCACGAGGCTCTCTTTGGTCTCTTTTCCAACATCCTGCTTCTCTCATCCTGCCCCAGTGCCTCCTTCTTCCTTCTGAGTGCCAGCAGCCCTCCTGCCATCTGCCCAAGGTGAAACCCCACAGTCTGATGGAACCCCCGGTCCGAGCCCAGACAGTCTGACTGGAGATTTCCCTGGGAAATGGCTCTGGAGAGAGACAGCTTTGATCTGATTGTTCAGAAACAGACCTTAATGAGGTGAAAACAATAAACAGGAAGGTGTACACTGCACTAGGAATGAACTGGAAAAAAACAGGGTCCAGGTAGAGCAGGGATATTTCTACACCTGGGTGCAGGGCAGGGTTAAGGCGGGATCTGAGGGAGAGAGCCAAGGGGAAAGAGTGATTAAGAATATTATAATTTCTACAGTGAAAAGTAACCAATAGCAACAAAGAGAACAGAGAACTTTCTATTAATAATTTACATAACTGAACAGGGGGATCCTGGGAGTGAGCCTTTTGCTTAACATGATTACGAGGGTTTTCCCATGGCCTTAGGCCAAGATTTTCTTCCTTTCCTGTTGAGTCAACACTGACAGTCTGATCTCCATTTTTTTCTTTCCTGCTTGTATTTTTAAAGCCAGAGTCCTAGATCCCAGGCTGTGATGATGGTCAGTGTGTCCCATGCCACTTGGGAAGGGGCAGGTTCAGAGCCTGGCTCTGCTGAGAGGATATTGGTGCTGGCAAGAGTAGGAGCACACTCCTCATTGTTATTGGAAAAATTAGTGCCAGCTATCCCACGTCTGGCCATCTGCAAACAGGTTTCCAAATGCATAATCATGGGTATATTTACAAAGGAGCAACCACAGGAACCACCTTCTGTGCCACAAACACATATTAATGTCCTTGCTCCCAAATGGGCAGGTAGAAAATGCACATATTTCTGAAAGAGAAAAATAGACAAGACCCTTCAGATTTTTAATTCTGTTCATTTATTCTCCTTACCCACAATCATTCTTTTCTCTCTTGCCCCTTCCTGTCCCTCCCCCACAAGAATAAAGCATTTACTGTGGAAAGTTAGAAACAAATCAAACCTTGGAGAAGCTATAAGTTATTGAAAACAGCATTTTATAATGGAAATTGCCAGGTAATTTTATCTAGAGCCATTTCTGCTTCAGCTGCCTGTAATAACTGTGATGAGCTGGAGTAGGCATTCAGACCCTGGGGTGACAGGAGCAGTTAGGATGGACTGCACTGCTTTTGGCAAAGGCATTAATCAGGACGTTCCAGCCATGGTGGTCTGTGGAGCACTTGCCTGTCATCCACAAATAATTGCTTGGTTATGTTATGCTGAAACTCCTCATTTCCTACTGCTAAATTGCACTAAAGACAGATCAGGTTTCCTAATATTTGCCTCAATGTATATCAGCCACCACAGAAAGAAACATTTATATAAAGCTTTGGGGGAAGGGTAAGCTGGAGCCTTCAACAGTGGAAGAGAAGCATGTCTGCAAGACAAGCCTTCTGAGAAGATGGAGCCTTGCTGGACGATGAAATTCCCTGGTATTTGTAGAATATTTATAGAAAAGGAAGCCTTTCCTCCATCCTTCTGCCTCTCCCCACCCTTGCAGCCAGTTGTTCACTGCATCAGTAGGGAAACAGCAGTCATTCCCTGTGGTCCCTAGGCCTTACTCATTTCTATGTGAGTCCTCTACATCAGTGGGTTGTTAACATTATTATCTTACTGAAGCCAAAGCACAGCACTGAACCAATGAGAGTAAATTATATCCCAGCTGAAACCAGGACAACACACATTTAGAAGCCTTCTATCTTTCTTAACTACAATTTAAAAAAAAATCCTTCAGGGTCTTGCTCAACTTTATCTGAAAAACTTCTCCAAGAAAAAGAATTGCACCAAAAGAAGTTCCTCCTTCACTCTGCATATTCATTGCAGTTTCAATACAGGCGCTTTATTGTAAACACAGACAAGAGAGAAAGGGAAACAAAAAAGCAGAACTAGCTGTGATCTCATCCACAACCATGCACTGAAGGGAACTGTACAGGGTAGAGCTGAGACAAGGGGGGCAGAAAAACAAAGAAGCAGTAACTCCTCAGGCTATCTCAAACAGACAGCTATGCACAAACTAACCACAAATTTAGGATTTCTCAAACCAGGATGAAATTATTTGCTCTCATTTACTGAATCGTCTGCCTTTGAAGGACACCCTGTAATTTCTATACAAATAATGTTCATTTATGGGCTGGTACTCCAAGTTGCAGAGAGCCTCTCTGCATTCAGAAGTTTCCAGTCATGGAGGATGAGAAAGAGAACCTGTGATCTTCCTCTTTGAAACATATCTGCCAGGGATGGTCAGAAAAGGAAAACAGGAAGAGAAAATAGCCATCAGTGCAAAGCAGCTGAATGAACCCAACTACAGACATTTAGACACTTGACATTGCCCAAGTAAAAATAAAATCCCAAAATATCTATACACACACAGAGAAAAACTTAATATAAAGTATCTATATTAATACATTAATATTTTAAAATGCATATATGTATACACACCTATTCATGCACAAAATTCTATGGATATAAATTAATAGTAAAAATGTAAGTAACTACTGTAATTTTGCATACATTGTTATCACATATCTTATATGGTATAATAGTATACCTAAAAATTAAACTTAAAATCAAGTTCTTGAACCTGAACCAGTTCCAACATTGCAGTATTTATCTAACACTATTTTTGGAAATTATTACTAAAAATAATGTAGGGTAAGCAAATATTTTTATCAATACACTAAAAAAGAACTTCCTACTGAGAAGGTTAAAATACTTTTATACCAGGGAGACTTCTGGTTAAAATTTGTGAGCAAGCAATTGTTCATTTTTCTATTCAATAATTCCAGAATAATGTTTTAAATAGCCTGACAATGGATAAGAAATTTATTAACACACTTTGAACTGCAGAAAAAATCACAAAGTCAAACACCCAAAATATGACAACATAAACAAACAAACAAACAAACAAGCAAAAAAACCAGAGTTATCATCAGATGGCTAATCAGAAAAGTCCTGGCATTGATGTTTCAGAGACATGCAACCCATTGAATTGAGGGTCAGGGTTCCTCAAACTGCACAAAGTTTCTTATTTTCAGCTGAGAACCCTCTTAAGTGGCAAATGGAAATCAAAAAACAAAGACGTGCTATTTTGTTTCAATAAAGTCAGCATCTGCTGGCCAGCTACAAACCAGAAATCCTTCATTTACATGAGTTGCATAGGAGCAGGCTTGTTTTCCTTCTTTACATGGCAGCAAAGAAGCAGAGTCTGGAAGCCAGAGGCCTATGTCAGAAACTGTGGGTTTGGCTTTGTTTCCAAGTCTCTCTTCAAATTGAAGATAACTTAAGGCCAAATTGCAGTCTTTATTGGATTGTTATAGGTTAAAAGCTTTATATATCACTTTTTAATTATTGTTGTTGTTATTTTTAACCAACTCTTTTATTTTATTTTTTTTTTCTGGTAGAAAACAGTGATTGAAAGATTTTCTCTGAAATACTTTTTGAAGTCTCGAGGTCTGGATTTTTCCTCTCTAATTTCAGACAGTTGCCTAAAGCACCAAGTACTCTACTTTTAGTCAGTGGATACTATCTGCCTTTTGAGTCATTCTGAAGTATCTTCTGTCATTTGCAGATAAAAATTTTTGTGAATATATATATAATTCCCATATATATTGTCTCATTTTGGGTGGGATGAAACTAAAGGCAAGATTGCATGCCAAAATTTCCAGGTTTTTTATTCCAAATAAGCCCAAGTTCTAACTGCAGGATGAGGAGAACAATCACAACTGTTGGATTTTGGTGTTTCTTTGTTTGGATTTTTCGAAGTTTGAGTATACCTCAGGCATATATTTCTCTCAACATCTCAAAAGATTCAGGAAGGCTCTTATGTCTTTTCCTTCTAACCAGTTCCAGGAATAATTACTCAACCCACATATAGCAATGGTTACTCTACAATGCAGGCTGATGATACCTACTAAGTGTTTTATTTCAGTAAGACCACCTTCAATGCAAATAGCTAATTGCAGCATTTCAAAAGCTTTTCTTGTCCCAGCAGCTTAGAGCAAACTCTGGTGCCATGAGTCATATTTTATTTCAGGTCAGCATACATGTCTTTCTGGGATGGATTCTCTAGAAATTGCAAGGCATAACTGAGAAAACATTTTATTAAATCACAAGCCATAATACATGTCCATCAGAGTAGAAGAGGCTGATGGGACCCAGCTGGCCTGGCATCCAAACCAGAGGGTTCACATCTGCTCCAGTGATGTGAATGACTGCTCCAAAGGAGGATAACAAACACCATGCTTGTTTACTGGAGCTGAGTGAAAAAGGGTGTCTGCAAACAACAGAAAGAAACTGTCTGCAAACAACAGTAGAAAAAGAGAAGCTGCAAGGAAATCGAGTAATTCACTGGATCTCACAGAAGCATTTCATGAAGAAATTTGAATGACTGCTAATTTTTGCTTAAAAGTGTTTTTAGTTTGACTGAAGCCACTTTTTCAATCACTGAATGAACAAGTTTGCATTCACTCATCACACAAGGGATAATTTCTAGTCCCAAAGGCAACCCAGGAGACACACACACTGTATGTGTTTTTCTCTATATGCAGCCATTCCCTGTAAGTTTGATCTAGTTTCCAAGGTACAGCACACTGGTGGTCCTTTTGCCCACTGCCCAGCTCTGGACCATAAAGATTGGAAAAGACCTCTATGATCACCAGGTCCAATTGTCAACCAGCACCACCAGCACCATGTTCACCACTAAACATGCCCTCCAGTGCCATATCCACGTGTTCTGAACACTTCTAGGGATGGCAAGTCCACTATTTCCCTGGGCAGTCTGTTCCAATGCTTTGAATTCTTCTGGTGAAGACGTTCATTTAGATTTCCTAAAATCCAAACCTCCCTTGGTGCTGGTTGAGGCCATTTCATCTCATTCTGTCTTTTGTTACCTGGAGGTAGAGGCTCCCCCTGCCTTGCAACCACCTCCTTTCAGGCAGTTGTCGTGATAAAGTCCTCCTGAGCCTCCTTTTCTCCAGCACAGCTCCCTCAGCTGCTCCTCATAGGGGTTGTGCTCCAAAGGCAGATGGCACTGTGCTGTCCATATCTGTCATGGAAAGGCAGAACCAGTGGCGAGGAGCAGCTCTGGGGAAGGACCTGGGGAAGGGCTGCCATGGGGTGATGTGGATGCAGAAGTAGTGTGAGAATGTGGGCAGGCAGCCCAGCCAGGGCTCCCAGCACACCAATACACTCTGGAAAGAGGGAAGAGCCCCAGGTGGACTCTCATAGCACAGACTGAGCACTTAGGGCTGCCCTCTGGTGCCCTCACTGTTGTGACCTTCTCACATGTTTCTCCTCAGAGCCATTGCAGAGATTTTGCAGTAATTTTTTTTCTTTTCCTGTCTCCTTGCAGCACCTCTTCCTAACTCCCTGCCCTTGATCCTCCCTTAGGTCTATCACTCTAGTGATAGACCCTCTTCTTATGAGCCTGTTAATGCACTCTCTTGGGATTTCCATTTTCTACTCAACAAGACAGACCATATGGAAAACAATCCATGAAAATAATAATTTTAAGTGCTGTCAGCAGACCAGCTGTTTTCATGTTTCCTTCCTATGCGGTAAACTTGCAGCAAAGACAGTGTCCCACATGCAGTACATTTATGCTCTGTGAATCTCTGCTTCAGAAGGGGACTGTTCTCAAACAAATATTCCTTTAAGATGATCCCATAAATTAACCGTAACAATTAAAAAGCCAATAAATTTTTTTAAAAAGTCCACTCAGGTTTCTTTCCATATGCTAGTTAAAAGAAATGTTTATTTGCTGTGTGTGCATATATCCAGTTTTGCAGTCATTGATGTAAAATGTTTTTTAGATGTTTTGTGTATTACCTCAGCTCCCTGCTTTGGATTTGCAACAGCATGTCCTGGGAATTGACTTACTCAAGGGCTCTAGTCGTGAGTTATACATGTCTAACCAATTACCAGGATTAGGATTGCCTAGAGACATCACAGGGCCTACCTATATCACAGGTCTGTCTACAAGGTCTACAAGGCTTAGGCACAACAATATACTGGTCTCAGTATGGCAGAGTGACCTGTATCAAATTTTCTCAGCATTCTTTGTCTATTCCTTCAACTAACAGAATTTTCCATGTCTCTCTGTACAGGGATATTCAAATTCCATACAAAGTCATCACTGCCCACTTGCATTTTCAAAAGGACCCATCAGTAGGTGTTGAAAGCAAATGCAAGGCAAGATGGATGCTTGACATCCTCAGCTTTATAGCTATATCATTTTTGCATGGAAGCAATGGCAGAAGTAGGAGGAGAAATTATTCCAACCTTAGTTCCAGTACAAACTCCTATAGCAAACTTAATTACAGCTAATTGAAAACACTAATCTATTCCCATGTCCTACTTCCCTTCAACTAACCTAACTGGCTAAAATAAAAAAGGATGTAGTGGGAGGAGGCAAAATCACTAAAAAGGAAATCTTTTAAGTTTTAAAAAAAAAAAAAAAAAAATTAACAAACCACTGAGACAAGCAGCAGTGTCTGAAACTACTCATTTCCAGATCTCTTTCGGTGATTCTGTGGAAAGAAGTAGAAAACATGGACCTGGTTAGTCATTATGATTGTAAAGCATTTCCAGTTGTTTATTACTGTTAATGCCATGACTAGAAGCTTAAAAAGGTTCAACCAGTGGCTGAAATTGGAGTGAAATTTTAAAAAATTTTGACTTCAAAAGTCAGAGTGTTAAGACTGGGTTTGCCATTCCCTGAGAGAGACAGACAGAGACTCTGAGAAGTGGTAACTGAAGAAATAAAACAAACACAAAACCATACCACTTTCTGTGTGAGAAGACATAAGGGGGCTTCCTTATTTTGGTCACTTCCTCTTCCCTCTTTCTCAACAGCAGACACACACATATGCACAGTATACATATACCCCCAGACAGATCCTGAGCCTGTAATCCTCTGCTGAAAATCTTTCTTGCTGCTTTAATGAGCTGAATTCTCTTTGGAATGAAAGAGATTAAATAACAATTCCAGCACAACAGAACAGTCAAGCCTGAGGCAGAAATGAATGGCCAGGGCAGGATTATGATAAATAAATAAATAAGCAGGGATGTAGAAGTAGTGTGAAATCAAAACTTTTATCAAAATATAGTTCTTGCATGTCCCTGTTTCCAGCTGGCCATTAAATAAGTTGAGTTCTGCTTGGGCTCAGAGATCTGTGAAGTCGGGGTAAAAGGTTGACAAAAGAGAAAATTTCACAAGAAAAAGCCTAATCACAGCAGTCTTTGCTTTATTCCCTCACAAAAGAGGACAACAGAAAAGAATCAACGGCCAAAATATTTACAGATTAAAGAGTACTGAAACTGAATTAACACTATAGCTTATTTAAAATGTTAGTGTTTGGAAAACACTCTATTGCCTAGCACCATACAACACAGAGGAATTAGGGAACAGTTGGTTCTACTTAATCAGGATTACATGAACTTTTCATTTCTATGTTTTATAATTCTTTAGTTCATGACTGGGACCATTTGTTTCTCTTGCAGTGCCATTAGGGAAGGTGCTACAGCACTACAAATAAAAATAATGAGATCATGACTCCCACTAATCTGATCAGGGCTATCAAATCTGCTTCCCCAGCACAGAATGTAACCATACAGCAGAATTTAGACCATCCCACAGCTTCACCAAAAACAAACCCCATCCACGCTATAATAAGCTTAAAGCCTTTCACATACAAAAATAAGAAACTTCAAGAAAAGCAATTATGTCACAGAAAGGGAAAGATTCCTACAATAGCAGGCAATTACTTTGGTGAAAATGTCTAGAGATCAAGAGGGTGCCTAGAGCTGCATCATTACAGCTGCAGCACTTAGGCTGATGTTTTCAGAATGCTCATACCAGAAAAAGAGGATGGGCTGGCTGGGAGACCATGAGCTGAACCAGAGACCCAAGTAACTGCAAGCACCAGAAAGTGCTCAAAACCAGAACAAAATAAAACAAAACAAAATAAAATAAAGCAAAACAACCTTAAGCAACAATTCTTGTCAATTTGATAGAAAACAAATTTAACCATTAGTTTAACACTGGGTACATGAGAAAGACATATCACTGACTCCTCTGAGACTGAAAATGCAGCAAACAAAGAAAACATACAGAAGTCAACATAAGGAATAAGCAAAACAGAGCAGGAAGGATAGCCCTAGTAGATGGCCACTGGATAACAAGTGCCAGTGTTTGTCAGCAAATAACATGAGCTAATACTAAATCTACTTCCGTGCTTCCCCTGAGGCTATGAATGAATCCAATATCCAAAAATCCAGATAATCTGTAGTCTTAAATGTGTTTTGGAGTTGATTATGGAAAATTGCATTAAATGTTCATAGAATTCCCTCTATGTCAAGACCAGCCACCTAATGCTACTGGTGCTATATGACCATTCATATTTTAAAGGCCATATAAATGGACATATGTTTGGTGGGGCAGAAATTCAATCAAGCTTAGCCCTCTCTAGATTCAGTGATCTTCCCTCTGTATCTAAATAACTTCTGAGAAGTGAGAAACACTGCTTTAATCAGCAATTTAGGAAAAAAAAAAGCCCAAAGCCCAAAACATTCAAGAAATTTCACTTACAATTTGCAGAAGTTTAATTTTAATTCAAACAAAAACTCTCAAACAAAATAACCTGAGACCTTGAAGAGCAGACCAACATATTCAAGAGTCTAGGCCTCACAATGCATTTGGTCTAATGAAAAAGTAAGAATCAGGGCACATATCTTCTCATCTACAACAAACTCACAGGAGATGCAGAGTATGATTTCAATCTTTTAATTATTTGCAAGCATTCTGCATCCAGATCCTTCAGATGCATCTGAAGACAGTTTAAAATTTCTGATATGTACCATGGAGAATGCTGCCCATGAAAATATATTTCTTCTTTGTCAGTACTGATTATGAATCAGCCTTACAAGTGGAGTAGTTTGGGAAGTCACACTTTAAAAAAAACCAAACCAAACCAAACGAAAACCAAACAAAACCAAAAACAACAACAACCAAAAAACAACTTACCAAACAAAAAACCCCACACAAAACAAAACCAAAGTTAACTGGAAAGTTTCTGGAGGGGAAAAAGAGGAAAATATTCAGAAGAGTAAAACTCCTCTGATTCCAAAATACAGGCTGTTAAACCTATAGAGAAAAGACCAAAGAGCATAAACAAAGTGAGAAAAACAGCACATGACTCCAAATAAATAAAAAAGCCCTACTACAAATAGGCTTATCATAAACAGAGTAAAAGTTGCATGAATGACACACAATCATACCATGGACTTAAACATGTTGAAGTTACATTTAGGGAAAAGTTCTCTAATTAAAAGCACAGTGAAGTAATGGAATAGAATGCACACTCTAGATGTTGAAAGGTTACATCTTTATGTGTAAACATCTGTTACCTTGTTTAAAAGCCAACTTAATTACATTAGCACAAATCCCTCTGTGGCATTTCATGGAGTTAAACTAAAATCATAGATTCCTTGGACTGGAAGGGGTCTCAGGAGGTCTAGCCCATTCCCTGTCCACAGGCAGGATCAGCTCATCTCACATCATCCCTGACAGATGTTTATCCATCCTGTTTCTAAAAGACCACCAAGAATGGAGAGTTTATAACATCTTTAGACAATCACTTTACAGTGAGATTTTTCTAATCTACACAGCATAATATTTATTACACAGCCATAGCAAACTAGGGGCATTCACAGTCAGACACCAAAGTGATAAAAAGCAGTACATTAAGCCATGATGATTACTTTTAATCATGTGGACATATCTCTTAACAGATTATTATGCATCAGCTGACAGATGGTAATGAGTCAAGTACACACACCACCTATCATAAATGTGAAATAAAATGTGAAGTTAAGCTTTTGACTTCCATTTGCAAGGGGCTAAAACCATACATGTGATTAATTACTCTTCTTTAGTTGGCAGCCAGTTCAGCCAGGATAATCTATATTTCCGCTATGTTCATGTGTTACTTATATAAGTTAATTTAAATATTGTTGTTTGAGAAGAACATTATTCTAATTAGTGTTACATTTTCCAGCCTATTTACATGACTAGATCTGGGGGATCTAACCAGGCTTTGATAAAGATACAGAAGAAATATATCCAACCAACAGCAGCAAATAACATCCCTTGACTTTTCCAAAAATACTTCCCACACACTTTTGACATATTCACTAGTACCAGCAAGTTAACATTTGCTTTTACCTCTGCATTTAGCAGAGAAAAAGTTGTGCTGGAGAACTACAGAGCCTTAGAACTGCCCAGGTTGAAAAGGACCTTGAAAGTTTACCTCATCAACTTTGTGGGGAAAAGGGTGCCCAGATGAAATTATCCAGTACCTGCTCAGTAGTACACTGAAAATCTCTGGCAAAGGGGGCTCTACTACATCTGGGGAGGTTGTTCCAGAGGCTCTTCTCACTGTAAAAAAATTCCTGTCTTACATGAACATGAAAGCACTCTTCCCCTCCAGCATCCTTCTCTTGAGTTTAAATGCACCTCACTTTGCACAACAGGTATGCTGCTACCCTGCATTGTTTTGGCTACAGAATAACATGAAAAGCATTTTAAGTACTTGTTGTGTTGAGCAAAGGCTCTTGCCCCCTCTTGCCTCTGCTACTGACTGCTGTGCACACTCCTAATGCCTTCTCTCTGCTCAACCTTTTAAAGGTATCTCAAAAAGTCATTATTTCCTCGCCCTTAAAACTGGACTTATGATACCTTTTTCTTCTTCAAACTATCAAAAAAAAATAATTTATTACAAAATAATGATCAGTAATGGTACTGATTTGTTAGACAGAATGACACATGACATACATTATTTGGTGGTGAACTTCTATAACTCCAAGGAATCAGTAAAGAAATAGTCTAATTTTCCCACAAAAGACAGAGTTATAAAATCAATATTTTACAGATACTTTTATTTTTTCCAGGTCTTTTTACATTCTACTTTCACCAGGATTTAAATTCTAAAAATTAGGTTAATAAATTTACTGTGCAAAAAAACAGGGTGAAAAGGTTATGAGAATATTTTATACTTTTTGAAACACTTAATAAAAATTTTTAAGGCACTTCCAGAATGTTAAAATTCAGTTCTCAAATTTTAATTCAGTTCTGATTTTAGAATTTAAAAAGTTACATTAAAATAGAGAATTTGTTTTTATGTTGTAAATGAGTTTTCATTCAGATCACACATTTTGAGGGATAAGGTAGGGAGAGTTTTTTTAGAAACACCTCAGGCAATTGCACTGGATGTTCATCAATACTAACAATAACATTCAAATCCATCAATTAGAAAAAAAAAATTCATCCTGGATAGAGGCATTTGGGTATGTAATATGAATTGTGCAAGAGTTTGGTGGGACATATTTTCCTCTATTAAATAATTTGTATCTGAAACCAGTTGGATGGTGAACCTTTGACAGAAAAAAATCCCAAACATTTACCAGGTTCATAAATTGCATACAAAACATGGAGTTTGCTGTGGTTTTTCAGAACTGAAGTGGACTTGAAATTATTGAGCTCTAGAGCAAAACATATCAGCATTAATGAGCTGTGCATTTGTAATGTTCATGAGGTAACACACAAAGACTAATGTGGTGAAATTTTAAGCTGCAAATAAGTGCTCTCAAGTCACTCATTGACTGAACATCTGGATACACATCTCTTAATCAACTGAAAATCTGTTTTAACAAATCTGTCACTGAGGTACATGTTCATGATTTTTTATGATGACTGGAAATCATCAGAACGAATCTAATCAATAATCCCCAGAAACAAGAAGTCAAATATTTCAGCAGGCCAGCAGCAGGAGGAAAAAGCAGGTAGAAGACCAAAGGAATGCAGAAGGGACCAGTCTAAAATGAGGTAGATGGGAGATATACTTTTGGGTTTGTGAACTGATGAGCAGACAACATAAACCTTTAAATTGTCACCATCTAGTTTTAACACAGAAACACATCTCTGGACTCTTATTCCAAACAAACTCTAAAGCATTGTATTCGTGTAAGGTATCTGACAAATGTATCCCAAGCATGTTAGTATAGAGACTTTCTGTTAAAGAATGTGTTTTCATGTCACATGGAAATGTGGTAGTTTGTCAGTAATTCATTTGAACTGACTGTAATGATTTAAACATCCTGCTTTATGGTTGTTCAAGAGCAGTAAAAGAAGTACAACACATTCCAATAGGAGGTATGCATTAAATTGAGAAGGTTTTACTGTCAATGCTCACCACAAGCCTGGCCATTATATGTAAGCTTCTGGAAGACAAAATCACTGCTTCCCAGCCAAAGCAGAGTAATTACACAAATGATTTATTGGCTAGGTTACACTTTGGTGGGAGTTAACATCATCTCACTCCAAGCCTTGAACTTGATTATGTATTTACTGAGAGATCACATGGAATACTTATTAAATTGACCTCCCTGCTTGTTGATATTGATCAGAAATTCTTTCCCTTTGCCTTTTATCTTCTCTCTCATAGTCAGGACATTCCAGAAAATCTTATCAGACCGTGTGAAGAGCAACTAATTTGACAGAGTCTTATTTGAACATAAGATGGTGTTGCCACTGCTTCAGTATGCTTCATTTTTACATAATCTGTGTCAATAAGCAGACTTAAAATAGATTTTCTACAGAAATACTAACTTTACACTAATTAAAACACTAAAAATTTTCCTTTTAGATCTACCTGATGGCAAAAAAGCCCAATAATTCTAGAAAAAAGCTCAACAGAACAACCCTTTTCCCCTCCTTTTTCTTTTTGCAGCCATAAAGGCTTTCTGGCTTTCCTCAGTGGAATAAAAAACATGCTCTCTGAAAAGCTAGTCACTCCTATGAGTTATTATTAGGGTAGGCTATTCATTTACTGCTCCTTTGTGCATGGATAATCAGTGTTATATACCCAAAATTACGTGTATTCCCATTTTTTCCAGTTCACAGAAAGGTCCAAGCCACCACTTCATTCACAGTCATCTGTTATTCCCCTTCCATATGACAGTGCACGAGCAGGAGTGGGGGGAAGTAAAATTAGCCTAGACCCAGCTGTTTTGATAAGAATTACTAGGGATGTTTGCACTTTCAAACAAGCTCAGTACTTTTTTCAGTCACTAGGTCACAGTTCTGGTGCAGGTTATTCATGCCAGCTATCTCCAGAAGAACGAAGAGGTCGTTCTTTATGCAAAGGTTTCGTGTGGCTTCACAGAGCATTTCCTTCTGTTCCACAGTCTCCTTGACCTCCCTTTGCTATCAAGAGCTTTTCAGACTAGTGAAGCAGAAAAGGAAATTTAGGAGCCAGAACACCAGGTTCATGACATTAACTTACCACTCGTTTCTCCCCATTTTGCAAGATCCTTAAGAATAAAACAAAATTATATTTCTCAGACCCAAAAGGAATGAATGATCAGAGAACTTTCAGAGAATTTTCTGGGAAACATCTGTAAAATAACAGGAAAACAATTGCCTTATTCCCTTTGGGTTTTGTTGTTTTTTTTTTTCCTTTTAAAGGAAAACCTTATTTTATGTAGATATAAATGCTACTAAAAAGAATTCATGGTTCACTTTTGCTGAGACATCTGGATCTGGTGAAGTACATTCTGGTTGACAGACAAGAGAAATACATATGCTTTTGGTTGTAAGAGTAAGGCAAATTGGCAAATATATTGTTGTCCTGCTATATCAAAAATACAATAAAAGCTAATAAAAGCAAATTTTTAAGAAAAAAAACAAACAAAAAACAAAAACAAAAAAAAAAAAAACAAAACAAAAAAAAAAAAGAAACAAAAAAACTCCACAAAAACAAACCATATTGCTCATGACCTTTACTTACAAATATACCAGGTAAGACCCAAGGGACATGTGATTTTCTAGGACAAACTGCAGATAATCTGAGGAGGACCCTGATGGAGCAAGAAGTACATTACACTCCCAGAACTGCCTGCCAGTCTTTGGTAACCTGAAAACTTTCTGGAATCATACTGCTTTCTTTGAATTTAAGTGCTAAGATGGATTTTTTTCCATAAATTACCTTGATCAAATTTGTGATATAAAATGATGTCTGCTATATCCCATGGCAAGGAGTTTCTCAGAGTTATTGCTCACTTGGTGAATTTTTATCTCACCTATAAAGCTCATTCAATGCTCCCTAACTCCTCTAGTGAGAAACTCCTGAACTGTTGTTCTCAGATCATCCTCCTCATAGTGCTTACACATCTCTGGCCTTCTGTCATTTCTCTCCAGGATGAAGTCCTGGGCTATCTTTGTTTCTATCTTCCTTTTCCAGACATAAAGAATACTTTTGAACTAAACAATATGAAATGTATGTTTAAAAAAAAAAAAAAAATCCTAATTAGAAAAAACACTGATTTATAAAACATTTCGTACTTTCACTTTAAGTCTACTAGCCTTTGTCTGCTTTTCCCCAGGCTTCCCTGAGAAGCAGTGAAGTAATGCTTTTGTAGCCTATTTTTGGCCCAAATCCTATTCCCAGGCACCAAAACAGATCAGCCTAGAGGCTAGCACAGAGCAGTCAGGATTTAGATAGTTTCTTCATCCCCTTTGTTTTAATTTGACAGGATCAACTTCAGCTTCTATTTTGTTCCCTGTTATCAACAAGTACTTCTGTGACTCTCTTCACCCAGCCTTTAAGATTATAAATCCTTGGGTGTCATCAGAAAATTTTGATGCTCTGCTACTACTCAAACCTATTTTTTTCCTTGCAAGGCCTTATCTCTTGCATTGCAGGAACTTAGACTCTTTGATTTTCAGTAGTTTGTCAACAGCATTAAGAAAACCACGTAAGATGTATTAGCCAAGTCTCCTTTGTATGTTCATGACTTCTGCTATAAGTTCTTTAAAGAAGTCCAAGTATCTGAATGTTCAGTTTAGAGATACCATTTTTGCCTTTTACTAGTAGCCTGCTCACAGAGAGAGAGAAATTTCAGCAACATAAATTGAACCCAGACCTTTCATTGCCAAAAGTTAAATGTCTTTTGACTTCATCAGTTTAGTCAGAGTTGTAAGAAAAGAGCAGTTTAATTGGTGTTAATGTAATAAAAGTGACAACATGTTGGCAGCTGGTCCTTGTGGGGTATTTGACTGAATGAGCAGCTCTCATGCTGCAGTCATTTTCATTTGGTCTTCATTTTGTATTTCCAGTCCCATGTCAATACAAAGATACTAAACCTTATTCACACCTTTGATTGCTGCTGCTGACTACTTATAAATAAAGTCTTAAAGATGTAAAATTAGTATGTGATTGACATAATGACAAACAAAAGACAAGGCACTGAGAGACATTTTCAGGAAAGAAGAATAAATGGCAATCAGTTTTTCTTGGCTTCCTTGATGACAATGACATTTAAATACAGTCATCAGGATGCTAACAAAATTATAGTTTGGAAACAAAAATTCAATCAAAATAAAAGGTGAATACAAGCAAAGTGGGAATCAGAGACTGAAAAACGATCATGTAAGATGTAAGAATCCCCCTCATTGCGTGACTGGAAGCCTGAATAGCCCTGAATATTCATCCCATATGCAATCCATAATATTTTGTTGCTCTGTTGTATTTTTTAAAGCCTTCAACTGGAAATTCTTTTGTGAAAAAGATTATTTACATATTAAAAAAAAAGAATGCACTTTCAAAATAGTGGTCACAGTTCTATCTAAGCCCCCAAAAAGAGCCTGATGTGGCTTTATGTCCTAGAATGAGGAGTTTGTGTCTCTGCTAAGAGAGCATCACACTAGTTGTTTTCTGCACCAGTCAAAGCATGAAATGTAAACTTGGCTGACCTAATTTTAAGAAGTTACTCATCCTGGAATGTGTTCCTTAGTAGCCTTCTTCATTCCTAATAAAAGCCAGTGAAATATATTAAACACAAATCACTGCCTTGATAATTAGCCTGTTTCCTTAGAACACTTCTGCTGCTTGCAGTCAGCAGCAGAGAATCTGGAACTCTGCTTCCTCACCCCACATCACTAGTTGCCTTTATTTCCTTCAGGTGTACAAGCAGTGCAGGTTACCTCTTTGGCTATATCTCCCAGAGAGAAGAAATCTTAAAATGATTCCTGGAAGAGCTCCTTCAATTCCCTTCTGCATATTTTTTTAGTGAAAAGAAAATCCAAAGTTTCAAAGCTGAAAATTCCAATAACTTTATGATCCCAAACATTTCACTTCTACCCCAAATGGAAAATATTCCCCAGTGCTGATCTAAACTCACGGTATTCTCAACTTTTGGAGAAGACAGGAGCCAGGGGTGTTATTCAGTTTTCTCAGCCATATTAAATCCCACCATCTATCCTAACTCTTAATTAACTGTTGTTAATGGTCAGAAGGGAGGTCTGCTGTCAGCTAAAGGGAGGCTCACAGAGACCAGCCCAATGTGACTGCCCTGCTCTGCTGTGAGATATGGTGAGGCTGTGATGTTAATAACTCTTTCATCCCACCACAATCCAATCTTCCTGAGTTTCTTCCTACACCCTAAATCCTGTTCTTCATCCCCCCAAGGTCTCACAGATCTTCTCTGCCACCTTTGCTTAGCTAAAGAGATTTTAGCTGGCTTTGCTCTCAGCAATTACAAAGTTTGGATTTTTTAGTTCAAGCCTGCACAGGTTCTGCATGTCCCAATCCTGTGTTTTTTCTGCTACCCTGCACATACATTTCAGGTTGTAAAAGCTCCAAAAAGGTCAAAACTTGATATAATATCATTGAAAAGAGTGATAATAGGTTTTCCAATCTTTCTATCTTCTTCCTTTTTTATCAGCCCACCTTAAATGTTGTTAGTTATATATTAACTGCTTGCTGCATGAAGCAGAAATGAAACATCTGGCAGCAGATTTAATGCAGCATTTTTAAACTGAGAAATTCTACATAACCAATCTGCCCACTGAATTCAAATGATGGAAGAGTATGCACTTGTCAAGAAGGGTACATAGATGTTTGTGTAGATGGCAGAAAAAGATAAGTTTTTCTCCAAATTGCATGTTACTTTTACAGGGACTGAATGCAGCCATGAATAGTGGCTTTCCAGGAGTATAGAGAAAATGAAAAATATAGCAGCAAGACTCAGTGTAGAATACAGTTTTACCAATGTTAAGCTTTAGTAAACTTAATAATGCAGAAATTATAAACTCTCCACTAAAGACACCAAAGTCAGATCTCATATATACATCAGTAGCTAAATTCATGAAGTTATTATAATAATGAAATAATAAGTAAATTAAAGGGGCAACCCACCCCAAAAAATTACTAAAATTTGCATTGTCTTAGTTCTTTTTTTTGCATCAAATTCCAATAGTCCCATCGTCCAGATTCAGTGTAGCAAAAGCTGGCCCAGGTCAAATAAGCAATTTCTGCTCAGTGTGGTAATTCTATAATGCATTTAAGATAAATTCTACAGTAGTTCTGGCAAATTATAATTTATACTTTTTAAGAAATTGCTTATAGGTTACAAGTACTATGCACATTTTAAAGTTCCCACAATGGGTAGAAATTTTCAGTTTCCAATTAATGTTGCTGGGATATGAAAGCTAAGTCATGTATGCCAGCAATTAGTACACAATTATTTTCAACAGTGATGATGACCTAGATTTATTTATTTTTGTATAATTGATGTCCAACACACCTCAGAGAAAACATTTTCTTGTTAGAATGCCATAAATTCAAAGCATAGTTCATCCCCTAAATATGCTCTAAACATTTTCTATTACATTTGTTTATTGAGTTACTGCAGTTTTCTGTTTCCAAACCAAATAATTTTTATTTCTTATACATGCACAACTACATAAATCACCCCTACATGCAAAGTAAAATTTTTAATATCAATAAAATCATAACTTCAGTATTTGAAATCATGGCCAAACTCATTCAGTCAATGCAGCTTCCTAAATTACAGCAAAGGACTGTCTCAGCAACAGAAACTTTTGAGGAAGGCAGAAAACCAGAATCTTTCCAGTCCTAAACATTAAATAAAGGAATTCTCATTCAGGGAAAGATGTGACTATGAGTGGCAAACACTGACAAGCCTCAGACATTATCATTGCTTGCACAGAAGATGTATTTGTCATCATGCAATACAGAATACAAGGTTCCTTGCTATTGTTGCTGTTGCATTTCTGCCTGCTTTGCTTTTATTGCCATTCAGTCTCCTCTGCACTTCATTCCTTCATGCTGACTTTCAGACTATTTAATAATACTGATTTCCATAGCTTCTAATTGCTAGATGTGAAACAGAAGGCACTGTTCAAAGAGAAAGGACAACATTCACCTCAGCTTACCATCAGGGGCTCATTGCATTATACAATATTGCTCTTATCAAGGAAATGAAAAATAAACAGTAGAAGAGTCGCAAAAGAGCTTGTTGTTGCTACTATGGAGTCCAAGTAAATGGAAAATATACAGTGTAAGAGAGAAATGCTTTCTCTTGGTGGTTAAGATAAGCTTGAACCATATTTCATGATTTGTTAGTGGCAGCCAAAAGTTAGGGGTTATCCAAAGTTATCCAAGCCTGAGTCAGTTAACCAAGCTGTTTACAGAGCACTATGCAGAATTAAAAAAAAAAAGAAAAAAAAGAAAAGAAAAGAAAAGAAAAAAAGAGGCGAGGGGGAACCTCTTATTTCTGTAAATTCATTAATTTGACTAAACTCATAAATTGTTCCACTACATTTTGCCAGTATCTTCAAGGCCTCTGCTAGACAACAGTGGCAGACCGTATCTTGTCCACAGCCTGAGAGTTAAAAGAGCTGGGGACTGCAGGGTGCACAAATTCAGCACATCTCTGTAAGAGCATCTGCCAGCAAGAACCCTTCCAGGGGCACATCAGCAAGAAGCAAACTCCTCCAGATGCACTGGCAGCACTCTGTCACCACTGAGCCCACGCTGGCACAGATCAATGCAGAGCAATTTCACTGTCTTGTGACAAATTATGTCAAGGCCTTTTATTTTGCTAATGAGTTCTGTATGTCTGTTTTAGTAACTTTAGCTGCTGTGCTGAAATGGAAATTTTGCTTCTCAATTACTGTTAATTTTTACTTGGAACATCTCTGCCAGCACTTTTGATCCAGGTGGAAAGAGGCAGCCACTTTAAAGGGTGACCTCAATCTATCAGGAAACCAGCTTATTTTTAGACTGTGATTGTTAGCTGTGCAAATGATATGGCAAGTTGAGCTTGCAGTTTCCCAAAGAATCAATCAGAGAATCATGCACTAGCAAAGCAGCATAATGTTAAGACATCCCCTTGGCAACAAGATGACTACCAAACCAAAAGGCAAAGAAACAAACACGTGTACAGAAAAAAAATCTTGTGCATGCTCTCATCGAGCTTTAAAATGGAGAAATAATTCAATAGTCTGGGCATTAAAAAATACTCACCTGTAGCAAGCAACAGCTCAGTGAGGTAAAATGCTTAGGTAATGTCATAGCAGTAGCACATCAGCAGGCAGCACAATATGAAGTCATCATGTAAGATATTCAGGGGCAAAATGCCACCTCCAGTACATCTCTAAACTCTGTTATAAAGGGCATGACTCCTGTGCTTGGGCTATGGCTACTAAACCTAGCTTACTCAGAGGTCACACATGACCACAGTCCCCACTTCCTCCTGCAGCTGCTATGACCCTCAGTTCCCTGATCATCTCTGCAAAGTGAACCACAAGTGAAACGTGCTGCTTGTCATGTCTCAAGAGGAGAACGCCTGGAAAACATAAGGTTTAGCTCCATTAACTCTTCAAGAATAATACAACAACTTCTTTACACCCTAATTTTTCCTGGGAAAACACATTAATGTTTAAATATGAGGGAACTCCCCATGTCAGCCCACAGGGCTCAGAGTTGTGGGTGACCTCTGATGGTTTCTCCTCCAGGGCACAGTACATAAGCTACCAAAGCACTACACCTTCTTTCATCAGCCAGATGAGGTTTATCCTTCAGGTCACTGTCTTGGAAAGCACCAGAGAAGAGAGAGCAGCTGGATATTGTAAAGGCCCAATTCTACACCAGTCTGTGATAAAGCTGTGGTGTCAGTACAATTTTCCTCTTGGGTCTCTCAAATTTTTGTTCCATAAAGAGTAGAAATCACCTACAGAGAATAAATAAAGGGGGAGAAACACATATTATCAGGTCTCCTAGATCTTTGTATTTGCCCACATTTTCTTGCCCACTGATGTGCAAGTATCACCCAAGCACTGTTCTTCTTTCAAGGAAGGTAGCTGCAGTACCATTCCCAAATCACATCATGCTGTCAAAGGAGCATAGCAAAAATGTCATATTTGTGCTTGTTTCCTCTGCTTTTTGCACTTGTGAACTAGATGGGGAAATGGATTTCCCACAACATCAGAAAGCTATTCATTAAGACAATTTAAATACAGGCTAGTGCAGCAGACAATGCAGGAGCTGTGCAACAAGTACCAGTGTTTATAGCACCTGAGTCATGAGCTAAAATAAGTTTCAAGGAAGGAAGCCACAAAGGCTTTATGATAAATGCCCTACACAGACACACATTAAAAAAAAAAAAAAAAAAAAAAAAGGTATCCTGTTCAGCTAGGTTAAACAGTGAGTTGGCACCAATCTGATCCTGAAGCAGTGATATTTGTTCCACAACAGGATGGCGTCTCAAGGACAGATCTTTCCTGATGTCAGTGGAAAGAGAGACAGATGCAGAAAAATTCTCTGCCTCTGCTTTCTCCTGCTCATTCTTAAGCATTAAAAAGCTGTCAAATAAACCCTTTTCTGATTTTCATATCTGCACTACCTAAACTTTTTTTTCTCAACACCTGCTTTATGGAATGACCTCAGAATCATATGGCACCACAGCACAGCCTAGGCTTGCCCAGCTGCATAAACCCTTTTACTAAGGAAAATGGATGCTAAAGTCTCAAAGAGCAAAAATAAATCATAGCAGCAAGCTATACCCAAAGTCTGAGAGGTGTCCTTGTTAACAGCATGAGTTCAGCTGCATAAGTACTTATAGTTTATGCAGTTTTGTGGTCCATAGCTCAGAGTTCTTCCTTCCGAGCTCTCCCTGCTGCTTTGGGCTCTATCCTACCTGTGCTCAAGTTTGCATTTTGTAATGAATAAAGGATATGTCTCAGCCCTTGCTCAACCACTGCCCTCATAAACTACTTCATGGATCTGCATGTACTGCTAAAGCCTGTAGCACCCTTTACAGAAGAAAATAAAGAAGAAATTATGCAAAGGGACAGTAAAAATAATGGTGAATGATACAGCTCCCTTCCAACATCTATATCCACTTAAAGCAAGGGAACATTTCTGCTTGTGACTGTGCAGTCTTAGGGATAAAGATCCTATAGGGAGGTTCTGACTCTGTTACAGTCTATAACCTGAGAACATTCTACCATCAGTGCAGTCACTCTCTTCAACCCCAGCACAGTCTGAGTGCAAACTAATGCTCCTGTAGCACACATTACTAGGAGAGCATGCCCCCAACTTGAGGGCAGAGAAGTTACTCTGATCATCTGTATTTTTGAAAATTCTTTTCTTGAAAGGAAACTGTCACATTATTAAATTGTCTTGGTAAATGAATCTACTGAGACCATCCTCCAATTTCATGATATGAAGCAAGACTACTCCATTCATTGTCAGACAGAGAAAGCAATGAGGAAAATTATATCAAATAACAAAGTTGGGATTCACATAACATGTTTTTAGAAAACACAAACAAGCAACAACCTAACTATAAAACTGGGGAATAAAGTGCTATGCTCAGTCACTCAGATCTGAAAGCTAATTCTTTGGTAGCACATGTGTAACTTGTTGGTAATTTAAATTTTTCTGAATTGTCATATTCTTGACATTAGCAGATGTCAAGTCACGTTGTTAGGCTGTCATAGAAAGGGCTTAAAATAGTCATATTTGTTAAGCTGTATACAAAACAATCCCATTACATGAAGTAATTCTGGAATGAGTTGGAAAAGGAGCAGAATTAACCTCTGCCTGAAAGCTTTTCTCAAGGGTGTTCATAAAGATGTAATAGCTTCACTGCATTTCCAAGAGGCTACAGAGATATGTCCCTGCCACAGCAACAATTATTTCTGTTTTCCAAGGGTGTTATAATTCAGTTACACTTTTTAATTCCAAAATTGTATTTATTTTCTTCAGTAAAACCTGCACAGGCATGACAATGTTGCATTTCATCTTTAGAAGTGAAAGTACATTGGTGGAAACTCCTGGAAACATTGCAAGGAGAAAACAGTAAGTCAGAGCAGCTCAAGTAACATAAAGGTTTGAAGAATGTATATTTTTCTAATCACAACAAGACTCTTTTAAATAGCAAAAAGATGCTCTCAGCATAAATTGCCATATACTATTTTTAAACTGCCTGTATGTTTTCCCTGACTGTGCCAGGATTTATGTAGGTAATACATATATCACAAAGGCTTATTGTATCCTGGATAGCAGAACACTCAAGCAGTGCAGTAATTAATTTAATTTTTCTTACCCATAGACTGACTGCTTACATCACGTCTCTGGGCTTCTGCTTTAATACTCCATACCTAAATGCTGCTACAGCTTAGTCAGAAATTAAGTGATCTGTGCACGTTGCTGACAAACCAGTGTGGATTCTAGGGAATACACAAGTCAGCTTGTATGTCCTGGCTCGTGGATTATGCCTGCATGGCCTAGGGCACTTATGCACAATTTTTATTGTCTCAGCAATCAAAAACAAAGATAAAACTGCAGTCTTCCTAAAGAATAAACAACAGCTTTGCTACCAGCACCTTTCAGCTCAGAATTCCAGAAGAGCCTGTAAAGTCCTTGAACAAAACATCAGCCTTGGAGAGCATGGAAATTCATCCTGCTTGGTAAAAAATGTCTTGAACAAAACAAAACACAAACCCCTGCTCCAACATAACTAAATCCTGGAGTTAAATATACATGTATATTTTACCTTCTTTTTTCCCCAGCTTTCGTAAGGCAAATTTTCACTACTGGAAAATACTGACAGAATTAGATGTGCCTGAAACAGCACCTGCACGTTACTGGAAGCAATGAATACCAGAGACATCATACTAAAGTTGTCATCTTACACAGAAGGGATCTTCTTTTGGAAAGCTAAACATGTCCCAAGGGGCAATATTCAGACAAGGTTAAAAAAAAAAAGTGTTTATTGCAGTGAATGCATGTTCCCTAGTCTGTGCAAAAGCACACAGGATCTCTGTGCTGTCTCAAGGATATTCACAAATGCTTTGACATGGAGAGCACTACCTGTAAATCCAGGAGGGAAACTGTGGATATTTCAACAGCATCTGAACTCCCTGGAGCCAAAATCAGGTCCATATAAATTTTCATCCACCCGCAACTTGGGTTATTCCAGCTGATACAAAACTATGATTGGGAGAAGTAGAGATGACAAACAACTGCTAAGAGCATTCATCCTGGCATGAAATGGAAACACTGGCTCTGAGTTCTGCTAGCCTGAAGAGATTCAGGCCCATGAATTCTCAACAGACCTTCCTAGGGCCTATGCTTTTGATGGCTGATGCATTTTCTGATCCTTTCTTTAAGCAATCAGCCAGAGCTCAGCCCTTGAGGGTCACTCCTTGAGAAGGCTGCAGTGCAATACAAGTGGTGGGCTCTGCTTCATAGAGGTTACACTGGAAAAGGGTAAACCCAAACTCTGCTTCCATAAACTTTCCAGATTTTTGGCTTTGTTTTACTTGTCTTATGGAAAATACATATGTAATCCTAGAAACCAAACCTTTCAAAAGCTGTATGTCCTGGCTGAGCTGCCTAACTAAGGGAGTTCAGGGGACTTCTAGAGAGCAAAATGCATGAGACACCTGCCTGTGAGCTCCAGTCACTAGAATTAGTGAGGATCAAGGAGCACTGCAGTTCTGAGGGAATCTCCAGACCCAGCTGCCACATTCCCCACCCATCTGCCTCCAACATCTTAAATAAGAATCCTGAACCTTCTCCAAAGATTTCTATTGAACACAGCCACAGTGGGGTTTACTCTGAGGTTTTTTGGTTTACCTGTACTGTTAAAATTACAGCTGATGAGAAGAAATGTCTTTTCTCTTTTACCAGATCGAACCAGATTCAAACTGCAACACTTTTCTTTTTGTAAAAAAGATAGATAGAAGCTTTGACAAGTGAAAACTCACTGAACTCCAGCCCCTGCTGCCATCTACAAAGTGAGGGTCTAGACTTGCCACCAGCATGAATGACAGTTCAAGAAAGTATCATCACACGGCAGCATTCACTATTACACCCAGAATTAACAGGGTATTAGACAAACACAAGGACACAACTCCTTGTTTGCAGGGCAGAGCAACCAGAAAAAAGGCATTTAATCTCTGAAAAAACAAGCCTCACAGTAGGTATCAAAACCTGAAACTGGCTTCATCTAATCAGATATTTGGCATTACTGCAATCTGGCAAAGGTCAAGTATATCATTGTTTCCAGAGTAATTCTCTAGGAAAGATATGCTCCTAATTTTCTCATTCCCAACAACACAAATAATAGTTGCTGGTACCAGCAGAAATCATAAATTTGCTCCACGGCCTGTTTCACTCTTTATTGATATTAACATTTTCTGGCAAAACTCCTTTCCAATGATTTAAGACTTCAAATCTGGTGAGTTTATAAGTGAAGAGATCAAGAAATCCATGGATAAAAACAAATCCCCTAAAATCTTACCAAATATACTATGGGATTCCCTAAATTCTTACTTGAGAAAAAGAAATTCATTTAATTTTTCCTCACTAAGATTCAGAACAACAGAAATAATAACACTGGAAAATATTTAAAAAGCAGTTGAAAAATAAATAAGAAAAGATCTGTTTGGGGCTAGCATTACCAATGACAATCCTAGCACGTTAATCAATTTGATATTTAAATTACATAAGCTCAGTCATCTCAGAGCAACCTTCCTGAGAAAAATAAATATTATGTGGACTGCTATGGAAATAGGAACTAACAAATGACTGCATGTTCAGACTATAAGAAATGGTTAGGCCTAGATATAAAAATGAGATAACAGATGAGTCCAAGTCATAAGAAAATAGTCTTCAAATATAGAATCAGAATACATTTCATGTTTATTCTCATCAGGAATATTAATTTTTTGAAAATTGAAAAAAAATGGCTCTAATTTTTTTTCTCTAATTTAATGATTAAGGAATGTATTCAGATACTTCTGTTGGAAGAATAACACTAAAATCTATTGTCTTTTGTGCAGATTTCTGTTATCATATATAACATTTTAAACATATAATGCTTAGAATGTTAAATACAATTTATTAATAAGATGTAAACTGAAAACAGAGAGCCCCATCTATCAGACCCTCAAGTTAATCTCAGTAGAATTTGCCTAAGATTTTAATAAGGTTTGAAGCTCTGTAATAGTAAAGACTGACAGTCACATTTTGATTTGATTTTGCTTCAAAGCAGAAGCAGTTTTGCTAAATTACGCTTAGTAGGTTCTTAATTATATTTTGATGAAAGGCCAGTTACAAGAGCATAAGAAATGGTATCTATTACCTCTCTGCCTCAACTCAAAAACCCTCTTTATACCAAGACATGCAAGCAGAACTCAAATTAACAGTGCATTTTAAAATACTGACCTACACATTTGTGTAGAGACAAACATGCAGGGACTAAAACAAGCTCTAGGCAAGCATTTTGGGGGGAAAAAAAGAAAAATATTATTATCTTCACAGATTTCTAAGTTTGATTCCTTCTTGGCAGAAGTGCCCACATACTCTGACTTGAACAAAGGTGTCCTATTGCTATGATGTGCTTCAGAATAAACATGTCCTTGAAAAGCTCCAGCATAAAATCACACAGGCAGCACACACTGACATCTGCTCACACCTGGCACTGCCAGAGGTGGATTCCTTACTTCTGGTACTGGTTTGGCTCTTGCATAACATTTCAGAGGAGGTTGGGACATACGGGACTTGGAGAAATACTCCTGGTTTCAGCCTACAAGTCAAATTGTAGTTTATCTCCAAATCATAATTAATTTTTCATTGTCTTTCTCTGTCCCAGTATTAATATCAGACCTTTCACATCCTAATAGCACATTTTATATCTGTTAATCAGATAACCACACTTATCAACCCTCCTGTTCTTGTCCCTCCTTCTCCCATCATCCCAGCTGTAATCAGTCTTGGAATTGATCTGGCAGTAATTGACTGGAACAAATTTTCTGGGCTTTCTACCCCTTACTAACACCTGTCCTAAATCATGTCCATGGGATATGGCCACAACTTTTGCTGTCTGCAGTGTCATTGTCTATGAACATTACAGTCACACTGGCAGTGTGTGAACAGGCCACAGCATCCTAGCAGTAAGAGCCTTACAGATGTGCAGATTTATCCACCTCCAAATCAGTCTGTCCCCAAAGGTTTGCACCTTGCACTTACTGTGTTGCTTCCATGAATAAGCACAAAACCAACATTACAGTTTTATCTGGCCAAAGTTGTCAGGGGAAAAAAAAAAAAAAGAAAAAAGTTTTATTTAGTTAGTCAGTGCATGATGGCCAAGAGTCTTACCTGCCATAGCTTCAAAGTTAAAAACAGCAACGAGCAGCTCAGAGCCCCTGCTGAACATGTCAATGCCAGACTTTCTCCACAGACATAAAGATGTTGGGGTCTCACTTTGCAGAATTATAGAATCATTAGATGGGCAAGACCTCTAAAATCAAGTACAACCAATAACCCAGCACTGCCAAGTCCACCATTAAAACATGTCCCCAGGTGCCACACCAGTGTGTCTTTTAAATACCTCCAGGGTGACTCTTCCACTTCCCTGGAAATCTGTTCCAGTGTTTCACTGGAACCCTTTCAGTAAAGAGATTTTTTCCTAATATTCAATCTAAACCTCCCCTAAAGCAACTTGAAGCCATTTCCTCTTGTTCTATCCCCTGCTACCTGAGAGAAGAGACAAACCTCCACCTGACTACACCCTCCTTTCAGGGATTGTACAGAGGGATAAGCTCCCCCTGGGCCTCCTTGTCTCCAGGTTAAACAGCCCCAGTTCCATCAGACATTACTCCTAAGACTTGTGCTCCAGACCCCTCAACAGTTATGCTGCCTTTCTCTGGACAGGCTCCAACTCCTCTTTCTTGTCTTTTTTGTAGTGTGACACCCAGAACTGGACACAGCACTCACAGCACATCCCCAGCACTGGTAACTACACAGGGACAATCCCTTTCCTGGTCCAGCTGGCCACACTGTTTCTGATGCAAGCCAGGATCTCTTTGGTCTTGGCCACCTGGGCACACTGCTGTATCAGAAGGTCTAATTTGTACCTATTACATGGTGTCTGGATGTGATCCCAGCCAGCACAACAAGAAAGCATTATGAAATACACAGAGATATTCTTTCAAGTTTCCCTGCAGCTTCCCTGAGGGAGGAGGGAGTGGGCTGGGGGGAGAAAGTTGCTGTGCAAATGAACAAAAGAGAAGTGAAGCAATTTGCCCCTGAGGGAAAACACTCCACTCCAGTGAGCAGTAGACACAGCCCATGGCAAGAGGTGCTGCTGCAGTACAACCCACTGACCCACAACGAAGGCTGTGAACAGCAAGAGCTTGGCAGGGCCAGCTTGATCTCTGAAAATGCTTTCTTCCAAGTCAGAGTTCCTTGCATTTTAACAAGGGATAAAATAAGAAAGTCATAACACTTATTATTTAAAATACTACTAAAAAAAAAGAGGCTAGTTCATATGCTTTCAAAAGCAGATATAATGTTTAAAGCTATCCAACCCATGTATGAGATTTACAATTCCAAATTTTCCTCTTATCTTTTTTTCTGCGGTGCAACTTTTTATTTGCCTCATGTTTAAAATTCTGTTTGGATTATTTTTGCAAAGGCACTCAATCTATCCATGGAGGGTGGAGGAAGGCAGCAGATGGTAGATGCAGGAGCCCTGTGTGAACCTTGCCTCTTGTGAGACATGGATAGACAGCAAACTGACCTCTGTGAAGGCTTTATCTTAGAATATCCTGATTTGAAAGGGACTCACAAAGATCAACAACATCCAGGTCCTGGCCCTGCACAGGACAGCCCCAAGAATCACACCATGTGCCAGATAATAGACAGGGAGAGGGGGCAGAAAATACTCAGGGGAGATAAACTGTACTTTGTCCTCTCTTCCAGGACCTCCTGCAAGATCCTCTATGGTTTGAACATAGTCTTCCCCTCATTTTCCACCAAGGTCTTGCAGTGACACTATTCAGATGAAACTTCTCATGGGATTTACATAACAAATTTTAAGACATCAAAGTGCCCATCAAGGCAGGGAATAAAAAAGGCAGCCTGGCAATCAGTGGATTATTAGGGTGATTAATTTAAGACTAGATGGCTATGCTAAAGAACTATTTTAAGATGCTATGATTCAATTTGACTTCTTGGTGAACTTGTAACCTTTCACTCCACCCTCTCCCTCTTGGTCCTGCTTTTACTGAAGTCACTGCCATAACATATATGAACTGCAAGCAGTGGTGTAGAAAAAGCAGTATAGAAATCTTGTGTGATGGAAGAGTTTGGGAACATTTTCAAGGAGAAACAGAATAATCACCAGCTTGGCATTCCAGTTTCCTGAAGCTGTTCCCCACCCCCCGGCCCCGTTCTCCAATCTTGGAGCAAATACAAAAAAACAAAAATAATCCTGATTTAAATATTACTGCTTATAGAATCCTGGTTTTTGCTGTAAGGAGTGTCTCAGATCTGGAATAATAGACATGTCAAACTTAGGAAAGAACTTCACCAGCAGTGAAAACTAATATAGCCTCTATCCATACTTGGTCTGCTGCCTCTTAGCCAGTGCTGTGCTAGCAATCACTCTTTTACAAATACTGTCAGAATTTTCATTGAATGTTACAGAAATCAAGGGCAGGAGCACTAAAAGATCTCAGAATTGTATTATGTGGGTTCAGCTCCTAGATCTAATAATAAATATTTTTATGACACCCCTCCCATTCCCTACTGTTCTCATAATAGCTTCCTTTAGGATTCAATATGGAAGCCAGAAAAAGGAAAGTCAATTACATTGAGCTAAGTTATTACTCCCACCTCTAGATAATCAATTTTTCTGCTCTGCATTTCACTGCCAATAGCATCAGCTTAAGAAATATCAAGGAATTAAAATGCACAGAGAAAAGCTTTTCCCAGAGAAGAAAAAAAATTACATATAAAATAGAATCTCTCCATACACAAAGAAAATGAGAATTTCCCAGCTTTCTCATCAGTTCATACAAATCAATCTAGTGAGAGATGGGAATATACTCCACGCATAGAACTACCTAACCACTATAGATTTAACATGAGACAAAATAGCAACAAAATAATAAATAGTACTCTGTAGTTGCTTCATTGAAATTATTTTTTATGTAAAATGGAAGTAAAAATTTATTTCAACACCTGCTGTCTCTGAGCACAGAGGCCTGGTTTGAAAGAATACACTTTACATAACAATTTTAAATGTTGCTTTTAAAGAGACTCACTCAGTCTTCCCTGTCTCACAAAGTCCTCACCACACCTCACTTGCTTGGCAAATATAAATAAATAATTATATTTTTGAAAGACTGAAGATAGCCTGGGAAAGGAACTGTGTGGCTTGATAACTAAACCAAAGCCCAAAATTTCAATATTTAAGCAGCACTAGGTCATACTCAGAGGAAGGAGTAGTCAAAATCTTTGTCTTTGGTGCAACCAACAACAAGTTTAATTTAGAGAAATCCATGTAATTTCCAAGTCAGCAGAAAAACACATATGTCAGTGAAATTTACATGTTTAAAACATATCTGGGGGAGAAAAGGTGTCAAAAAATATTATGGAACAGCGAATATTAATAATCTCACTCTATCTAGAATAAACCCAGCTCTACATGATGCCAGCTGCATGAAAATCTTGAAGTGATAACCAGCTTCCAGGTATCTAAAACTTATCTCTGCCTCAAAATATTAATGAAGCTGAAATTTAGGAGCTGATCATTATTTTAGACTCTGGTGTCCCAGCAGGCTCATTTCCTCTCAGCTTTTCAGCCATGCCATTGAGTTACATCTTGACATACCCCTCAGCCATAACAGAGTATTCTGATTGTCTCTTCCCATCTCCTGAATTAGACATGCCCATGTACCAGCTCACATGGGAACTGAACTGTATGCCCTGAATTCTTTGCTGGGACAAATCTTCCAAAAGCCCCCACTTACAAAAGCATCTCTGGATTGTACAGTGCTGTTTTGCAACCTGTACTTCACAGATTTCATCTGATGCTGTTACTGGTCTCTCTTGAGAGACCAGACAGAAAGTTTAAAAGCTTGCTGATCTTTATCTTTCTGAATTATCCTGAATTATCAAAACCTCTGGGAGCAGCACTACCTATGATACAACAAGCAGAAAACCTGTGTCCCAGCACAGCAGTCTGCTTCAACAGAAGGGGAAATCCATAAAAAAAGGAGGGAGGGGAGGGGAAAAAGAAACCAACAAAAACAAACAAAAAAACCCCAACAACCAAAATCATTGATCTAACACACTGAATACACTGGAGACTTGGGCTGGATTTGATGAATGCTCCTTACCCCCACAGACTGTGAAGTTGAGAGGGAAAAGCTTTCATGTAGGCGTCTTTCTGTTGGCACCTACAATAAAACCAGCCTTGACTTTTTATTGTCATGTTATGAAATGCAGATCCATAATACCTGAGAATTCATTTTTCAGTGCACTATCTAATAATCCAAATGGCAGAAGTTAGCACTGAGAATTAGGAAAAAGTTTGAGCTCTTCAACTGGAAACTGGGTAAAATAATACACCCTTACCACAGATGTTATTATTACTTAGCAATTAATGGATAGAACACAAAAATTTTGGGCACAGTTTACTTAATGCAATCCATTTTTTCCTCTGAATACCTCAATCCAGCTCTTTCATCTACTTAGGCACAAAACAACCTTGCAGATCACATGAAAAGCCAGAAAAAATATTTTCCAGACATAAAACTAATGGCACTGGTTGAGTTTTGGTGTAACAGGTAGAGCTGAGACAGAAAGTGCCAGTGCCTCAGAGCAGCTTCCATTCTAAACTAATCCCCAGGAGCTCCTAAATTGCTTGATATTTCAAGAGAGCTATAAGGGTAATTCATCCTTTCCAAGTGCTGCTGACTCCAAGGCTGTAGCTGCTTTCAGCAGGATGGCATTTATTTTTCATCAAACAGGAGCTGCATTTTCAGTTATACTTTTACCTACCACCAGAACACTTGGGGTCTGATCCTGTGAAGTGGCGATGGATCTCTGCAAGGTGAGAGACTAAACTAGAGGAAACCAAGAAGGATCTCTCCTTGGCATATTAGAGCTTGGAATTTTACTTGTGATTGTGCCTTTCTTTTACCAGCCAGATCATCCATTTTGATGGCTGTACTGCATAAACCTCTTTGCATCACTGAGCAGGGATTCTCATTGAGCCCCAGATCCTGCAGCCAAAGCCTCATCAGGAATTTATTCTAGCAACCAAAAGCTATCCTTATTATTTCATAGAAAATCTGGATCAGCAAATATATACTCTCCTCATTAGAGAAATTTAAGAACACCGACTGGAAAAGAAGACATATTTTCTTCTCATTCCTTAGCTTCTTGCCCACCAGAGGTGTTCTTTTCACCATACTGGTAGTTTTCCAATCACTGATCTGTTCAATACATTTAGAAAAGGTTTTATTTCCCTTTTTTTTTCTTGAAACAGTCACCTCAGCAGAATTTCAATTGCTTAAAAAATTGCTCTCTTCATGTAATTATTTCTTATCTTTCACTGGCTTCCTTAAGTTGTTCAGCTGCAACATACATATATAATATTTTTTCATAGCCTGCAAGAGCACAACCTCAAAACCTTACAGACTCTGTAGGTCTGCATTAACCTTGAACTGCTGTCCCACACATTCCTGAAGAAAAACCTCTACTTTAATTCTGTGAATATATATATATATATATATGCTTTATATTAATAGATTAGTATGAACTAAAAAAGGAAGAAACGGCAGTCAGAGGGAAGAAAAGTCCAAAACTAATTCTGAATGTTATTACACATCCTAAAAAGGTGGTAATATGGATTCTCAGGGTTTACAAAAATGAACAGGAGACATAGTAGTATATTCTTTATGTTGATTTGATTAGGCTTGCCTTCACTTTGATCTTATTTACTTTCTATAATTTATATTATACTTATGTTTAGACAATTGAGTATGACTTACACTTTAGAGAAGCATGTGTGACACTTCTCAATAGTGTTACTTCTCCCTCCTGCTTTTTATGTTTTTTCTCTTGGTGTGATTTGAAAAATCTCTGTTTAGGACAGGGAACTGGTCATGTAGTTGAGTAGGGACTTTCAAGCCTATTAAGTATAACTCTTCAGTTATACTGAAAAGTTTGTGAATCTACATTGAGGTCACAAGTGAGTGCTATTTTTGAATGCCTTCAATTTGGACTCATGATGGTATTCCTATTGAGGATTTTGCTTAAAAACCACTTGGCCCTGAGAAACTCAAAGACAAAGGAGTGGCTGGCATACAGGGAGTTTGCAGTCTGCATCTGAGTCAAATCTATCTCTATGAATCATGGGTTTTGCCAAGCGTCATTCTCCTTCAGGTAACTCATAAAGATGTTAGGTGGGAAAACTGCTGATATTCCTTGCAATTCTTGGCATGAATTCAGAAGAGGAAGGAAGACATGGTTTGGCACACCTGACACAATTGTTTGCCATCAGAAAAGATGGGAGATATCAGAGGTGTGCAATTACAAAGAGTTTGATATTCTGCAGGAGTGACCTTGACCTACAGCAGTGTCCCCAGAACAACATCCTGCACTCCCTGTTGCTCGCTGACCTCTGTTCTGCTCCCACCTGCACAGCACAGATGAACTCAGCCTTGCAGACAGCTTTACTGCCAGAGCCAGGGGGTGAGTGCAGATGGAGAGTGAGTGCAGATGAAGCCTGCAGAGATGGTACAGTCAGGATGTACTTCATTCCACTCCTGTTCCTATGCAATAACTTCCCATCCTATCCATGCTGATCAATTCTTTCATGAGGGCTTTACTGGAAGACAGTTTTTTTCAAAGCAGGTATGAGCCTTTCATTCTCATGGTTCTCTTACTTTTGCTTATGATTCAAAGAACAGTGATTTGCAATCACAAGGGGGTAGAAGAAAAAGTCACTTCTGGTCCAGACCCATTCCCACTCAAACATTTTTACTGACATCCTTCAGATACCCAGCTGAAGCATTCTAATTCAATATAAAGGGCTGTTGGCTTTATGTTTTATTTTAGCTTTCTCATGTCGCTTCTACACCACAAAAGTGCCTTTTTCAATTTTAAATCAGGTAGAAAATCATCATCTTGACTCCAGCATAGAGGGTGAAATATCAAAAATATCAGTATCCACCTAAGTAATCTTTAATGAATTGAGTCTTTTGTCCAACAACAGATGAACTTGTCTCTTTGGCAGAGTAATACAATCTAATCTGTTCTTATTTTTGGATTAATTTCAAAAACTGTCTCTCTCAATTTGAGAACTTTCCTTCTATGTGCTATTTTTCTTTCTTAAAATAAACTTTAGGCCCTATTTTTACCTTCATTTCTAATTTCTGCTTGGAGTGTGGGTAAGATGTCTTATTCTGAAAGGCCTAGGGTTAAATTAGAAATCCTTGCCAACATGCATTTTTATTTGCATTTACCTTGCAGAAATATACATAATGTATTTCTCATCCTGACTTGAATTACACAGGCCCTGAGATATCCAATCTGTGGGCTCTACTCTGATATACATATTTTTAATTAGCTGGACCCTACCATCATTTTACCATGTAGATGTTCAGGGGAGTGGAAGCCAGACATCGGTGTTGAAACATTTTTCAGAAAAACATCTAGTGTGAATGTTTGATTTATGCAGGTTTTTAATCTGGAAAGCCTGGGCCCCCTTTTCATTATATATAAAACCTCAAACAACACAAATAAATAGATATTTTGTGTATTGAATTATATAGGTCATAAAGTCTTTTATAAAAAGACAAAACTTATTTTGAATGTATATTCTCATGAACCTTCCTAGATTTTCTGTCACATCACAATCCATGACAAATTTCTTTGTCTCCTTTGCATAATATGGAGCTATTTCTGTTTCTGTTCACCCACTGCCAGACTCTGACCTCAGTAACATTGGTGTTATTCCAGTGTAAATCCAGAGTGGCCCCCAGTGTCTGGATGAAAGTCTGATACTCTTGGTTACATCCAGATAAAACAGTAGTAATGCTTGCTGGCAGAAGGCAGCATTTTTGGGGATTTGACAAGGACTGTGACCAGACTTCAGACTGAGAGCAAACATGCATATCCATCTGTTGTCAAGACACTCTGCAGTCCCAGGCTCTGTTGGGTTTGGCTGCAGAGGGTCTGCTCTTGGTCCCCCGGGCAGGACTCACTGGCCATGTTCTCAGGATCCTGCACTCCAGCTTGCTTTCCCACTGCTGTCTGCTGCTGTGGGACCAGCCCCAGCCCCAGTGCACTGTGCAAGAACTCTCTGGACCAGCTTCTTCCTCTTTGGCACAGGCCCTGTCCTACCCTTAGGCAATCATCTCTTCTGAGCAGGGTTCTGTGGGCTCATGAGGCAGGCTGGGCCCTGCAGAAGAAGGGGACTTTTTCAGGATATTGCAACACACCCCAGAATAGATGTACAGATTACCATTCAATATATTTAGTTATCTTAGTCACACCACAGAGACTACAGGAAGTGTAAGAAAATTTTTTGTAAAAAATTGAACTAATTGTAGTATAATATACATTGAATAACACAGGCATTAACTCCAAACTGTACCTTTGAGCTTTCTGACTCACTGATGGCACCATCCCATCAATGTCTATGGAGGCCAAGAGAAGCAAAAACAGTTGTGTTCTGACTAAGCATCTCACTCTTTAAGGAAGGAACTACTGCTGGAGAAGTATATCTTGTTGGGTTTCTTTATGAAAGACTGGAACCTTTAACAAAAGCCAGTGGACCATGCCTGAATTTGAGTCAATGTCAATGGCCTGGAAGAACGAAAATCTGTCTTTATTATGTCCTGCCTTTTCAATTTCATTCAACCCTTCTACCGTGGCAAAATGCTATTTCCCATGAGTAAAAGACCAATGATGTTTTCCCTGCTTGACACATCCACAGACATACAGATTTGTCTCATTTATTGTGTTTTTTTCTTTTCTAATATTTCCCTACTATACTGTTCATATTCCATAGATCTTTTAAAACATCTTCCTTTTCTCATCTCCTTTTACTGACTTACTTGCTAAGCCTCTCTTCGGCTCTGTTTCCATTTCAATTTGGCTGTATACACAGTCCTGTTTCCAGGGTCCTCACACAATTTGCATTTCCTAGATTGCCTAGATTCTTGGTTTTAACTGAAGTCTGTATCAAACTGTAATTTTCCCTTATGATTTTTGATCAGACACTAAATGGACTCCTAACTAGGAAAGAAATTGGACCTACTTGTGTTTCTAATATATCTATGCCAAATAATATCCATATTAGAATAATTTTATTACCATAACCTATGAACTTCCTGAATCCGTGGGCTGGTGGAGGAAATCCAAGGCCACTGCATGCAAGTATGACATGACTGTCATTTCTATTTCTGTGCATGCCAACCTAGTGAACAGCAGTAGCTGACAGGCACTGGCTGTTCTGGCACCCTCAGAGGGTGGTATTTTTTTACCAAGCCCAGTGGGCCCATTACTCAGCTGAGAATTTCACAAAAAAAAAAAAAAAAAAAAAGAGAGAGAGAAAAGAAAAGGCTTTTTTAAAATGCCCACTCTCACAATGTCCATCTTCCCTGGGCCTCTTCCCCTGAGCTTGGGCAGGCAGACAGAGCTAGTCTCCCCCAGCACAGACACCTGCAGCCTGCCAGAGGAGCCTGACAAGGGCTGGTTCAATGTAGGGGAAGGAAGGATAACACACTCACAGAGTGGCTGCAGCCTGGCAGACTGACTTAAAAGCTGAGCCCTTGGTTGGTGTTCTGGAGCAAGAACTATGCTCAGGAGTAAAACAGGACCCATGTGGGGGTTGGTTTTGAGACTTGGGATTGGTCATTATCCTGTCATTATTGTTTTCTAAAATATAATTCGACGTGCATGACTGGGAGGAAAGGTCTTTAACTAGGGTTTTCAGGAGGCCAAGTGGGAAAAAAGTCAGAAGTGGAGAGCCAGCATTTTAGTCTTGAGGAGAAAGCTGCAAGCACAGAACAGGAAGACCACACAATATAATGGAGATTGAACATGCATCAAAACCCATGGTTTGCATCCATCCACTACCTCCATTGGGCAGTGACAATGTGACTGGGGGGACGTACATCCGAGGTATCCAGCCTGCCAATGGTCTCAGCATTATGGATTTTCCATCAGCTACCAAAAGGAGACAGGGTTTGGGATCAAGGAGTATCTTCAGTTTCTTCATCTTTTTCTCCTCATCACCTTTGGCAGCCAAAATTATCAAGCTGTTTTGTGTGTCCTGGGTGTGACACCCAAGCTGTGACTGAGTCTGTCTTGAGTCTGACAGGATCAGCTACCTCCAACTCATGCAATTAGACCTCAAAAGGTTGGAGGAGAAAAGTCAGGAGAGTGTGATTATTTTCCCCAAGACACTGTGCAGTTTATAAACTGCATGATTGGATTTTTTCACACTGTGCTGCAGCCAGCTCATAGATCTTTCAAAAAGGTAAGTCAGAAACACGCAGAGAAGACATAAGAAGGAGAGTCAGTAACCATGATGGTACCAGAAACTGCAAGTTAACATGTTGAATCATTGTCTTGCTGGTATGAAGGCTTCTGAAAAGAAGCCCAACCACTTCCAGAGGTGAGAACACAATGAAACACTGCTTAAATGAAACCCTCTTCCCACACTATGTCTCACACCCAACACACCTCTTAAAACCTCACCTAAAAAACAGGAGTTTCTGAAACATCTGTAGGAGGGCATGTGGCATCTTTCTACTTTTAGTTAGACCATTCAACACATCCAACATTCTCTGAGCTGTCTAGTGTGGGGATGTACATCTCTGATCTTCTAGGGACAAGGTAGAATCAACTGGTCTTATTTGACCTTTCAGAGTAACATCACAGCCACCACTGAGGGTTTTGTTGCACAGTGCTGTGCTGCTAACTTGGATCAGCAAATAACCTGAGATGCACCTCCAGAAGTTTTGCATAAACAGAAACAGTTTTTTCTTATTCATTTCTTCCAATACATTGATGACTTTTCTGTGAGCGTGTAACCAGATCTGCACAAAATGATTGTAATAGCAGCCTGTAGTAATGGGGGGAAAACCAGTTTTTATTTCTTTGTAAAAAATGTCAAAACATGGATCAGACTGGCTGAACATCCAGAAATTCTTTCCATTGGATCACCAGATTTGCCAGCCATTTTAGGATGTCTTTTTCAAAAAATGAAGATGACTTACGAAATTGTCTAGCTTGAGTAGAGAGAGGTACTGTTTCCAAAAGGAGGGGTGAGTTTATTTTGGAGTTTTATATTATCTGTTTTTAAAGTCTTATATTTAGAGATTACTTTTCTTTCCAAAATAGTCGAAAATGCTTTATGCCATAGCAAAAGGCCCCTAAAATGGTATTTATTTATTTAAATGGCACATTATCTTATTCTTAGTATTTAATATAATCCTTTTAGAGTCCATTAGATCTTGTCCAAGTTGCTGATCGTATAAAATTCCAAAATATTTAAACAGACACCAGCAACAGCCCAAAGATTATTAAACAAAATATGACTAGTCAGCTTTATGGGCAAAATGAAGTGCTCAGTTGGGTATTTCTTTTTCTTATGTGGGCACAAGGAGAAGGGGAAAGAAAAGTTGATAATCCTTGCAGGGGGCAACTGGTGAAATTTTAACTTTTATGGTAAATAGCTGTTTAGCTATGAAACTGAGGAGGAGAAAAACAGGTGATGTACAGTCTTCAACGACTTATCTGTACCTTTCTGTTCAGGAATTTTTGTGTACATGTAGTAAGAAGAATGAAAACTGACAGGTATGGATTACTAGCTCAATTTAGTGTTGAATACAGCAGCTACAGATGGTGGTGACAAAATTCTATCAGATTTCTCTGTTCTGTATGCTCAATCAGCAGAACTTCAGGAAAAAGAACATTTGGAGAGTCTGTGCTGTGCCTGCTGACAAAATGTGAAGCTTGAACAATTGGAGATGTGGTCAGTGAGAATAAAAGCTGCTGCATATATATGCATATGGATATATGCATACATGTATATGCAACATGTGCATCAACATGCTGCACTGAATAAGCAAGAAATATTTGCCATCTGGAGAAGTCATAGATGAAAAATGTGTGCTGGAACAGCCATAAAGCAGTAAATCTGACATTATTTTTCCTACCTTTGCCACTAGAGTTTCTCAATGTGTTCTTCTTTGGCAATGCATTTTAGTGTCAAGGTACCCAACCTTCAAAGCCCCCAATTTCTTGAAGCTATTGACTCTCAGGTGAAGGCAGAGTCCATCTGAAAGCTTTTACTGCGCTGAATGAAACCAAATATCTCATCCTGAACATGAAGGAAAACAGCCCTGCCCCTGAGCAGTCACCAAAATCTCAGACCAGTTCTTGTTAAACCAAGATCATTCTTCAACTTCACTGCATACCTTGTCTTTGGTGTTTGCCAGGACCACACCAGTGCTTAAAACCACTCAGTAATTCTTGTACAGCAGCACCCATGCACTGCATCCTTCACTGCTTAGCTTAGGAGGCACAAATGCTTCCACTCAGCCTGGCTGCCACTGTTTTGGCAGAAGTGCTATTCCCATGGTGGCAGTGCAGTGCACACACTCAGTTTCACCCTTGGGAGAGAATGGATCTCTGCACTCAGGAGCTGAACTGCTTTTGGCCTGGGACTCCTGCTGCTGGGGACAATGTCCCACGTCACAGTGGGCTGCACTAACCCCTGACACATGCCAGACTTCAAAGCTGCAGGGAGCCAAGACTGGACCAGACAGGCAGCCTAGCAAGTGGGAAGAAGCATCACTGCTTTGCCAGGCTAGCCAGAGGCTCCAGGCAGAAAGAGGAGGCAAGGCTGAGCTACTGTTGTGAGACAAGAGGAGCTGGAGAAGGAGACAACCCCATGACAGAAGCACAGGAGAGGCTATATATCAAGAATCTCACATTTAGACATTGGCTGGAGTAGGAAAGTGCTAGGTTATTTTTTGTAGGTAGTAACAAATCTTTTTTTTCTTTTATTAGCAGGAAAGTTAGTGCATATAGTCTATATAGTGTACAGTGTATCATATAGGCTATGATTTTCCCTGGTCAACTGCTTCCCCAGAAGCAATTTCCAGACTGAGGATAAAAAGTCAAGCCCAGGAATACAGCAGTAGCTGCTTTTATTCAGTCCTTCCCGAGAAAACCAGGTGAATGCTACAACAGAGCTGCTTTTTTTTTTTTTTTTTTTGTCAGAAGATAGATTTACAAAGGAAAGATTTACCTCAAGTGACCTCAGACTAAAGACGTAACACACTCCTCTCAGTCCTTCAACTTTGAAGTGGTGAATTTCTCTATGGGGAAACAAGCCAAGATCCAGGTGCTGACTCCTATGGAGAATGATTTCAGATTTCAGGACACTGCTTTATGCATAGGGACCATCTAACCTGAGTACTTCAAATAAATTTATGCTTCTAAGATTTAGTATGAGCAACTATTCCATGGGAAAGGTGATATTTCAATTGGCAATTTCCAATTTCAAATAAAATACTACAGCTGGAAAAATATACATACTGGAATTCACAAAATTCCCATGAAAACAAGAGAGGAAGTCTTCTCCTAGTTTGAAGTTGTATGTGGAAAAGACATTAAATACTGTCATAATCTGAATTGAAGCCCGATATCTTTTATCCTGTCATTAATGTGGAAAAATCAGTGACTTAACGGGTAAAAATAATGTCTATATGGGCAGTCTTCAGCTTTTTATTTCAGTTTCTCAGAATGTGGAACTTAAGGTACTGGAGTGGAGCACATGGCTGGAAAAATTCAGCCTAGAAATGCTACTGTTTAAAGGCACCATCCTGGGGAAACAAAAAATCTGATTACATTTTTTTTCCTTTCTTCGTAACAGGATTTTAAGTTCTTTGAGATCACAAGGAAAGATAAATAGGACAGAGCTTTTTTCAACATGGTTAAAATATTTAGATAAACCTTAGGTAAAGATCCAGATTTTGAGATGGCAAGTTAGTCCAAACATTCTTATATCCATCCATGAGGCAGGTGATGGTCAATATCTCACTGAATAAATCACCAGGAGAAAGTCCACAGAATCACATGGTACTTTGATTTTATTTCCCTGCAGTCTCAGAAGAAATGCCAGATGTTCTGATCTTACATAAGGGAGTATGTGTTTTATATTGCATGAACACTGTGTGTAAGAGCAGGAGTTCAACCAGCAATCCTACTTTGAGTAACCAACAGCCAAAACCAATTGAGTTCAGTAGGTTTTTGGGTGAAATATTTGAATCCTGAGGATTTTTCCTACTTCTGCTTAGCAAGAGTATAGAAATTAAATGTATTTTTCTCAGGGGGCAAGAAGAACACAAAGCTATTGTGAACTAAAGAGAAACAATTGTGCACCAAACACACTAAGGTTTAGAATGCAGGGCTTCTCAGTGATGACTTTTTTCTTTTTCTTTTTTTCTTTTTCTTTTTTTTTTTTTTTAAATACTCCAAGGAAACTGTGGGCATCTTGGAGGAGCTGGGATTACCAGGATTACTGCAAGTAACCCTGCCCTGGGATACCGGACACCCATCACTGGTGGTGAGGAAGCAGAGGAGGCTGAGAGCAGTGTGCTGTTACCACAACTACTTTTAATTGTTTTGATTACAGAACTAGAAACAGCTCTAGGTCCCATTCAAACCAATGGCAAATCATTGGTCAGATTTTCTATTCTTATTATTAAATTCTCTTGATTTTATGAAAATTAGAGATTGCTTTTAGCAACATTCTATTTTCTCATCAACATGCTACTCTTGTTATTTCTAGGCAATTCTATAACCATGTGTGATTCAATTTACAGAATCTGTGCAACTTTTAGTTTTGTGCTTATTATCTTTCAGATTTCTCACTACATTTATTTACAGATTTAGTGATACCCAGTTTTTCACATTTTCCTACGTAATGCTACCTGCTGCCATTATCAGTTTTCCATGAAAACCTCAGTATTATCCCATACTCTCCAGTCACTCAGCTGCCCAAGGGAAATTTTCAGCTCAGTTTTCACTGTGAAGAAAAAAATTTGCTGGACATGAAGTTCCAGATGTGACAAAGTCTGATTCTCCAGCTGCCTGATGTGAAGCACAGCAAAGTGTTAATAGTTTTTACTGAGTAGTCAGCTTGAAAAGGAATAGGGGATTTAAGACATCCTTTATTGGTTGAAACTCCAGACAAGTGGGCAACTCTCAAAGGTGTTTTGTGAGGGTTTTTGGTGTCTCATGACCTATTGAATTTTGCATTTGTATTACCCTGAGCAAACTTCTGTGGTTCTCATTACAATTTATGTATAAGCTGCACTGTTTGCAGCCAAGGCCTGAAGATGAGAACAAATCTCTGAGGAGTTAAAAGTAGCAAGGAGGCAATCTGATCCCAGAGGCAAACAGGAGAAGAGTGACTGGGAACAGGGCCGGTTCAGGTAAAACCTGCACTGTCACCCAATAACCATGCCAAAGAAATGGGGACACTGGAAACAGCCTCCCTCAAGCCTTTTATAAAAAGGTACAAGACTACAGGTGCCATGTGATCAGAAAACTCTCTCAAAATCAGACTTGTATCAATAAAAACCTTCTTTCATCCTGTTTTCTACTTTCCCTGCTAAATCCAGCATCATCTGCAGAGAATGCCCAGATCTAGAAAAGAGATTTTATGAGAGTGAGATGTCCTTCCAACAGTTTCCATCCTTTAGTCCTGTTCTGTGAGGTCATGGGACTCCACAGACCTGTTCTCTTTCAATAGGCAGTTGGTTATTTGGTTCTCGGGGTCAAAGTCTGTGTGAGGAATGGCAGATCAAATGTGCACTTTTCCATATCAGAAATGAACTAATTCTGCTCCACGAAATGCTTTTAAACTCCACTCAAGCATCTAAGGAGAAGGCAAATAAAATCCTTTGCATGTCTGAGGCTGCCAGTATAGTTGGAAGTTAAAATGCAATGTGAAAAAGCATGTCATGGATGAGCCAGTGCAGCACCTCTTAAACTGCACCCACTCCTCAGTGGACTTTGTTGCTCATGGGTGTTGGGGCTTGGGCTACTAATGATTTTTTTTAGATCCCCTAAGCACAGAACAACACTGCAGAACTGGGGTGAAACAAATTACCAAAAAAAATCCCTAAACCCCCCCCAAAATCCCAAGAAAACCCAAAACAAAACTAACCATAAAATAAAATAAAATAAAATAAAATAAAATAAAATAAAATAAAATAAAATAAAATAAAATAAAATATTAAAAAAACATACTAAAATTCTGTTTGGGGAACAGTAGCCACCCAACATAAATGGGAGAGGAACATTTAGCAGCCAGGCACAGGAAACCCACCAGGACACACTATGCAGCACATGGCAAAGAACTGGAGGAAAGGGGCTTGTTATTGAGCTGTGCTGGGCAGCATGGGAAAAATGAGAAAATTATAAAAAATTATTTCAAGGCAGGAAAATGACAAAAAGCACAAATATTTGGGAAGGAGAGGGGGAATGGGAATTTATTGCACCATTTTGGAGGAGCTAATGGTCAGGACTAGATCTGGGATGTATCTAAGGAGCTACTCTTTTAAGAAAAGGTGTACAGTACAACACATGGGAAGCAATGTAGAGCACATTGCAAAGCAATTTCAACAGCAGGATACAATGCAGGCAGCAAGCCCTCTGTACCCATCTCCAATAACTGTATGCATGAAGCAATTCTGCAGGACTGAGCTCTGATATGCCAATTCTCACACTGGCATCGTTCAAAAGAACAAAAACCCAGACAAGTATTCACCTTGATGTTATCAGTCCAAGTGTCACCCCTGCAGAACTACTCTCTTGCTGAAACCTCTGCTTTTAGAGTTTACACCACCTCTGTCTCCTGAGAGGAGTGGGCTCAGGGGGTGGGTGCCCAGCCCTGCACAGGGGCACAGCCTGCCCTGTCAGCTGAACAGGGATAACCCAGAGCAGGAAACAAAAACTCAGCAACAACACTTGATGTCACTCCTCCCATTACTTCTTCTCACCACCTTAAGCAAAAGGCCTGTAACTTATAGCAGCCTCTTCCAGATTCAGTGCTGAGACAGCCCAAGGGCTCAGAAGTGCTGCAATTCCATGGAGCAAGACCTGCTGGCTTGAAGTTTTCACTTTGTTGATCCTTTCTTTCTGTGTCTGCTGCACAAACCTTTTAAACAGAAATCTTTCCACTCCTCACCTCCTGGCCAGGTCCTGATGAGATACCAGGATCCTTTGCCTGTACCCATCCTCAGCACACCTTGCTTCCTGCTAGTCTGAGGTATGAAATGCTAATTATCTGACAGCTTTGGAACATGGTGGATCTCTGTCATGGTCAGTGTCCTGGTCAGCCACTCAGCCCCATGGAGCTGCTCGCTCATTTTCCTTTGCTGGATTAGAGAGAAAATCCAAAGGGTAAAAATGAGAAAACTCATGAGTTGAGATAAAGGCAGTTTAATAGGGAAAGTAAAAGCCATGCACACAAAGAAAGCAAACCCAGGAATTAATTTCAATTGGAAGGCAGGTGTTTAGCCACCCCAAGGAAAGCAGGGCTGCATCACACATAACAGGGACTGGAGAAAGATAAGGTTGTGACTCTGAACATTTTCCCCCTTCCTTCTTCCCCCAGCTTTATATGCTGAGCATGACACCATATGGTATAGAATGTTCCTTGGTCAGCTGTTCAGGCTGTGTTGCCTCCCAAACTTCTTGTGCACCCCCAGCATCCTCTGTGGTGGTGTGGGGTGAGAAGCAGAAAAGGCTTTGCTGTGCAAGCACTGCTCAGCAATAACAAAAACATCCCTGAGTTATCAATAGCACAAGTCGAAAACATAGTTCATACTGGCTACTCTGAAAAAATTATCTCGGCCAAAGGCAGCACAATGTCCTTCTGCCTACCCCTGGCAAGGCAGTGTGTGACGTTTCCTTACAGCTGCCAGCCAGGGAGGGCAGAGGATTCTAAGGGCAAAGGAGCTGACATTAAACAGTTTTCTACCATCCAGCTTGAAGGGTTTGCTGCAAGAAAATATGTTAGATATTTGTTTGCTCTGGCTGTGAGTGCACAGTAAGGAAGGGTTTAAGGACAGCTGATCCTGCCTTTGGGCAAGGAGACATTGCAGAACATCCCTGCTGGCTCTTCCCACCCCACGGGAATCTCATGTTCATCAACAAGTGCAAGGTGCAGCACCTGGGTCAGGGCAACCCCCAGTATCAATAAAAGCTGGAGGATGGACAGATCAAGAGCAGCCCTGCCAAAAAAGGCTTGGGAGTGCTGAAGGGTGAGAAGCTGGACATCAGCCAGCAGTGTGCACTTGCTGACCAGAAAGCCAATTTTATCCTGGGCTGCACCAAAAGCAGCATGGGCAGCAGGGCAAGGGAGGGGATTCTGCCCCTCTGCTCTGCTCTGCTCTGCTCTGCTCTGCTCTGGTGACATCCCACCTGGAGACTCTGGAGTCCCCAGCACAGGAAGAACATCAACCTGCTGGAGCAGGTTCAGAGGAGGGCCACCAAGGTGATTAGAAGGCACCTCTCCTATGAGGAAGGGCTGAGAGAATTGGGGTTATTCAGCCTGGAGAAGAGAAGGCTTTAGAGTGACCTAATTGCAGTCTTCCAGTTCCTGAAGGAAGCCTACAAGAAAGATGCAAATAAATATTTTGCAAAGGCATGTAGTGATAAGACAAGGGGGAATAGCTTCAAGCTAAGGGAAGGTTTAGAGTAAGCATTGGGAAGAAATTCTTTATTGTGAGGGTGGTGAGGCACTGGAACAGGTGGCCCAGAGAAGCTGTGGATGCCCCATCCCTGGAAGTGTTCAAGACCAGGTTGGATGGAGCATTGATCCACCTGGTCAAGTGAAAAATGTCCCCACCTATGGCAGGGGGGTTGTAATGAGATGATCTTTCAGGTCCCTTCCAACAGGACCATTCCATGATTATTTGACTGTGATTTTCTCTGCTAAGGGGATCACATGGACTGACAGCTTTAGAGTTGCACACCAAGCACCCCCAGGTGTAGAAATATTATATAAAGGCCCTTTGCTGCTTTACCTCTCCACCACCCTACTGCACTCCAGCAGATTCCCAACAACTTGCTGTGACCCCTGGGATGAGCTGAGCTATCCCAGTCATGCTTTCCAGGTTCTTTCAGGCTTTGATGTGGTTTCTGCATACTCCCAAACCACATGGCTCATCAGTGGGAAAATACCTGGTCCACAGCAGGTCTGCAGCATCGTGAGGAGGAGGCCAAAATCTTTGCCACTTCTTTGGTAACACTTCCACAGATACAATGATTTTTTGCTAGGAAGCTAAAAATCCTGATGTGGTCTTTGTGACAGCAGACATCCTTTTGTGGATTATTGCCAAAACTCAAAGGCCTGTAAAGCAAGCTGGGAAGTGTCCACTGGGAAAAGAAATCCCCCCCTGCCTTTCATGAGAAGTTAATAAATGTCAGAGAAAAAATCTGAAGACATAATAATGGCTGTGAGGATTAACTTGCTCTTACAGCAGCAGTGCCAGATTATTTATTGGAAGTATATTTTTCCTCTTTGAGGTTCATTTGAGGGTTTATCCCTTAAAAATAGACGACCAAAGGTTTATGAATGACAGACACACTGGGAAAAAATCAACTTGACACACAAAATTAAATTTCAGTGTCAAAACCCTTGGATTTAGCAGAGAAGGAAGAAAAGTATTTCATGCAGGCATCCTGCTGCAAAAAGGAAGGTCGTTGGAGATTAATGAGAAAATAAATGGGAATAATATATGTGGACTAAATAAGGAGGAAGTTTAGTCCATAAGAGATTAATGAAGAACATACACTTGCTCTAACTTTGCCACCAGATGTATGAACTGAATTTTATTTTATGGCTTCCAAGGTAAATTGAAAGTGACTGAACAGCAAAGAAAGTTTACAGTTTTCACTCACAGTCCTCCTGGGACTCTTTCCCTCGGAGGTGGGAAAAGATATATAGCCAACTCTGCAGTTTTTGGTGATGAGCAGAGGAAGTGTATCTACAGAAATCTTTGTTAGTACATGCTTCCTTCTTTTGAGCACGAGACAAACAGTGAAAATACCTTGGTTTTGCACAGAAGTCACCGAACTTCAGCTGAATAGGCCTTGGTAAAGTTGCTTTTAAAATTATCTAATTAAAAGCAGAAACAAAAATCTTAAAAGACATTATCCAGTCCTTATTTTCTCACTGCCACATGTGTGCATGCATATACTGCTGTCAGAAAAATTTGCTATTTCAAAACTGATTTTGCCCACAACTTGAGATAAATATTTAGTCTATCATAAGAACATCATATGAATTAATATAATTATATTTTGGAAATCACATTTTTTTATTTCTACATTGACTTTGTTTTTTTAAACAGTGTGAAAAGCATATTTAAAAATAATAAATTACAATAAAATTATCTGATGTTTCAGATGGAATAAAATATCTCGAATGAAGCTAAGACAGACAAAATGAATAGTTTAATTATCATTAAATCCCCTGTTTCAGTACCAATTTTCTGCATCTTCTATCCCTTCTATTCATTTTCATTTCAGTTCTAACCTAAGCCATTTTCTGTCCCCATCTGTGTTCTGAGGTTTTTTCTCAGAGTCAAAAAAGTGTTTTCCTGATTGAGCTCTCTACTTACTCCCCATCTCCACTCCTGACACAGGTCAGCCACAACCAGGGGTGCCCCCCACTGTACCTGAGACCCTCAGCTCTGCATCCTGGCACCCCACTACCACTTCCATTGGTGTCTTTCCCTGCATGCCAGGGAGGATGTTCTTTTTTATTTCAAGTCCCTAGCTGGGTGCAAGGATGTGAGGAGGTGTGTTTGAATTGCTCTGGTCACTATATCCCAAATCAGGAGAGCCTGAAAGAAACATGAATTGCCATGGGGGCAGCTGCTGGAGTGCTGTATGGGCCACATATGAGCCTGGAGTCTCTTGTGTGTTCAGTATAATAAAAGAGCCCAGGCAGGCCTGCCTGAAAACCCTGTCCACCTTGAGTGTCATTATAAAGCAGTGTAGGAAATCCCATATCCTGGATTGTCAGCAAGGAACACATGGTTTCTTCCTACAGCTCCATCCAAATCCAGCTCTTCTTTGTAAGAAGAAAATTGGCATCATCTAAATCTATTGAAAAAGGATTTCATAAATCACTTTTCCCTTGGTTCACATCCAGCAGTTCAGGTGCACACAGGTCATGACCAACTGTGTGGTGACCCCTTACCTGACCACACTCATTCCAAGCTCCTCTTGCCAGCATCCTGCAAGGGCTGCAGAAAATAAGGATGGATTCTGCCCACAAAGCTTTGGGGTGATGAGAAGTAAAGAGCAAAGTAGCAAGCTTTAGTTTCTATTGCAAGCCTCCTTCAAGCTCAAGGGAACAGGGCAGAAGGCTTTTGCCAGCCCATGTGATTTTTTGCCCTCATCTGTCCAAAGAAGAGAGTAGAAATGGCATTAGATCCTATTATGTAAGGAGTCTGAGCCATGAGCTGTCACTGGTCTTTGGGAAAGTCATCTTGGACCAGTATGAGAAGCACATTCTCTATAGTAGACTGGCCATACCTCTGATCAGTGAAGCAGAAAAAAAATCAGTGGGGTTTTTGTTTAGATTTGCCAATTTTTCTTTTATTATGTGTAGGAAATGCTGGATACAAAATTATTGGTGCAAAACAAATAGTTCTGAGCTTAACCTTTCCAAACAACTTTTCTATTTCACAACTAAAATGGGCAATATTTGAAATATTTTTCAAAATAAGGTTATCCTTCTGGCCTTTCTTTGCAAGCTATTTAAACTATACCTAACAAATTAAGAAATCCATACACCTTTCAGATAGTAAATACAGTTCATATTTGAATAAGGTCCTGTATTTGATGCCAAGCTTTCAGGGAAAATACCCACTAATGTTTATCACAACATCACAGGCATGAGCAAAACTTTTGGTAATGCATAGCATTATGCTTTTGGGTGGAAGGGGTGGAATTACATATCTAGAAATAGCTGCTATTAGTCAGCAGTGTTGCTGTGAAGAGCTGCATGGAGGAGATTGTCCACAGGCTACCACTTCTCCCAACTGGCAGCATGACACACTGCAATAGCCTGGCAGGGGGGCCAGGAAGAGGAATTCCATCCCTAAATCCATCCCTGAATTTCTTGCCTTTTGTGGGTTTATGACCTATGTGGACTCACCTAATTTGTGATGGGTGTGAAATATAAACTGAAACATAAATATAAGCTGGAATATAAACCCTGAATGCAGGAATTATGATCAAAACACATACTATGCCATGACCACAGCACTCACGGGAGCTACCACAGTCAGAGACTTACAGCTGAGATTAAAATATTTTATTGAATTACAGAAAGGACTGTTATTAGGCTCCCCTTCAGCTCACTATATACAATGGTTTTCCATAATTAACCTTCTTTCTAACAACTTTGTCCATTAACAGCTTAGCACTTCTAAATTTTCCACTCACTGCAATTTGATATATTCAGGAAGCAATATGCATTCAGTGACACTGTGTGTCCAGGATAATGATTCTCTTCTATCAGTTTAAGGCTGGGGCATTGTAGATTTTCTACAGTGAGTATTATGGGGAGGTGGATTCACCAGTTGACTGCTGCAGTCAGCCCTGCAAAGTGATCAATCTTTGCTTGTTAAGGAAATTCCTGTACCTCATGCATTTGTCTGGTGGCCAGTCTAAAAGAAAACAAAAATGGTATCACCTTTATAGAAATAAAAAGCAATAAGGCCAGTCAGGACACCCACTCATTTGGGGGAAGCTCAGTTTCAAGATATTCCAATTATGGGCTCAGTTTCTTCAGCAGGTTTGCTGCTTGTTACTCTGCAGTCATTTAATGTCACTGCACACTTCTCCGTGGTTGTCTCATTTCACCTCCTGAAGTGATTGAAACTCACAATGGAGGGAAATGTACCTGTGTCTGCATTGACTATAGAACTGATTTCAGGTCTCTGACAAAAAGGTATTGCATCAAGTACACAGCTTTTTAAGAGAGGAAGTGAGTTCATTTATTCATGAAGGCAAGCTGAGATTATGACATGACAGACTTAGCAGGTGAACAAATTTACAGAATTCCATAATATTTCATGAAAATTGGCTCTTTGGGAACAATTTTTGCAGGTTATATTCCATTTCTTAAAAAAGCAAGAGCCTGCCATAAGCAAATGAGTTGACTTACTGTGAGACAGCTAAAGGAAAAAATAAGCTCATTGAAATCTCCACATGGAGAAGCTCTAAGGGACAGGACTTGCACAGGGGTGTTTGCACAGTGCCTGTACAATGGGTCCTAACCTGGTCATGCCCTTTGATTGTTACTGCAGAGCAAACATTCAACAACAAAGAAGCAGCAAGCAATGCTCAGGTCAAGCTCAGCTACCAAATCTGCATTGTATGTGCCCTGCATGCCTTCTCAAGCACTGAGGCAGCTCCTACCACTGTATACAAAGACTGGCTAGAGCCAAAGGAAAAGTCTATTGACCCCACAGAATCTGCTTAGGTGTCTGATGCATTGGCTGGAATTTCATCAGATGCTTTCTGTCAATCTCAGATATTCCCACTGCTGTGGGAGAGCATTTCTATGATGATGAAAAATTTTAACCCACAGGGAAGACAATCATGAAAATACCTTTAAACCAAAGATGGAGCTTTTGCAGTGAACAATAACTGCTGGACACCTTCCTGCTATAGAGAATACTCTCTGAGCACTCAAAGAGCAGAGTTTAAAGAATCCTTCCATGTGCATTGGTCAATCAAGTGCAACCATGACAACCAAAATGCAAGTGATGCAACAGGTGATCCACAGCAAATACATCTGCCCACAAAACTCCTCAAATAGATGTATCATGTTCAGCATTGAGCCTATACTGTGTGTGCATTTCTCAGAAAGACTGACGGTAGTTCCTACCAGAACTGGAAGCTGTTTTTTCTCTCTTCTTGGTGGATTACCTTTGGGATGGCCATCAGTGCAGCCCTGCAGAGTCTCTGCTGCCAAACACATTGTTTTGAAAAGAGCAACAGCAACAGCCTGATCTAAGGTAGATGCTGTAATAATCAGATACAGATATTCTTCCTGGGGGCAGAGAATGGCACCTGGCAAGCTGTGTCTGTAAGAACCTGGTGGCAAACCTGGAGCTGTCTGGGCTTAGGTTTGGAGAAAAACTGATCAGTTTCAAGTTCTTGGAACTTCAGTTTAATAACTTTATGAAGTGTGGCATATGTAAAGAGCTATGATGGCTGCAGCAAAGGAGATGATGCTTCCAAAGCACCTAGCACACAGCACAAATGCCTCTGTGTGACCCCACAGGCGTCCATGACTTCAGCAAAAACAGGCAAGAATGGTTTTGCCAGACTAGAAAATACAGCCTGAAATATTTGACATTATTGGTGACAGAGGGCTGGGAAGAAATGAAAAGCTCAATCTGCAGAAGATGCACTATTCAAATTTCCATAAAAATGCAAAAGAACCATTCACAACTGGTAAGAAGGAAGCCCAAACTCTTGGTTTCACTTCTGCCACTGGCTGACATTTATGGGGTTTTACTTATAAACAGCACTTACATAAATCAGTCAAGTCATAGTTTACATCACTATTGCAAAGCAGACCACAATCATGTATTTGTTGCTTCCTAAGCAACAATGACTGATGTGAGGAACAAGAGATGCAAACCCTTCTTCAGTGGGCAGTTTAACCCAAATCTAAGTGCCTGGTTTGCAAAGTGTATAAACAGCCTGCTGAAACCTAAATAAAATACTTCAAGCTGAGGAAGAACTTCTCTTACTAGTTTGCAGGCTGACATTTTAATAAATGCCCTGTAGTGCATTTTCTCCCTGATTTAATCATAATTGTTGTTTTGCTAAATTTTAAATTAGTTTAACTGATATTCTGCACTTCTTGAGATGTTCAAGTAAAACTGTATAAAGCTGATGAATAAGTCCCCTGTCAAGAAGAACTGCTAGCAGACAGCTTGGTTTGGAATATTTCTGAAGAGCATTTCACAGGACACCCAGGATACCTGGTTGCAGAGAGATGTTCCTCTCCTCTTGCTGAACCTCACCTAATGACCCATCTAGCACTAACCTTACTTAGAGTCTCTCAAATATTGGAGACCAGCAGACTTACTGATAGTCTGAAGAGAAGCATGTGGTGCTGGTCCCTCCATATTCTGCAAGAATCAGGATGAGAAGGCAGCAGAGAAGCAAGAAGAGAACATCAATGCAGAAGTGAAACTGTGAGAAATTGCTTAAGGACAAAACATTAAAAAACAAAAGGACTATGGCTTTATCTTTTCCTCAAAGCATTAGTTGAATTAAGCCTGATTGTGATTACAGAAATGTTTCCTCTCAATTACTTTTCCACATCAGAATGTACTGCAGGAACTCCATAGATGTCTTGGATTGAGGAAATAAGCCAAGAACAGGAGCCACAGTTAAAACAATGCCCATGCAGTCACTGCAGACGTGAATCCTCTCCAAGCACACATTCACTAAGGGACACGTTCCCTGAGAGAAAACTATCAGAGCCATGTACATCTCCCTCAGGAATGCCTGTCCTTCTGCTCCAGGCATCCCTCATTGCCCTTATTCAAACTGCAGAGAGCCAACCACATACACACAGACAAGGATGAGCTGCACATCTCCAAAGCACATCCATTGTCTACTGTCTTTACCTGTGGCTTTAGAAGGAACACTGCTCTACAGCCCCCAAGGGAGGAACTCCAGAGAAGAGACCTGTGTAGGTTATATACAAGACAGTTTCATTTTTTGAAACTGCTGGCTGTTCTGGATTTCTCCATTTTCAAGGAGAAAAATTTAACTCAGGAGAGTTGTTCACTCATAAAACCTTTTCACCCCTAAGTTCAACATTAGGAAAAGTATGTTTAAGAAAAATGTCCTCTTGAAAAACAGCAATTTATGTCCTCAAAGCCATTATGGGAATCTGAGGAATGTTTTCACCATAGGGAATAGCCATGTTGTGTGCCCAATATTCAGGTGTGTATTAAGGACATTTTTTTTCCCCCAAACAATTCAAAAAAAGAATGTTTTTGGCAAGTACTGTCATAGCACATCCTGGTGCAAGACACATGAAATAGTGAAATTTTGCATCCACAAAACACTCTCTGGACAGCCTAAGGCTAGATAAGGATGTATGAAATGAGTCTTTTGAAGGGTGACTATTTCTTCTCTAATGTAGTGACTTTGTTTTGCACTCTTGCTTCATGCATGCAGACTAGAGCCCCACTGCAGAGCTGCTTCTGACAAGATATCTGTAGATATTCAGGGCATTGCTGCAAAACTGCACCAGCTCCAATGCAACAGCATACAGCCATGCTTTGTCTAAGTACATACAGCCACGTGCACTGAATTTTACTAAAAACATATAAATAAAATGGAGGAGGTTGCTTGGTGGCAGCTCTAGGAAGGCATGACTAGATCCACACAAATACTTGGGAAAAAGATGTGTGCAACTTCCACAAAAGTCTCTGCAGAGGTTTCACAGATGAGAGCAAATGGCCTTGAGTTGCACCAGGGGAGGTTCAGGTTGGGTATTAGTAAGAAGTTCCTTCAAGAAAGTTCTCAAGCTGCCCTAGGAAATGTGGTGGAGTCATGGAGGTATTTAAAGATAAGTAGATGTACTACCTAGGGACATGATTTAGTGGTGGACTTGGGGGAGATGGGTAAATGGTTGGACTTGATCTTAAAGGTCTTTCCAACCTCAGTAATTCTATAAAAACTAGAAACTCAGTTTCATTCCTGAGTAAAGGGGGTCCTGCGTAATCTTTTTTATGGCAATAAAATAAATATGTGCTGCCGCAGCCAAGGAAAACCGCAGACTGTAACTTATCTTGATAAGTGACAGCTTCTCTGACTTATTTTAGCAGGGTGAGCAGAAGTTAAAGACTTGAGCTCGCTCTCTTCTCCTACTGTAACCCATCAGTGTCTCCTCCAGCTTTGCACAGTGGTGGTGTTCAGGTGATTTCCACTGTCCCACTTGGCTTTTGCCCTCCTCTTCAGTACTGACTGCTTCATCCCTCCTGAAAATCACAACATCCTAAAGTGAGCATTCAGTTGGCTGTGTCCACATCACACTCCTCCTCATTGTGAGAAAGAGGACTTGCAACACTCCAGACACTCAACTGGCTATCAAAAAATCCCCCCAAATTAAAGCAGAGAAATGGGAATTAACTCGCTCCAAAGCATAAGAGCATCCATATGGGCTTTGATTTTGAGATGCAAGCAAAGGCATTTAGATTTAGATGATTTCCAATCCCTCACTTTCCATCTGTGTCTTTGGGTAGTTGCCTTTGTCAGACTGCCTGAAATATTTCCTAAGTGAGCAAGTGAACAGGAGGAAAGGTTAGGCCACGTGCCCCTCCCTTTTCTGGCAGTAACATGGGAGGAAAGACGATGCTGTGTGGGGAGAGATGCTGAGTGCATCCCCCCCTCCTGGCCAGGCTGATTTCAAAAGAGGTGCTGTGCAGAAGGCACCCAGCATTCAGCAAGGGGGCTGCTGCTGTGCCTGGAAAAATGAGCAATCCCACCAGCTTGTTTGATTGTTTGGCTTTTTTTTTTTTTACAGAGGAATACAGGTTCACTCATCATTATAATAAGCATATTCACACTCCCACTGAGCCAGTCTGAGAGTTCCAAGACCAGCAGAGTTATGAATGAGCCTAGTAAGAGCTACATACTGCAGACTCTTAGCCAATATTTTTCAAATTTGGGTCAGTTTGAGGCACCGTGGCTGAAAAAGTATTGCCACGAGCATTGTAAATTAATATTTTATATTCCCTTGAAGTGCTTTTTGAGGAAATTAGCCTTCATTACTGAGGCATTTCTCCTGTAAACATAGAAAACAGAAAATACCTCTGCTGACAAGGGCAGCATTGTAGGGCAGGGAAGAAGAGTAAACATGGAATCTGCAGGAAATGGACTGATTCAGCAGCTGAATCAATCAGGCATGTGCATCCCTTCCCCCCAGCAGCACCCTAAGCTTCAGGACCTGCAGCCCCCCACTTGCTCCAGCTGGCATCACCCTTATACCCAGGCAGCAGCACACCACTGTCCCCTGGACCTACCAAAATGGCAAGGTGGAGACTCCAGCCCCTACCAAGCACACCCCAAGGAGAGCAGGAGCCCCACATTGCTGGCAGCAGGGTGGTTGTGGTGCAGAGATCACAGCCATCACAAAGCCCTAGAGATCACAGCCATCACAAAGCCCTAGAGATCAGAGCCATCACAAAGCCCTCCTGCCAGGAACCACACTGGGAGGGCAGTGAGGGCGTGGGGGTGCCATGGAGAGGTTTCATTTTCGTGTTTTGGGCCATTTGCACGGCCCAACTGGTGCTGGAGTGCATATTTTTGGCAGTGGCTGGGGAGGTTCCTCTGCAGCTGAGTACAGGCAGCCAAACTGGGCTGGCACGAGGCAGGGCTTTTCAAAATGCTCTGCGCTCCAATCGGAAAGCAGCCCAGTGCTGCTCTTCTCAGAAAAGTGCTGCCCTTGTCCTCTTTTAATGAAAGCAAACTTGGTATTCAGCAGGAGCAGGCCAGAGCTATTTCAGACATGGAAGACAGCAGACACAAATCAATAGAAAAAAATAACTTCTTTTTATTTACAAAAAAAATCCAAATATTGGATGCTGTAAACAAAATTCACAATCTGTTCCCTCTAGAGTCTGTTTTCCATCAGCTCTTTTTCTGTCTGTGACAAAGCCTATAGTCAAAATGTTCCAAAAGAGCAATCCAAGGAGCAGTTTGCTGCAACAGGATGCCTTGCAGAAGGCAACAGTTGTAAGGAAATTTGAGGGAAAGCAAATCTGCACAGACTCCTACAGACTGCAGGAGCCTGCAGTGCCTTTAGCCAAGCTGTCTTGAAATTTGCAGGCTATTTTTTTTTTTACTATTTATTTTGTTAGCAAACCACTATTACAACAGCAAAACAGTACAATGATTTTCTTTCTTGCAAAGGAAATTCTCTGCATAAAGAAAACCATACAAAAGAATATATTCAAATAGGAACTGAATATGCAAATACAATTTTTCCTTTTCTGTGCAGTTTTATCTAACACACTTCATTTTCTCAATTAAAAAAGCGCCTTTTTTGAACCGGTAGGAGCTTCTGATGTGATGCAAACCAAGTATTTAGTAAGAGCTGTTTAGAGGATTTGTGTGAAGGACTTTGTGCAAGATAAAAAATATTTTAAGTGCAATACGAGAAACTAGAAAAATATCATCTTTTTGGTCTTCTAATTGCCCTTCTATTTTTAGCAGAAATGTTCTTGCATTTGAGAGGACAGCTACATCTAAGAAAAAAAAAAAAAAAAAAAAGAAGAAAAAAATCCCATTTAAAAGCTCTTGGTTCTTTCACGATCGTTACATTTAACCAAGTTTAGCGCCCTGTTGGTTAGCAGGAAATTCAGCTGTGGCACAAACAGTTTTACTGTAATCAGGTCAATGTCTTTAATCAGTTCAGCTCTTTAAAAGGGGCACTGTCTTCTGTAGCACAAGCTCTAACCTTACAGCTGATTGGATGGGACAGATCAAGTCTACAAAGCAAGAACACGGTTATTAACTTAAAAAGTACCAGTGTGCTGAAGAGGAGGGGAAAAAACAGTTAAAAAGAAGTCAGACTTTATGGAGGGAAAGGTGTGCAAACCACAGAAATAAACCAGCTTTGAAAAGGGGTTCTTATTTTACTCTTGGCTTGAACTCATGCCTTCTTCCCGCCTCTAACACCAGGCACATTTTAAGCCACCAGTCACAAATAAAGCTCCACCAGTTCCACCACTTGATCACTAACATATGTAAAACAGATCTGGAATACCTATATAATATATATAAAAACATATTATATATGTATCAAAATGCAAATGCCAAAAGGTGCAGTTTAGCTCAGAGCCCTGCTGTATGCACTACAAGGTAACTAGCTGCTGTCAATCAAAAAAAAAAAAAAAAACCAACCCACAATAAGATTTGAGCTGAGAGGAAGTAATTCAAAACTTTCTTTCAAGCAATGGCAAAAATAAAGGGTCCTTCAAAGGAAAACAGCATTGTATCATGTATTATCAGCATTCTGTGGTTGTGGCACAGCTATAGATTCTCAAACCCTTTTGAAGAGAGGATGACTCATTTATTTGCTGCAAATAGTTGTGGGAGAGAAGACATACCACACTCCCAGCTGATCCTATTCCCCCAGCCCGCCCCTCGCTTCCGCTGGCGAACCAGGAGAGGAGAGGGCAGCCCATGGCCAGGAGCACCCTGGGCTACAGGGAATCGCTGGGACGAGGAGCCAGCCCCAAAGGAAGGGAAGGTGGGGACAAGCTCTGCACGTCAAGGCCAGCCATGGCAATGGACCAGCTTTTAAGTTTCCTGAAGGACTCGCGGGGAAGGTGCTTCAGTAAACAAATCGGGTTCCTGCTAAAGTGCCTGCCGAGTGAAAAGTACAAAGCGCGACAAAAATAGATGTACCTTACTCTCTCCATAGGGAAAACACACTGCCAGGACACGAGCCTCTCTCTGCCCCTGACTCCAACGCCAGACCCTGCCCGGGACCAGGCAGGGCACAGACAGATTGCCTTCAAAAGCCTGAATTCCCTTTTTTTCTTTGTTTTTTTTTTTTCCCCCCTCAGAAAGGAAAAGCAAAATTTCAGAGTCAAGTGTCACTTAGTCATTAGGTTTTCAAAGCACAACAAAGAATTTAACACCTTCAGAGATGGCACTGAAGTGAAAACAGCAGCGGAGGTTGCTTGGTTTTTTCCCCCCTGCTGGTCTTTCGGGAGAGGAAATGAAAGTGAATAGCTATTGTTCCAATGTAAAGTGATTCCATTTAAATAAAGTACAGTACTAAAATTGTAAATGCAGTGTGACAACCAGATCAAAGATGTTTAATATTTGCATAAAAATATATATATATAATATATATATAAAATATAATTTTAAGCAATCGTGCAACACTCTTAAAAAGGGTTCATTTCACATTTGCTAAATTCTAGTGGTCCTGGAATGCATAATGCATTCTATTAAAAATACTCCTTTAAATATTAACAATTAGTGTTCAAATTACCAACTAATACAATATTCTTTAGCTGTCAGGGGGTTTAAATAAACCTATCTTTGATCCACGTTCCACTGAAATTACACATCATGGAGGTATGCAGTCACAACATTAGTGGGTTAAATGTCAAAATGGCATTACAGTACAAAACAGTTAAAAAAATCAGCTAGTCATATGTTTCTCCATCTGTGGAATTATTATGGCTCACGAGCAACCCACTGAATTACTGTAATCCTTGTTCTTGCTACCAAAGACATTATCTGAATCCCACCTTAATCCTGACTGGTTCATTTACTCCAAATTTCTCAGGTGTGGGTTAAAATTTCACTGCAAGGTGCCCACTGTCCTATGACATCCTGTTGCAAACTGGAAAACAAGTAGTACTTTATTTAAACATTCCTTAATTGCTACATTTTCCTAGACCACATTAATATATATTGTGTGTGTATATATATAGATATACACCAATAACATGTACATATATACACACACAAACATATATACACACATACACACACGTACCTAGGATAATAGCACACTGACAAAACATTAACTCTATACAGGTATTTGCCAAGGAAAAAAAATAGGGCATTTCCTCCACCACTTATTCACAAGCTTATGGGTTGGTTTGCTTTTTTTTTTTTTTCATCCTTGTGTCCCTGATAAAATAAAATGCATGGTTAAACCACAAAACTATATATTTTTTTTTCTCACTTCAAATTTTATGAAGGCATCAGGCACTTTTGATTACTATTGGTGTGTACAAATATAGGAACATCTCCTTTTACTTATATATATATATATATTTATATATATATACTCTACTGTATCTTCTTTGCTTGGATAACTTTTTTGTGAAATCTTTGGTCCTTAAGTATATACTTCTTGCCACAGCTGGTTTTCCAGCATTCTCACATTTCTAAAATGTGAGGCATGCACACAGCTGGAAATAATGGACTTTGTCATCGTACGTGTTTCTGTTTTTATAACTGTACCAATCCACTACTGTTCATTTGGAGCAAGCTGTTTCTGGTAAAGCATTCTAGTCAAGCAAGCTATACATTCTACACGGTCAATCCATAGACGGCACTTGCTGCAAGCCCCAAATGCAGTAATTCCAATATACAACTTTATTCAGCTTATCTCTGCTTTATGCCTCTAACTCTTAACTCCTGAATATATATAGAACTGTTTTTTGTGAAGTTTTTTCTTTTGTTGTTTTTTTTGTTTGTTTTGTTTCTTTCATATTCTCCCTTTTGCAGATCCCATTCTAGAGTAAGAATAAAAATAAAAGAAAATAAGGCTTTCCCACCTTCTCTATGCCAAAGCTATGGGAGCAGATATTGCCAACCCATATTGTCATCAAGCATTCCTCCCTCACTTATTTCAGGAGAAGCTGGTTGCTTTTAATGACAGGCCTCTTGTGCTCTGGGGTAGGATCCAATTATTTTGGGGTTCTTTCTTGATCAAGCTCCCATTAATTATTAGAAGAACCACAAGCTTGTCTCAAGCTTGAAAACTAGAGCAGATCATCATTGCACAAAACACCCCATTTCAGAGGGACCCATCGCCCCTTCCTACATCTTAGAAAAAAGTTCTCTCCACGGGGTCTACTAATTTTGGCTCTTAATTACAGGGCAGCCAAGTAGAGTATGTGTGCTGCTGGCAAGGGAACACTGTCTGAACCTGGGCAATATAGTAATTGCTGAAGTTGGCATCTGCTACGTATGGGGCAGGCTGGTAATAGCAGGTGACATTGGCCACGTTGGGGATGATATTTTGCTCGGCTAGGACCCGGATGGCCAGCATGGTGATCAGATTCAGAGTCTGTCTCCTCTCATGTCCCATCAGGCACACTGTGCTCTCATTCACCACACCGTGAAGGGTCATGAGATAGTCATACTTGCGGTCTTCTAATCCCACAAAGTGGTTCTGCAAGTAGGACTCCAGCTTTCTCTGCTGTTCGCCAATGTCTGAGAAGTCAATGAAAAACCTCGAACACATGTATCTCTGCAGGGATTTAATCTCAGATTCAGAGGCTGCCCTAAAGCCCCTTACCAAAAGGTTGCAGTACTTCAGAAGACCACCTCCTCTGATTTCTTCTGGGTTTCTGGTGGCAATTATCTTGTTGCAGAGGTGATCAAAGGCTTCCTGGAAATCCCCATAAACGCTCTCGCCAATGATAGTTGGGTGAAAAGTTTCAGTCATTGGATTCTCTGAGCACTCATAAAAAAGCAGCAGGGAGTCCAGCTTGATTTGAAAAGAATCGACACTGAATTCAAACTGCCGCCTCAGAGAGTCCACAAATTTCAGCTCCACATTTTTGCCACTGTTGTTGGACAGGGAGATAAGACTCCATCGGTCTGAATCATTGCATACTTTTACCATTTTCTGCACGTAAGCCTCCTATAATCAGAAAGACAAAATGAGCAAATAAAGACAAAGATTCAAGAAATTTCTTCTTCACTGCATCTGCTCACCCCCCCCCCAAGCCCCCCCAATATTTGAATTTCATAAAAGATTTCATGGATCCTGCAGACACAAACCATGTGAGAGCATAAAATGCAGTTACTGCAAGGGTATGACAGGGAAGGGTGTTCTACTGGGATTGTGTCATGCAAGGGAAGCATATAGCAACACTACTTTGTTCAGTCACTTCTAAATACATCTACAGATTAAGTCCATGGCACACCTGCCAAATACGCCTGCACTCATATGCAGAAGGTCACTACTACAATCTGATAAGAAATCTTATTTATTGGTTTTCACTTCTCCACTTCCCAAAAAACAAGTTAGCAAATGTTCATTCCCCTCAATCCTACCAGTGCAGGTTCCGTAAACCAGCTTCATATTAAAAAAAAAAAAAAAAAATTTAAAAAAACCCTCTAAAAATCTGAAAGGATTTGGATTCAGCCTAATCAACTCAAGCAAAGTGTCTTCTAGAGGAGGGAATGTGCCTCCTCACTGGGGCACTTCGCACACCTGGAAGCATGCCTCGCAGACGGGGCTTCCTTCTTGCAATGTGAAATCCATCTACGCTCCCCGCGCACCCGGGAACCGGGGCCGGCACAGCGAGCTGCCGCCGAGCCGGGCTGGGGGAGAGATGTGCAGCGCCCGGCACACGCCCCAGGTAAAACAACGCTCCCGACAAATCAGCCGGGAGGGAGAAAAAGCTAATTAATCCTGAAGAGCCCCGGTCAGGACGCTGCACCGTAAACTCCTCCTCGGTTTTAAGCGCGGGGTGGATAAATCGCTCGGGGCTCCCGTGGGTGCAGGGTGCGGGGGAGCTGCAGCGCTCCATCCCGGGGGAAGGCGCCCGCTCCCGCAGGCGGGCGCTCGCACCTGCCCGCTCCGGGCGGCTGGGCAGAGGGCAGCTTTACCTTGAGAGTGAGAGGCGTGATCTTCTCCTTATTCACCCCCTCGGGTAAGAAATCCAAGAGGCAGTCCAAGACCACGTCCTTCACAGTCTGAAATTCGGCTTCTCCTTTGAGGTCGGCGCAGAAGATGAGGTCCAAGTCCTTGTAGCCCAGGCCGCTGTCCTGGTGGAGGACGTGGCTGGCGGCCGAGCCGTTCAGCCGCACGTCCCGCAGGCCGATGCCCTTCTCCTCCAGCCGGCTCCGCACCACCTTGACGATCTGGCGAGGCTGCATGGCCAGCGTGGGGAAGTTCCCGCGGCCGTGGATGGGGATGGTTTCGCTGAGGATGCGGTCCAGGCGCTGCACTTGCTCCCAGCTCAGCACGTTGCAGTGCGCGCTCTCGCCGCCGTCCGCGGAACTCCCGCCGGCCTTCTCATCGTCTGCCATGGTGCGCGGCCGCCGCCTCCCCGGGCTGGATCCAGGCACGGCTCCGGCTCCCCGCCGGCCCCCCGGCGCCTCTCTCTCTCCGCGCCTGGCAAAAGAGGAGGAAAAGCCAGCGGTCAGCAGCTGCGTGCACCCGGAGACCGACTCCGCTCCCCTGCGGCCGTCCCTTTCAGTGGGGAAGCGGGGGGACGGACACACCTACTGACTAGATTTAAAATAAATAAATAAATAAATATAACGGGAGGTGGGGGGAGAAGAAGCCCCCCGGAGGCAGGTGGTGCAGCAGGACAAGGGAAGGTGCCGACCTGCAGCGCCGCTGCCCGCGCCGCTCCCCGCGCTCCCGCCGGGGCAGAGGCCGCCCCGCGCCGCCCGAGAGGCCGCCCCGCTCGCTGCCGCCGCAGGCTGCCGCCGTCTCCGGAGCTTTCGTAGATCTGGCCGCGAAAGGTCCCCAGTAGTTTTTATACGGGGTTTCTCCGCGCTTCCGGGGCTCCGAGTCACGGCGCCCGCGTCCCGCCCCCTCTATCTGCATGGCCGGCCGCGGCGGTGCCCCCGGCCCGCCCACACCGCGCTCCGCGGGCCGCCCGCCCCCGCTCGCTGCCGTCCCGCACCGCCCCGCGCCGGGGGACCCGCGCAGCGCAGCGCAGCCTCCCGCACGGCCCCGCGCAGCAACAAGTGCACAGCGCTCCTGCCCCTCCCGCTCCTGCCGTGCCTAGGTGCGCGCCCGGGGGCACCCAGCTCCGCGCTGCCATTCATTCCCGGTTTTTTATTTATTTTTTTCTCTGCCTTTTTATCCCCCACCCGCCTGCCCTCCCCCCGACATTCCCGGTCATCCCAGGCTCAGCCAAACTTCATACCAGAGCGACGGAATTTGGCAAGGACCCCTCTCCGAGCAGATGCCGAGGATCCCGGGCCGTGAGGTTTGCGCCGCTGGGCTCCTGACCGAGAGTCGCAGAGCCGCCTGCGGCAGCGCAGCAGCATCACGGCGAGCCTGCCCGGCCCCGGCCCGGCCCCTTCCCCCCTGCCCGCCCGCCCTCGCCGGCGAGGGGAGGAAAAAGACAGCTCGGAGACCGCGGAGGAGCCGGTGCCTTCAGAGGAGCATCCTGCCTATAGAGTACAACTTGGGTAGCCGGGGAGCCGTAAAAATGACGTGGGAGACAACCATATTATATAAACATACCCATATATTTTATTTGCATTTTCTTTTAAATAACGATGAATGCATCTGTTTGCTTTTTACCTGTTAACGTACATAGACACACACACAGTTAGTATTGCAAATACATATAGCTACTATATGCGTATCGATACTATTTCAACACAGATACTATTTAAAACACATACGTGCTATTTAAAGCAGACTGAGCGCACACGCGATGCACGCAGCAGCTCCGCGCGGTGCAGACAGCGGGTTGCGCGGAAGGATGCGGTGCTGGGGAACACGGGGGGGTCACGGACGGTGCTGCGTCACCGCTCGCAGCTCTCTGACGCGCGGCAGGAGATGTTAATGGGGTGCGCGGCTCCGTGACGCGCGGCTCCCTCCACCGAGCCCTTCTCCTAAAAGGGGGGGTGGTCGATTCAGCACGACGGGGCTTACTGTACCATGCCCTCATTTTCTCCCGGCCCGGGATGGGTTGGGGGCTGCGGGGCTGCTCGGGAAGCCCGGCACGCCCCATCGCACCCCGCAGGGCGGGCGGGGGTCCCGGCGCGGCGCCCGCCCCGTCGGGGCGCTCCCGGCCGGCGCAGCGCGGGGCAAGGGCGCCCCCTGCGGGCTGCCGGGGGCGGGGGCGGCTCCATGCGATCCACGGCCCGCATTCCCCGGGGTGCGATCCACGGTGCGCATTCCCCCGGGCTGTGATCCACCGCCCGCATTCCCTCGGGTGCGATCCACCGCCCTCATACCCCCGGGCTGTGATCCACCGCCCGCATTCCCTCGGGTGCGATCCACCGCCCGCATTCCCCGGGGCTGTGATCCATGGCCCGCATTCCCCGGGGTGCGGCAGCGGGTCGGCTCCGCGCTCCGAGCGCGCACCGAGCGGACCGGCTCCACCCTGTGTCCCGCCGTGCGGCACCACCGCCCCCTCCCCGTGCCGCTCGCGGGACGGTAAAAGTGTTCGTGTAGCTTCGTGTCAATGTCTTACAGGAGAAAAAAGAAAAATAGAAAACTTTTCAAATCCCAATGTGTGCAAGTGACTGCAGTTTAACACAAGAAGCAGAATACTGTACGTCTGCCAGCCTATTGAGTGGGGTTTGCCAGCTTATTCCTTTATATGAAATAAATACTGGAGCTAAGCGGCGTGCTGGCAGGGCAGCCTTTGGCCGGCTGCTGGGAGCCTGGGCCACTGGCTACTGCTGCTGGGCACAGGGAGCCCCTGCTCTCCCCTTGGGTGCAGGAACAGCATCTCCTCACGCTGAGCGTGCATCCCGAGAGGAGAGCGGCAAGCACTGCCTGTCTCCCTGCAGGGCAGAGGATGCTCCCCATGCCCATCCAGGTGACAGCCGAGGGCAGGAGCTCACGGGGATCCCTCCATGGGGGCTGCCTGCCTGCAGCACTGAGGCATCACTGCCCTCCCTGCGCGGTTAGGAAACCCGGGGAGGTTAAAACATAACCCCGTTCCCAGACTGGCATCACTCAGGTGAACCGCAGTTCACTAGGGCACAAGATTTAACCTTTCAAAAGGGGTAACTAGCACCCTATTTATAAGCAAATTATCATTATCAGCAATCAGCCGGATTACTGATTTCTAGAGCAAGGACAAAGATCAGACTTGGAGGCTCATCCCATATTAAGCAAGGCCGGCTCCAAGAAACTAAAACAACTTCCTGTCTGCGAGTAACCAGCATTCAATTTAACTTGTGTTTCTCAGCATGTTGCAATGAAATTTTAGCAGTATTTTGAACACTGCAGAATGTAGTACCAGTGCATTTACACTGGTCGGTAGGATTTAATGCTATTTTATGTGGTTCTTGTTTTCATTTCCCCATGAAGTGTGACTTTTGACCTCTCTTAAGTTGCTATCACTTGCCCACTTAAAAAGAAAATGGGCAAAAGTTCATCGTGGAGAACTCTGATTTGCTAGAGGCAAAGTGAATGCGTCTCAGAAGGAAGACCTTTACACTGCTGGGTTTTGCTAAAGGAAAAAGGGCTAGCCAAGCCTACTGACCTCACCCTCCCTTTCTCGGTGTAAGCACCTGCAAATCACCTCCCACTCATCTGAAAGAAGAGAGGAAATCGTTTCCAGTCAGAATCACTCCATTTACGTGTTTTCAGTTCAGAAATGTGCAAGGGGTATTAATCATTACACTCTTTGTATAGATTAGGGATTGTTTGCATTGATGAGCAATTCTTTTCACTTCTCTTCCCCTAATTAATGCACACCAGACAAAGGGAATTTTACATATATTTTTAAATAAAAGAGGAGGAATAAAAAGAAAAGAAATAGAACTCCATCAGTGCAGGAGTTTACCTAGGGTATATATGCACTATGGATTTTTTGCTCCTCTGTCCTACTTGAATGTGAAAGCCTGCATCACTTTAAATAAGTAGAAATCATTAAGAATTGTAGCAAGAAATTGAATTAGGGTAAATTAAGTTATGAGAAATTTAGAAATACTTGTATGAGTTGCAGAGATTATTCTAATTATGGCTGATACTGATAATGCTGCTGTTAATAAAATCATTAATTCAGCTCATGAACATGCTCTGTTCCTTTAATGACAAACTTACTTTTGGAAGGAGAAAGTGAGGGTTTTTAAATTGTCAGTGTGAGCAGTAATTCTTTGACAGAATTTTGGTTGTATTACTCATTGGGGTTGTTTATGCTGCCCAAGCAATTAGTAGGAATGCAAGATGTGTGATGTGAATCATGTCTTTCTGTATGTTCGCACAATATTTTTCAATTAGTCCCTTCGTCTCATGCTCTCAGTCCTGCTCTGGAACAAATAAAAATTAATAGCAATAAATGTGTTTCTCGTGTATGCATTTGTGTGAGCTCTTCATTCAGCTTGGCCACGTAGCAGAGAGTGTACTCTCCAGGTGAGCTCTGCTGAATTTAGGAATTTAAGTATTTTATTGACTGAACTACATCAACTGTGACTGTAATGTTGTCGTGCCTCCCTTCTGCCCAAGACGTGGTGCCTAAAACAGGAACATGCTCTTTCTGGCAGAAAAAAAGAGCCAGAAACTGTGACTCTTCATCTGTGCCTAGTCTAGGAATTGGCTCCCATTTGGTGCTCAGCAGGAGCAAAACTTCCAGTTTAGTTTTTTCCAAGAGGAATTGAGTTTGTGTGACAGAGCTGCTCTGCCAACACTGCCAACATATGTTGCCTACAGACAGTCAGGGGATTCACTTCTGAGCAGGAGCACTGCTTCAATCCAAAAACTAGTGTTGACTCAGACAGAGGTGTTTGTTTTTGTTAAAAATGTAACAAACATCAATACTACTACCATTACTATGCATTAAAAGCAGCAGACTGGATTGGTTTGACTGGAGCAAAGAAGTCTAGGAAGTCAAAAAAACCAGCCTCAGAAGGAGTTTAGATAAAAAGATACAACACAATTTTATCACAGTTGTGTCATGAAAAGCTTAGTAATGTCATTCCTCCTTTCTTTTTTTTTTTTTTTTCCTAATTTTCCTATTAAGAGCAGTTATTCCTATTGGAGACAGAAACAACAGGTATCATCATAATGATTTTCCCTACATCCTGTTGACAGTGTTAAAAACGCAAATAGATGTTCAGAATCACAAAAAAGCAGCAGTCTGTAGCAAGATGGACATCGAGAGCCACGCTTTCCAGGTGGCTGAATGTGCAGAGTGTCAAGAGTGGATGAGCAGGCTGTGCAAGGGAGCCCTGGGGCCCCCGGCAGCCCTGGCTGCAGTGGGAATGCTGGCGGCTGCTCAGGGACACAGCAGCTTCCCACCCAGCCTGGCACAGCAGCTCTTTCTGTCTCTGCTCAAAGTGCCTTAGCACAGCTGCCTTGCTCTGTCTCACACAGAGGCCAGCGGCAACTAAAACACTAAAAATGAGATCTTAACCTAAATTTTGTTCTCTGTTGAGATGGAAAGATATTGCTGGGCAGCAGTCACCGGAAAAGTTCTTTATGTTATTCACTGTGTTGACACATGATTATCTTGCTGGAAACAGCAGCTATAGGACTGAAGAATATTCATAGTTGTTCTCCACCCAGATAGCACGTGAATGTGTCCACTCAGCTCCAGATACCAAATTTCTGGAGAGTGCAGGCTGCTGTACCCTTTTCCCTCCCTCCTCATCACTCCATGTGCAGCTGCCAGCTCCATCCCACTCCCCCCACTGCTCAGCAGAGTGCTGACTGTGCCACAGCTCTTCTCTGCTGCTTGCTGCCCCAGACCAGAGAGTGGGCAGAGCTAAAGGGGCCCTCAGCCTACAGGACAAAAGTTCAGAGAGCTTGACTTGGGTGGGAAATCCTGGGACTAACACAAAGTCATCAGATTCTAAAAGAGTCCAGCCTCACCTTTGCACCACTCATACACAATCTGAAAATCAGTTTCATGAGAACAGTAAATGCAGACTTGCTAGAAATATCTTTGAGTACCAAAAGGACTAGTATCCTCATTGGCAATAGCACAGAATAAAGTACCTTCAAAATAAACTCCTAAGGTCTTGTCTATACCAGACACCCTTGCAATCCATTCCAAATTTTGTTTGATTTATATCTTTCCTCAGAACTAGTCTGGGCAAAATTTGAGCATGGGTGTGGAAGCAGAGCTCAAAGTCTGTTTTTGTTGGGGTTTTCTTGGGGGTTTTTTTGTTTGTTTTTTTTTTCTCACAAAAGTATTCCAATTTGACTTAAGTTGTTTTTCCAGGGGCTTTATCTTTCTCTTGCATGCATGCACAAAGTAGTCTTCTGATACCTTGATATTCTATAGTTCACAGTGATTTATTTCCAAAATTTATTTCCGTGTTTGACATTTTGTGACAGAAAAATCAATACTAGAAATCAGTACTAGAATTATCATTGACTGGAGCAGTCATTACTAAGTTTCTTTGAATAAAATGAAAGCAGAGATACTAGAAAATGCTCTTTCAAAGATAAATAAAAGAAATCTTTGTGCTTTCAAAGTACTACTCCTTTATTAGTTTTATTTTCCTTCTGCCAGATTTTATTGGAAAGATGTTTTACTGATCCTGGGAAAAAAGTCAATGTTTGGACTAAACACTGTGATGTTTTGAAAAGGTGCAGTTTGAAGAAGGCCAAATTATCAGAATTTTCTGATGGGCCTGCCAGTGGCTTTTTGCAATGCTGCTGAGAGCATGTTAAATGAAATAGTATTACTCAAAACGTGCATTGCTGCAACAGCCCCTGGCAAGTCAAGAGATCAGGGCACCATAAAGTTCATCTATCAAAAGACCTATTGCTGCCTCATCTAGAAAATTCACAGTCTAAATACACCAGTACATTGCAGTAACTTAGATAAACCCACATTTGCTCTTGAGCAGGATTTTTCAGAGCTGGTGCTGAAACAGAACAGGAAATGGCAAACCTCTCATCTCCTCCATGCCAGGCTGGCAGCCATCCCAGCCTGCAAAGCACAGGATGGTGTGCTCCTGTCAAACCCTTTTGCTTTAGGTCACCTGCATAAAAAATAGCCATGTTCTCAGGTTTAGTTGTGTTTTACACTCAGATACTGTTGTGATTTTGCCCATGTTGGCCCTTGGGATCAAAGTGCGATAAAAATGAACTGTACAAGATCTTGGATATTCCTAGTCATATGGAAGTCAAGAATGAAACTTTCTTTTCTTTTTCATTTTTTTTCTTTTTTTTTTTTTTTTTTTTTTTTTTTTTTTTTTTGTTTTGTTTAAGAGGCCACATATTTAATTGGTATGTATGAGAGTTTAAAGCTTCAATCTACCCCTATAGGAAAGACAGCCCTGCATTCATGCAACCTCATTTGCTTTGGACTTGTAGGATTTTATGATGATTTTACTTTTTCATGTTTTGTTTATCCTACAATGCATTAAGCTCACGTGGGAATACTGCACTGGATTTCAGCATTCTGCCTTTTATTCATGGGAGATGGAGAAACTTGTCATTTCAGATTTAAACAAGCTGTTCTGCTTTTGGAACAGCAAACTGTAGAGGGAAAATGCACAACGTGAGCTAACAGAAATTTGGTTTCTGTTATTCAGACAGAATTGGTTTCACAGTCAAAGCCATAATGTAGTTTCACCTACTACAAAATAATGCTGCTTTACCAAGAGATTTCACTGCTGGGACTACGACTCCTGATGGAGTCAAGGCACCTTTCAGTCTAGATTACAGTCCATAAATGCTGGAAATTAACTGGATTACTACTGAAAATGTGTTTTATTACCCAATTAACTTCACCGTTAAAAATGTGCATTATAATCCTAGTCAGAAGTCAAGTTTGCACAGGTTTGTTTTAAAATTTGCTGTACACTGAAATGACATGCAGAATGCTATTCTTAGCACCTACAAAAAAGTGAAATATAATCTCCAGATTTGATGCTCCTCCTGTTAAAACTACCTGTTGACAAATACCTGTATAGAGGCACAATAAGAATTCTTTAGCTGTCATCCCACATCTCACCTGAGTCTGCTGAAGGTAGCAGGCTGCTCTTAAATAAGGTTGCCTATCTCTAGCTCTTTCCAGGCAGGCAAACTGTGCTTATTCAGAGCCAATGTATAACCATTACACATGCTAGAGCAGATTTTGGCTATCTAGAATTCTGTGGAGGGATCCTTGGCCTAAAGGCAAAGAATCAAAATGCCATGAAGATGAAAGGATGAAAACCAACATGTTAGGACTGTGCAAGTGGGAACACAACCAAAACTCTGTGTAGCAATGGACCAAAAGAGTATGAGAGCACTCATCCAAAGAAACAAAGGGCTGGAGAGTACCACAGTCTGCTTGTGCATCTTACAAGAGATGACTAGGGGAGCTGATGGCCCCCTCTGCTACCACTGGAAAAATCAGTTCATGTTGATGCCTTAAGTTTTAGCTTTCATTTTTCCAGATTCTGTACTGCATTAGTATATAACTCTGAAATTCATATAAAGTGCTAGCAAGTTCTCCTCACAGTTTAGTTAGACAAAACAATTCTTTTCCAGCCTGAGAACCAAGGGCACCATTGCTGCTTCAGGCCCAAAAAGTATAAACAACAGTGAATTGAGGAGAGCAATCTGGGAGGATGGGACTGCATAACCTGAAGCTGTAATTGGACAATTAACCCCAATATATAAACGGACCAAAACTTATAAAAGTGTGAAAACTTGTGACTCGGAGTCCATCTTGGGTCCATCTTGGGTAGAGCCATGGCCAGGATCTTGTACTGCCAAGGTGAACCCTTTGAAGGCCTTTTAATAAATACCTCCTTTATTCCTTTAACACTGTCTAGCCTCTGTTTCTCTCAAGGCATCAGTGTCAGACATCTTAGCAGCAATAACTTTGCTGGTGCACATGGAATATTTCCATGCTGGGCCAGTGAGCACTGCCATTCTACCTGAATCCTGGTGCTGCCTTGGCTTTTCCAGAATTGCAAGATGTCGATAGGCATCCATTCTTAGTCTTAATAAACATACAAATTTGTCCCTTTTCTTCTTTTTTTCTTAATCCTTTCTTCTTTTCCCACCACTGATTGATTCTCAGCTCTCTACATGCTAATGATGGCAGCTGGAGCAAGGACCTGGTTTAGAATTGCAGTGCTCTCACAAACAAGAATACAGTCTTGAACTTTTCCACAGCACCAACTACAGCACTATTTTTCTTCCATGGGTCTCCTTTTCTTTCACAGGAAAACCTGCTTCTCCATACCATGCACTGTTTTGGTATGCTAGGTTCAAAGAGCAAAATGATGACAAAGACAAGTATTTAGTCAGAATACAGAGAAAAAATGAACTAGGCAATTTATCAAGTACAGTTCAAAGCAAAATCATAGTATTAAAAATAAACAAAACAAAACAAAACACAACAATTTTTTTTCCTAATTAGAAAGGAAAGCATGTCATGGGTTCAAGAAAAAAAAAAAAGGATATTTTTTCCCATGAATGACTTTTCCTCCAGGAATGTGAAAATTATACATATCAGTACCTTAGGCAGCATATTTTGTAGCAGTTTATAGAAATGAAGAGAATCACCTCTGCTTAGGAGAAGGCTGCAATCTGTGCTGCCAGTTCTCTTGCTGAGACCCTGCAGGATCCCAAATGGAATCAGCTGTATGAAGGGCCATCACCCAGCACAGCTGCAAGTTACCACCAGTCTGTGCAATGCAAGCCAAGGACCCTGGGGCTCCAGCCCTTCCTGAGCACCACCAGAGCACTGCCAGCACTGTTTACTGCTGGGAGGGATGGGCAGCAGCACAGCAGCAGCTGCAACCCAGTTTTAGCTCAGAGAGAACTACAAACTCTTGCTGTGCAGACGGGAGAGTTGTTGCTTCCCTGAGGAGCAGTTGCCAGAGCACAGAGGTCTTGACTGAGCTGTGCCACTGAGACATGGGTCTAACTGCCTTTGAAGAGCTCAGAAATCAGCAAGACCTAGGAGCCAGGAGCCCTTCCCTGGCTGGGAAATGACCAGACCAGCTCCCAGGTCCAGCTCCCACGGAGTTTGGAGATCAGCTGCTGCCCCTTCCCAAGAGGCAGGAGCAGCTTCTTCTTCAGAGCAGCAGCTCCAGCTCCTCAGTCCTGCTGAGCTCAGCAATGGCCCAGCTGAGCTCTCAACTGTAAGCTGGCTTTGTGTGTAGATAAAAATAGTACAGCGCAAATAACATTAACACCAAAATAAGGGCAACTGTCACATTTATGCTCTTCTTTTACTTTGAAGCCCTCACAAGGATGAAAGGGCAGAGACTTAAAGTCCAAATGCAAAAACTCTCTTAGTCACAGCACTGCATGGTTCTTTTAGCTCTCATTTTTTTCTGGACAGGTTCCTTGGGGATGCAGACCTTCAGGTGCTAAGGAGTTAGGAGGAGTCATCACAGTGTGTAACCTCAGCCCACCACCAGGATTGTAAAAAAGTGCTCAGCTGGGAATGGAACCTTCCTTTCCAGCCCTGATGTTTAAATGTTTCCCATCATAGTGAAAATCCTCTAAACCTATCTGAGCCAAAATGCAGAAAACAGTTTGTGAAATTTCATCGTTTTGAAATAGAGCCCTGAGTTTGCCTCCTACTCATATCCAAACCTAATCCTATCCTGAGCAACAGCCTCAGCTCCCTTGCAGCCCAGACTCCTCCTCAAGTCTTCTTCCCCAATATTAAGGAATTTCTTGTGATTATACCACTGTGCATCTGAAAGTGCTGTTGAGTGTTAGTCCTGCAAGGTGACCTGGTAAATAAAACCAGAGTGAGTGGTGTGGAAATATTATAAGTTTTTTTCTTGTTCCTCTGCTGAAGAATAGCCTTGTTTAAAAAAAAAAAAAAAAAAATTAACCCCCAGAGGTTCTTATTTATCAGCATAACATTTGTTTCATTTGCCCTGGAGACCTGTTGTACAAATGCAGAGCTTCAGAGAAGGTTTCTATTCCACATGCCAAATGTTGCTATGATTCCTACTAGAATAATAGGGGAAGGATTTTGGCTCTACATACAGAGAATCTTATGAAGAGACAATCTGTGCTTTTACACAGAAGGCCCCACAAATAACCCTGGATTATTTCTTGAGGTAGTGTGCAGAATTTCTCTGTGTGAGAGGGTTGATTGCCCATCAGTCTCTTCCCAACAACCTCAGGATATTTTTTTTGGTAGGAGTCTTATGTTTCTGGCGAGCCCACTGATGAGGCAGCTTCATTTGAAAAAGTTTCCTGTGACAGGTGGTGTTCTGCCAGCTGAAGGAAGCAGAGGTGCATTATTCTTTTTCTGCTGCTTACATCATACTGTGTGCCCACCTGAGGCAGATAATACATTTTTATCTGTCTATGATGTTAATCTCCCCTGCATAATTTACAGCTCTTTGTTGCTCTGAGCAATTGCACCTTGATTGCTGTTAAGCAGCAGATGCCCAATAAATGCTGGTTTTGCACACATCCTTTCAGCATCTGTCTTAAATCACATCAGCTTTATAAGTAAACAGTAACCTCTTAAAAGCAGCCAATCCCCTGCAGGCAAAGTGGCTTGGTGTTCCTATTAATCAAAGTGTGCAGCTTTTCATCACTCACCACCTTTCACACCTAAATGTCAGTCCTACAGAAGCTCAGTGTTTAATTACTAAGCACACTTGCCCTGGTTGTGCCCAGAGGCCAAAGGAGCCCCATGTCATTCTGTGCCAGTCCTGTGAAGAGGCAAGGGCACTGACATCCCCCCTTGCATCTCCACTGACCTCGTGACAATCAAAGAGAAGCCCAAAGCAGGCAGCAGGGCAGGTGAGCAGGCAGGTGGAGGAAGAAGCACTGAGGCTTAGGAGAGTGGGCTGATCAAAGAGGTGGTCGCCAGGAGCAGAGGAAAACCAGATCTAGCTGAGGAAAATACCAATGCCATTTCTGCTTTGACAGCAGCTGCAACTGCTCCTCCAGCTTTCATCTCTGGCTGCCTCCTCCTACGGTTTCTCTCCCATGGGCGGCGTGCCGGGGACTGGGATGGAAGTGCCAGCAGGCTTCTCACAGCACTTCCAGCAGCTACTCCACTTAGCAGGAGTGGCCTCTGATTGTTCATGTGCTCACGTACTAAAGGCACAGAATTAGCACATGCCCTTCGAAACACCACACCTGGAGAATGCCCAAAGCCAGGGATGGGCAAAACAGCTCTCTGCTAAGGACAGCATGGGAGCAGTGGGACAAAAAAACAGCCTGGAAATGATTTCGCCATTTTGCCTCTCATAAACTGTAATCCTGAGCTGATTTGTTTTTAAGGAGTTCTGGCGTTACTCCAAAGGGCTGCATTTTCCAGAGATGAGCTATCCATTTCCTCTAGTCTTTTTAACATGGCTGCAGCTGAACTTTTAAGCCAGATCATCCCAATTTGCCAGGCATGAGATTATTACTGTTGTGCAAAACGAGGTGGAGAATTAAAAATAACCATGGCAGTAGATGTGCAGTTGGTTGGTTTAAGGCTTAGAGGTTTATGTGTCATTTGGAAGTACAGGCGTTCCAGAATAGATTGTTCAGTAAGTCTGTGTGGTAGGGAGCCACACAGTACAGAACTGACTCCTTTGATTTTCACAGATCATCTTAGGATATAGAAGCATGAAAAACACCCAGGCACTCCTTTTCACTCATTCAGAACTGAATAGGTCAGTGCTTTAACTGCACGTGATGAAAGCCAGAAGTGTACTTGGGTATACTTAGCTCAGCTTAGCTCAAATTAGTTGTATTGTGCACATGTTAGGCTGTATCATACAATGTAGTCCAGGGAACATGTGATCCTCAAAGGCAGAAGTGGCTGATTCCAGCCATGTAGAAAAGATGCTGATGAAATTTCAAGAATCTGATTTCCTGTTGTTTTGTTTAGTTTTGAAAAAAAAAATCTTTTTTTTTTTTAAATGAGACCATTTTTGAATTTTTGCTTTTTACTGCTGCACAAATGCCCTACATTTAAGTGCAGTTCATAAACCTTCTGTACTCACTAATGAGGAAAATGTTTGTAGCCCTCAGACAAAACCCAGACAAAGAACTGTCACCCAGCAGCCAAATCTTTTCATGTATTCTACGTCCCTCTTATTCATCATCTCTTTTTCTGGTGTATGTCATGTCCTATATAAAGAAATGGAACTTTCTTTGGTCTTTCAATGCAAATTTAGTGTAGAAGATGTTTACTTCATATATCTCTTGTGCTGTTGAATAGAAGTTCTTTAGTTTTGGACACTAGAATATATTACAAATTCATCACAAAACGTGTAATTTAATGTATTGTTTTGCAATCAGGTATCAGTACCTTTTCTTAACATTAAAAGACTTGCTGCATTATGGTCAGTCTGCTGACAACCAGGTAAAGAGCTCCCCATAACCTTTTGTTTTTAATTGCACCTACCTAAGCCTGGGCCTCGTGTACTTGGACACCATGGTCACCAAATGACCACTTCAGCTGACAGTGATCATTTAGAGGAGAAATGAGGGATATTTAGCTCCTTAAAACAGTTTTTAGTGGAGCTGAAGTCCTAAATTAGTCCTTTTTACTTAATAGTTGTGCCTTCTTTTCCTCTTGCTACCTAACATACATCTTCTTTTGGTGTTTGAGATGTCTAAAATATTAAAACTAAACTTCCTACTCACCCTGGAGAACAGAAATGCAGCAGTCACCATTAAGCATCAATTTCTGCCCTGTTCCATCTGAAATATGCACCAAGGATTTAGTATTCTGATTCTAATCCTAGAGGAGAGGCACAAAGCACAAGTGTTTGTGTTTGTTGTTAGCATCCAACAGAGGAAAACACCTCAGTGCCTCTAGGAAAGGACCCAGGATTTAATAACCTTTCCACCTGGATTATTTGACTTCTAATTATTTCATTTTTATGGGCTTCTCCCAACCCTGATCCTCCTCATCCTGACCAGAGTGAACACACATCTTTCCAGCCCCTGCTTGTTCCTGCCATCATTCTGGGAGTGGCATCTGCCCAGCCCTTGTTCAAAGCCAGGTGCTGCAGCTGGGGTGTCCAGGTGCTGCTGCTGCCAGGACACCAGCAGCTCTGGGCAGTAAATCCTGCTGGATGGGTGGCACAGGATCTGCACAGGTGGGTTATTCTGAGCAGCTCAGGCAAAAATACATCCATTGTTTAGCAGTCCCCAGAACAGCTAATCTTGCTCCCCTGTGCCAATTGCTCTCCTATAAAATGTGTGCTTTTCATAGATGAAGTTCCACAAATTCCATGTGATACATCGAGATTGGTAAAAATTAGGTCATTTATAAACACTGCCTTCTCCCTCTCCCTCTCTGCTCCCCTCCTAAAATATGCCTGTGGGCAGGGTGAACCCTGCCTGTCACACACTTCATCCTCTTCACTCTAGACCAAACAATAAGGCATGAAAGGCATAATGGTGGTGAAAACTTAAAGGCAAAAAGAAAAAGGAAAAAGCAATAAAAGAGAAGCAGCTGTAAACCTGTTGGTGCATTTACAGCTCATCCAACATGGACAAGAACCCCAAACATGTTTCTGCTTTCTGATGTAGTTATTGAATGCCCTACCCTTTTTCTACTCACATGCATTTTCCACAAGGTTGCACCTTCCATTTTAGTTAATGTAAGTGCATTGATTTCAAAACTTGACATAAAAAAGGCTCCTCTGGGGCCTCAAAGTTGTAGCAAGCTGTGAATCTCAGTATCAGACATTTTGGTAGAGGCTTCCTGACACCCAGTGTGTTCAAATTCTGCTATTCTGGGGTGGTACAAGGACTGTGTAAAGAAATGTACCATTGGCTTTGTCTGCCTCTCCCATCTACAGTCATACCAGCCAGAGACTTGGGGCTTCTGACAAAACACCTGGACTCACCTGGCAGGATCTGTGTAATTTCAAAGTGCCATCTGGGTGCTTTAATAATTCTGATCATTCATGTCATAGGGAAACCCTGAAGAACAAGATGGCATTTGTGTGCTGCCCTCTTATTTTGCTCTTCTACCTTTCTGCTCACTTACTATATGTCAGAGTTGCAAAGGGTTGTCATTCATAACAGTAATCTGGTGTCAATCATGTAAAAACTTCCTTTTAACAAAGATAATTCAGTCTACCAGTTCTTTAACTAAATAGGATTAATTAGCAGGAAGCCAGATGCTTAATTCACCACTGACCTGTAAACCTGATAAGAATGAGGTCACTGGACATAATAGAGCTATTTAGGAGTTTAGGTCAAATGCTTGTAACCAAAAATAGAATTTAAAGATCAGTTTGATATTGTAAAAAGTCTGGGGTAACAAAATATTGCTCATTAAAGAGAGATCTAGTCTTTAAAATAGTGTGCTCAGTATACTCAGCTACATTCCTTCCAAAACAAGCAATTGCAACATCTAAGCACAGATAGTGGACACCAGACTTTAACATTCAAACCCATCAAGCTTTTATATCCTTTCCCCCTAAATTTGTTATATAAAGCTCACTTTTTTGTGACCTTGAGGTGTCACAGGAGTTTCACATAATGAGAACTTTGTTTCATGTTTCAGTGTGTTAAGAACCAGTGCTCCTCTGAGCTTATTCTGGGCAATTGTCTTGATTAAAAGAAGTTTGTCTAAGGATTAAAAAAATAAGTAGTGTGCATATATTTCTACAGCTCTCCAAATTTCCTCCAACTTTCACCTAAGTTTTAATTATTTTTTTTCTGAAAGCAATTTTTCGCAAATGACAATTTCTATTACTAATACACGTGTGCATTTGTATAATTTCTGCCAAAATAATGTTCCTGTTTGCCCCCAGAATCCCTGATTTCTTCCTCAAAGATATGCCTTGCCTCTTCTCCTCATTAAGTCAGGAATATCAAGCAAGGTTTCAGCTGATTTACCTATAGTAAATAGTAAATATAGTAAATAGTGTGCAAACTATAGTTTTCAAATATGGCAAATTGTAGTGTGCATGGACTTTCAAAGAGCTTGATCCAGAACCATGTACAGATCAGAAATACCACCTGAAGGCACTCTTGGAAACTAACTGGACCTATTTTAAAGCCTTGGAGTCATGTAGAATCCAGACACAACGTCTGAGACAAGGAACTAAATAAAAAAAAAAATTATTGATTTTCATGTATCAGGCCAATTTGTGCTTCTAATTCCAAAGTAGAGAGAAGAATGGTTACACCTTAGCTACCCATCTGGGAACAAGAAGATTTTCCTCTTTAATTTTTCCCCCTTTTATTATTCCCTCCATCTTCAAAGCTTTCATGTAGTAACTGGCTAGGGTCCCACCTTTCCTTGGCAAGGAAGTTTGAACATATTTCTTCAGATAGCCAAAAAGGTTGTTATGGTTTGGAAGAAAACATTTCTTCTACCCAGGAGCTCAGCACACCATGTTCCCATTTCTTCAGCCTTCTGCCAATACTGAAAAGTGAGATTGCTTTTCAAGCCCACAGCTCAATAACGAAGAGTTTTGTGAGTCTACTACAAAAGATCAGGAAGCCAGACCCACTTTTTTATTTAATATACAGAGCCAGATTCTCAGCTGGTATAAACTGAAGCAGCTCTACTGGTGTTAAGGAAAATATACTGATTAACACCTGCCAAAGTTCTGCTCTACATATTATGTTTGCAGAGTCAATGGCGTAAATCATGGAAAATGTACTTAGCTTTTCCATTTTGAGACATTCTTCTTCTAGTACACCCTGGGAAAACATTGTACCCTTTAATAAAATGCTAAAGATTCAATTAAAAAATGTAGGCCCAAACTGCTTCCAGAAAACTCAAAAAATATTCTAGTGCAATTCATCACAATTACCTCCCCAGCCACAGAGACAATGGGCTGAATAGTTCCTCATCTAGAATTTTTCCCTCCTGTCTAGTATTAATATGCCAGAACTGGATTTGTGAAAGGAGGGATGCACACACATGATACACTCCTTGTTATGCACTGCTGTCATTCTCTCTGGCATACAGGGCTGAAGCTACTGGAATTCCTATTAGTTCAGTCTATTCAAATGGCCAAATGATTCATCCACAGAAAAGGAAAACTTAAACTTTGCCTGTCTTTTAGAGAACTCTATAAAAAATGTTGCACATAGAAAAAAAAAACCCCATATGCTGCTATCTTTTTATTGAAGTAATGTGTCTTTCAGAATAACAGTGCAGAAACAACGTATATGCACCTTTCAACTGGTAATGTCAAGGGTTGTTAGAACTGAAAACTGACACAGTTTTTTTAGTCTCATATTGAAGTTCACATATGCAGAATCAGCTACTCATGTAAGATTTTGATAAATGGATGCAACCTTACAAAAAGGAATGCTACTTGGTGGTATATTATTAATCCTTTGATTGGATTTTTTTTTAAAGTAGACATACAAATCACTGCAACATTCACAGTGAGTAAACAAATATTCCTATGCTGCCAGAAAAGATAGGGAGGTGATAGCACAGCTAGTTTACTTTGAACTTCAGATTAAATAAGCTTCTTTACCTTTTCATAGATATCTGAGATGGCAAAATGAGAAGAAAGGAAAGACAAAGCCAGGTAGTGAAAATTTTGAGAAAGATTGTGAGTAGTCTTTACAGTCACTCCTGCCAGCTTGGGATAGGGGAAGCAGGAAGTGAAGACAGAGAGGAATCATCCTCATGCTGCTACAGTCTGTCCATGAGCAGAGAAAACCTTTCCAACTGTGTCTTGAAATGGGTACACTCACAGGATTTCTAGTTCCTACACACGTATTGCTGTCATTCTAATTTAAAAAAAAATGAATCCAAACAAACTGTCAATGACATTAAGTCTCATTGCTTGAGATTAATCCTCCCCTCCATGCCTCTGCTACTCAGACCATAGCTGGGAAAAGTTTAGTAGCCTTTGAGAAAATCCTGACTATGCCAGATGCAAGATCAATCCTAGGGGAGGGCCAGTAAAGCAGAAGTGACTGAAGTCTGCTCACATGCCTGGTTCATGCAGCACTTCACATTCAAAATTATTATTTGCCTGATTCCCACTGTTATGAGCAGGACTCAGACAGCTTGGTGAAATTGTTTGTGCCAGCAAGGCCATCCATGATTATCCAGGCCTTGCACACTGAGCTGCTTGTCCTGGGCAGCGTCATGGCCCAAGCCACAGCCAGGACTGGTAAATTGGAACAACTAATGGGAGACCTTTTGCTGGTGCCAGCAGCTCCCCAGACTTCCCTTTGTGCAGAAGCTGTTGTGGAGGCTCCCCTAAAGCACAGGCCCCCATCTTCCCCCAGGATGCCTCAGCGATGCCCTCTCAATGCCCTGAGGAGGGATATGCACCCCAAGCTCCTCCTGGGCACTCTTGGGACACATACAAAGCAACTCAATGCTTGGCCCAGGGCCGGTGGGGAGTTTGGACCTCCACGGTGGTTTAGCTTCAAGATACACACAGCTGTTTGAGAGTCACTGCTCCAGCTCTTTCACATCCAACTCTGTTTTTTTTTTTTTCTTCCTTGCTGTCCAGGAGATACTACATTTGTCAGCCCTGTCAGCACCAAGGTTTTATTTTCCCATTTTGTTCTTCCCCCTTGTTACCCGTTCATCTGTTTTCCTCCTGCTGTTTCTCTGCCCTCGTGAACTCGGGAGCCTGGAACTAACACTTATTTCAAAAGTGGTGGTGAAGCCATGAGATGAAAGCAGATTTTTTTTCCAAGTCTTGAACATCTGTCAGCAAACCTTTTGGGGGAGTGCTTGTTTCCATAACAGGTTGTGTGGAAAAACACATCCATGTCCCTCTCATCTCCCCACAGTCTTCCTCGGATTTGATAAATGGGGACTGTCCTTCATCTAAGGCCTACAAAGTGTGCAAACAGAGATCTTTATCAAATCAAAATTAGGGGTTTAGGCAGTAGACCATACAGCCAAAGAGACTACAGGCTGAAAAAAAAATAAAAAATCCTGCTCTGGCTAGCTTAAAGGACAGAAATAATTGAGGCATGCTGCTGCTATCAAATCTACAAGACATAACCTCATTTGTTACTCATCATGTTGCCAGTTCTGAGAAAATGAATGAAAATAGCAAACAAAATCAGATTTCAAAAGAGAAGTCCTGAAAATGAGTGAGTGATGTATCTGTCTGGGCACATGCTGGGCTGTAGGATCAGTTCTGGCCCAAGGCCTTGTATGTGAGAAACCCCAGTGATGAGAGATCATCAGAATATACAATACATCTGTTGACCTGTATCAGTCTCACATGAGCCTTTTTTTTTCCTTGCCTTTTTTAATTAGAGATACAAGGTGCAAAGCAATAAGCTGCACAAGTTATTGTACCCAGGAGAATAACAACGACCCCATCTCATGCACAGGAGCAGCCCTGGGTTTTAACTGCAAGGTATGTGACCAAGTGTAGTTTATTTAACCTCAGTGACCTTTCATGAAGGTGCTCTGTGTTCTGCTGCAGCAAAGGAAAAGTAAACATTGTTACTTTATTAAAACCATTTATCTTAGGGTATAAATAACCAATACCCTCCAGGCATCACTTCTTGCACACAAGTTTGCACTTGCACAGCAAGTGTTTTGATTTAGAAAATATATTTCCCCCAAATCCATAGCCACTATGGTAGGTTGCCAGAGTACTTCAGAGAGTACTCTGCTCCTCCCCACTTACAGGTATGTTACAAAGGACACTGAGACCAGTGTGTGACTTTCCACCCACTCCACTGGGCTTCAGACCAGGATGACTACACCTTTGTCTCTTTGAATCCCCGGTGAATTTGGCACTGGCCCTATTCAAATGTGGAAATTGCCTGATAAAGGCTGACTGGAAATTGCATGATCTTGGCTTAGAGCAGCTGTCTTTGCCATGCCAGTATTCAGCTTTTTCTGTATGCTTAGTTTAATGGAGAAGTTTGCTGCTGATAGAGTATTTACTGATTGATGTTTGCCGTCATAAATTTACAAGAACTCCTGATCTTGAAATGTCAGCACAGAGGAGCTCTGGTGGGGATTATTGCTCCTCAAGAGTGCAACCAGACTTGGGACTGTGTGGAAACAGCAATGGGGAAGGAAGGTGGCAGGGAAGGAAGGAGAAATGGCAGGAGGAACAGAATATCTATGATCTATTAATTACTCTTCTCATTGCTTTCTGGACAATTTAACTGCAATATTCCCATAATACTCCCATAATACCAGCAAGGTCCACCCACTTGCACTGCTCTCTGTGTCCCAGTGCCAGAGAAGAGCTAGCATTAGTAGCTGACATACTTGTTTTGCACTGTGTGTGCCATAAACAACACAGAGACCTTACCATGTTCTGGAACTGATTTTGTCCAGTTGCTGTTCCTGTTGTATGAGGTAAAAAATTAAAATAACTGAAAAATGCAGAGGCAGCATGTGACCTTTTCACCCAGGTGCTGTGCCTCTGTGCTACCTGCTTCCCTTTTCCTGAGCCAGGAAGCAGCAAGTCAGATTTCTGGGTTTTGTGCCAGATTAGATCTGTAGCACTACTGCAGGTGTCCAGGCTGTGCTTGGTGTTGGTAAGTGCCACTCCACCCTGGGTGAGATCTGAGAGGTTCAGCAGCCAACTTTTGGGGCAGCATTAGCACCTTGGTGCTCATGCCTCTGAGCATCACAGTGCCCTTAATTTTTATGCCTCTTCCACTGATTTTTCTTAAGCTGCATGTGTGATGGAGCATTCAAATGCAGACTCTGTTTCCAGGAAAGGTCATTATTCATTCCTTCCTTGGCCCAATGAGAGGGATATACAATGTTGTTACACCGTCTGTATTTCCCAAATTGATTTTCCTTTCCTGTCCAGCAAAGGTAGTGCTTGGCTCCCCATGAGCAGCCCTTCAGCCACCAGGCAGAGCTGTCCTCAGTGGGAGTGTCCTCAATGAGAGTGAGCAAAGCCTTCTTTTTATACCTGTGCTCCCAAACTTTCTTCATAGGCAGAACAAAAAATGCAGCAGCTTTTATTTTTTTTTGTTTGTTTATTTAGATTGTTTTGGGTTTTTTTTTTTTGTTTTCCCCACAAAGTCTTAAATGACAACATAAATTCTATAAAAAGTTAAATTTGGAGGGTTTGGAAGGATTGAGGAAACTGCTGCCTCCCATCTTTTCCTTGCCTCCAGATAGGTGAGACTTGAACTTTTACTTAGGATGCCAGAATCAGTTTTTTTCAGCAGAAATCCTTTGATTGAGTGAAATATGCAAAATCAGACAGTTTTCTGCACGGGAAATAAGTGAATCATTGCTGCCTTTATTGCTCATTCTGTTTATTAAACTGCTGGGCCAAGATTTATTTTTAATGAACTCTGATCAGTCACAGCCAGTGATTTCACAATTCATGTTAGTACTGTAGGCATTTGTTGCACTGCAAACAGCACATTTGCTTATTTTCTGGAAGATTTTTTTTTTTATCTGAATTGAAATTGGTCACACAGACTTCTCTGGGATTTTTCAGGCTAAGTATATTTTTCCCATGGATAGAAGCCATATGTCAGAACCCTTTATTGCCACCAAAGGAAAAGAAATCTCGCCTCCATTCTGCTAAGTCTTTTCCTTTTTGTTCTCTTTTTTTTTTCTTTACTCTGTTTTGACATTCTGCCTCATTAAACCATACTTCATCCTCGTGTTTTCTCTAATATGAATGTGTATAAAAGGAAAGTGCATAGTTTACACTTGGGAAAAGATAACATATAAATCAAATTGTATGCCAAAACAGGGACAGTCATAATGAAACCTGTAGAATCATGTGTCTGCATGATATCTTCCATATAAATGGAACTGAATCAACTGATCAATGTGCTCAGTCCTTGACCAAAAAAAGCTAAAATACTCCAAAATTTAGTCTGTAAAACTGGATTTTTTTTTTTTTTTTTTTTTTGTACTGGCTTTTAGAATGGCAAGCTGTTGCAAAGCAATGCAGAAGTGCTGCACAGCAGGGCTGGGCTGACACAAGTCCAGTGCCTAACCAGTGGCAGTGCAGCCAGTTCCTTTTCTTCCTGCCTGTATTCCCTGGCATCCAGGAGAATGAACCCACTCCCTCCAAAGGGATGTTCACTTTGATTTTCTGGAACCATTTTAAAGCAGCTGCTGGAAGGTGATTAGACAAATTATTTCAGAAATGGCTTCTGATGAGGTGAGGATCACTGTGTGGTGCTGGAGCCAGATGCCTGTTTGGGACCTGGCTGCAGGTGCTGATGAAAGTCCCCAGCTGAGGATGGGTGGCCACCTGCAGGGCTTCACTCACAGCTCAGGTAGCCCCTCTCAGTACCCTCATCCTCTCCCAGAGTGCTATCAAAGGAACATCACTCCTTAAAGAAACAAACTGTACTGCAACTCTATGAAAAAAACAGTGCTTTAAGGGGATATTCTTGCCAAACCTTCCTTATTTCTTTTTCCTTGCCTCCTCCTGGTATGGTGCAGCCTCATCCTTCATGGCAAACCATGGCAGCTGGATCATTCAATGCTACAACTGCTGTATTTAGTCATTCTCCACAGCTTTTTTCCTGTTTACTGCCTCAGTGTCTGTGCTGAGGTTGCCTGCACAGCTGACAGCAGTAGCATCTAGTGGTGTAACAAAGGGAGACAGGTTTGACACAGGGATAATTCAACTCTTTGTCTACTCAGAGGCTGATTTGTAACAAAGATGCAAATTTGGAGGATGTTAGAAGTTTAAGCTCCTCTATCCCCACTGTGGAATCAAATACCTGCTTGCATCCCCACTGACTTCAGTATGTATTGTTTTCTGTGTCATAACAGGTATTCCCTAGTAATTTGAGTAAACTCTCAGAGAACGAAGTCCCAGCCTCCCTGTGTGGACCCTAGCCTTGTCTTGGCCTCAAGAAGTGAATTGCACCCTCTGTATCTAGGAAGATGATCTGGAGTGGTATTCAGAGCAGAATGGAGTTTCCAGCTTGCCTCTGAACTATGCTCAAGGTATAGACACCTTTTTCATGGAATGGGTTGCACTCCACCTTCAACATCTGGCTATCATCACCTTGAGATGCACAGAAATATGTGTTCCCCAGGAAAAACCCAAGTATCTGGCATTTCTAGCTTGTCACTTGGGCTTAGTACTAGTTTACATTGATTTAGGACTACCAAAACAGTCGATTCTGCAAAACGATTTTGAAAAGAAATTAAAACTTACAAAAATATTTAAATACTTAGAATCCTATGTAACACAAATATTTGCAGAGCAGAAACTTATTAAACAGATAGATTTATCTATCTAAACCAATAATATTTGGTTTTATATTGTAGTACTCTAGCACTTAGAGATTTGGGGGAAAAAAAAATCATGTTGGCAGCAAATGGCCTGACCTTGCTTGTACTTCAGAAAATAATGCCTCTATTTTCAGACACCAAATCAGAGACAATCCTCTGTTTTGCTTTTTAACATCAGTGCATAAGGAGTTCACTTGATATGGGAATACTCAGACCTGGCTAAAATTCTGATTCACTCTTACTCTGCTTTTACAAAATGCAATTAACAGAAATGTAGTTTTTCAGACTTTTTTTTTTTTTCTAGAACATTTCATGTTGCCTCTCAAAGAAAACTCCACATTTTTCTCTTTTTAGAATTCTTTTAGAGAAGGGTTTACTTTTTAAAATATCAAAATAAACAGTATAAATTTTTAGCCTGAGAAGCTGCTGTGGGTGCCAGAACTACAGCTGTAGCCACAGGATGACCAGATATCCAGGAATAAAAAAAGAGGACAATTTCTGCTTGGTGGGATTGCAGGACTGATACGAGACCAGCACTCCAACAAAGGGATGTACAACCAGAATAAAACCCACTGCCATTTTAGGCATTCCTCTTCTCCCAGAATAGCCTGGTAAAGTCTAGTGTAGAGTGGCTGAGAAGGAGTAATGCAGACTGAACTGTTCCTGACGCACACACAGATCATCACTGCCAAGTTAAGGGACAGCTCTCCTAAACCTCTTCTCACGTGGGTAAATCCCTCATCCCCTGGGTAATCCCATTAACCTCCTCAAGGATCTAAATTCCAGATAGTCAAAGAGCCCAGAATGTTTATATCTACGGTCATTTTTCAAGTTGGGAAATGGAGAAAAATCACACGGGTTTTTAGGGAGTATGGGTCATCAGGTAGAGAACAGCTTCTGTATTGGAAATCTAGACTATGACAGCTCTCTCAAAGTTAATGGTGGCTGAGTTTGACCTGAATTAAGCCCTGTTTGGCAAGTACTGTGTCTGACTTAATGAGAGAAAGGTCAGAAATAAGGAAACACCTTGTGCCCTGAGAACCTCATCAGTTTTTTATTGCAGAGTTCATAGTTCTCTATTGTCTCAGATAGATGTAACTTTTGGCCAAGTCAGAAACTCCAGTTCTCACTTCAATGCACAGCTTTGTTTAGAGTACTGAAGAAGTTCTCATAAACTTTTCAACAAAACCCAACTAAATTTTAAATATGTAACAAACCATCTGAGTTTTGGGTTGTTTGGAAAGTAGCAACCTCAAATCTGGAAGCATTTTATATGAAACATGCAGATCTGTTTTAAAACAAACATTGCAATAAATTCAACACTGAAGTAGTTGGGCAACTTAACAGACCTAACTTCCTCCTCTATTAAATGAACTATTTACATGGGACAACTAGTCTGAGACTGCAAACAAAATGAAAAGGCCAAAATTGCTTTCTCCTTTCCCTGCCTTTACAAAGCATTGCTTGTGAGTTTTACAGAAATCCATAGGAACGTACAAAACTGTTCCAATGCTCCCCACTGCCTTTTTGTCTTCACTTATACAAATTGTTTTGCTGCTTTATTATTTGGCTCTTAATATCACAAGGACATTAATCAAGGCTTTAGGCTTCCTTGCTTGCCAGGTTTAACAAACAAGCATAGAGACTAGAAGCTCATTAGCTCAAAGTGGCATATTTTACTACTTGGAGCCAAGTTGCAGGCTGATTCATTTGAAAACACTAGCATAAAAAGTGCAGTTTTGCATTGGGACTTGATCTTTTTTCTATATACTACACTGATATTTTAGTATCCTGCTCTTTCTCAGATTCTGTCTTAATTCTTATTTTTTAAATTATCACTCAAGCACAATATGACTTCAAGGCAACAAACATAATTTATTTGTGGTTTGATCCCAGAAACCTCATTCAGTTAGAACTCCTACTGTTCCCTGGGAGAGTTTGTCAAACAAGGATTCAGGGCAGAGTGTGAGAATCTTCTCAAGGCACAGGGCTGAGCAGTCTGCATAGGGAGAGTGGTGGCCACCAACAGAACTTGCTGAGAATGAGCTCACTAAAGGGTGTGTCATTATCATCCACATGCCTGAGTTTCTAAACCAAAGGAAGATCCAAGGTGGCACTTATGATCAGAAAAGTGAGCAAAAACCACCTGGATATTAGACTGACACAGGAGCCCTGGATTTCAGTAATGTAAACCACGAGTTCCTGCTGCTCACCGGGCAAAGACACTTCACTGATTTTGTGCATGCCAAACACTCTAGCTATTGACAAGCTTTTTTCTTGACAAATTAATTACATGACTTTCATCCTACGAAAGGGCCTACAGTGTTGCTATGCACTGGAAGCAGCATGTCTCAGTCCATGGATTAGTTAGCCCTTGTGTAAGCAAAGCAGCAAAGAAAATTTTGAGGTGGATCAGCAACTTCTTTTGCAATGGCCTTTTTGGCACCTTCAAGGCAGCATTGGTCCAGCATTTTCCTCTTGGCATAACAGTGCAGTTTAGAATCCAGATCAGAGGGATTGGTGTCTGAAATTGTTTTAATTGCAGAAATATTCTGACAGGGTAAAAATGAGAAATGTGAGATAATTCTTAATATAAAGTCACACATTTCAGTAAGAGCATAAATATTTTGACTGTAGTTGGCATAATTTCTTTTGGAACAATAAACAGTACCAGTGTGCAGAACAGCAATCTGCCACTGGTGACTCTCTGCTGCCATAAATTAACTCCCCTTTTCCTTTCCCCACTACAGTGTTATCTGGGTAATTCTAAAATCCCAACAGTTAATGCCACTTGACAAACAACTCTAAGAAACCCTGACAAAACTGCAGTAATGTGGTGTTATGGAGTGACATGACAGTTTAGCTGCGATGTTTCTGAATCAGTGTTTAAGTGTTTTGGTCAGGAGATGTGCAATAAATGTCCAAAAGAAGCAGTTTCAGCAGGCTATTGATTGCAAGAGTTGGAGGGAGGATGTCTGGGGGGGAGTTAGCAAGACAGCAGACCCAAAATGCCTTTCTGAATAATTGATTAACATTGATAGATAACCAATGCTGGAATATAAGGCACCAACTCATCTCTGAAATAACACAAGACAACAGCCTCAAGCTCTAAAGTATTTTACCATTCCCAAAGGACTTTCTTCAGTTCAGCATGCTCTCCTGTAAACCTGCCTTGTTGCCCTTTGTCAGGTTAGACACTGATGTAAAGTGTGCCACAGAAACAGGCCGGAGAAAATAATCTGAAAATTCTTGTGCACATGTGCAGTGGCAGTCAGGGAGATCCTCAAGAAATGAGAGCCCAGAGCAGCAGTCTCCTCTGCTCTGGCGTGGGGCAGCCCAAGGCAGTTTATCTTTCCACTCCCCAGTTTGCCTGTGGAAAAGCCAGAAGGACTGGAGATTGTTGTCTCATCCTGCACAGAGACAGAGAATGCCTTTAGAAGAGCTGCCAATGTGCAAATAGATGATGGGCAAGAAAATTTTGTTCTTTGCTTAGGTTCCCTTCCAGCCACGCAGACCTCATCACGTTGTTCCTGCTGCTCACTAAGCATGGACACTCAGATCTAGACACAGAAGCAGAATATTATTCAACTTGTCAAACTCAGTGCAGGACCTTCCTGGGTCTTAACCCCTGCCTCTGTTTTTGGAACAACTCATCCTCTCTTTGTTCCTTTTCTCTACTTCATTAGAGTTTTTCTTGCCCCACCTACGCTAATTCTGTTTAAATATTTATTTCATCAAGTATTTATTGATTTGCATTGAACAATATGTCAGAGAAGTAGTACTACACAAAATTAAACCCAGTAAAAGTATTTTTAAGAGTGATTAAAGACCTTCTCTTTCTGCTGAATTTTAGAATAAAATGAGTGGAATTCACTATCTTCAAAGCAATTTCTGAATAAGTAGATTCCTGTCTCTTTACAATATGATGATTCAGGAAATTGAATTTAGTGGAAATTACTCTGGGAAAGATGGATTATACCCCTTGAAGTTAACTTGGTAGTGTTGTCATCAGAAAGTTGAACAAGCATTATTTTGCAACTGGGCCTGAGCTCCTTCACTAGCTGGAGACAGTGTCAAAAACAGGCTTAAATATCATAATGGCATTTAATCTATTTCCTAGCATTTAGTATAGATTAAATTTTATCTTATCTGGACAGTCAATCTCTGAAAATCCTATGGCAATCACTGCATACTCAAAATAAGTCACAATTATATTGTCTGAATTCTTTAGCCAGCAGGCAAAACCCAGTTAAAGCTGAGGAATCTGAAAGTATTTGAGGTAGCTTTGAGGAAAGGTATGCTCATGCCTGGGTACAAGTTTGGGAGCTAACTCACAAGCTGCAGTTTCAAACCAGGGAAATAATGATTGAGAGGCAGGAGTTACTGCAGTCACCAGCAGGAATTACCACACTCACAGGGACAGGAAAAAAGTGCATCTCCTCTGAAAAGGACTGTAGGATATTCAGGTCAGTAATCATCCACTTAATCTTATAGAAAAATAAGCAAAAAAGGAGGAAATGTTTCTTGTTGCCAAAACACGTGCCTTCAGTAGTGTGGGCACCACAACTGATAGACACCGGCTGATGAGCAACCACCCAGTGTGTAAAGCCAAGGCAGCCCTAGCTTCTGAAGGACTCTGATTAATCCCCACTTGTGTGCTGTGACAGAGAACCCCCAGCTGTAAGAAAGATCATCTTCCATAATCTTTCAGAAGTGCTAGTGGATGCAGATGCAAAACATGAGCCCCTTATTGAGGGTGTTGGTTCTTGTAGGGTGATCAGTGCTTTCTGAAATCAAAGTATCTTTCAAGTGCCCCAAGTTGAGCACCAAACACCATAAATTGGTTCTAAATTATAACACAAACCTGTAAAACACACAAATGGCTACATATATGTGGGCACGTGCCTTCAGTCCCATCCTTGGAGTGGGTTTGTAATGTGTTCATATGGGAGAGTTAAAATAAGACAATGATTATTTAAATCAAGTGTGAACTGCACAAATGCTGTCAGCTAATTCTGAAGAGTTACAGTATTGGCTAAAATAATTGTTTGAGGATTAGAAGGATTAGTTGTTGAGATTCAGTATAAACAGATCACAGCAACAGTGCAATTGCTTAGAGGGATTTGCTTCAACACACATGCTGTGGCTATAAAACATACACAGAGAATAAGACATGGAAAATACAAGCAGAGACAATGGCAATCAATGGCTAGATGCTGGATTTCTCTTCTAACAGAACCTCAGTATTCCAAGTAATAGATATTCACCTGTTCACGTTTATTTCATTTTTTCTCAGGCTGGTATGGCAGCCCTAGAAGACAGCATGTCAGTGAACCCATGCTAGAGATAAATTCAGTCATACTTACTGCATTTAATCCCCATTATTTGCAGGGCTTCAGGCTGGACAGTGAGGGGGAGGCAGCAATGTCCAGCTGCAGAGAGCAACACTCATGTCACGTAAACAACAAGCTGGGGTTGCCTTAGAGGTGACCTGAGACCTCTCTGGATCCATTCACATGCATGTGCTTTTTGGAACAAAGCTAAATCCCTGGAGACAAAGTGTCTGTGTACAGAAAGGGTCTCTCTCTTGTTTGATCTTAGGAGATGTTGCTGTTAACAATGCAAACAGCCCACACCCCATATTTAGTGCATTTTTTGTTAGCTTTAGCCTGTCTGAAATGCCTGGAGCCTGTTTGTGTTTAGACCTGTGGTGCAGCATTGCACGGGTGAAGGGTCTGAGTCCAATAGGTCTCATAGGAGCATATTTCCTCCATGAAGAGCACTTACAAAAAATAGAGAGGACTGCAGCTACTCACATGCAAACTTACTGAGCTCTGGAGGGGCATCTATTACCAATGAAATAACAATGTTTGTGCTCACAGTAGGCAGAAAGTAATTCCATTCCTTTTTAGTACTTTGTTACAATTATAAAGAGGCTTTTTGGTTCTGGATTTTCTTTTAAAAGCCATTTGGTCCCCACTGTTTGTGCCTGTCCAGTTAGATTATCTTTTATTGCGTAAGGGTACATAAAAATTTGAAAAACAAATGGAAATTCAGCCATTAGCACAGTTAGAAAAAAGAAAGCAACACAAACCCTGGACGTGTTAAGTATCTCTTTCATCAGTCCACCCTCTTGTGTTGGACTATGACCAATGAAATAACGTAGAACATCAATCTTTTTCAAAAAACAATGTAATTCTTGCAATGTCTAGATTGCTTCTGGGATTTGAGACTGTTTACTACACTTTCTGAATTGTTCAGACAATGTTTATGTAAATGAAAATATTTATCTAGGTTACTGCTGTTAAGTACCCGCTGAGAAACATTTTGCATTTATAGATGACCTTAAGCAACAATAGCAGAAGAAATTACTAGCAGGCAACATTTGGGATAGGCATGAAACCCCTACATAAATCTAAAAAACAATAGTCCAGATTCTGCTGTGAGGGACCACCTGGTCCTCTTAGTCACACAGCTTTAATTCCCATTAGAAACATAGAATTTTGTTTCTGGATTACAATGTTCAACCACAGAAACTGAACTGCAGCCGCTTCTCTGACAAGCAGCAATGCTATTTCATGTCATCAGTGACAAGTTTTATAGAAAGTTACTGTCTATCCTTTTAGGCAGAGTTGAGGAACTTTTTTAACATTTCAGTATATTAGAATTACGCAATAACAGCACAAAAATAAATTAATATCAACTTACCTGCTGTGGACTACTGTGATATTGTAGGGCTGGATGTCATATGAAATAAAGGGATGCAGTTTCATTAACCTTATAAAAGGATTTGCCTGGATGAAAAGAATAAAGACAGTTAATCTAAGCATTCTAAGTGGGCTACTAAAACTTTTTTACAACAGTGAGCAGACAGTAATGATGAGAATTAAAGCAGTCCTCATTAAATTTAATTTGTTTCACTTCCAGCTGAGCTTTCAACTGATGATAAGTGCAAACTTGCTTCCCTTTTGCAAAGCTTAAAGAGAAAGACAGTGTTTGAGATCAAGTTATAAGCAGACAGGGCTTTAGGTCCACCTCTTAGATGCATGCTCTCTGGCTGAAGCAATGAAAAAACAGAGAAATTATGTGTATAAATTTGTTTTTCTGATGTATATACAAATGCCATGAGTCTTCTTGGGAGATGGTGATGATGTTGTTTTGATTGTTCTTTAGTCCAGAATAATTTGTAGTTTCAGGATGGTGACCAGAGAGCTCAAAGCAGCTCATGCACAACCAAGAGAAGGCATGGGAGCAGCACCTACATGCTCAGCTCCATCCTTCCAGCACAGAACTGCTCTCCCAGACCACTGTGCAGGATATCATTCTCCTTTCCTGATGTACCAGATATAGATCCAAATGTGAGTGCATGTGTGTGCCTGCAGGAGTGGCCCACTGTGCTGCTTTTGTATTAATTTATTTTTTGGTAAGGAAGGGAAGGAACCAGCACTAAACCTACCACACCCACACAGAATTTGGCCCCACCACTTCATGCTTCTCTGCCCCACTTCCAGCAGAACTGCTTGTGCAGCACCCACATGGGCCAGATGGGCAAACCAATAAGGATAAATCAGCCAAAAAAAAAAGAAAAAAAGTGTCTTATTTCTCAGGCCAGTCTTTTCCTCAGTCCACATGCTGCTGGCACTGTGGGCCAATGGAAGAGACAAGAGGAGAGAGAGAGGTGGCAGCTGTATAGGTGGCAGTGCCCAGCATCAGGAGCCTTTTCACCCTATTGTCATTCTGTTTGCATCTCAGTGCTTCTATTTATAATCTCTTATGCCACCACACGCTTCCAAGCTTGGCATGACTCCAGAAATGTCTTTATTGGCCATATGCATTTGCAGAAAGTCATCACACTCACACCTGTAGTTATCATGTGGCTCTTCTTTCACAGAATCATAGAATCATTAACACTGGAAAAAGTTTCCAAGACCATTGAGTCCAACCTTTGGTTGAGTACCACCACATCAACTAAACTACAGCATTAAATGTCATTTCTTGAACATTTCCAGGGATGGCGACTCCACTGCCCTGGGCAGATTGTTCCAATGCTTAACCACCCTTTCAGTGAAGAAATTTTTCCTGATGTCCAACCTGAACCTCCCCTGACACAGCTTGAGGCCATTTCCTCTTGTCCTTTTATTAGCTGCCTGTGAGAAAAGACTGACCCTCAGCTGGCTACAGCCTCCTTTCAGGCAGTTGTAGAGAGCCATAAAGTCTGCCCTGAGTCTCCTTTTCTCCAGGTTAAACACCCCCATCTCCCTCAGCTCCTTACAAGACTTACACTCCAGACCCTTCACCAGCCCAGTTTTCCTTCTCTGGACATGCTCCAGCACCTCAGTGTCCTTCTTGAAGTGAAGGGGCTAAAACTGAATACAGGATTTTAGCTGTGGCCTCAGCAGTGCCAAGTGCAGAGGGAAAATCACTGTCCTGGCCCTGCTGGTGCTGCTGTTTCTGATACAGGCCAGGATGCTCTTGGCCTTCTTGGTCATCTAGAGTGCCTTTGAGTACATTCCCTTTGGCTGAAAATTTTCCTGCCAAGGTGCTTAATCCCAAAAGCATCTCCCACAGCTCTCATGCAATGTGAGAGTGAAACAGCCTGTCTCCATCTATGGAGCACTGAACTGTCAGGCACTGCTTCATCACTTGCCTGACAGCCCTTCCTGCCCTGTCTCGTGCAGGCAGGTGACTGGCTGCAATCTTGGTAGCCTTTGGGTCTGCCCATGGTGCCTTTACTACCCAGAATAAGCTGTAATGTGTGCTGGCACACCTGGTGTATATATATATATGTGTATACACATCTATGTAATTGAATATGAGCATGTGAATCTACAGATATGTGGATGTGCATGTGGATGTAAATATGAACATCCATATACAGATAGATACAAATATATATTGATGATATAGATATAGATAGATAGATAGATAGATAGATAGATAGATAGATAGATAGATAGATGATAGATAGATAGATAGATGATATAGATGGATGTCTGTGTATGCACTAATACAAATACATGCATTCACAAGATGTCAACTAAAGCACTTAAATTCACAGTGATGCCAGAAATTCTTATTAGATTTGTTACAGCCTGGTTTTCACAGTCCTGTTTCCACCTACAGACCACTCCTCTGGTGTCATAAATGGCTTTCTTCCCCTCAAATAAAGGAAATGTATGTACAATAAGAATTGCATCTTAGGTGATGTAACATGACCAGAAAACTTGATGCCTAGAGGAAATTGGAAGCATAAAGCCATTTAACACTCATGTTTAGGAAACTTCCACTGGTTAAAACTCTTTAAATAACCTTGCTTTCTGAGACTGTCATTTTCTCAGAAAATATCACACTCTGAAGAAGGCATTTTACAGAAAATTCTCGAGTTAAGAGATACATTTTTCAGTCATTAAACAATCCTGACAACATACTCCTCACCACGAGGGTGGTCAAAGAATGTGGCAGGCTGCCCAGATAGGCTGTGCTGTCTCCATCCCCAAGGGTTTGCAAAACTGGGCTCAGCATGGCCCTGAACAATTTCCTGCCTGGAACAGGAGGCTGAACTACCCCACCTTGCATTTTTTGTACAAGTCTGTGATTTTCAGCTAGTTACCACACGGAGGAAGCATGCAGTTTATGCTGGCCATATGGCAGGCTTCTGGGCTTTAAAAAAATGAAGAGCTCTTTCTGCATCCCTCAGTAGTGACTAGCATATTGTTAAGCCTGCAAAAGGTCCTGACAGATTCCTATCCTCAGCTGTCATAGTATCCCATACTGAGCCATGTCTAATTTATTATTTCTTGGCTAGCAGCATGCTGAAGGATGAGGACCTGACTGAACTGGTCCAGCTTCTTGTAGCTCTCAGAATCTCACTGAGGCAGATGAAATGGGAGTTGGCAACAAGCCCCTCAGAAGCAAATTCAGCTACTTCAGGATCCTGCTCAGATCAGAGACAGGAACTCACGTGCCACTTGGTCCCTGCTCTGGTCTCACAGAGCTCTGAATGGCACTTGCAAGGCCTTACTGCCCTCAGTCCAGCCTGACATGACACCTCTTCAACACTGCAGTCAGTGAAACCCATTCCTCGAGATACCCCAAGTCGAGCTGAAGGACTGCAGGGGTCAGTTCTCTGTCAAGGGGCCCCTGAGTGTCAAGGTCTCAGTGGGTCCATTGGGAGGATTTTCAAGGGCCAACCTGCTGCCAAAGTGCTGAATGATTGTGTGTGGTACATGCTTTGGCTACACTTCACATTTCTCTTGATACTCTTGTGGTTTTTATTTTATCTCTTACTGTCTTTTCACTTCTGTATTTCCCATCTTTCATTTTCCACTCGTGCAAATAAACAAGGCATGGTATTAATACTAATTCATTTAGCAAAATTCTAGCCTTGGCAAAAAGGACCATTTTCAAAGAGAACTGGCAGCAAAATAAACATGAAAATGAATAAAAAGGCAATGATGCTTTTTTCCTGAGCTGCCAAAGTTGCCTTTGATCTTACTGGAGCTAATTTTTATTCAGAAGACAAAAAGAAGGCTCAAATGAAGAGCAATATGGCCAAGTTTATCTAGAAACTCTGCATCTTGCAAGGAGACAACCATCTAATTCAAAGTAGGAAAAGTCTGACATTCTTCAGACATTGTGGTATTAAAGGGAGAAAAATTTGCAAGAGAAGTAATGTGGAGGAATGAGCAGCCCAACACCAGCCTCTAACCACTATTTGTTCTGCACTTTTTCAGCAAGAAGTGAAATAGTTTGGTAACAGCCAAGAAAATCCTGGCTTGCACATCACCATATAAGCAGGAAATTCCAGTAATGAATATATAATCCTGCAATAAAAGAACAAGCAGATAAAATAAGAAAAGCATATTTTCAGTTCTGAGGAAGAAAGAATTGAAACACCTTTCTTGCACCTGTTAAATGAAGTAGCAAAATCTTGTAGTATATTACTTTCTTCCCCTGAAGGGACTAATATACTTTAGCTTTTTCTTATTGACAGTGACAGTTATAATAATCCCTTTGTTCACATCCTCCTAACATTCTGGAAAAACAACTCACTTTGGGAGATAAAAATTCTTTAAATCTGGTCCCAGCCCAGAGACGCTTCTAGAAAATTGAACAAGATGCTGTCAGTTGTTTCTGAATTTTGTGTAGATGTCTGTCAAAACATATATTTCTTTAAGATTTTTTTTCTTATTTTTCCCTCATTTACAATTTACAGCAAGGCAACTTCTTTAGCATAAAATTTCTCTTCTATGTGTATATACTTTCATGGACAAATAAATAACCTCTTTGTGAGTGATTTGAAAATTATTTTTGTATGTGTGTAGCAGAATGGTACATCAAAAATATCAAAAACTAAAGATGACTATGATTGCCCTATGAAGTTAGAAATTGTAGAAATTTTCTGTGTCAAAAAGTCCACTTTTCTAGGTGCCCCCCAGAGGGGCCACAGCAAAATATTTTTTTTTCCTTATTGAAATTAAAGTTTCTTTAAGGAGCTTGTGAACACTGGAGATCTTTTCCTTCCTGCAGAACTAGAAATTTTAGTGGCTAGGAGTACACAGTGTACATCTGCACAGAAATTACCTTTTTTCACTAATTGTGCCAAATTCACCATGCTCCCCAAGTGGATCATCCCCAGGCTGGTGGGTGGGTGGCTCAGACTCCATTCCCTGCTTTCTGTGTCTGCAATGCTGCAGTGTGGGGCAGAGGCAGCCTGGAGAGCCCTGATGCAAGGGGTCTCCCAAAAGAGCCCCAAAAAGTTTTTATTCCCAGGGAAATGTGTCTGTGATGCTGGAGCTGGAACCCTGCTCTTACTGTAAATGCCCTGTGATTTTCAGTGCCCACAAGTGATGAAGATCTTAGTTTTAAGTTTCATCTATAAGTTGGGACAGGTTCACCAAGATCAAAAAGAAAGAGGAGGGAGAGGGCCATGGATGTCTGGGAAAACTAGTCCTTAAAGAAGAAAAGGGCTGAAATTCCCCAAGGATTGTCTGGCTTTGTGTTTTGAATGCTGTCCACCTAAATTGGTCTCCTGGTGTAGCTGTATCTGCTATAATTGCAGCAGATTGCAGTTGCTGAAGCATCTCCTGCATATGTACCCTTTCATTATGGCATATAAGCAGAACATTTCCAGTAATTTAGAGGCAGCTAAAATCTCCTGTTCCTTGGGATTTGCTTTCCCTGTAGTAGTTCACACAGCATGAGTGGAGCAGTACAAACTGGAGAGAAGTACAGTAGTTACTGTTAGAAGTTGGTCACTGGTTAGAAGCTCCTAGTTGGCATATTTTAAAAATCCCATTAAAATTCAAAAATCTAATACACAGAACCATGCTGAAAGTTCAGTTAGAAGAAAAAAAGCAAAACAAACAAAATACTGTTTTTTTCTCTATCACTGAACTCGCATCAATTGGGCAGTTTATGTCTAGCCCACTGAAGACTTGTGATGCATGGTTTTTCTTAGCATCCTTTGAAGCAATGACTTGGTTTTTTTGAGGTTCTTTGCCATTATATCCTTTCATAACAGTTTGAAAGATGGAATGATTTATGACAAAAAAAAGGTCTAGAGTGAGCAGCTTGAAGCAACCAGATCATAATGATCTCTCTATCATTAATTTTTCCAACTTTCAATGTTTTCAAGAATCAGCCTCTACTGAAAGTGTCCTTCATTAAAATGAGGTAGATTGTCAGCTTCTGAAAGAACACTTGAGAGTCTGAAGTGACTTCAGAAACCTTTAAGCAATTAAAAAAGAAAAAAATATTTTTCTTCTCATGAAATCTTAAAGCAATCCACAATTTCTTAGGATATGCTTCATGAGCTTCATTATCACACAGCTGGCAGTCTGTACATTTTCCCTATCTATTCTGTGGCTTCTTTTCTCCTTATTTAAATGAAATATTTCATGCTTCAATAAACAGACAGCCTTTTGAGTTATGCAATTATAAGAAAAAATGTTGGATCCCTTTCCCTCTCCCTGGCACTGCAGACAAAATCTTGAAAATAGAAAGCCTAAAAATTAGGATATGAACACAAAAAAAAAAAAAAATCCCAAAACTATACCAAGTAATTTGCTGCCCTTTCCTTTTTAAATAATTTCTGAATGCTTGTAATTTAGTGTTGTGAAAAGACAGCTTATGGTGTTTTGACACATGAGATGATACTACTGCAAGTTAGCACCCAAAAGAGGAATTAGATTGTATTTTTTCTTTTGCAGTGCTTGAAAATGGACAGCACTGTTTTCCAACAGTGCCACATACGGTTTATACTTTTATATCCCTTTATTTTTTGTGTTACTGTAGAGTCAGAAAGCCTGCAGTAATCAGAAATCCATTAGTTACTACACACAGCAAAAGCAAGCTTCTTCCCTAAGGACCCTAGTTAAAGTAGAATGTCATGGTCAAGTCTCTCAAATAGGGGGATTTTTATTTCACCCATTTTTGAAAGTGTAGGGATACCAAGTTTGTTTTGTTCAAAATGGCCCAGGAGGCTCAGAGGGGGCATGGCTTCAATCAGGTAAAGGGAGGCAGCACTCATCCCTCACTGGAAGAGGTTCTCAAGAGTGGCTGAGTTCTTATTCCAGGTGGTGCCACCAACAAGCAAGGAAAAGCAGAGGGCACAGCAAAGCACAGCAGGATGCCTTATGTACCCCTGGCTATGCTTTATACATCCTCCAGAGAATAAATACACATACATACAGCACAACCCAGACCAGAGCCAAGGCATGAAGGCATCTACCCACTGTTGAGGCAGCACCTTGGGATTCCTACAGCCAGTGGGGCTCCTCTGTTGGTTTTCATAGGGGCATTCATAAGAGAACAAACATAGCACACAGCCTTTGTGTCCCAAGCAGAACAGTTGTGCCCTCTCTCTTCCTCTATCCGAAACTAAATATAACTTAGGAAGTTTAGATAACAGGAAATTAAAAAAACACCCCCCAGTGAAATACTAACCAGAATAAAAACCAGCAGTGTAATAAGGTTATTGATTTCCAGTCTGATCCTAGTCAGGTTTTGCAAAACCTTGCAGCTGCCAGCCATTCATTCTCAAAGCAGCTCCAAGCCATGCTGAGCTGAAGAGCTCAAAACCAGCCCTGTTAACACAGGAGCTACTGGTAGGGACTGTCATCTGCCCAGCAAGGAAGATATTTATTTATAGAAAAGCCTTTGAACCAGACCACTACATTTTAACGTAGTAATAACCAGTTACACTGGACCCAAAGAGCTGCAGGGTGTAACACAGCCATGCATTATATACCTCATTGTAAATGGTCTCAGAGGGAAAGCCTGTAATTTAGGGAGGTTTGAATGGCAAAACCTGGGTCATTGTAACAGATACTTTTTCTTAGTTATTTTTATGGAAAGGGTGAAAAAGAAATACTGGCATGAAGAAGTCAGGCAGTGTGTGTTTTCATCCAACCTTAGTTAGCTATGAAACCTCCCAGAGCTCAATCCCCCCCTTGCCCAAATATTTGTTTTGAGATTAATTGTTCACACAGGAACTAAACAGCAACTTGCTGAATGCAAAGCTTTTCCTCCTCAGGATATTTTCCTCATGTGTTGCTGGCTCTTTTATGTGTTCTGTCACCTTTGTGGAGTAGGATTCATGCAGAACCAAGGAAATGGCTTTTCTATTAGTTTGTGTGTTATTAAATTTTATCCACATATGAGCTGGTTTTAGGATAATTTTACAGGAGAACCTCAGGGGTCTGTTCAGAGGCCCTTGTTGTGTTAGATAATTTCACTAAGTAGTCAGCCAGCACACCCCAGAGCACAAGGAGAAAAAGAATGAGCAAGAGCTGTCCCCACAGTGCACAACCCCTCATGTAGCTGCTCTGGTGAGGTTGAAAAGAAAGGCAAGAAAAGGGAAGAAAAGAAAAAAAAATGTGAGGAGGGAAACAGAAGTTCAGGAAGAGAAATTCTGGCTGCCTGGAAGAGAGTGGTCCAGACCAACTTCTGTAGAGCCAGATTTTTGCCCTTGCACCTTGTACAGCCCATGGCATTTTTAGACAGCTCTTTCAAAATCCATCTGCACTTTAAATCTAAGCTCCCTGAATCATACAGTCAGTTTGAAGCAAGGTATTCTTTGCCTTTTCTGGCCAGATGTACACATTCCCTGCCTCATTCTAGTCCTTATACTTGCTCCTTAAGGTGTTTAGGCAGTTCATTTTTCACTCCCTCTCTTCTATATGCAGAGGATATGTATCACAGGCAATTTTCCTTGTTTTGTCTGAGGCTGTAAATACATATTCCTCAATAAGTACTGTCATCAATACAACAACCAACAAAAAGAAACAACCAAACAAATCTAAATATTAGAAACTAAGATATGCAAAATAAATATTTCAGTAATGGTATAGAGTCCTTCCAGGTAATTATTGCAAATTAGGAAATGAAGTGTGTGAGCTCATGTAGTACAACTCTGTTTATTTGTCACTAGAAATTAATTATTTTCAAAGGAATTTAAGATCTCATCATCTCCACCTGCCTCTTATTTAATGATACACTAACCAGAAGAGGTGTGAATTTTATCTGCATCATTACTTTCAGCTCTCTCATCCTAACTTCCTGATGATACAGAATAATCACACTATGAACTGGAGCTCTTGTGTGAGAAGAACACGATTTTTTGTCTGTTTTTCATGGATTGTGTTTCAGACTGAATAAATTAGAAAAATAAAAGGAAATATTGAGTCAACCACCACTTTTATTTACCCTTCTATTTTGTGCAAGAAGCTTTCTTCAAAGCTCTTGTTCTCTTTCTTCCAACAAACACTTGATTTCCAGTCAAACATTCAAAATCAGCATTAAAATATTAAAATTTTATCACTTGACTCTCAAAATACCAAAAAAAATCACACATATTTAAAATAATACAGAACAAGCTGTTGTCATGCTTTGTAGTTCAAATCAACATTTGTAGCATCAAATCAAGTGGAATACTTGAAAATTACAATCTTCCTTTTTGTTTTTGTTTCCTTTTTCCTTTGGGAGACTTGAAAAATTATAGAACTATGTTGAATAGCAGCAGAACCATAAGCTGAGGGAAAGTGTCTTTTGTAATCAGGTGTTTTGAAGTAGGATGAATACAAGGCATGTGCTATGATGAGTCTGACTCTTATTAATTATAAATCACAGCTTCATTACTCTGCAAAGCACCCACCTGGAAGTGAATAGTAACATGAAATGAGAACTGGGCTCTCGGTTATTGAAACTGAAGCCAAAACCAACCAACCAGAATCCAGACAGGATTCAATAAATAGAGCATTGTTTCAGATAATACCCAGAAAGCAGTAATTAGCTGCTCTTCCTAGAATGCCTTGAACCCCTGTTGTGTAGCCTATTGATATTAGCATTTTCTTTTGTGGTAGAAAGACTATTTGGATCTAGTAATTGAATTAAAGGAACAAACCACTGATTCCATTTCATGTTCACTAGCACTCATTAAATGAAAAATGTGACAAAGTATTTCCACAACAGTGCAGCTTTAGGTTGAAAAAGGATAACCAAACTCTAAGTGTCATCTCTGTGGATTCTGCTGTCAGAGCATGGGCTCTGATGTGAAACTCATCTTCATGATTGAAGTCCAGAGTATGAGCTCTGCTACATTGTGTGGTTTGATTTGGTTTGATAAGCATGCTTAAATAATTTTTTAGGATCGAAATTATGAATATTACCATCATGCAGTAATGTCTGGAGTTTTTCTGACATTCACGTGGAAAGCACAGTCAGTTTTGTGCTCAGCAGGAGTTAAGGAGTTCTGCAAATGGAGATTCTGGCGTAGATTCACATTCAGATCCCTGCTAATGTCTCCTCTATCTCAGCAGTCCAATTTAACAACGCACCAAGTACCTTATTCATACTGTTCTAATACAAACAATTCAATTTGCACTAACAGTCACTCAGCAACAATTGTTTTCCACCTAATCTCATGTTAATATTGATATTATACAAATACACTGTGATCAGAAAAAAATTGCTAACAACCTGCAGTTGTCATGCCCTGCAGATGACAATAACAGTTATTAACAAGAAAACTTCAAAATACATTTCTTTTCTCCCACAGCCTTCTGAGATTAACAAAAAAAACCAAAAAAAAAAACCAAAAAAACCCAAACCCCCCTCCCAAAAAAAAAAAAAACCAACCAAAAAACAAAAAAAAAAAATCCACAAAAAAACCCCCACCAAAAAACACAGAGAAAAATTTTGCATACAAAGTGACTTGAATTTGGCATAACCAGACATTGAAATTTGTTGTGTGAAATATGGGCTTTATTTTAAACAGGTCATTAGTGCAGCTGTTGAAAGTATTTAAATCTAATTGCTACTAAGCTATGTTGTCAGAAAGTAGTATTTTGTGGGTATTATTCTGGTCACAGAGCTGTAACACAGAGATAAATATTATTTAAAATATTTATTTTACACTCCAGAGGCGCAACAAATATATCTAAATCAGACACAGTTCCTGGCCAAGATGATGACTGGAATCGATCCAAATATGAAAACAAGTGCAGCTAAAACTGTGCAGTTTTTTTCTGGATTTGTGAGTGAACATGTCAGCCTTTCCCTTTTATATTCTCCTAAATTTCAAGGGTCTTTCCATACTTCCTGCCTTGCCCAGTGTCTGTTTTTGCAGACAAAGCATGCAGGGAACACAAATTGTCAATAGAAGCTTAGCTCCAGTCCTGGTACTGGTGAAAGTTTGGCTCATGCACAGGAGCACACTTGGAATGGCATGATAAGCAAGGTTAAGCATGTCTAACCAGCTGCACTCATCTGCCCCACAAAAATCCTGGAAAACCGGGTGCTTCTGGAAACGAGACCATTCAGGGCAGTGAAACTTGAGCCTGTGACTGAATCAGGAATTGAAACCAGCAACGTCTTGTTCCTCTTCGTTATCGCTGGGAGACCTGCATGACTAGGTTGGATTTAGGCAGTTAATTTTTAACTTCTGAAGTTAGGTGTGATGAAGCCAGTCTGAAGTCAGCACAGGGAAAAATTAAATGCAAACTGCATCATCCAGTTTTGGGCTGGATTAAGGTGAGGGTGTAGCTGCAATCACCCTCACTGGGAGCAGCCAACCGAACCACTGGTTTCAACATGTGACTTCTGCATCACAGTCCCTCTTTTGCATCAGCATACATTGTGTTACATAAGCTTTGGCCCTGCTCAGGAGAGAAAAATACAAACTTCTGGAGCTCTCAGACTGCACTGCCACAGTGCTCTGAGTAGCACAGCTCTAACCATCTGAATCATATTTCCACCGCTGCTTCAAAGTCTTTCTTTACTAGCATTCCCAGTTCCACTAATACAGAGAAGCATAAAATACCACATAATTCAGGGCAAAATCTTCTTTAAATGGTGGCATTTAACTCTGAAGTAAAATTAAAAGTCCTAAATGCTGGAGGTTGGGGGAGGCTGGTTTTTTGTTGTGGGTTGGTTTTAAAACTCTCTTAAAACCATATTCAAGTAACACTGAAAAATTTTAAATTGTATGTCCTGTAAGCTAAGAAAATTCTAGACAATTAATTGAGGGCAGACTATATAGACATTGTTAATTCTCCAGTGAACCTTATTATTTTGTAATAAATTGATTAGTCATCTGGCAGCCCCTGGATTTGATCTAATAATCCACAGAACACAACTGGCAGGAGAGCCAAAACACATCTCCTGTGCATGGCAGTCTCTCAAGTCTGAAACTTGGTTCCAAAAATAACAAGAAAAGAAAAGAAAATTTGACATACTTAGTACCAACACCAAGATGAAAAGGGGGCGGGGGGGGAGGGGGGAGATTCATTGCACATGATTTTTGCACATCTTTTCTCTGGTACTGAGTTTAGCCAATGTTCAGCTTTTGTGGGTCCTCATGGGAAGGTGGGTGCCATGAAGAAACAGCTGCCTGAGTGTTTATTATGAGGACAGCTCTCAGATGAGGCAATTCTGACAAAAAAATTCAAGTTAAGCCCTCCAAGTGGATGCCAGGGAAGAGCAGTGCAGTGCAGTTGCTATATATGGAGAGTCAGGCATGGGAACAGGGCATTCCACTCTGCTGCATATGCTTCACTGCTTCCCTGGCAGCTAAAAATAGGATGTCACGCATGGGCATCAGCAGAAGCAAGGTTTATTAAGAGAGAGGAAAAATAATCTTTTTCTTCTAGTTATCTTTCTTAACTTTACTGCATTAACAGCTAGCTCAAATCTCTGTTCAAGGACTGTTTTTAAAATACAGATTTAAAATACTGTTTTTAAAGTACAGATATTATATTTAATGAAATTCATCCATAAATTTTCTGTAAGTCTATGTGATGTTATTTGCTATATTATATCCCAGTTGATTCCAATATTTCAATTTTTCACAGCTTAAAAAATATTCTAAAATGCCAAATTGCATTAACATCAATATTTCAACTCCTGCAATCAAATCTTATGCCTAATCTCCAAATTCAAAATATATTGTTATCCAGAGAACCATTTCTTGGGAAAGAGTAGATTTGGTTTGGATCTGATTTAGTGGGAACTGCTTACAAGCAAAACAAACAACTTCAAAATTTATTTTTAAAAATATCTGCTATGTATGAACAAAATACATTCAGGAAATTATATGATAATATTTCCCCAAAATAAGCATGAAAAGTTTTCACCAAAATGAATGCAATAATTTAGCATAATTTGATCAAATAAATCTGCTGTTTCTGAATCACCTTTAGGGCAAGATATGAGATATTATTATTTTAGATTTTGAAATATATACTCTGTATGAACATATCCACAATAAATATTGTATATGTATGTAATACCTGTTATTAAATGAAATAGAAAGAGTAAGTCTGTTTTGATAAAGTCTTTAGGCAGAACTATGTCACTTCTGCAGTAAGAAGAAATTTCTGCTTGCAAGATGTATTATTTACTTTGCCTTTATAGGCATTTTCTACTTTTACCTTCCTGGCTATCCTATTTTACCACGAATATTGGTGCCTACAGCCAAACTTGGCTTCTCTCTAGGATCCTTGGTAGACTAATGCAATTTGTTCTGATACTAATCCAAGCTGATAAAAAGCTGGTAATTCCCCAAGTGAATCTCTCAACTGCCCAGGCTGAAGCCTGGTATGAGAAAGTACCAGAGTTTTGAAACTCTGGTTTCAGGGTTGAGATCCCAACAGGAAAAAAAATCAACTGGTTCCTCTCTTTGGATGTCCAGAGAAGAAAAGCAAATAGATAATCAACATCACCTTTGGACAAACTCAGCCAAGCTCATGCTCCACTTAGTACTGGTAGTGATTTAGACACTCCAAACAAGCCCTGCTCTGAGTCTACAAGTTCCAGCCATGCCCATAACCTTACATGCAAACATCATGCCAGCCACTGACCCAGTGGTGTCATCAGGGCTGTGTGCTCCTGGGAAGTTACAGCTTATGCAAGTGTTTGCAACCTTTGGCTGAAATCCACTCAGGGATGGGACTGGGATTTACTGCACAGGCCCTGATCACCTGCTGAGGCTATGAGGCTTCTCCATTCCATATTTCATTCCACACAGAAATGCTACTCCAGAGGAGTAATACTGTGCTTATGCATAATGGCACAAGGCTGAAAGTCTGAAGGACTGTCTAACAAAAATCACTCTCAAGTTACTTAGGATTCCCCCTCACCTTAATTATTAAATGTGGAAATGTGATTGAGGTGAACAAAAAAGCAAGGCAGTGGTGGTAAAAAAACAACACCATTAAAAATTAGATATAGTCATCTAAATGTAATGTCCATAACCCTGACTAACATTTCCTCTGTAAATATGCTCTCACAGCTCTCATAATGAATTTTGTGTTATGATTTCCAAAAAATTCTATTAAAAAGTCTCATCATGGGGAAAAATACTGATTATTATGTGTGTTCTCAGTGAGTACCCAAAGCATACAGCAAAATGCTGAAAAAATAATGTTTTTCTCTAAGCAGTTAGTTGCTAGCTAATCAGTCTGGTTTTATAAGTGAATGGTACACAGGATCCTCTCTCATGGCAGCTGCAGCATTTTGTTCAATTATTTAGTGTCAGACACAGAGGAATACATTTTCATACTTTTCTATTTAAAATTTGAATTGCAGAAAAATAAAAGATGCAGCACTTTGCCTAGGATTAGACCAGTCATGGATATTTCTAAAACAAAATTTACTTCATATTTGTTTTGTACAAAAATGTGATCCTTTTTATTCTAGAAATTGAGTGTTTCTGTCAGCCAATCCGTTTTATTGCTCATACTTATTGTATGTGATACTTGCCCTCATGACATTTTACACATCAGATAAAATTTTGCTTTTCTCATTTCTCATGTTGTCCCTGCCATCATAAAGTATAACATCATCATTCAAGGCACAAGGAGGAGTTACTTATTATCCCTTAACTGACTCACACCCTCAGCTTCTGGGCTTCAGGCACTTCAGCTCTCTCAGATAAATACTATACAGTATATTTTAAATTAATTTCTTCCATTCTCATATAGATCTTCACATACACTAAAACACAGAGAAAGATTTTAGGCAGTTTCACTGGGCTTTCAGTCAAACCCAAATCACTTTCATATCAGAACAGAAGCACTCCAGGAGATTCTCAGTTAAATAAGGCAGTGTGCTCCTACATTAACATCCCAGACTAATCCCAGCTATTCATCATGCTGCATTTCTGCCCTCAGCAGAGGCAGACAGCGACTGCAGTACGAGAGCTGGAGTGTCAGAGCAGACACACACCTGACTCAGGACCCTAGAAAACCTCAGCAGCAGCCCAGGGAGGAGAGCAGGACACCCAGCAGGAGTGTATCTGCACCGAGCCGGCCGAGGGAGCAGCCTCAGCTGGCTGTGCTGCTTTAATGCCTGCATAAAGCACAGTGCCCTGGGGTGACCTCCCTTCCTGCAAGCCTACTGTGCTGCCTTATATGATCATCATCCTTATGTAACATATTCTGCTGCTGAAGGACGAGAGGAAGCTGGAAGATTTTTTTTTTTCCCCGGCTCTCCTTGACTCTTCAGAGCTCTGTTATTGAATTGCTGAGTGATGGGGTCAAATCTATGGATGCCACTACTCCTCTTCATCCCTCAGATCTGCTTTTAGCGAGCAGGAAGTTTACAGGTGTTTGAGCCCAGTAAAACCTTTCCCAACACAGTTATCTTCATCAGGCTTTAGAATATTAGAGACATCTTTACCTCTCTCATGCTTCAGGTTCACGAGTTTGTAGCAGACCTTATAAAAGGTTTTCACATCCTGAAATCTCAGTGTTAAAAACATCAAATTAATGAGCCCTCAGGATTATGCTCAAGTACATCCCTGGAAGTGTTCAAAGCAAGGTTGGATTGAGCTCTGAGAAATCTGGTCTAATAAAAAATGTCCCTGCTCATGGCAAGGTGTTGGAATTAGAATATTTTTAAATTCCATTCCAACCCAATCTATTCTATATCACAAAAATGAGAAAGTGCATAAGGAAGCAAGAATCAGTTCAGACAACCAAGCATTTAAAGCATCAGTACAAAATTACACTAAATCCTTGGTAATTAAAAATATTCATTAAGCACTTGAATGATATCTACAACTTGCATGAAGCTGAAACAAAGTTTCATTTTCCACAAGAATGCCAGCTATATTCCTTCTTCCAGCTTGCTCTATAACGAGGAGCGATTTGGCAGGTCTCTTGAGGAAAGGAGACCAAACAGCTCCTTTGTTGCATTGCCATGGAAATACAAACACAAACAGAGCACCTCCTGCTTCCACAGGCTCCAGTCATTCACAGCTCACAAACACCGTGGAGCAGGAGATGCAGCAGACCCAGGTAACAGCAGAATTCAGCTGCTGCCCCCTTCCTGAAACTATTCCTGAAGTGTGGATCATTTATGTTAAATTTGGCATGTTCTTTCTGCAGTGCTGTCATTATTTTGAATTTGTTTGTGACTCTACCCTTCTGTTTCAGCTGGCAATAGAAGCAGGAAAGATGAAATGCCATATGAAAAGCTATGAGTTGTTTCCCTTTTTTTAAAATGAGAAATAGAATATTCCAGAAACCTCTTGAGTGACCCCGTCTTTATAAGGTTCTTAGCCTGTTTTTTGGATAACAAAGTCTTTCCTTCATTAAAACACCAAGTCTTTTGAGGGGCAGCCAATGATGCACAACACTCAACCTTCAAGTTTTTTCCCCCTGATTTTCCTTCTGAAGTTTTGTGGAACCATTCCAGCCTGTTTCAACAGGCACCCTAACACCTCCTCCGTATCTATATGCCATGAAGGGGAACTGAGCCAAATATTACATGGAAAAGTTATCAGTGAGATCAAAGAGGCAAGCAGGTAAAAATCATTATCCTACAAATTAATTGGAATGGGATGTGTAAGAAGTTGTTGAAGTAAATGAGAATTGAGGAAAACAGCGCTTTGTTAAATGCCTTCAGTGAAACTACCTGCTGTTGTTTGCTAGAGACAAAAGTTCTAAGATGGCTGTAAGTACTCTTTATCTGTATTTTTATTTTTGTAGAAGGAGAAGGAGATGTAGTGGCACCCTGCAACAGGGCAATTTGAGTTCTTTTTTATACATTTTTTGCTATATATCAAACCACTGGTCTTATTCAATCTTCAGACGTGTCCAATGCTTCAGACTCTCCTCCAGAACAGGATTACAAGTGTTCACTGTGGAAATATTAAATATTTTACATACAATATTTCCCCCTACACAGCTACAATCAACAGCCTGTAGCCTTCCAAGAGGTTCTCCTGGGCTTGGCAACACCTTTTTTAAACAGGCAGTTTATCTTCTGATAAGAAACAGAAAAACTACATTTGCAGTTGTTTAATGCTATTAGAGCCTATGCACGCAGTTTCCATAACAAGATAGGAAAAACAAGCCAAGTCTTCTGCGTGGGGTTTTTCTGATCTCCAGGATATAGAAACACACCTATGGTATCTTGGTGTGTGAGTCACTGGGTTGCTGATGTCATGCCGTGTGTACTGTTGGGCTCGAGTAAGCGATAGAGAGAGTTCACTACAGGACAATAGCTTTTGGCACTCTGACGTACCACCCGCCTCTTGCAAAGCTGTAGCCAGGTAGAAAATTCTTTTAAGCATATAAAAAATTACATTTGGAAACAGGAAAGCAACACTCTATTTTCCATTTTTAATGCTGTGCTGTTAAACCTGTGACTATAGAGCTGAGCACAGAAAATCAAAAGCTGCCCTGCCCTTTGCCCACTCCTCTACCTCACTGCCCCTGGGCTGCCTGAGCACCCTGCAAACCTGCAAAGCTGTGCAACCAAGGCATGCCACAGGCAAGGACAACTGCAGGAAGGGTTGCCAATTTTACTTGTTACTCAAGGTCTTGGAAAGTGTTCTTAAATATGGCTCAGCAAACAAAGCAAAAGCCTCACTCCTGAAAGAGTCTGCAACATTTAAATAAGAGTCTCTCGTTTACTATCCAAACATGCAACTGTGTGGGTGTTGTCAGAATGTACACTGGCACATCCTGACACACACAGGGTGAGGAGAGAAAGCAGTTTATTTCAGGAGAAAAGGCATCAAGACATTCCTGGGCCCTTGGACAAGTGAAAATGATGCTGTGCAGGGGTCCCTGTCACAGGTGGGAACACATGCAGGGTTCCAGTGGTTTGTAAGGACAACTGTGACTGCAGCAAAGGAAGCAAATATAAATACAGCTGGTTATTCTGTGAAGAGGAATTGTTTACCTACAAACCTATTGGACATCCTAGAATATCCATCAGCCAGCTATTCTCTATGCATACACCATAACATATATTTTTTGAGACCAAGTCTTGTAAAATACAGTTCAGAGTCAAAGTCAGTTTTTTGCCCTTACTTCCAATATTGTCTCTTAAACTCTCCATCACAAGATCCTGGCCCTGCTGCCTGTGATTTCCAAAGTTTTTTTCTTTCTTAAACACTCTTCTTTTATCCTATGGAAAAAGAAATTTCAGCCACTCCCTTCTGGCTCATGTCCATTCATGTATTTTGTAGGATCCCATTTTTCTTGCAAATAATCCTTTTCCCCCATTCTTTGTGCTTTCACCTTCCAAAGAGTTGCCACCACAGCAAGCAACCAAATTCTCATTTTCTTAATTCACTCTTCCCTTAGAAATCAGGACTAGTAGAAAATAGTTTGAAAGAAGCCACACACTCAGCCACATCCTAACCTTCATTCTAAGTAAAAAAATATGCACCTTGCATCATAAGAATCATCACAGTTTCCTGGATAATTTGCAAATAAGGTGGAAATGGTTAAGACTAACAAACACTCACTATAAATAGTTTATCCTTGACTGTTAGATGCATGGGTGGTTACATGGAAGAGCAGGTTATGTTCTTTAGAGGATCTCTAGATAACTCCTTGAATATTTATGGTACCATGCTCACAGACTGCATAGGCCCTTCTGCATAGCCTTTTTTACTGACAGCAGATATGAAGATATTAGGAAAGTTTCTTCACCAAAAGGGTATTCAAACATTGAAACAGTCTACCCACAAAAGTGGTGGAGACCATCCCTGGATGTATTTAAAAGATGTACAGATATGGCATTTGGGTTTTGGCAGAGCTGAGCTGAGTGTTGGGTCTTAAATGTCTTTCCCATGGTAAACAATTCTAAGATAAATTATATAATAAATTATTAAATAATAAATTATTAAATAATAAATGATATTAAAGATAATAACATAAACTGGGGATGCATTGTCAGGAAAGGATCTGAACAGATTCCCCAAAGAAGCAATTTAGATTTCTTGCTTTGAAAGGGAAAATAATTTAAGCAGAAAGAAACAGAGAACAAATTATACACCAAAATGAAAGGTGAGAAAGAATACATTGCTTGATCTCAGGGCAGATTTGTTGTTGATTTATGGCAATTGTGAAAAACAACATTAAAAAACACCAACAAAACAAACAAACAAACAAAACAACAACAACAACAAATCCATACCAAATACAGCTCCAGAATGCAACAAAACAGTAATTTCCATTACTGAATGACTAATTGTTGGAGTTAGTGATTTAGGGGTCTCTCTGAAATACCTTGATTATGAGAAAAATACCACCTGGGGTAGATGCAGAGAAGGCTACTGAGATGTATGTAAAGGGAAGAGTCAATCCAAAGGGAGGAGGCCATAGAAATTATTGTACCTGTTTGCAGAAGGTTGACTAGCAAGATAAGAACTGCTGTCTGACAATGCCAGAAGATAAACAGGAGAGACACAGAAGTAATCTCAGCTCATCAAAAATAGCTGTGAAGGAAACATTGTAAGGAATCAGATGAAAGTTTCCTTTACCTGAAGCCTGGTACTCTATAGAATTAATAATAGCAGAAAACCAATTTGGTTTCAATCTTGAGCCATTAATTAGTGAGGTGAAAATGTGGTTATTGTGATAGCAGAAAACAGACCTTTAAACATCTAGTTTGTCTTATTTAATATTTGTTGAACTATATTTGCAAACCTGAAAAGAACATCAGCAGGATGTTTAGCAGAAAAAATAAAGGAATCATTCCAATGCAGTTCAAGTGACAAGACAAGTGTTTAAATATGGCCAGTTGGACCCATACTGGAAGCCAGGGTTGCTCTCAGACTCCTGAAATAGCTCTTTTTTTCATGGATGACTGCTGCTCTGCTAAGCAGGGTAACTCAGAGATGTGTCTCTGCTGGTGGCCACACACAGGCACCATTCTTCCATCCTCAGCTCCCTTCCACTACCTTGACCTTAGGCTGCTTCCCAGCAGGATCAAGCCATCCTCCAGCAACCACAGGGTGCCTGACTCCTTAAACTGTGGATGAATGCAGGGATTTGTTAATATTGATTTATGGTTGAGAACAAAGTGTTCATAATTAAGTTGGCAAAGATACCCATGTTCATTTTGTTAGCAAAGATAGCCAGAACTCTGTGAGGCTACATGATTTTAAGTGCTTAAAACAAATTAAGACCACTCAGTTTCAAATATTTTTTTTTGTAAGTAAAAACCAGAATTTTACCTGCTCACCATCTATTAACTCTTTCATAATCGATTTTGTTTGGCTAATGCTAAATTAACTATTAATACACATCTCAGAGTTATAATTCTGAAACATAACAAGATAAATAGATATCATAACACATTCAAGGATCTTGCTAAATCAGCTGGAGGACTTATACAACATATGGGAACTGCTGGTGACAACTTTCCAACAATTATTCAATATGCTGTTTTTACACTTCTGCCAAGATGCTGATTAGTTCAAATACAAAGCCCAGGTTACATAATAATCTATAAACTATGCAACTAGTGGATGAAACTACAGTGGAGTGAAACAAAAAGCAAAACAAAACAGTGAAATATATAACAGTGAAGTACTTAGCATTAATGGGTCATGCAGTATGAGTGCAGGTTCTGCAGTGAGAGAAGGCTTGGAGAAAGATGACAGAAAATAGTCACCAAGACAGCAGAACTGTTAGACCTGGAAGAGTTACAATGCCTGGGACCATATGCCTTTGTAAAGCTTCAGAGAGGTTATGTTTCCATTCCTTGTCAGAAGAATAAGAGCAACAAGACATTTACCTGTATCAGGAAGTAGCAGATATAAATCTTGTTATGCAATTTGATCTTGGAATTTATTGCTCCAGGATGTCAGGTAGGTAAACTGAAATAGTAAATATATTTTTGGAAAGGGAAAATATCCGGTGTTTTAGCAATCAGTGTTGGTATTACAAAAGTATACAAAAGGGTATGAAATAATTTTTCATAGTTTATTCCCATCAGCCACATTTCCTAGGAAAGAAAGGAACTCCCATCAATCAGATGAGGGTATTGTATCTTTTAACTATTAATACCTTCTGCTCATTATCTGGTTCTACCCATCTTCAGAAAAGGCACAGAAAGCTATTCTCATATACTGGCAATTTGAGCATTAAAACCTTCACAGAGAGTAGGAGGAAGCGACACGAAAATACGTTAGCAGAAGAGAAGATGGATAGTATTTTTAAAACTTTTTAATTCTTCTTGTTCCACTCAAGGCAAGAAAATCCTTACTATGCAATCTACTAAGATATATTCCCAAGCCTTTGCTGTGTTCCAACATTATGGATTAAGGAGGATATGACACACACAGCTAAGAGCATCTCCCTATTAACCTTGCAGGTTTACCAAGGCAGTTAATACATCAGATTTGATGGCAGTAGTTAGTGATGGTAGGTCAGGCTTTTTTCCAGCACTTATCCACTAAATGCATTTTAAGAGAGCAAGAAAATAAGAGAAATGGCTGTCAGGTCAAAAGTAATATAAATTGGAGGGACTGATGACTTTAAATAAAAAATCAGTGCAAGAACTGTCCTCAAAGATTTTCCAGAAGACATGAATTTTAATCTATCCATTTCTTCCCTCCAATCTCAAAAAGTTATGAAGTAAGCTCATGGGAGGCAGGGCTGGTGTGTTGACTGGCCATAGGTGTGGAGTGTCCCCTGAGATGCCATTTGAGTGGTGGATATAACACAGGGCCCATGGGAGGAAAGAAGAAACCCATGTTCAAGGGCAGTCAGAGGCCAGGCAGGCTCCTCAAGGGTATCTCATGTGGCACCAGATGTATGTGGGTGATTTATCTGGACCTCAGGACATACAGCTTCACTGTTATCATAGAAAAATATTAATTTATGATGTCTGAAAATGTAGCTGAAAGTATGATCCAAATCTATGACACAGCATAGTTAAAACTAATTTCTTTTTTTCTTTATTTTTTTTCTTTATTTTTTTTCTTTTTTTTTTTGAGAAGTATGAGCACAGTCCTGTAAGTTTTGCTAATGCCATTCTGGGATGAGACTTTACAACTTTGCTCAGTCTTTGTTCTGCATGAATGCTCCCAGTTCTTTGAAGCCTTACAGAGGAGGAGAGGGGGAAAAAATAAATATGATCATGCTATTAACCTTAGGACACTTGTATGAATTTCCTGCAAATATTACATAATTCTAAAAATCCTGGTTAAAGCTAAATTATACTATCACAGTCATGTTTGCTAAAGTGCAATCAATCAAACCTGCTATGTCCAAAGAAGCTGTTTGTTTTGGTTTTTTTTAATGTATATGCTTTATGATAGCCATCTTAGTATTTATTGAATTTATGACCAAAATTGTTGATCCAGAAAGGCACAAGTATCATGGAATACAATGATATACATCTTAAATTTCAAATGAAAGTACCTTTCATCTAGGAAAATGTAATTCTGGGAAATAAATTATATAACCTTCCATTGACATGCTTTTGCATAATACTTTTCTTTAATAACAAGAACTGAAATCACAACCTATAGAAATCAAAGCATCACTAAACTCTAGTTCAGGGTCAAACAATTTCATGTACAACACCTCTCTATGTATAATATAATTTTTGTGGCTTAGTAATCATATTCTCATCTCCCTATTATAAAATATATTTTCTTCTTGCTGCTATGATTAAAAAAAGTACAAACAAAGAATTGAACATCCAGGGAAAACAATAAACCAACTGTACAAGGCACTATAGCATCATGAAGCAAAAACAAGAGAGAGAGAAAAAAGTGGAAATGTGTATTCACCGCTGTTTTTAAGTGTGTGTGGTTAATTGTAACAGAAAAAGGCAAACTTTTTTGGCAGAATTAAAGAATATTTTGAAAAGTATCTCACAAGCACAAGATAAGAAATTCCAATTGTGCAGATCAAAAGGGTCTTCAGCATGAAGCTTCTTCTTGTAAAGTGAGATTTCATTTTAGTCGTCTGTAAGAAGTCACATCAGTTCCATAATCCTATCAATGTGCAGGAAGTTAGTGTATAAAGACAGATAACTAAATCTAGAATCAAATACTCTGTGTGTGTGTGTGTGTGTGCTCACATGATGACAATACTGAAGCAATCATGACGACTCCTGATGACAAAATTGAATAAAAGTCCATATAAAATACTGTAACAGATGTCATGCCCTGTGAGTGTCCTGATAGTTTACCCTTTTCCTCACCTGAGATCATAATTTGCTAAAGCAGAACATACAATTCTACAAACTCTAAATATATACACCAAGGAGCAGAAGCAGCCAAGAACCAAGTCCCTATCAATAAGTAAACTATGAGCAGAAAAGCACACTTCTCCCTGTTTTCAACCTTTCAACATCCTTATCTAGAAGTGGACTTTCTCCCATCCCTGTTTGCTACTCTCCCCCTTCCTCTCCACCCAGGAGCTAGAATAGTCTTGCTGATTCCTGGGCACTGCCTTTTCTTGTTCAGTGCCTGCAAAGTCATCTCCCATGCTGAAAGAAGTCAGCTGCACAGCAAGGAAACCAAAAAGGCTCAGTTAACCCAGGGAGCATCCCGAAGCACCATGAGGCTCCTGTGGGTCCCTGCTGTCTCTCCTCTCAGGCATGGGTAAGTTTGTTTGCCTTCACCAGCTCACCAGCCAGCATATAGCTACACTGCTGTCCTGAGGGCAGGCTGGGAGAGCATTAACCAAGAGGATGATGGCTCTGTACAAAGCAGCATAGAGAACTTCCCTCTCTGACTTCTGTCATTTCTAATAGAAAAGGTCAAAATATAAATATATTCTTAATTAATTTCCCCTATGAAATTTTGCCTAGTTGTGAGAAGACAGGAGCAGCAAGCTGGGGCTCTCTGTTCTGACTTCTGATCTTCCACCTGCCTTACAGAGCAAAGCTGCAGGAGTTCTAAGCTTGCTGAAAAGTTGCAGCTTAGCCCTAAGGCCTCCGACATTACATTAGCAACAGCATACTTAATGGCACACCCTTGAAAGAACTGAACATCCTAAGCATAAATGAATCCACTTGGGGATTTCAGAAACATCAGGAGAAACTCTGAGCTCAAGTTTGTTACTCTTATCACAGTACTTACCAATCATGATATCATTATCAAAAAGCTAGATAGGCAAACAGCCAATGTATAGTACCTCATGCTAGAAGAATAAATCTCACTTGGATACCATGAAGCTGCATAGCATTTCCTTGCCAAAACAGCTTGTGCTCACAAAACTTAAATGTTAACCTGAAAATATGTTTAGAACTTGGGAATTGTTAAGCACGCATCCAATCTCCAACAAGAAATCTTCCAACATCCTGCAAGAAATCTTCCCTTGCCAAACACAGGCAGATGCCTGGGATTAAAGGCTCAAGGTTTCCAACCCTACCTTCACAATGGCCTCTGTGCCTCATCTTGACACATCCACTCACTTGTTTCTCTTGTTTCAAGCAGGTAAATTCTATCCCAACATTCACAGAGTTTTAAGGGGAATCACTTATTTGTCTCTGTAGCAGTGTTTTGTGTGCTGACTTAAGAGTCAAGAAAGAGATTTAAAGAAGGCTGCTATGATTTAGGAATATTATTCTCCAATTTTAATGTTCCCATTGAAGCATGCCAAACCACTCCTCTTGCTCTCTCACTTCCCTCTTTCAGTCCCTCTGCAGCAGGATGGTGAAGAGAATTGGAGGCACAAAGGGTAAAGATCACAGATTGAGATAAGAAAAATTTACTGGAAAGAGCAATGGGGTAAGACAAACAAACAGCAACAGCAATGATATCAGTGTCAGAGGGAGCTGACACTACCTGACCACTTCATGCTGTGCTTACTCAACCAGAAGGGACCCCATCCCCAGAAAATGACACGAGGTGGTACAGAACAACCTCTAGGTCCTGGCCCTGTCCCCTCCTGGCTACTGCAAAAACTAACCCTATCCTGGCTGGAACCAGGACAGCCTGTAACACATGCACCCTGGAGAGAAAGGCTGGCAAAACCAGCTGAGCCTCTCTCAAAGTGAAACCAGCCCTCCTCACCTCAACACATCTGGGTAACAAAAGGGTATTGACTCCTGCTCCCAGTCAGCACAGTTATGTAACAGACCTGTCCTTCAATCATGTCGTTTTAGATTACCCTCTCTAGTTGGCAATATTATTACATTTCTCTTTCCACTTATCAACCAAATATCTAAACTTTAAACTGCATGTCCTTTCTAGTTGAATAACAGAATAAACAGCATAGTGAAGGCAATTAAGCAAATACTGCACAGTATCACCACCTGAGGCTGTCAGTCTAACAAATAACTCATCCTGTCCCAGCTAACCTAACTGAAATTTGAAATAATTAGGAAATGGAATGAAAGTGACTCCTGAGCTGTAGACAGTAACAAGTAAGAAGCAGCAGTAGATGGGCACAAAAGATGGATGGTGACTGTGGGTGTTGTGGGTCCATGTCAATGATGGATGGAAGGGTCTGGGAGAGGCTGTCACACAGGCAGGGAGCACATGTCCTTGCTGCCAACTCTTCCTGTGATTTTGGCAAGGGCTACCTTTGAGTTAGGTTTTCTGGTTTTAAAAATTGCCCAGTGAGCAATATCCATTTGTCTTTTGACCTTCCTATGTTCCACCCTTATTCAGGCAAAAAAATTTGAGCCTTGAGCAAAAAAGGAATTAAATTATATGTTATTGTATCTTTTGAAGCAAAATATTTAGGAAGATTGTTGAGGAAACTAACTCTTGGTTTTATGTCAGTCAGAGCTAGGCTGTCATAAAGCATTGAGAAAAAACTGAAGTACAAGAAGGGAGAGATTACAGAAAAAGCAGAATGAAAGACAAAGAACACTTTAATATACAAAGAGATGATAGAAAAGGGTGTTTTATTTATCAGTTGAAGAGTTAGGCAGATGTTCTCTTAACAGAGAAACAGATATTATATAGGATAAAGTGGAAACACTCAGCCCAAAGGAGTGCTGTACACACCTGAGAGTCAAGTATTAATTAAAGCTGAATTTCAGCCTGGGGAGACAAGCAAAAAAAGCCTGACTGTACTAACCAACATATATAAAGGGAAAGATATCTAGAATTTACATAAATGAATGTGCAGAAAACTAATTGATTCCTTAATCAAATATATATCAAGTACTTCTAAAATTATTTGGTTTGTTTCTCATTCTTTGCTTTCCCCGACATACTATTTTTCAATTTTTCTGAGTCTTGCTTTGAATGCAATAGAGTGAAGGATTTGCCATTTATTTCTATTAAATGTCTTGTGGTCAGAACAGACTTTCTCTATATCAGCCAGCTTAAATATTCCTCTCTGTTACATTTGTCCTTGCCAACGGAATAGGGCAAAATAGAATGATTTTTCATCTCTTCCTTTCCCCATATTGAAATTCTGAAAATATTCAGGCAGTTCCAATTCCCAATTACCTCCCTTTATCTCCTTAAATTACTCATCTGGTACTCTTTTCAATGCATTTCCTTCAGATGCCACAAGTAATTAGGTGTCCCTATGGAGTTATTTACTGTGATCTTTGCCATTTTTCACCAAACCATATCCATTACAACTGCACTGCCCTCTCCACGTTTTCTGCAAATTTTCTTGCTAAAGAAATGCCTAGAAGAAGCATTCCAGGAGTGATTGAGTGTGAGCTGGCATAGTAACACCTCACTTTTCTAGGTCCCACTCAGCTCCCTGAGCTCTTATCAAAAAGGCACATGCAGTGCATCTCCCAGGAATGCCTCCCTGCACTCTCCTCCTTGCATCTTCTCAGCCAGTGCCCTTCAACTCTGATGCAAGGGAAACTTAGACCATAAATTGGTCTTAATTGGGATAAATTGGTCTGCTTGGGATAATTTAGCACAGTTGTGGACAAAGCCTTTTCAGTAGGCTCAGTGTCAAAGCTGCCATAGTTTTACATTTGCTGTTATGCTGCACAACTCACAGCATGTGGTTTCTTCTCCAGAAATTTGGACACGTCTGGGTGCCAAGTTCCAGTCTCTGAGATGGATGGATGTTGCTCTTCCTCCCCATCTGCTCCTTGTAGCAGGAGTTATCCCCGTGCTCCAGGTGTGCATGGGGTGTGACAACTCAGCAGTGTCCCCAGTGCATCCAAGGAATGACCTTATCATCTGCAGTCATCCTTGTGGGCCCCCAGTGCCCCCCTCGATGGCTCCCCAGCCACAGCTCATCCCATGCTGCCTGCTCTGTCAGTCTGGGGATGTCTCTTGATTCACATTTTTTAATCAATCTGCATAAACATTGTGGTGGAAGGTTGCTACTGCTCCCAAGCCCTGAGACTTTTAAGGTGTACCAAATGTTCCTGCAATCTGGCTGGCTCACTCCACATTAGCATAAAAAATACACACTGCAAACACACCCAACTGCTTTTAGCATTAAGAGGAAGTTTTCCACTGATTTTTATAAGAGCTGAATTGAAGTCTTGTGAACCTGCTACAGTGAAGTATTTACACACATGCCAGACCCTAAGTATGTGAAGAAGCCCCATGAATTCAATGTGCTTCTCAGATGCTTGAACACTTCAGTCAAGGCCTCAATGTTTATTTTAGGCCACTATAATAGTGCTGCTGTTATATAAAAAAAGGATCCATATGAGGATTCCTTTGTTCCTATGAAAAGAGGAATAGGCCTTTACATTAGTGTAGACACAAAGATATAATGTTCCTATTTGTATGCATATGCACACATACATACATACATATATTATTATCTTTTCTGCTCTTCATGTTCCTAAAAGTAAAGGTGTTATCTGGTTCATAAAATTAACTGCAAAATACAGCATTTGAGTCCACTTTTTTTACAGTGGAAAAAAATTCTTTTTAAATGCCCTTGTCCCAGTGCTGGTGGATGCTCTCCAATCCAAGAAACTGTCACACAATAGACAAATCAAAAGCCTTAACCTGAGAAGTAGAAATATTTGCCTTGGAAATATATATACAAAAACTCACAATAACAAAAGACGAAAAGACAGTTGGGCAACATAGTGAAAGATTTACCTCAGAGACCATCAAAAGGAAGAATCATTTCCTTTCCTGCTTTAGGGCAATGTTGATTTAGATTAAAATGTAAAAGGTGCAGTGGAAATAAACATCCTCATTATTGTCTATAGAACCTTCAAACAGACCTTCTTATAATGGCAATCAAGGGACATTTTAGGTCTTTTCTCTCCATTCCTTTTCCCTCCTTTATCTCTTACCTTTTTTTTTTTTTTTTTTTTTTTTGGTTTGGTTTGATTTATTCTTTTAATATATAATATGCAGGGTTCAGCCTAAAAATTCCCTGCTGAAATTGAGTGAATTCATGCATATATATGCTGAGCAGCTGCAATCACATGTGACTCAGAGAGGGGCAATGCAGCATTTCAACTGCAAAGTCTCCAAAAATTAAATGAGAAAAATGAGACTTTACCTTGGGGTAAAGGCTGGCAGACTAACACCGGAAGAGACAGAAACATTATGTCCAGTTCTTTTGTCTCTGATGGAAAAGACTAAATCCTTGCATTGCCTTACAGAAGAACAGATTCCTCCAGATTCTCTGTAAGTCACTTAGAGCAGTATAGAAACAGATGGTTAGGTTAATACAATTTTCTCTTTACTAGAAAGTTGTCTCTGCTCTATTATTATTTGATTCTCCACAATTCATAAATAAAATTAAATCAATAACATCTGTGAACATCACTGCCCTTCCGCTCCTCTGAAAAACCCCATAACCTTCCATAACTTTCTTTATTGCTATTGAGCCTCATGTCAGACTATCTTAAAACTCCTAGCCCAACAGGAAATAATGTCTGGATTGCAAACACTTGGGGTTTTTTTATAGTGGCAGGCAGGGAGAGGACATAGCACTCAAAATTCAGGAGTATTAAAAGGATTATGATATCTGTAGGACTTTGAGGGGTTTCTTTGGAGTCTTTTTTCTCCTTCAGGGGCAAAACACCTGGGAAGGCAGCCAGCCAGCAGAGACAGGCTCTGGAAACTTCAAACCATCAGAGAGGGGCACCAATTTATCCTGCCACATCCTCTGTTAAAAACTCCCCTGGGGTTTACTTCTCATGCAAGGGGTGTGTGTGTAATGCAGAGTCAAAAAGAGCAGCTGTGACTGGTGTCAGGACCTGAGAGTTTCATCAGTGGCAAAGCCTCTTCTGTACCCTCAGTGACTGGTAATCACCACAGCAGTCCAAGAGCTAGCCCAGTATTCCATCTGTGCCATGTGTCATCTGGAACTGAAGAAGCACAGAAACACTTCCAGAAGGTGGCAGAGGCAAAGGCTGATGGGGAGAGACTGCTGTGGCTGGGGAGGTCTTGTAATGTGGCTTAACAGGCAAGGTGTTACAGCATTGTCCTCATGGCTCTGCTGGGACTGTGACTACTTCTTAAGAGACATTTATAATTTTTTCTCTTTTCTCTATCTGAAGTCTCTGAAATGAGAGGGATGTGGTCAGTGTGGGATGTGGCTCCAGCAAGGAGACACCTTTGATGGTGACAAGGTATGGGGTAAAAGTGGAAGACTGAATAGGACAAAGGAAACTGACTTTGTTGCAATTTCACTGTTTGGGATCAGTGTCTGTGGTGGAATGTGACATCAACCATGTTTAGGTGCTGTCTAGGGGAGAGATGGTTGGGGCTGTCAGAAAGCAAACTAACAGCTAAATGATGATCTAGGATCTAGCTCTTGAGCTCATTCCTCATCTCTTCCTGGACACACAAAGCTATTTTTCACTGGAGGGAAAAGCTATCTTCCTTTTTGCTATAGTTTCCATGCCTTTATATACCAGGTATTTATTTACAGACCGAAATTCATTTATGGAGTAGATGTGGTAGTGAACTGCACCTACAGTCTGATTTCTGGATAATGTAAAAAATTATTATGTTAATGGTCACATTTCTTCCCAAAGTTTATTAATTGCTCCATGAGAGATCACAGGGAGCCTTTTACACACATAATCTTTTTCCTGGGTCGCTACCTTCTCACAGGAGAATCAACAGCCATAAATCAAACCCATCCTACAGAGTTGCATACATCCATCTCTGAATTTGAACATGGGACTAAACACAGAAAAAAAGTCACATGCAAGTCAATTTGTATGCAATCCTGATAGATAGTTGAATCTGTTCAAGCTTCCCAGATTTGTGTTTGAACCTCCTGTAGCTGTGGTACCTCAGACACAAGCATGCACAGGACACAAAGGTCAGAGAGTTTTCATTAAGGGATTGTGCTCTCCACTGTAATTTCTGAGCAAGACAAAATGGTTGAAGAATAAACACAGGCAGTGTACACCAGGGTAAAGGCAAGCCCAGCACTGAGAGCAATTTAGAATAACCCCTGCTTCTTTGTCTTCAGTCCTCCTGAAGCACAGATGTGTTAAATTCTATTATGAAAGACTGATGGAGTAGCTCCCTAGGCTTCAGTCCTCATTTCCCAGCTGAAAACCAGCATTTGTGAAGCCTGCACTAGTCAGGCTTTGTGAATGTTAACATACAAAAGATGGGTGTATTCCAGACATTTTTCTTGTCTTGAATGACTTTAGGATCCAATGCTCTGTGTGTAACCCTGCAGCCAAATCCATTTTCAGGAGCTTTCTCCAAACTCACAAGTTACTATTTGTCCCTTCAAAAGTGTTTGAGCTTTGCATTTTAGCCCCCTCCTATATTCTAAGGAAAGCTGAATACTTTCACTGATGTAATTTGCCTAAAGAAGCTCACACATGCTCTTATTTCTATTTATCTGTGCAGTTTCTCTTTGTCCAATGATTTTGAGCATATACTTCAAAGATGCTCAGGGGCTGTACTGATCAGATCCATGAAACATGATCCAGAATATCTCCTCTATTTTCAGCAAGTCATTTTTTGCAGAGATCCACTAGAGATTTCTAGTGGTTAGCAAATGAAAGAAGGTAAAACAAATTATTGTCTGTGTCAAAATTATTCATTTCACTTGATAATTATCATGGAAAGATGCTGTATTTAGTTATCTAAATGTATTCAGTGATGTGTTAATCCTTGTTTTCCTACCCCTTTGTTTTTTTCACCAAATACACAGACATTCTTTCTGAAACAAGAAAAGAGATCACATCTCTAAAATCTCAGTTTTGCTGGAAAGTTCGGAAAAATTATAAAAAACCCGAAGCCATGGACTGATTTTTTCTAAACAAAAGATTATCATAAAATGTCAAGATTATTTTTCATGCCCCTCTTCTTTCTTACTTGCATGCTGCCTCCCACACCCACCTCCTGGCAAGTCAACAAGCTCTGAGAAGTCAGTCCATACTTTCGTGACTCAGTCTCAGAGCATTAAAGCCTTAAGCTTGGCAGGTGTCCAGGATGAAGAAATATTAACAAAACTCCCACAAAGAGCACTCTAATCATAGCAAGCACTGAAGCCTTGAACATAATATTTCCTCCATGTATAAAATTTCCAATTTGCTTAATGGTCTCTCAAACTTTGCAGTATAATATTGCAAATGTCCTTTTAAAAACTCCAAATCCTCCCCAAACACATAACCAGCATGTACATTACATAAAGAAAAAATATCATTTACTCTTCACTTTTGGCTTCTGCTGAGAAATCTTCTTCCAAGACATCATTTATTGGAAAATAAAATAAATCAAAAAGAAATACCATGTTCAAGTTATCTTTCAAAGATGCCTCATTTTGTAATTCCCATTGCAACAACAGAGGCACATACTTCCATGAAACATTGTTGTTTATCTCTTTTTGGATGACCTCATCGAAGGTTAGTTGGAAGAAGATGGAATTGCAGACTGATTTATTGGTTGCTGGAGTGTAAATTTCACACAAAAGTTCAAATGGCAGATTTTATAACTACAGCTAAAGAGTCTCAGTTTTGTGAGTTGTCAGTAATTTCCACAAGTTGATGTTCTGTTGTCTGCCCCACATCACACATCAACTCTCCTGTTTTCTTTTAGGATGTGAGCTGACACTTTTTCCAGATACATTCAGAGCGAGGATTTTTACAAATAAATGCAACTGCACCCATTTTTAATTCATACCTAAGGGTATGAATTACAACATCCAGCTAAATCCAATTTTACTGCATTATCTATACTTAGGCTATGGTAGAACTGTGGCAAATACTCTGAACATTGCTTATCTAAGGCCTTTAAATTTATGTCTATGAATAATTACAATTTAGTTGTCAGGGAAACGCATAATGCAGCAGTCATTCTCCTTATTCATTGGCATAGTTATGTCTGCCACTTTACAGACAAAATGTATCTAAGTGTAGAACTGCATTAAACAGTAATTTCAGAGGACTTTTCAACCGATGGTTTTCCTAAAACAAAAATATTTTTCTAAAACTTTTTTCTTAAAAGTTCCCCTGTGTACACTACTGAAACTCATAAGTTCTTCTCTGATTTGGGATATTATTTGTTCTTTACACATTTTTCTTTAGTAGAAATCTACTCTATGCTGTGAAGAAGCATTTTGTGACAAGAGTGTGGTTAGTCTTCTAGAAAAGGCAGACTATTAAAGGCAGAAGAAATACAAAGGTGCAAGAAATAAAGCAAAGCATTACAATAATTTATGCAGTGACTTAAAATTCAAGTCACTTCAAAGAGCACAGCTCTCCTTTCTATAAGGATGCATGCTAGTCAAAAAGCACACATCAGCCCTACCTAGCTGGGTTTATTTTAAGAAAGTAAGGACTATGTCCAGCTCTGGAGGAGCGTGAGAGAATTCAAACTCTTTCAGTAAGGAGGACTTCTGTGCATTCAAACCATGTGAAGTGGGGAACACCTGCTATGCCAGCTAGTATTAATGGAGAGAGGAACCTATACTTCAGTTACTTATGTGCTATAAAATGTCCCAGTTGTGTTCTTTAAAACTGCTTAATTACATTAACAGAAGGTCCTTTCCACATTCTCCAGTTCAGGAAAACACATCCACTTCACAGCAATTCCATGCTATGCCTGACATTTTGCAGTCCCAGGCTGAATGTGTGCTACTGCAATTCACCTTTGAGCTGGCTAGGCTTTACTATTTAACTAAAGTCAACACAGCTCTCTACCTTATATTGTTCTTCACATTTGTGTTTCCACAAATTGCTCATGCTAAATATCTTTTTTTTTTTTTCCTTGTACCATTTTTTAATATCATTGAACAAAAATGCCTTTTTAAAGTTTTACCATTTTTAAGCATGGAAAAATAGTGTCTAGAACACTTCATGCAGACATCTCCCTGAAATCTGACACAGCCAGAAGGTACAATGCACAATTCAGTAAATGTGGGAATAAAAAGTTTTGGTGAGTCTTGAGTCATCAGTAACGAAATTAATGAATGAGATGTTGAAAACCCACAATTTCCAAGTTCAAAATTGATGAGCAAATACTTCCCTTAAATGGTTCTGACTGGTTGCCAGTGGCCAATTCCCCACATCCTAGACAACAGACATAACTTCAAAATACAAATAACCCTCTTGATTGAATTGGCATACATACTTTTAGTGGGGTAATAGCATTTGGCCATGACCACTGAGAAATAGATTTGTTCCTTTCATGTAAAAATGAGGAGTGTTTTAATTTGAAAACAAAAATGCTGGTTTGAAAATCCTATATCCAGCTTACTTTTAAACATATTTAGATAAACACATGTTCTTAGGAAGCAGAGCATGGAAATGGAGAAGATGAAAGAACGATTAAAGAGCTAAGGAAAATTAAGCCCCTTGGTTATACTAATAAAAGAATGATAGTGATCATCTCCTCATCTAGTCTTAATAGCTGTCTTTCCAAAATTTTCCATTAAAATCAAATTAAAGTTTGAGCATTGCCATTTCAATGAAATTCTCTGCAGCTGTGTTTCTCTCAGCCCAGTGCTAATATTAAGCATTTAGTGAATTTCTTTTAGAAGTTAATTCAGTGGTGCTTTCCATTATATAGTTACTATCTCATTTTCATTTAATCACTAAGAAGTTATGATCTTTCAGGATGAGACTGTTTCAAAAACTATAAAGATTGTTTTCTGAAGTTTAATAATACCCACTTGGCCATGAGCATTAATTTCAATGAATAGTCAATACTTTCTACATCATACTTTCTGCATTCTACATCCTGACATTAAATACCCAACTATTCATTTGCAAGACACCATAATATTTTTATTAAGCACCTTTTGCTGCTTTATGTGCCCCCTTTCAAAGTAACATAATTTATGAGCATCTAAGTATGATCTAGTCATAGCACTTAAAATAAAACATATTTCAAAATTGGTCAGATCATTCTTCAATTACATTTTCTGGAAATAATTTAATATGACCAGTTCAATAAAGGGTTGAAATATTAGGAAAAAATCATCACTGGTTGATTTAAAGTACTTTTTATGTCAACTCTGCCCATAAATGTTGCAGGATTGATTTTTCTCTCATATAGTTTCTTCTAACAATGTGGAAATTGAGAACTAGGTTTATTTTTGCATTCCTCACTATATACATAGATTTTGAGATGATTATCAAATAAGTTAAGAGAACACATGCAGAAATACTACATTTTCCAAGGTAACTTTTTCTCAGTTAGCTACCTTCATGGTCCCCCAGTATGGTATTAGATTAGTGTTAGATTGCCACTTAGCCCTTCAGAAGCAATGAACCTCACCTCAGTTATGTGAGGCCATTCTTGCTCTCATTTCACAGCACCACACTTTTGGAAATTCTGGTGTGGAAAAGAGTCACAGACTACTTTGGGATAGGAGGGACTTGTGGAGGTCATCGGGCCACACCTCCAGATTGCCAAGGTCCTGCTGTGGGTGGTCTTGCTTTGCCCTGCAGCCTCCAAGTCACCTGTGTATTCTGTGACCTTTGTGAGCTGGAAGTCCCCTTGCCCAGGTCACTGATGAGGAATGCTAAGCAGTGTCAGCCTCAGGTACAGCCCCTTAGGAAAATCACCAGTCCTCAACAGCCAGATGGATTTCAAACCACTGATCACAGCCTTTGAGTTGTGATTGTCCAGCTGGGCTTCACCCACAGGTACTCCTTATCTCACAGGCTGAACTGCAATGATGCTATGGAGAGAGATTGTGGTGCTAAAGGCAATGGAGATGCCATCCACTGCTTTTCCCTCCTCTCATAAATGATCACAATTAGGTCAACCAGACACATTTTTTCCCCTTGATGTATCTGTGCTGGCTGTTCCCTCTCACCATCTTGTTTTTCATGTGCCTGGACATGACTTCTGGGATCATTTGCTCCACAACCCCCCAGAGACTGAGGTAAGGCTGGTAGTTCCCTCAGCTGTCCTTTTTGCCCTTTTATTCTGAAGATAAGTGTGATACTTGACTTTTTCAACCTCTCTCAATTTCTCTGACCTTTCAAAGAGGATAGTTAGCTCCCTCAGCAGTCTCCATGGATTTGCATACATCCAGTTCCCTTGTTTGATCCCGAATGGGATCATTCTCCACTGTAGTCTGAATGTCTTTCCCATAAACTTTGCACAGAGAACTTGGAGGCCTGAAAACAGACCCTTCCAGAAAGAACAAGAGAAACACTGAGCACATCAGAATTTTTTAAGCTCTTTTTCATTAGATTGTCTTCCCATTAAGTAGGGAAGTGTTTGTGATATAAATCTGCAGGCTGGGACTCAGAGGCAGAGTACCAACACAAGGCCACAAGTGTGAGAAATTATTCCTTAAGTCCTTCCCTGAGACTTGAAAGCCTAATCCTATAGGCTTCTTTTAAAATATGACAGGACAGCCATTTTAGTTTTGGTTGGATTTTTTATTTCTTTCACCAAGAAGTCCATGAATAACACACTAACACTGAATATGAGAACCCTGGGTCCTAGGCTGTGTCCAATAAGAGGAGTTTAAGCCCCACTCCTTCACTGCCTGAAAGAGTGCTGTCACAGCACATCTACAGACTGCATGGAGGTGAAGAAAATGTGCTGAGTTTAGTTCTTTCTACTGGAGCTGCTCTACCTGTATAAAGGAATTCAGTATATGCTAGGTCAGGAATGTTACTTTCTCACCAAACCATTGGGGACACTCTCTGGAAAATAGGAGAACCTGAGTTCCAAACTCTGCTGCTGGAGACAATTTTATCACATCAAGCTGTCATTGGATAAAACCTACAAAGACTCCCAGGCAAAGTACAGTGCTTGTGTCTCTCTGCTGGTACCTGTGCAACAGTTAGAGTGAAAACATCAGCCCTCAGGCAGAATATCTCAATGGACACACAAAAGTTTCCTTCAGCAGATTTTTCTGTTTGTTAATCCACTTTGAATAGCCTGCTCCCATCCAGAGAGTCAGATTCCCCTGCACAGCTAATCCATTCTCACTGAGTTGTTCTGTTTAGCCTCCTCTTTCCAGCAGTGACACTAACTAGGGAATTGATAGTTTTTCTGGCACGACATGTGGAATGTACCTGTTCCCTTCAAATCACAGTATGTCTAGACTCATATCCAAAAAATGCTTTACTGCTAAAAGTAGAAGCAAAGCGTTTTTGGAAGAATGCATTAAAAAAAAAAAAAAAAAAAAAAAAAAAAAAAAAAAAAAAAAAAGAAAAAGAAAAAAAAAAAAAAGTAAAAAGTAAAAAGCCAAAGATTAAATGTCTTTTTAGAGTTGTGAATTGCATAGGATGTGGTAAATCGTCTAGTCAGTGTTTGTCTACATGTGGTCTGAAAATTTTTTATGGAGATCCTGGTTTTAAATACATACATTCTTTGAATAAAGATTTAAATCCCAAGAGTTGTGATGCCTGTAGCAAATTACAGGGCGTTTTCTTCATCTACAAGATCACTAGCTTTTGCCATTGGTTTTGGGTACTGATTTACCCATGAACATGAAATGGAAGAGTCACTCTACCAGAGGCATATATTGTGTTTTCAGCACAGCTGAGGAAGTTCAAAGAAAACACACATAGGCACAATTTCTCTGTTCCTACTGCAGTAAACGTACTTAATTTTAAAACTAAAGGGTACTTTGTCCAAGGGTGTTTCAAGAATTAAATATGTTTCTGTAGTAATGGAAGTTTCAGAACCATTCAGCAGGTTTTCATTTTTATTTCTAATTTTAATCCTGACTACATCCTTTTTTCTGAAATGAAAAAGACAATTTCATCTTTTCACACTTTCCTAGGTAAAAGAAATAGCCATTTATATGGGCAAGGCAAGATGCCCTAAAATGCCTTCTATTAAATTTCATAAGTACTTCTGATGCCCCATTACCTTAAGTAGGGAAAGGTCATCTTTGTCTGTTTAAAGAAATGCAGTCTTTCCAGAGAAATGTAGCAAACCCAGAGTTTAAAATATTCCTGGCAAGATGATGTTGCTCAGGCAGATTTAGGCAGATGCACATAATTCACAACATTCTTTGGGAATTCCTACTCAGTGAACAAAACTCACATAATCTATTCTAAGATCATTCTTAGTGTTGTATCTGTCTTTTCCATCCTGTAAATGTTCAGATTTATATAGTTATAAATGCAGCACAGTACAGTGATACCAAACTCAAAACAAACCCAGTCAGAATATGAGAAACAGCAGAGACAATTCAGTAAGAGAGCTTATTTCCCCTTCTTTCAAACTATTGGATTTAAATCCACTGAGCTAGTACCCAGTGCTTCTTAAAAGTGTACTCAATGTGTACTCTTATACCAGAGCATGGAAGGGTGAATAACACACCTGCAATAGAAATAAAAACCATTTAAATGCTATTCAGGATGCTGCATACTTTTTGCCCTAAATTTGGGTTGCATTAACATCACCATTAAACTGCTCTTCCTTCAGCTTGAAACCTGCTGCTTTAGAGCAGATTAACCTGACTCAGTTAGTCAAACCACTTCTGCTCTCTCAGAGCCACACAATGATTTGTGTATGCAGTGTGTTTATTTTAGAAGTGGGATTTCCTTCCTTTTTTCTTTCATTGATTTAATTTTTTTGAGTGGAGAAAATGCTACAGATTTACTGAAGAATCCTAGTAATCACTAGAGAGAGGTCTACAACCTCCCACTAATCCTTGCTTTAATGCAGTCCCAAATTGCTCAGCAAGGTATTTCCATTTGTGGTTCAGACACTCTCCCATGCTGTGAATACTTTTTTAAAACTTAAAGAAAACAAAAAAGAAAAAAAACCAAAAAAAAAAAAAAAAAAAAAAAAAAGAGAGAGAGTGAGAGAGAAAACTATTTTTGCTTTTTCTCCAAAATTACCAGAAGTTAAATTTTTCTACTAAGGCCTTCTACATCCAATTTTCCAATTGTAACATGTTCTTTGGGACTCTTTTATGACTTGACTAAGAGTAAATAGTTCCCAGGCCACCATGAGTCCAGAGACAGCATTTTCACAAAATATAATGGCTAACACTACCATGACTCAGAAATTTCATAGAGGCAGTACTCTGCTTAGGAAAAGCATGACCAGAGGGAAACAAAATGCAGTCAGATGCTGAAAGGAGTCGTGACAAGCTGAGGTAAATCAGAGAAAATTTCTCAGAAATCATGTAAAAACACACTGACATGTTACAGGCACTGGAAACGCTGGATCAGATGCAGGAGTTTTGGGGAGCATACTCTAACTTTGAGGAAGGTAGAGTCAGCCCTAACATCCATATGAGACTGGTGGCAGAACACCTTGGAGGCAAAGTAGAGAGATTTTATACGAGGAGTGATGTTGTGAACCAGCACTGAGTTACACTGGGAGCTCACAGAAGTATCATGTTGGAAATTGAGATCTTTTAGAATCTCTTAGTGCTCTCTTACAGACCTTGCTTCTCATTCTTGGATAGGCTCATTCTCATGCCCTAAAGCTCTCCACACATTAGAGCATAAACAATGAAATATGGGTAATAGGCCCAGGTGGGTGACACATTCACATCACATTCAGCTATAAAACTGAAGAGAAAAATTACTTTGAAATTACTAAAAGATTACATTGCCCTTACTTTTAGCTGCATGTATTTCTGATTGCACTGAATTTCTGATTGCACTGAGGCTATGTACCCAAGCATTATACCCTCAAGACCAGCGTGGAACATGGGGGGAGAAATATAAAACTAAATATAACTAATGGAAACTTTATCCTTGAGAAAGATATTGACATACTTCAGGGCTAGTTAACATAAAGAAAGTATCACACTCAGCACTGTCAACTTCAGGAAGGTCATCATCACATTCCAGTGGTATGCATTTATCTCTGTTTACCCAAATATATAATCCTAAAAAATTTCTACTATTGACTACAGCATCATGATAGAAGGAATCAGGGATTTGTGCTTGAACAGTGCTCAGCCCTCACATAGTGAGCATTGCACTCAGAACCTGCTGGCAGTTCTTTTAACCTCTTCAAGTACATATCTTTTCATGACTATTATTCATTTTCTACTTTCACAAGCAAAACAATTGGAAATTAATAGAGATACATGGAATTTACATGGTTTACATGGAATTTGTAAACTGCAAAGGCACACTTACAAAAAGCATTCCAAAAAATACTAAATGTTCCCCAGCTTATCAAAATGAAGGAAGACAAAAAGACAGGTGAGTGGAAACTCAGTATAATTAGACATACAAAGCAGAGTTTTGTGCTGCTGCTGCTGCTGCCCCATTGCTGCCATGACTCACTGCAGTGTCCTTGTCCTGCAAGGACCACAGCTGAGAAGGAGATGTGATGTTCCAAGTCCTTGTGCTAAATCCCTGCACAGCAAGACTGACACAGAAAACAATTTAGTTCTCCTTGTATTTATTTCTGATAAATTATTTTTTTGTGCAATTTTCTTTCTAAGCTGCTTTATCAGATTAGCAGGAATTTAATAACTTCAGAGTGTAAAGAAAAATATAATGTGCACATGAAAATAACCCATAGATTATGGCTGTTACAATGGGTCAGGTTTATCCCTGTGACTTGCAGGACTTAGACTGAATATGAAATTAGTTTGTTCATTATAGACATTTAATATAAGAACTGTTTGAGGACTAGATTTGAACAGATTCTTCTAAATCATCAATGCTGTCTACACTTACTGTGTTGGTTAAATTTTGCTTGTCTGATTGCTAATTTGCTCTTGCTGCAATTATATGCAGGCACATCAATGTGTATTTTCATACAGCATCTCCTAAATTGTGTTTCAAATTTTTGCTGTTACCTAAGTTGTCTCCCCATTTCTAGGAGCCCAGTGGGCAAAAGAAGCCTTCCAGATTAGACTTTGTCACTTCTAAGTGGAAGAAACTTAAATTCTCATCAGACACTAAAGTAAAAGTTGCCTTTTTTTTTTTTTTTTTTTGCCACAGTATTGGTTACTCAGCTCCAAATTCATTTGGAGCATTTTGTTGTTGCCATTCTGCATTTTTGAATAAAAATTTCCTTATTTTCTTAGCACGCTACACATCTCATATTTAAGCTTCATCTTGCTGATTTCCCATTGCCACCCCAGTTGGTTGCATCCTTCAGTAAGGCTGTATTATTCCATGCAGGTGTTTTGTGCCATCACTAATGACACTACTGTGGCAATATTAGCATTTTCTTTCCTTGGATTTCTAGCAAAATTAGCATCTTCAGTTCTAAAAACTACTTCCAGCTACCTTCAAAATGGAAATATGTACATACCAAACGAGTGCAGAAGAAGATTGAATATTAAGTAACAAGGCAAATTAACAAGGCTTGCCTGGACCTTGTTGTACCACACAATTTCCTATGCATCCTTGATTGTCACAGATGTATATAATTTCTGAGAAATAGAAATTTTCCACAAGGAAAAGCTCTCAACATATCCAACTACTACAATTAGCTTTTGGTTAGCTAACAATAGTTTCCAAAGTTAAATAATAATAATAATATTCTTGTGTATGCAAGTAGCCTTTCACAGGAAAGATAAATAGGGGCATGCAGTCCAGGGTATGAAGAACTTAGATGACTTCTTGTTAATAATGTTTTCCAACACTGAGAGCCTTACCAAGAGTATCAAGAGTATCAAGAGTTGTTGAAAATATATATATTTTAATACATATATTATTTATATATTTCTTAATATATTTAATATTATATATCTGTATCTATATACTTATACATATACATACATATATACAAAAGAATTGCCTCTTGAAAGAGAGCTACAAAAATAGTTTTCCATGGCCAGAACTTCCTTTCCTTTTTAAAGCAGTGTAGGGCCTGGTAGGGTGTTTGGAATGAGTAACAAGTTTGAAAATGTGATCAGCTGCAATACAAAGGTACACCAGAAATAGCAAAGCTGTCCCCTTTTACTCAAAGTAAAGGGTTGTCCAGAAAACAGACAGTAGATCAAATAGTAGTAGCTCATCAAAAACATTTGGTTGGATTGTAATCTCTCAGTAACAAACAACAAGGAAATTACAGTTGAAAGGAAAAGGCAACTATTAGTATGAGCAGATGTGTAAATGGCAAATGACACAAACAGAAATTCTGGGGGAGGAGAGTGGTGGAACAAAGCAGCTTTAATCTACATGCTGTAGTCTTGGATAGATATACTTCAAGCCTACAAATTCTGTAAGTTCTAAAATTTTAGTGCCAGCATAACTGCTGCCTTTGATTCCTTCTCACTGCAAAAGTCAGGAAAGCTTCAGGAGATGCTATTGAAAACATTCTTATTGCCATTCAGAAATCTTCAAATCACTTTAATCTGATTCATTTTACAGCACAGAAATGTGTGTTCAAGGTTCAGAGAAACAAAACAAATGGTTTTGGGGGCAACAGAGAGACAAGGTAGGGGAGAATGGGACCAGCTTTTGATTGACATCCAGGGCAAGATGGGGGAGGTAATTCAAAGTGCTGCTGATAGAGACTTGGGTCAGAGAAAAACAAGGGGGTGCTTATATTTTCTCATATTATAATTATTTTCATTTATAAATATTATAAATATTTCCCATTAAAGGAGCGCAAGGCAAAAACTGAATGGGGAAATAAATAAAGAAAAAATTGTGAAGGTTTCCATGAACAGTGATAGAAAAAAATAATTTCAAATTATACTAGACCAATACACCAATTTCTCCACCATCAGGAAACAAAGTTAGGTTTATCTCTGCATTTCAAGGAAATCAAGCCCACAGAGGTCAAGGAGGTTGCTAAATGGGTGAAAAAGAGCAAGGGAACATTTTACAAAATCATCCTCTAATTTGGAGCCAAGCTCAGTGATTTAAACTTTATTGCTCATCTTGAAACCAAATTCACAATGAGCATAGGTGGAACCATCCCAACTAGCAATTACCCAGAGCCAGGCAAACAAGAGCTGCAGAAGTAACTATAGCTGCAAGAGAATTCATGTTTTCAGAGCAGGACATCAGCCCTGCCAATTTGCTAGCCACTGCTCACTTCTGATGGTGATAACTTGTTAAGCCACAATACTCAGCCACATGCTGAGCATCAAGCTCTGTTGGGAAGCTGCCACAAGTTCTTGTACCACTAAGAAGTTGCAGCTGCAGCCAAGAATTTGACACTCAGCTCTCCTGTAGCTCAGAACCTGATCCTCTATGCCACAGTCAAAACCAAATAAAAGATGACCTGGTTGCTGCTCTCTATATGGAATTTAGTGCATCTTTACCAAGGAGCATACCCAGCTTCAGCCTTGTGAATTAGTCAGTGAAGAACTTTGTTTGCAGAGATAAATGGTCTTGTAAGAAAGAGAAGGAATGCATCATGTCTGCATTTCAGGAGCTCTGATGAGACCTTCCTCTCACCATACAGTGAATCTCACTTCTATGTAATTATATGGTTCACTGTTCCTTTTTTTTTTAGCCCAGTGTCATCTTAGTGCTTATTACTGTAAAATATTGACCTCAGTGTGCTGAATCATGAAGCAGAGTTTGTAGAAAAGGTTACAGTGTGCTGTATGTTCAGGAATCCCACACCCAGTCAAGTTTCTGCTATAGACATTGAGTTTCGGGTTTGAAGGGAAACTGAGGGTGTTCCAGAGTACTCAGTTTAGAACTTTCCCATTCAAATGACTAAACTGATGTCAAATACAGTGAGATTTTATCTATCTAGACAGAAAATAATCACATCATTGAAAATCCACTTGGAAAATATTTGGTTTGCAGGGAAATCCCTAAATTATCATATATAAACTTGCAACAAAAGATAGAGGCTGAAGTGAGGCTGTGAATATTGGAATTAGCAGGTTTCTAAATGGTCATGTTAGGAGTGTATCACAGTGGTTGCTGTTGTGGAAATGACCTCTGGTGATCATCTCCCCTTGTGATGATCTTCCAGAGGAGGGAGCAAAAAATTGCAGCACTGTTACAATCAAAGCATGCTGAAGCTATGGCAACAGCAAGAAGAAAGGAGCCACACTTCTTTTTTTTCACCTCAGCTTCCTATATTGCCCCCACAGTTCAAGGTTTCATCTGGCACTTGTAAGAGTTAAAGAAGAGGTAGTATGAGATATGAGGTTAGATTTTCCTTTTCTTTCTAGCCCTTCTTATAAGAGTTTCACTTGTGGAAGTATTTAGTGCTTTTCATTAGCAGGAGCAATAATAAAAAAAAAAAAACCTGTTGAATTTGTACAATTGTAAAAAGAGCTTAGTCCTATTAAATTCTATTTATACTTTTTCTCTTCAGTTAATTTTTACTGATAATATATTATCTGAAGTTAAAGTTATGCAGTTTTTGTGCCAAACACTTTGAAAGTTATGCAGGCTTTTGACAGATACTTGGCCTTTCAAAGCTGAATTGGGATATTAGAAAATTGTGATTTCTTTGAAAAGGTCAACAAGAAGTCTTGTGTGCAATTGGTAAGAATGCCAGTTTACAGGCTGATGTGACTATCCCATTCTCACATAACACACATGTAAATAGCTAATTCTTCTAAACCAATTCTGTGAAAGACACCAAGTTGGCTTTTAAGTCCCCCATTGCCCATAACCATGCAGTTCTCCACGTGCCAAAGGGAGTTCTAAGCTCATGGAGTGCTACATAGAATGTCACCATGGCAAGGATGCTGCTGAGGGGTGGTGGGGTTTTTCATGTGCTAGACATGAGGAATTCTCAAAGGACAGTAGCAAACACAGTCTAAGAGTGTCACTGACATCAATCCTGAGAGACCCTCAAGCCATCTCTTGCCTCAGCCATACTCTCCAATTAAACACATTTAAATATTAATCATTTTACAGATCAGGCTAATTGATGTGTTCAGAAATAAAACAGTCTTTCAGAGCAGTTAATAGAATTGAACATGCCAAAAAGGCTTTGTCTTGTTCTTCAATTATAAGGATGCCTTTAACTCTTTGCCATATAAGCAGAAAAAACCCTGCCCTGCCAGCTTCTAACTTCTCCCTTGGAAACCAAGGCACTCTTTGTATGAAACTCACAATTTATTATAGAATTAGAGGGAAGTGTTTAATAGACCCTAATGAAACGTTGTGGGAGCTACACTAATTCTGTCACTTTAGCAGAAGAATAATTTCACTAGAGAACTAGGGAAAGTCAAAGCTGCTTGTAAAAAGGAGGAAACAGCAAAATTTCATCAACAGCTGCTACCAAATAGAAATGCTGTGGGAATTTCATCACAATATATTTTAAACAGTGTGTTTTAAAATAATATTAAAATAAATTGCATTTTGAACCCAAAGTAACACTCTCAGGTCCATGGGAAATTAGACATGAATGATGATCTATAACTTCTGTATGTAAGAAAGAGCCATTTTTGTGATACACTCCCTTGTCCAGCTCAGTCCCCAAGGCAGTGACCTTGAGAGCTTTAAACAGAGTCTGATTTAAGAATGAACATTCAGGAAGAAGCTAAAAGCAAAGAGCTGAGGCACTGCTGAGGACAAGTGTGATCATAATCAAAAATGTATCTGATGATTACCCACTCAAATTCTTGTTTGATTTTTTTACATATAAAAACTGGTTTTCCTACCTCATGTGAAAACTGCAATTTCCTACTAAACGATATGTATTTTACCATTAAGAGTCTTTAAAAATAATTGGAACAGATTTTTCTTCCTTGGCATAGAGCAAGGAAAAATAAGTTGGTTTTTTTCCTAGAAAAAAATATCAAAACAAATTAAATTCAGCACTATGTGCATTTGTTAAACATCTGGCTTCCTATTTTGAAATAATCCATATACATGTAAGAGCAGAAAGTTGTTCAGGATATTCCTGTGTATCCAGTATTGACCAAGGCCACTGTTGATTTCAGAAGGGAATCAATAGGGAGTGAGGAAGGCCAAAGTCGAAGGTTTCATGGTTATCAGCAAAGCAAATAAATGGCACGCAGCCCACACGAAAGGGCAGGAATTATTTAAATTGAACTGTGGATGCAACAAGGGATATTGCTTTCTTAACTATTAATTTTTTTCTTGCTGGGACTGCAGTGACAGAGGAAGTGCTGTCTCTCCCTCGGGAGGTGGGAGAAGGAAGGACAAAGGGACATCAGCTGTGTCCCAAAGCCCTGCCTGCCCCTGCCCAGCCCCAGGGCCCCAGGGCTGTGGGTCCCTGCCCCACTGCAAGCACAGCAGGGCCAGTCCCTGGCTCTCTGCAGCTCCCCTGCTCACCTGGTCCCTTCCCTACAGAGATGCCAAAGCTGGTAGCCACCGTGCCCCTCCTGGTTGCCCTGCTTTCCTGCTGGGCTGGTGAGCACCAGGCCAGCTCTGGGTCACTGGCACTCTATGACTGGGAGAAGACACAGCTAAATGAGGAAAATAGGGCAAACAAACCAACTCATCCAGGAGGAACACAGCCATTTGCACAGTTATGACAGCCTCGCCCTAATGGGGGTCTTGGTATGGGCAGGCAGTGATGTGACCAACCTGCTTACACAGAGAAGCTGCCAGAGCAGAACAAATAAAAAACATGGCAAAATTCAATTATACCCATCTAAACTTGAAGGGATGTCATTGTGAGAAATGATACAGAGGTACAAGTTTTAAATATCTTTAAATGACCACTTGTTAAACTTGCTACTCAGAAAACCCACAAGTGAAGAAGTTTGGCTCAGTTTTAAGCAGACAAGATGTGGTTTGCAATGTTACATTTGAAAAGTTGCTCTGTAATTATGACTACTATATATTCAAATTTAGCATTTAGAAGAATGAAGTAGATTTAATTTAAAAAAAAAAAAAAAGAACAACAAAAAAATAGAAGAAGCTTGTTAAAAACAAATTAAAAGGAAGACATAGAAGTCAGAACCACTGAACAACAATAAACAAAGGCATTTAAAGTTAGAAAGATTTATTCCAAAAAGCAGAAGCTGTATCTGAAGAAGCAAAGCAAAAAAGTGAATAAATTCAGATAAAGAAAAATCATAAAAGGTATATGAAAACAGATTTTGAAGATTAATTTGAATAAAAAATAACTTCTTTCCTCCCTGGCAGAAAATTTGTACAGTCCACAGATCTAACTGAACTAAAAAAAAAAATGTAAAATCGTAACAAAAAAGTTTAATTAATTCTCTTTAGCCACATTTGTCTAAGAAAAGCTTAGAGAGATTCACAGATGCTTTCTTTATAGGGGTCAAGTTTGGTGAACTACCAAAAGGTAAGTAGGGAACATTTATGAACAGATTAATAAAATAAATGCTGAAGAATCACTTGGGTTTCATTGCATTTAACACCAAGTAGTTACTCAAACTATGAGACTATGAATTTCTGCTGTAGTGGCAACCTACTGACCAACACTTCCTCAGGAATGGAGAGTATCTGCTGTAAAAAAAAAACCTCTTTTAGAGGAGGATTGAAAGGGGGTGAGAGAGTAATGTACACCAGAAAGTCCGACTTCTGTGCATATGGAGCTGTTAGAAATTATGGATTTGCCCAACATTTGATGTCCTGGTTATACTGGAGCAGCTTTTCCAGTAGAAAGTCAAGTCATAGGTTTTATATATACATAAGTATTAGGATTCACTGAAGGGTCAGTAGGTATATGGACAATTATGGTCTGAGTTACAGAACTGCATGAATTTTCAGAAAACTATTGACAAGGCACCTCTCCATCAGGTTGCAAGAATCAAACCAGTCATGATATAAGGAAAAAATAAAGGTGTATTGTATATTTGTAACTAACTAAAAACTGAGTGGCCATAAAATAAAGAAATTACCTCAGGAATTGTTTAGAAACAAAAACTATTCTATAGATTCATATATGAACTACTGAATAAGTAATGAATTTACAGATTATATAAAGTTAATCAGGATAGTAAAAATTCAGAGTGTCTTTACAAAAGAATTACATGACATGGCACAGATTTCTGTACACTTTCTAAGCACCCATTCTTGATGACTGAGACAGAAATCTGGAGTAAAAATGCCTTTTGTCTTGTTGTCCTAACAACTGCACAGTTGTCCCAAAAAGACTGACACAAAAAAATTACACACAGATGAGCTAAAGTACATAGCAACATTTCAAGAAGGGAATGATGAGAAGAGCTGAAGATTCTTTCTTCAATATAACCTCTGCTCAACCAGTTTTTATGCTTAACTTTCTGTCATTTGTTTTTGAAACTGCTATGTTGAGCATTCAAGGTAATTATAGAATATTTCCCCCTTAAGAGTTTGCCCTTGCATGACAAAGAATCAGTATAGAAATATTTTTAAATTACAGAAATTTAATACACCATTTTCCAGCCTTCAAATTACTAGTGATTGCCAAGCTTTGTCACAAGGCCAGGATTTTTGGATACTCAACCTTCCCAGCCCCAGAGCAGCTCCAAAACACCTGAAATAATAATTTACTAAAACAAAATCAAGTTCTGTTGTCACAAAAAAAACCCCATCAATCCTACCAAAGATACTGAAAAATCTCACATGATAATCAGACAGTCAAAATAAGAAGCAAAAAAAATTTCGTGTGTGTAAAAATGCTTATTTATTTCCTTTCAGCTTTGCAGTTTCATCCTCAGCAGCAGGTGACAGATGCTCACAATTTCTCACTAAAAACGTAAAAGAGATTCAAAACTTAAGTCAGTGTTCCGTAAATACTCAGGGCAATGGCGTTTTTGTTCTCATGATAAGCAAAACAAAAGGTCAAGACTTAATGTCTGCTTTCATGTCTCAGATGTGCCTGTTTTTATAAGTGGTGTTTCCCAGCCGTTGTGTTTCTGTCTATAATGTGCATTGCTGCATAACAACAGCTATGTGATGGAAAATAGGTCCAGTTTTTGGTTTGCAGGACAAATGTGTTTCACATCAGCCTCACTGGGTACTGGAATTCACATCATGCAACCAAATATTATGAAAAATACGAAGGAAATATAGTAAAAATGTGTATCCACAGCTGTGGTTGAAAACATTTGCATAAGTGCTATACAGAATAACCAAACAGAAGTGTTCCACTGTCACTGCTAAGTGTCTGCAGTCCATTACATTTTGCAGGATCACAAGGAGCCAGTCCTCTTGCCAATGCTTCCTCCTGCTGCCCTTGCAAAAGTGTCAATAAATAGAAAGAGTTGCGCAGAGGGAAAACTCAAGTGGTTGAAAATGTATGTGACTGCAATGTTTAATCTTTGCATACTTTGTACAGTCTGCAAAACCACCAGTGAGAGCAATGACACCCAGGTGATAAGCAGAGAGGAGAGAAACATTCAGTGGTATGGGTGGTTGTGACATTTCCTCACTCTGTGAAGAAACAACCATGATTGGACCTTTTGAATAGACAAAGTGCCCTGAATGTCCTTGCAGGCCCATCTTTCACTTCCATTGAAACACAGCTGGGCTGCATCCACACCAAATAAAGGCTGCTGACTTAGATTCACCTCCACCCACATTTCAGAAGATATCTTCATCCTGTGGCCTGCATGCAAATACGCAATATTAAATCTCCAGGTGTCACTTTTAACTGATAGCCTGCAATTAGTGTTTGATGGCCCATCAGTGCATTATGCAGTTCCTTCCTCTGAAAGAGTTCTCTCTTTCTTTAAATTGCCAGAATTGAAAGAATTATGTTCTAATCCCCTGACTTCATCCAGTTCATTTTGAAACTTAATGGTTTTCATTTAAATCCCCTATTGGGAGCTCATTCACTTCCATGGCACCAGCACAGCTAGATTGCCTTGATTAATTACTAGCACTTACCCTTCTACTTCAGTAAATCTCAGTACGATGTCTAATAACTGGAAAGATTTAAACAAATGCTTTATGTTATTTCACATCTGAAGCTCCAAAGAATTCTACAAAAGTGAAGAAACACAGGGGGGCTACAGAGAGCCTGTGTTTAAGAATTGAGAGTGTTAAGAATCAGAGCTCATTCGATGCCCGAGTTACGGAATCAAATTCATGCTGGAAAGCCAGCTCACATAGGTTATACAACTCATCAAACAGATAACACATGTTTAGGAATCAAGTTACACCTTCAGTCCTGGAGATGCAACAGAGATGCCAGATTTACAATTTCTAACATACAGGAGATGTATTTTAAATATCCATGATTTAACATAGGAGAGGGAGCTCATGAACATGGCAAGGATTAAACATTCATTCATGTGAAGTGTACTGTGGTAGCTAACATGGAGAACAGTTATTCTAAGCTAGTGTTGGAAAAGAACACATGGATAAAAACTTACCAAAAAAACCCCAAACAAACAAAAGAAAACAAATAAAGAAACAAAATCAACTGAAAATGTAACCAACCAAACAACAAAAAACTGTTCCCAAATGAAATTCAGCTTGATTATCCTTTACTTACAGGACAACCTAAGTAAAAAAGTCTAAGATTAATGGAAGGAAACAGTCTAAATGATGGGAGTCTTATAAGAAAGATAATCTTTTCCCAAAGTATATCCTCATTTTTGTTTGCTAATTAGCTGTGATGAGCAGATAAAGGCCCCTTGTCAAAACTTAGCTGGACGTCTCTTTCCATTCCATGGCTGGCATAGAGAGGGAAAGAGAGTCTTCTTCACAGTCCTGAGATTTAAGCTGCATTTTTGCTCATGCCAGTTGGAGCAGCTAACATTTATTAAGGCATGAAGATACCTCCCAATGTACAATCAAATGGACAACCAACCATGTTTTGATAAGTCTGACCTCCAGCAATTTCTTCTGCAGGTGGATTAGTTCACTGAATGAAGGTTTTCTCCATCAATCTTCCCATTCACTATCTCTGTCTCAAGCATATATTTTTTCCATGATGTATCACTGCCACCACCTCAGATGCTCTAAGCACAGGATCACATATCCAACTTTGTGGCCAGCCAGTCCAAATGCAGGCTTGCCCTAACCTTCTCTGAAAGCATAAAATGTGTATGTAGTTAAAATCAGATCTTGATAAAGACATTCTCTCTATGTCCATTTTGACTCTAGTGAGCTACCCAAAAGTGCAAGCTCAGATACTTCCTAAGTTGGAGCCTCCTTGGAAAGCAGAGATAAAATTTCAGTCTAATTTTGTAAATGGATGTTTAAAATGTGTATAGTTGCAGTGACATTCACAGGCCACTAAAACTAAATTCCCTATTTCAAAAATGATGATTACCATTTTGTTTTTCCTAAATGTCCTTGTTAGTTGAATGTTGTGTTATATTTTACTAAAACTGACCCTTTCAAAAATCTGTAATTATCTTGAAATACAAGATAATTATAATTATTAATGATGTATGATATAGATTATATTAAAAATGGGATAATGATGTAATTTATATCCCAGGTCTAGTTCACCTTTAAAACTATCTTTGGTTTTGCTTTCTGGATACTTAGCAAGATAGATAGAATATTTTTCTCTTTCGGACATGATATAATGATTTATTGAAAGTCCTTAACTCCCACTGAGGTCAAAACTATCACACAAGGTCAGATCCCAGCAATACCTTAAAGGGAGAACTGGAAAATTTCTGCCAAGGCATCACTACACTAAAGACAGGGTTAAGAAAAAGTGACTTCCAAAAGTGACTTTTGCTTTCCAAGCAAAACTACACCTTTCCTGGATTGTATTTCTCTCTGGCCAGTTTTTTGGCCAAATGTTGCAATTTCATCTTTTTGGAATTCAGGTGTATGTCTATAAAGTCAAAGTTGTCAGAGTATTTCTTACAAGAAATATGAGAGAGAGAAAGCGAGAGAGTTTGGGATGGGTTTGCCCTGGTGTGCTCCCCTGAAGATCAAAGGAATGTTTTCAGCTTTCCTGGATGCTACAACATTGCTGATGATGTCACACAGCAAAATCACACCCTGATGTGCTACCAGAGAAGTCAGGTACATCACTGGCCCTGGGTTGTGCTTGCACCAGGAGCACAGGCAGCTTGTTTCTGCCTTGTGGAGCTGACTATCCAGCAGCTCCTTTAATGCAACACCCACTAATAGCTCTGCTTTCAGAAACTGTAATTATCTGCTTCCTCTCTGATGGGCTGATAAACAGGGCTGGTTTTGGACAATATGAGAACAAGGTGGTAGTGCTGGACTGCCAAATGGAGCTCCCACAGGGAGCATGAGGGTGCTGAGCCAGGATTCTTCATATGGGAACAGTGCAAACAAAACCCCTTGGCACTTGTTCTAGAGACTGTTTATTCTGTACCTCTGCTTTCTGCTGTAGAAAATCCATGGTTTTCTGCTGGCTTTTCCTCATCCCAGTGACAATTCCCTCATAATGCTAGGCAACTATTCACAAGATCTTTGTTTTCCTGCTCCAAGGGCAAGTTTCCCACCAATGTCTTCATGCACAGTTGTACTACAGAAGATGGTTTCCAACCAACTAGCTCAGCTTCATTAAAAAAAATTATTTTCATTAGGTCCTTTTTAATTCTAACCACTAGACTAGCAGCCAAATAAGTGACAATTACTTATGGACTGTGGGATTGGTTATAGACACTGTGTCACCCATGCAAACACACATAAAGACAGCACAAATTACTTAAGCCTAAATGTCTGCCAGCAAATAAAAATCTCACTTTGAAAGGGCATAATAGTGTTAATAGGCTCAATCCCAGAATGATACAGAGTGTGAAATGAATAGATCTGAGCTCAGCAGGAGTGCCTTGTTTCATACCCACTGCTAAGGTGGAAAACTGTTCCTGAAGCATTACTCCTATTCTCCTTCCACTCCTGATATTCTGTGCCCTACCAGCACACATGGTACTCAGGGAGACATACAACTCCTGTCCAATTTGGCAGTTCTGCCTCATACCTTAATATTTGGGAAGGTAAAAAAAAAACAAAAAAACAAAAAACCCAAAAAAACCCAGCAACAATGGAATAAACACATCAACCAAAAATACCCCTTAATTCATTTCTATTAAAACCTCAGGATATACACAACTTGGCACAAATAACATAGGAAGTTTACAAACTAATCTGTCTAATTATGAAAAATTTTGAGAGAAATAATTCTTATATCACTGAAGCCAGCTGCATATCTCTCCAGGCAAACAACACCACCATCACTATTCAGGTAAACAAATACCTTGTTTGTACTTAGCACTTTTAAATGATGTTGAGCTATAGATGTTACTTACATCTATATTGGAAAATTAAACTTGTTAACCATGACTGTGGTAACAAATTGTTGAGAAATAATTATTGAAATTAGACAGATCTATGCCAGAGGGGTTTCTAGTAATTAAACTGAAGAAAAAGTCAGGGTCCTAAAAGAAGCCTGACTATTCCCAGAAATTCATCTGCAGCAAATCAGCCCAAATTGCAGAATGGGCTGCAAGGGCTCTGACAAGCAAAGGGACTCATCTTGCCTCACAGCAGTGTATGATGAAAACCCATAACTCTTGAAGCTCGGAGGTTAGCCACAGGCTGTGCAGAGCTGTAGCAAGTGGCATTACAGGGAACGGTCGCACTTGGGCTTGCTTCACAGGAGGTGCCTGTCTGGGGGAGAGGCTGGCTGCACACTGCTCTTTGCCCAAGTGCAACTTAAACTAGACCACGTGTGTCCAATCTCCACTTCTCACCTTTCTGCACTGCACCAGGGGTGCTGGCGAAGCAGTCAGGGGTGACAGATCTGGCTGTCCTCTTTTAAGTCTGATTGGAAGCAGCTGAGCAACTTCAGATCAAGGAATCCATGTCCATGCTCAGAGGGGAGGTAATGCAAACTGGAAGTACTCCTTCTTTCTGCCCACCTGACCCATACTAGCTCCTTGTTGAGAGCTATCTATTTATTTATTAAATTTATTTTAGGTAGCTACCAGTGCAATGTAATGACTGGAGCTAGCAGTAGCTTTAGAAAGAAGGAGCTTTATCAACTTGGTGTGAGCACCCTTTGAGTGCCAACCAAACATTGAAAACAGGCACGAAGAAGAGACAGATGGGGCACAAAGGGTACAGAGTACAACAAACCAGCCTGGGGAAGTGCTAGGCCAAATTCACAACCAACTACCACTGACAGTTTATGAAAATATACCTGTCTGAATTAGTATTGTTTTCCCTTTTATTTCCCCATTTCTACTTTTGTCGTTTCCATCATCTCCTTAAGGACCATTCCCACTTTGTACCAAGATTACAAAAACCTAATGATTATCTCCCTTTTGATCACTTCATGGCCCCCAACATCCATGCATCCTGGGCAGCACTTCTGTTATGATCATCCTTCCAGCAACAGATTTTTCCCCAGCACTTCTGGCCAAGAAAACATTCCCTGGTTTTCTTGTTCAAGAGTAATTCTGATCATTATCTCATTTGGAGAAAAGAGGAAGCAGAGTCAGAGTATAACAGGGTCTGTTTAGTGACTGAAATTTAGTCTTATGCTTACAATTATTAACCCTTGATTGCATGTTATCAAACACCTCCCACCAATGTCAATAAGGGACTTCTTCCTACTGCCATAGCCAACTCTTTATAGTGGACTTGCCAATTATCTGGAGTTTCCCACCAGCACCTTATTTTAATTTTTTTTTTTTTAATACCTCCCTTTATTTTTCTTCTCAGTGAAGTAAGCAGGCTGTGAGTCCTCCCACACTTAGGGGTTTCACACTGGTTATCAGGACTGGCAGTTCTCAAAGCACAGGAAGTGGGGGGCAGTGGCTGTGGATGTCACTACGTGCATGTGGGACATGACAGCTGAAAGCAATGGTGTACAAGAACCTTGGCTAAAGTTATGAAATATTCTTTTTTTACCCTTCTCTATTTGTGTGCTCTTCCTCTTAGATATATTAGTTTCAAGCATAATAAGTTTCTGGGAAGCTGCAGTGAGGAAAGCCTTCTTTAGCACTTTCTAAATATATCTGGAGAATCGTTAGGGGGAGAAGAGCTTCTGTTTACAATTTTTTCTTGCTTTTTGTAACTGAGGATTGAAGTTGGGTTACATTGTAAATGAATGTATTAAATTTTTTATACCATCTGTCACTATATAATCTTACTGTCCAGAATTATTCTCTTTATTCAGAAAAAAAAGGGAAGGGAAGGGAAGGGAAGGGAAGGGAAGGGAAGGGAAGGGAAGGGAAGGGAAGGGAAGGGAAGGGAAGGGAAGGGAAGGGAAGGGAAGGGAAGGGAAGGGAAGGGAAGGGAAGGGAAGGGAAGGGAAGGGAAGGGAAGGGAAGGGAAGGGAAGGGAAGGGAAGGGAAGGGAAGGGAAGGGAAGGGAAGGGAAGGGAAGGGAAGGGAAGGGAAGGGAAGGGAAGGGAAGGGAAGGGAAGGGAAGGGAAGGGAAGGGAAGGGAAGGGAAGGGAAGGGAAGGGAAGGGAAGGGAAGGGAAGGGAAGGGAAGGGTCCTTTACCTTTTTTAAAGAAGGATCATTTTAGAGAAAAAAAAGTTCTGAATTTTGTAAACATAATGAAGTCTCAGAAGTTGAAACCAAACCCAGAATTATAATTGCAATTATATTTTTTAAATGTGTGTGTTATTTTTTTATTCAAAACATCACAAATAAAAGATGTGCCAAGTGACAGTTAGGCTAATCTTTCACAAGTGAACTGCAGTATGCACCAACATAAAACTGAGATGATCCACAAAGCTTAACCACTTGATTTCATAAGTAACTGCCTTCTGTTTTGAAGACTTCAATTTGTTGGACAAGAAGGAAGTGGTAAGCCAAAGAGTGATTGAAATCTATGATCCATCACCACAGACAGAGCTGATGCATGGTCAGTGTAAAAATAGAGAGTAGTAAAACAGAGAATGAGATAAAGCAGATAGCGTGAGTACAAGATAGTTGTTTATTTGTCTGTGAACCATGAGAAAGTGGTGACTTCATTGCACATGAAGCACTGTAAAATGATAATACTTAGGTCTGCAGTTTTCATATGCCCAGATGTGCAGGCTGTGAAATTGAAATTGTTCTTGGGAAATAAGGTGATTGCATCTCAACTGCCCAGTGGAGCAGTTATTTCTGGTGACTATGGATTGCAGGCATTTAGAGGGTAAATATGTATCTGAAATGATACCTGTACCATTCTCAGTGGAATGCCTGGTGCCTTTTTCTAATATAACAGTGCTTACTAGAAATACTCAACCAAGAGTTTGTCTCACAGCACACTAGCAAATTCTTCTGTATGCCTACAGTATGACTCCATCACATATCCTCAAATGCCCATTATACCAGTCTCACAATATTTTTCCATGGAAACAGAAATAAACACTGTTTAATGAGATGACAAAGGCTATTTTTTCTGACAGCTTTTTATAGCAAAAAGGTGAATAAGAAGCAATCTTGACAGGCCAGGTATATTTAGGTCATGAAGCGATTTCTTTCATCAGCATCTCTAGAAATGTCTGCATTTTGGCATCTACAGGTGACTGTGACTATGAAAAACTGCCAAAGTTAATATATGCTGTGATATATCCTGAGCAGTGTCAGGAATTTATAAAAAGCATTTCCAGGGCACTGCTAGTACTTCTGCAGCAGAAATGATGGAAATTTGGCAATTGCTGTATATGACATGGAATAGGTATGCATGTCCCCCTCTGTTATATAGTTTTCTTGAAACCATGCAAACCTTCTTCAGCCAAATAAATACAGTTGAAAACAGCAATATTGTATTTTGGTGTTTCCATGACTGTGCAACTGTTTCTGAACTGAAAATCCAGTTTCTTCTCAAGCTAGCCAGAGCTATCCTGCTTCAGTGAAACAGATCTTCTTTGAACTTCAGATTTTGCTCTTCACAATCCCTCTCTATAAAGCAAGAATTAGTTGAATACTGATGAGCCACACTGAAAAACTGGGAGAAAAATCCAAAAGATCACTTCTGTTATCAGGAAAGTTATCAATATTGTTTTCTTGCAGATAGATAACACACACACCACCTGTCACCTTTCCCCCAAAACAAGAACTGAAAATTTATCTTATTACTAATACACCTCCTTCTGACAATGATTAACTATGTTTTCCTCTTTGTCCAAATCTGTCTGCAGACATTGGTTGGCCTTGTCATCTCTCACTTTGCAGCACTGGATTTGCAGCTGAAGAAGATACTGTCTCCAGGCACCTGCTTTTCCACCACTGAGTAGAGACGCCTAACTCACAAATCAGCTCTCCAATAACATATTGAGATCCACCTAAAAAAAAAGACAAAAAATTGTAAAAGATTTTCCCATCTTCAATGTCTGAAGTTTAAACAAGCTCAATGCACAATACTGCAAAGTACTTCAGCAGCATCTAATCACAAAAAGCTTTTCTCAAATACATACTGTCTGGGCTCAGTCACTGTTTAAATACCTATCCCTGAATATTCCATAATCTCCAAAACAATTCATTAAAAAAAAAAAAAAAAACAAAAAAACAAAAAAAAAAAACAAAACCCCAAACTAATAAGATTAATCATTGCTAATTGTGATAATTATTAACATGATTTTTTCACATCCAGGACAGATCTTATCCTCTTAATTTCCCTTAATTAGAAGGTTTCCTGAAATGCTCTTTATTTAATGTAAGCATACTGTAGCAAGTTTTGTTCTCCCACACAGGTTTAGGATTTTGAAAGGAAAAAAAAAAAAGAAAAAAAGAGAAAAAAGTAACTTTAATGTTTAGTGCCAAAGTTTCAAAATAGTAGAAGAGTTTCAACATAAAAGTCTATATATATGATGTATTGTATAACTTAAAGACTATGGGGATAAAGCAAATCCCAGCAGAGTTTATTGGTACTCTCCAGTGGAATTGGAACAATTATAATTCAGCAGACACACTTACAGACATCCATGTGTTTTTCAGCAGATTTAAACTCTTCAACATTTTATAATTTTTATTATCTGAACTCCTGGTAATCATACAAAGCAATAAAGGAATCCAGTGCAGAGATCTTCTCTCATTCTACTATCAGTGTTTGCTCTTCATGAAAGAAATTAATATAGCTCAGAGATTTCACAGACAACCTAAGACCTGCAAGGATATTTCAGGAGATTAGGGTCTTGTGTCCACAAACCCAGTACCAAGGGGTTGGTTGGGCTCCTCAGTAAGAGAGGGCAGTGTGGGAAGTAATTTCTCACCTCTGCTTTGGACCACTTCAGCAAGCAGGATGCTTGGGCAGTGTCTGAGCATCACGAGAGCTGCTCTCAGTTCATCATGGTCAAGGGCACATTTGTTTTGGCTCTTTCCCAACAACACAGCCTCGTAACAGCATCCCAGTAGATGCTGCATCTTTGAGCACACCACATCCTAGAATATAAAACACACACCTTCTAATTTGTATGCTAAAAACACTCGTCTGGTGGGTTGTAACACAGACCCTGTGTTATTTCAAGCAGTCTGAACAGCAAAGAGACATAAACATGTCTTAAGGCCAGAGGGTGCCCAGGAGACCTTAAAGCCAATTTATACTTGGCGTCCATTTGAGATGGTGCACTGGACATATGGTCCCAGGGTTTGATCTGTGCCTGTGATGTTTTCAGCAAACAGGCATTGCATAATGCCCACTCTGCTTTCCTGGATGCCACAAAGTCTCAGTCTGGGGCTGTCCCTTGTAAAATCCAGTCTTTCAGGTTGCAGTCTCTCAACATGGAGATGGGCACGTACACACAATTCAAGCTATCATTTTACAGCACAAGAGATCCTCTGCACAAGCACATGGCATATGCAATCAGGCTGTGTTTATTCCCTCGGGCTCTGGGGCCATCTGGCACTAGTGAAGACTATTATCATCCAAAAAAGGGTGCCCGCATCCAAACTACATGTTGGGCATGGTGCCTGGCCCGTGCTAATTCTCAAAACATGCCCAGGAACAGTTTGGGAGAGGCCTGGGCTGGCTGCCCAGGGACAAACCATTCCAGGCACTGCTCAAACAATTTAACAATGTAGACAATGGAGTTAGTGCCTGGGTCTGTGTTCTGGCACTGTGTAATTTCCAGTATAAGCAGAGCCTGCAAGTGCAATGAGAAAGGCTGATTCCTTCGTGGAGCACACTTCTCTCTGTGGCATAAAGCACTTACATCTACTGCATGTTAATTGTGTCTTCAGAGATCCAAAGATTTCTAGAAGTCAAACTGAGTGTATTTTACTGTATCCTGGAAACATTACAGATTGAGAACTTGAAAGTATAATAATGAACTGATATAAGAGAGATCCATTTGTAATATTTGTGTGTTCAATACAAGTGGGCAGAGCTCTAGAGGAGTGCAGGCAAGCCAAGGTACCAAGGGATGTGCAGAGGAACAGCCTTGCATGAGCCAAGACATAAAAAGCATTCAGCTGAGAAATCTAAAGCCAAACAGCTTTCAGGATTTTGGAGGATCACATCCATAGTGGTCAGCATAGTTTTCACTCCTTTGGTTTCCTCAGATTTATGAGGAGACCACTTACAAAAAAAGGGAAAGGAAAAAAAACCCAGGCTTTAAAGCTTCCTCATTTCAACTATGTACCCTGTAGCCATTTTTCAAAGAGTAAGACGGGAAAAAAAAATCAAATTTTCCCAGTTTTCCTAGCTTGAATGCTAAGAAACTGAAATAAAAGTTTATACAAACTTTTATAAGCATTAACTGTTTTTCAGATTCCAACATCTATGGAGATACTGCAACACAAAATGCTTTAAAAACTCCATTTCTTCCTTTTGTAATTAGTCCTAGGGAATTGAATAGTATATGGCTTATGTAATGACCAAAGTCATTTTCTGAAATAATCAGAAGCATAGTTGGCTTCTTCACTTATCAGCACACATGTACACACACAGGACAGCAACATTTCACATGGCAATAGCCAGGGTACAGAAACTTGAGTGGGAAGGATTCCCCTGGGCTCAGCTGTCTGTGACTGCAGCTGACCATGACACATTGTTCCAGGTATTTATCAAGCTCCATCCCCATGACTAGGTTATTTGCCTCCAAGACAGAGATGTTCCTGAATTTTCACTCTCTGGCATAAACCTGAAGTTACTCACAGCAGGTGTACACCATTGCTCCTCATGGCATCACTGTCACTGCTGAAATCTTCCTGCTTCCCCCTCTGCTGTTTAGAGGCAAGGCCTTCCCCCTCCCAGACTTGGGACCAACCAAATCCCTTTACAATATGTTGACACTGTTGATGATAAAGTTCTTTGCACTGTTAATAATGGCAAACCTTCAATAACTAACACATTTTTTTGGCAGGAAGTTATCTCATTCAGATATCAGATCAGCTTGGCACAGTCTTCCTTTAAAAGATAGGTTGCATTTTCTTATCTTTCACACAAATAGCTTTCATTATTTTTTTCTAATACTCTCAAACTACTCAAGCCAGACTAATGGACATGAAGCTTTTACTTTCCCTTTCACAGACACGGGTATTACAGCAAGGATGAATAAAAGGATAATCTCATGAGCTCACAAAAACAGTGTTAATGAAAATCATAATTCTTTATCCTTTATATTTCCTTGTTTCTTATTTTCAAGTTTATTTGTGGGGATTTTTTTGGGTGTTTTTTGGCTGGTTGGGGGTTTTTAATTATAATTTGAATAAAAAAAGAGTCAGAAAAAGAAGCTAGTAAAATAGTGCATAAAAACATTGAAAATTTAATTTTTAAACTTTAAATTAGAGAATGAAGATCTCTGAGTTAAAAGTGACTTTGTCACTGACATTTTTGTGAAGGAAACCATACAAAATGCAGGGGTTTCTTTGAGAATCAGAAAATCCCACTGAATGAAAATCCACAGGAGTCTCATTGTATTCCTGCAGTGCAGGTATTAGTCAACTCATTTGATTCACTTGCAAGGCTCAGTATGTGTCCTTCTGCCTCCAAAGCTGAAGTGGTCTTAGCAGATCGTAAAAGAAAAGGCACTTTTTCCCCCATTACTGAAAAATCCTTAAGTAGACTCATGGATCCAATTTAAAGGATCTGGCAAAATGAACATTCAGTGGAGGACGTTTGAGCTGAAAACAATTTATTCACGACTACTCTAAGTAATTAAAAGAAATAAAAATTTGGACCGGAAGCTCGACTCTAGCCGTAACTAGCAGACATTTGTCCACCCAGATTTGCTGGGAGGTGCTGAAGGTGGAGCTGCAGGCCCCCTTGTCTGTGTGTGCTGCCCACTGCACATGCAGCACGCGTGAGACGCACGGCGGGTGGATCGCGCGAGCTTCTGCGGCGGCGGCGCCGCTTTCCAGCCCTGCAGCCACAGCTGTGCCAGCCCCAACCTCCTTTCACATCGCTCATATTTCAGCTTGGCTGTCTCTTTCCAGAGCTGTGCATCTCCTGCGACAGCTGCTGTGTTTGGGTTGAGTTTGGGAATTCCTTCCAAGTCTGTATAAGTTGCAAGCTGTGGCTGTCTGGTATACAAATGGACTTTTTTTTTATCGTAAGTGGCTTCTACCACTTCCATCAAACACAGGCCTTCTCTTTCTTTTGACACCTATATAACTGCAATGATTTTTTTTCTCTCTTTTGATTTTCCCTAAAATTTCCTTAATATAATTCTGTGTGCCTTTCACCTTTCTGCCACCAACCACTTTCTGAGATTACCAAGTGATTGTCACCTTCCTTCCTTCTGACATCCTTTCTTAATGTCATTGTCTCGTATAATTTATAAAAGTAGACAAATATAAACAGCAAGCTGCACATACACATAGGTGTTTGCATTGATTTCCAGGGTAACTACATTATTGATCTTCACCTTTATCTACCTTTTCTTTCATACATTTCTGGTCATGGTTAGTTCAGTTTGGTTCTTTGTTGCCTACCTCTTCACTGAGCACTCAGATTTATGCAGAAAATCATTCAATAGTTCTGTGAAACTGGAAAGGTAAACTCTCCAGGGTATGAACTATTTGCTTCTCTCACATTTGTCTTTATTTGTTTTCCTAGAGTGCTATGCATGCCTAAGTTTGAAATACTAAGCATAAGGGCAATACTGTTAACTCCTCAAACCCCAGAATCTCATGCCAAGTTGATTTTCAGGCTGAATATTCTGCATAAGCTCAGTTTCCCTCAGTCTGGGGACAGGATAGCTCCAGGGATTGGATTCGTGCCTCTCTCTTCATTTAAACTCAGTGAGGTATCCAATGTCTGGGCATGGCATATTGTAAGCATAAATTGTTATGTTAACCTACTTGAGGGATGCCAAACAAAAGCAATATTTTGAACCTTTTTCATCTTCAAGTGACAAAACTTGTGAACATGGTATCCAAGTTCACATTACACACACACACAAAACTCCCACTGACTCCTGGTGCGGCTGCATAGAGTCGACAAGAGTCTGCACAGAAAAAACTGCTTTTGGAAAACTCTCTTGGGAGCTGATTTTGTCATAGCAGAATCACACAGTTTTTGATGAATATCTATAGTAATTCACTATACATAAGTGATTTATGTCAATGATACCATGCTGTCTCTAGTATCTAGTAACCTTTCTCAGAGCAGCTATTCATATCTAGAAAAAAAAAATTATGAAGCATTACTGCAAGATTAATCCGCCAAAAAGACAGAGACCAGAGATTACTTATGAGCTGTGCACAGGGAACATTCTTCTTCCCCATTTGGAGGTGTACTCTGTAACAGTGTTGAGTCCCCATCTTACTCACAATTGCTCAGGCCTCCCTTCCCTCGCAGCTCTTTATGTGCCTGTGGTTTGGAAGCTACAGCCCCCTCCCTGTAACCCACCATGAGGCTCAGTGCTCACTTAGGAAGAGCTCTCGGAAGGAACAGTTGAAGTCTCTGTCATGATGGGACTTCCCTTTCAAGCCCAGCTCTATGGAACCCCTGGCATCCCTCAATCCCAGCAGTCACAGACTGAGACCCTTCCCTGTATAGTGTCCCCCAACCCTTCCACCACTGCAGTTTTCTTCTGTTCTTGTCCTACTTTGCACAAATATTCATTCACTCATCACTGACAGAACTACAAATCACAGTTTCCTTTCTCTCCTTGCCTCTCTCCCAAATCCCTTTTCCACTTGAACATCATCCTTTTCTCTATTTTATTGTTATGTTTTGTCACTTATAAATAGACATCTCTTTGTATCTGGCCTTTAGTTTGCAAAGCCTTCTCCGCCCTATGGCCCAGAAGAGGCCATTTTGGTCTTTCTGGTTTTGCAGTTCTCCCAAGAATGTAATTTCCTTGGGAAAAGGAAAAAGCAAAATTAAAAAAAAAAGAAAGCAAATCTTCCCCTTCATATCAAAATCCATTCATCCACTTCTAATTTTAGTTTCCCTTAGTGAATGTGACCCTGTAATTAAAACATTGGCAGATGAGAATATTATAGAGCCTTGCAGTTCAAGGGAACATTATCGTTAAACGTAATAATTTTGTGTCTGACAGTCTAGTAAACTGACTGAAAACAAGTAGGATCATCCAGATTAAGGTTTGCTAGGACCAGCTTACACTGCATCATACAGACTCCGTTTCCACAGGTAATATTTGCAACAGGACTAAAGCCAACATCTAGCTGATAGAGCCCAACATACCAGGGCCAATGCTGACCTCTACCAGCAGATGCTTTAACTTCCTTTTCACAGGGGTGGGATATGGCTTCCTCAGAAACCTTTCATTCAAAGATGCATTGAATGTCAAATATCAGGACCATTGCAGAACCAAGGTGCCAAAATAATTTTCTTCCCACCACCTAAATATCCATATTCCACAGATCTGTAATTTTCCTAACCTGACTAGAAGGATTCAAATTTATAAGGGTCATGCTCAACAAAACAAATGCCAGTGTCCATAAGTATTTTTATTAGTAGTTCCACTTCCAATAGATTCCCTACAGCCACTCATTCTTATCCTCACTGTCTTCCATTTCATTAGCCATTCCTTCCATCCCCAAGTAATTTCTGACCAGACCCTAAATACAGCTGCACCAACAAAACTGAGGCAGCTGTGCAGTGGTAGGAACAAAACCTTTGGGAAAGGAGATTTTAATGAGCAGCCCCTCATAAACATGATTTATGAAGATCAGATTGTTTCAAAGAGGAACTATCCCATGACACAGAAACAATCCGAACATTTTACAGATGACATTTACCTGTGACAGAAATAAACAGAGATTTTGCCTTTATTACATCACCAAGATGCAAAGGTGTAAATCCTAGTCAGTCTTCTGCCCACCTGTTCTAGAGACTTTAGCCTAACAACTGAAATGATACAGCAGATACTTTTGTCAAGTAGAATAAAATGAGCAAGCTCAGGAATATGGGTAAATTTCAAAAAGCAGAACCCAGGAGATCATTAACAATTTTATTAGTCCCTAGAAAAAAAGCAAGGATGTGAATACCCAGAGCACAGCACTTTAGCTCTCTATTCTTTCCCCTCATCTACTTTACAATGTAGAAGATACAGCTGCATGAATCAACTTTCATCTTTAAGTTTTCTCCCAGACTGAATATGAGTCTGAATTTCTCACAAAGCAAATCAGGCCTCAGGGAAGTTGGAATGAGAAATGGATCATGTATCTTCTTGGGGAAGAGTACCCTTTTCTTATGAGGAGAGACAACAGGAGCTGGGCCTGTTTATTCCAGAGAAGAGAAGATTGAGAGGTGATCTAATCAAAACATGCAAACATCTCAAAGGTGGGTGCCAAGAGGATGGTGCCAGATTCTTTTCAATGGTGCCCAGTGACAAGATGAGGATGGCCACAAATAAAATGGACATAAAATAAAACGCAAATAGTTCCACCTCAACATGAGGACAAATTTCTTTACATTGAGGATGTCAGAGCTCTGGAACAGGCTGCCCAGGGAGGTCATGGATCTCCCACTCTGGAGAATTCCAAACCCACCTGGACAGGTTCCTATGTAACATGTTCTAGGTGACCCTGCCTTGGAGGGGAGTGGGATTGGATGATCTCCAGAGGTTGCTTCCAACCCTAACCGTTCTGTGATAAATGTCACATTGCCTGGAGATAGGAATGCAGCACTGTTCTTAATTCTAAAACAAGGATGGAAATTGAAGACACTGGCTGCTTTTTGTTAGGATTTATGCAGTTGAGTAATTCTTTGCTTTGCCGTAAATGCAGGAGAACCATTTTCATATAAAGAAATAAAACAGGCTTATTTAAATAGAAAATAGAGTTGGTTTTTTAAACTTTCCAAACCAGTTTAAAAAAAAAAACAAACCTCTACCTCTGCACTCCTAAATCCCTAGCTTGCTGATTCCTTTTACTGATGAAACACACTGGGGTAAAGCATGAATAGAAGTATTTAAATTGTTGTCAACCCAGGACAATTGGTTTTATTTTGGTTTTAATCTGATCTCTCTGTTCACACCTTAACAGATCATTATTGGGGGGAATTCTGTTGTCACAAAGCTCCTTTAGGGGTTTCCTGGTAAATTTGCTGGGCCTCCCAGTCCCTGTACAGATGATGTGTTGTCCTGCCCATTGTGGTATTAGCTATCCAAAGGAGATGGTGCGTTAATTGATGATGGGCTGAGCTTTCAGCTTTTAATTAAAGTTTTCACTTAAAATGTTGCAGAACCTGTTTAATATCCCCTGAATATTAAGATTTGGGGTGCTTTGCCTGTAGTGAGGGAATCTGGACTATGACTGAGAGACATCCAGTGTCTGTATGTATCTGTTTCTTGTATTTGTAGTGACCCAGAGAACAGAATTCAGTGGAAGTACCTAGTAGGAAAGCAGGCTCTTTGCCATAAGTTTGTCTTTGCCTTGTTCTCATCTGCATGCACTGCATCATGCCAGGAGGCAGACAGCACTCTCACCCATTCCTCCAGCCTGCCCTGGGAGCCTTCAGAGCCTTTTATGAACTCATTTCTCATGCCTGGAAATAAAAGGTTAGTCTTCCAGATTCCAGCTGAAACAATGCATTGAGCAGTCTATGAAATCCAGCTCTCTTGCATGTCCCTTCCTCCTGAGAAGGAGTTCACTATCTTAATCCCAAGAGATTTTAATGTGCAAACTACATGCCAGAGGAGAGCACTGCACATCCATCCAATGTGCACAGAAAGCAGGATGAATCCACTAACTAATGTGTTGCTACATGACATGAACTTGCTGCTTCTTCCCAGGAATATTGCCAGTGAAGGTATTCAAGGTCATCTTGCACAGAAAAGAGACATATCACACACACATGCATGATTGTTCCTTGAACTACAGCTAACTTCACAGAAAGCTGAGTTAAACTTGGCGAAGCTAAAGTAAAATATTCCAGGGACCAAAAGTATTGTGCAGGGAAGCTACAGAAGCTGTCCAAATGGATAATTAACCGTACAAGGAATAGAGGACAAAATGTTAGTGGTGGAGAAGAGCTCAGGCATTCAGTTAGAGACAAGAATTTCATTGTATTCCATCATTTCAAAAGCAGCATCTATAGCACCAGCCTGATGCATGTGGGTCTCCATTTTCTGCCCTGAAGGATATTCCCCAGACCATCTAGATAGTCCTTGGCCTACTGTAGGTTAAAGTCTACATTAAGTTCAGATGTGTATGTGGTCATATTGCAATAATTTGTTAAAGAAAAATAAAAGTGAGGCTGCCTGAATAAAAGTGTATGAATCACATTAGACTAAGTGGGAACTTCTGTTCAGTTTGATCCAAACACAGTAGTTTATATGGCAATAAAGAATAGTAAAATAGATAGATCAGATTGCAATGAAATCTCAGTTTTCAGGTTATGTACATGAGCTCATATATTATTGTCTAAGATTAATATATTAGCAGTACAAAATCCTTTCCTCAGCGCTCAAATTTCCAACAATTAATGTCATTCAGACATCCTGAATTGCTGGTCTATAGTACTAAATTTACTTCTGGGCACATAAACATTTCACAGTCAGAGCTTTTTCTATTAAATGTCATTCACATTTCACAACTAAGTGGAAGACAACAATCCCCATCCAGGGGTATCCATCTCATAAGTCAGTGTTAAATCCCATAAATTTTGTGTGCACTAAATTAATTTTCTTGGTTTGTAACATGTGGAACCTGTTCAATCCTTGCCACACTGTAGCTGCAGTTGCAGCTTTTCTGGGTGAGACTCTTCCCTGGGCAGAGCAGCAGTCACAACACAGATCATTAAAATGGATCAACTGGGGACCTAAGGTCTGAATCTCCTTTGCAGGAGTGATTCCTTCTGACATCCTTGCCTTCTCTTCAAATTCTCCCCACCTCTTCTTAGCAGCTCTCCTCCCTTACAGAAGGCAGGTCCTTTTTCTGAGGAAATAGCTCATGGTATGTATTCCAAGTAATGAATTCCAGAAGGAACACAAAATTCTAGCCCACAAGCTCTTGGGTATCTGACCTGAATAGATGGGACTGCAAGCCCCTCAAACTGTGTAATCATCTCCCTTGGGCACAAAACAATTCAACAGGAAAATTAATTCCAACATGATTCACAAATGTTTCATTCGTTGTGAGCAAAAAGTTCTCAGAATTTCAATTTCCATAGAGGGGGGAGAAAGGATATTTTTCAACCACAGTTCAGGGCAAAATAAGCACTGAAACACTTCCCCAGACCTGTTAGGTTGGGGGTTTCTTTTTTCTGTTTTTTTTCTCAGTTGATTTTTCCATCAGTAGATGAGAAAGAAGGTGAGAAGGCGGCAGAAGAGAGGGTGGTGGAAGCTGGAAAAGAAGCACAAAGGATTGTGTTAGCACTTGCATCCAGTCTGAGCTACAGAAAATATCATGAGCTCCTGTGAACTGAAATGCTGTAGATGTGTACAATGCACTTACACAAGCAGAAGAAAACCCTTGCTTGGTTTTTCTTTTGTTTTTCCTATCAGCAGCAGAAACATGAGTTTTGCCCCTTGCTAGAGGCCCGAACTGTTCTTGTGCACATTTTAGAGTATGATTCAGACAAAGTTCTTTTTTTGTCACTGGCCCCATTACCTAATGTTTTGCAGTCCTGCCCAATAAAGATTTATTCATCTCATATGTTCCTGGTTGTGACCTTATGTTCAGCCACAGTTGGACGGTTTTGCATTTCAAGGCTCCTTCCTCAGCATTCCAAATCTGGGAGCTGCTGTGCCTGGGAAGACCAGCCTCACTGGACAGTAAATCAGCCCTTGAAGGCCCAAACCTTTTAAATCAAGCATTCAGCCTCATCTGTTTTGTTATTACACTAATACTGCCCTGAGGAAAATCACAAATAAGAGTCCAATATATTTCAAATATGTTATTTAACTGAAGCATGTTTTCTTAGATTTGGTTTGAATACTGCAGTACTTAACTTTTCTTTGAACACCCCTTTGTGCTGCTTATGATGAAAGTATCCAACTCAACTTTTCACTGAAAAACCCACCATGATGTTCCACACGACTGAATGGGCACTGTACTTACCATGCCAGCACCCTGATCCAGACTTGTTTCACACTGTAGTTTTCTGCAGGAAAATCTCATCCTTCTACAAACTGTACACAGCTGTGCAGTTCAGAAAATGTGACTCAAAAGTTTTCTTTTAAAGCATTTCCCTCCTTCACTCTCCCTTGCTGGCCACAAGTTCATGAGGATCATCCTCGCATTTATTTTAATCCCTTCAGTATTTAGTTCCTCAATTCAGCTCTTTTTCCCTCCTGGTGAAACCCATGGCAAATCTTGTACTGAGAATTAGCAGTGTCAATTCTTCCCCTGCTCAGGGAAAATCAATGATTAACACAGGAGAGGCTCAGTGCTGACATATCTTAGGAAAGATGATGTTTCAGTACCATGAGATATTCACCTTCTAATAGTTATTTGACAATGATCAAAAGATCTGTGATATTAATTGCAGCTAATTTCTCCTGCTCAGCATGCTGAAAGTGAAGTTCAAACTATGCAGGATTAATGGCCCTTTGCTACTTATGAGGTTCTTTATGGCTAATTTTCACCATCCATCAAGCTTGGGTCATACATTTATTCAACAAAATGAGCAAGGCTTTTACTATCAGGGAAGGTGAGTTAATAAAAAATAATGAAGGATATTTCTTATGCATTCTGAGGAGCTCAGTGCTTGCATTTATTTACGCAGTTGACCATTTAATGCTGTCTTGCATTTTTCTTTATTAATTTTGCTCAATACATTGTTTTCCCACATATTTCACTATCTGTAAGAAAGTTAAGACACCAAGAACATAAGAAAAATTAGCTGTCATTATTGTATCAGTGGTTTCATTAGGAGGAAGTGGGGCTAAAAAAGTTGTTTTATCTGCATTGAATTTACAAGGACCCTATCTTTTGCTCTTGGCTAAAGTAATAGAAAGTTGTGGTCGAGGTGCTGCCACTACCTGAAAAGTACTTTTCATTGATCTGAGAAAGAACATATATGAAACTACAATCATTGTGTGTTTCCTCAAGAAATCATAATGTCAAGCCTTTCCTTCAGATTTTCACTGTGAGAGAAAATTCAACAGTGTTTGACCTAGAAACCTCAGACATAAATAATAATGGCTGCAGAAAAACAGTTTTTAAACAGGATTGCATTTCACAGCATCAGAAAAACGTGAATTCACCTCACTTTGTGTGGGTTCTCTAAACAGGGAAATCCAATTCCCTTTGGATTCTTTCCCCTCAAGCAAGGGTGAGACTGAGTCATCCTCCATTTGTTTGCCTTTGATGACAAATATTGCTCTCAACCCACAAACAATGTCAGCAAGAAAACAGAGCATCTGGAGCTTGTTCAGTTATACTCCTACCTTTCCAAAATGCTACAAAATAAATATGCATATGGTGAATTTTAAACACCTGAATACTGGCTTTAGCTGGGATGTTTCTAACATTAAAATTTGCTGAATGAAGACCATCATACTTATTGAAGCTGTGCCCCATTTGTGGCAGTATTGTGGCATTCCTGGCAGCAAGACAGACTTTAAAATTCCTTAGTTTACATGCTCTTCTGGGAGCACCATGACATTCATGATTTAACATCACCACTTATGCTGAAGGTGCCACCTATACCTGGGAGGTAGGTTTTTGGACAAACCATACTGTCCCCCTGCAGAGAGCCCTGCTAAGACTGCCAGTCTTGCCTCTGAAAGCTGATAATTCCCTTTGTAGACCTGTGAGTCCCAAGTGCAAGGTGTGTGATGGAAACCATTTGAAAACATAACCCACTCTGCAGCAAGCAACAGCTCCAGTCTGGAATTTCATGTTTTCTTTCTTCATTGATTCAATTACAGTCCTATCTGAAGCAGTGACAAAAACAGAATGCTGGAACTTCAGCCATCCAATTTAAAGGCAAATATTTCCTTACCAGACTACAAAATCCTGCACAGAGAAACTATGAATATTAATGTATTGCAGTTTCAGCATTCCGAATCTTTTCTCCTTGCTGTATTTTGCCCTGCTGAGCAATGAAATAGGTGCTCTGTAGCGCCAGGCTCTTTTCACAACAGACAGGATGAAATTGTTTCCTTGGTTAGACAGCTCACCCTTGAGGTATGCTCAAAGCATATCCTTTTTTGCACATCTATACTGCAACTTCCAATTAGGGAGACAATATAAGCAGCAAGAGTCAGCAGGGGAGAGAATAAGATGTTCTTTTTCTCTAGGCAGAAAATTCCTTGCTGAAAAAAGTTAGGATTCAGCATGTCAAAGTTCCTTTGCTTTTACTCATGTGTGAGAATTTACATGAGTACACGTGCATGACTGACTTTTTTCCTAGAGCCTTTTGGAGCTACAGCTCCTAGAATTTGGACTGTCCAGAGAGATGGGGATGTTTGTCTGATCTTCTGCAGTAACAATTTCATGGAGAAAAACTTTCTCCTCCCAAGAATATTTTCATCTGCCAATGCAACACAGCATTTTCTCCATCTGATAAAGGTTTTCCACTTAATTCAGTCTGGACCAAATAACTAAGCAAATCCTTCTGATATTCCTACTTTTTACTGTGTGTTGATTTTTTGCAGTTATTCCTAATATGAGATGAGAAAAAAGAATATGCTTTTAAAATAGGGGACAAAAATGCACTGCACAGGATTATTTCAAGTTGCTGCTCATCATCAAAGGTTGAGATGGCTGGACAGTGCTAAGGCAACACCAAGCAATTAACAACTCAGATTAAATATCCAACAAAGCCCCATCTCATCTGGGATTCTAAACCATGCCCTTGAGCAAATCTTTGGGAAAGTCAACAGTAACAGTCCTATCCTCATAGTTCATTACTTTTTTCCTGGTAATACAAAATGATTTGATTATTTTCAGGCTTCACAATATTTTAGTTTGTGTTTATGTTTCCACCAGATTGCAATGCTTTAAAATATTCCTGTTGTTTACTTGGAAGCAGGAAGATTAAGCAGCACCTAGCTCAATCTAGCATGAAATCTGAAGCAAATTTGGGGTTAAGTTTGAGCTCTTCATGCCACCTTTGCAGTTTCTGAGTTTTTCTTTAACTTTTGGCTTTGTAGCCTCAAAGTAACTTCAGTCAAAATATCTGAGCATTGTCAGGTTTCAGGTCAAAAGTATGTCAAAAGTAAAGTTTTACATGAATCTGACCCAACAGCTAATCCCTCCCTGCATTTGATATTCCACGTAAGCTCCCTTGAAAAGTTTTAGGTTTTGTGGTGAATATTTCTCACAGCTCTAGGTTGAATAAAGCTGGAATTTTATACTTTTCTCAGCGGGTTTCATTCAAATCCCAGCTAATTTGACAGTCAACATCATGACTATGAGAATGGGTCAAGGCAAAGACTTTAATGGTATACAGTCAGATTCTCAAGTGTTATGCACAGGACAGTTCCAGTCAGAACAATAAGACAGCAATGGTAACTGCTTTTTTTCACTTACTAGTTTCAAGTAGCAAATATTGTGGGCAAAGTTCTAGGGAAACGCCTCATGAAACACTTACCTTCTTTTACACTCATTACTACAATCAACAACATTTTAGCAACAAATATTTTCTGCAGTTTGTTAAAAATGGTCAATTTTTCACCCTCAGAGGGAGTCTTAACTTCCCATTTCAGCTACCATCTACCTTCAAGAATGCCCCAAGCCCCTTCTTTCCTCAGTTTATCCCAAGAAAATCCCCTGGATGGTTGTATTTTTGTAAATAGGTACCTCACAGCTTCCTTTATCCCAATTGCACAGAGCACCAGCATAGGAAAATTCTGCACCAGAGGGACCTGAGAGGGTAGGTTACAGAACCACTGAACGGGTCAGGTTGGAAGGGACCACAATGGGTCATCTCCAGAGAGGGAGGCTCCACAGACTCTTTGGCAAATCTGTTCTATTGCTTGGTGATGCCTTAATTTTTAGCTTTCATATTTTTCAGATTCTGTACTGCCTTAATGTGTAACTCTGAATTTCATATGAAGTGCTAGCAAGTTCTCTTCACAGTTTAGTTAGACAAAAAAATCCTTTTCCAGCCTGTGAACCAAGGGCACTGTTTCCGCTTTGGACCCAAAAAGTATAAACAACAGCAAATTGAGAAGAGCAATCTGGGAGGATGTGAATTCATAATCTGAAGCTGTAATTGGACAATTAACCCCAATATATAAATGGGCCAAAATTTATAAAAGTGTGAAAATTCGTGACTCAGAGTCCATCTTGGGTCCATCTTGGGTGGAGCCACAGCCAGGCTCTTGTACTGCCCAAGGGGCATCCTTTGAAGGCCTTTTAATAAATACCTCCTTTAACACTGTCCAGCCTTTGTTCCAGGGCAGCCTCTCAAGGCATCAGTTACTGGCACCCAATGTAGGCCAGAAAAGCATTGTTGGTCACCCACACAGTAAAGAAATGTTTCCTCATGTTCAGGTGAATATCCTGTAATTCAGTGTTTGCCTGTTGACTCTTGTCCTACTGCTTAGCACCACTGAGAAGAGTCCGGAAGCATCCCCTGACACCCTGCTGTCAGATGCCCAGAGACACTGACACTGTGTCTCTCAGTCATTTCCTCTCATGGCTGAACAGGCCCAGATACCTCAGCACTTCCTGGTAAGAGAGATGCTCCAGTCTCTTAATTATCTTTGTCATCCTTTGTTACCTGCTCCAGAAGCAACTGGATGCACAGTCTTCCAGGTACAAACATGAATAGCCCAAGCAACAAAAGAGGATTTTTGTCAGAGGTGTGGTATGACCATGCCCAATCTATGTCTGTGCAAGGGGACTCTGGTGGGTCCATCCCATGAGTGAAACTGTAAAGACAGTAGCTTTGGGTGGCAGGTAGCCCCCAAACCTCAGGAAAGAGATCACAGAATCACAGAATCACCAGGCTGGAAGAGATCTTCAAGATCATCAATTCAACCCATGCCCCAACACCTCAACTAAACCATGGCACCGAGTGTCACATCCAATCTCCTTTTAAACACATCCAGGGATGGTGACTCTACCACCTCCCCGGACAGACAATTCCAGTACTTTATTATTCTTTCAATAAAAAAACTTTTTCCTAATATCCAGCCTATATTTCCCTTGGTTCAGGTTGAGATTGTGTTCTCAGTTGCTACCTGGAGAAAGAGACCAACCCCCCCGAGCACAGCCACCTTTCAGAGTGTTGTGGAGAGTGATAAGGTCATCCCTGAGTCTCCTTTTTCTCCAGGCTGAACAGCCCCACCTCCCTCAGCCATTCCTCACAGGGTTTGTGTTCCAGCCCCTCACCAGCCTCGTTGTCTCCTCTGGATGTGCTTTAGGGTCTCCAGGTCCTTCCTAAACAGAGGAGACAGAACTGGACACAGCACCCAAGGTGTGGCCTCACCAGTGCTGAGTACAGGGTGAGAATGAGCTCCCTGCTCCTGCTGGCCACACTGTTGCTGACACAGGCCAGGGGCCATTGGCTTCTTGAAACCAGGGCACATTTCTGGCTCGTGTTCAGCCAGCTGTACCAGCACCCCCAGGTCCCTTTCTGCCTGGGCACTGCACACCATCCCCAGCCTGTAACACTGCAGGGGGTTACTGTGGCCAAAATGCAGGACTCAACACTTGGACTTATTTTTTGTCTCTCATTGTCATGAAGAAGACCAGAAAACATATTTTTCAACAATTTTCCATCTCTTTTTCTTCATAGCCATTACCTAAAGGCTATGAAAACAAAAGAATCTCATTATTAGAAGTCATATTCCTTCATTTGAAAATACACATCGTTGACACTTATCTGTAATGAAAAGCATTGTGCAACACTGATTTTAATTTGTCATGCAGAGTAGATTAAAGTATGTAACAAAATACTGGAAACACTGCAAACCAGAAAAAACCTTTGCTAAATCCTTGTTTAAATTATTTCAAACATAACACTTCGTATTGCAAGTTCCCTGACATTCTACCTGTATGTTTGATCACTGGAGGGAAAGACTCTCCTTTACAAAATAGAACATTAAAGGTTTTCCACCACTCAAAGTGTCCTATGGGCTTAAGAATAATAGAGCTGCTGGTAAACTGATGGCAAATTCTAGTCAGGCATGCATTCAGAGGAAAACTTCCTCATCCCTACAGGCTTAAGAAAAAATACAGCCTGTTTGACCAGTCAAAAAATGAGGCCCTGTGGGTCAGTTCTGCAAAACCACAAACACAGTACCAAATAGAAAGGATTACTAACCTCTATTCAGACAGGGCTCTCTTGGTAGGTTGTGTTATGCAACTTTTCCAAAAGCATGTTAGATATTGGCAGACACTGAAAAATATAATCCAAGTCCTGTTTTCACTCTCTCTCTCCCTCTTTTTCTTCTTTCTTTAATATACTCCATCAGCTTGGTGTCCTGGAGAGAGAAAAAATGTTCCATGAAGAAATCACTTTGAAGCCTAATTTTTCACTGCCAAAGTGCTTGGGACACTTGTTTTTTCCAGTATTTCTCTAACTCTTGTTATCACTACTGCTGACTCATCTCCTGATGCCGAGGGAAAAACAGTTTTATGGGAACACAAAGAGGTCATGACTGAATTATTTTGGCTGTTATAAATGGCTCTGCAACTCATTCTCTGCAGTGCTATTAAACAGATTTTCATAAATTCTGGATCAAAGCTAATGTTCCAGAGCAGCAAGATTCCCAGAGAGCTGGAGAAGCATGCAGCTTTACCTCTCAAGCAGAAGCAGCATCTCTCAACCAGTTGTAGTGAACATCACTCTCCTGAGTACTGATGAAGCAGTAATCCACAGTAATTCCATTCAGCACTCCCCAGTGAGAAAAGATGTCTCCAACCTTCCCTCTAAACTCTTGTGAGGTGCAGTAAATCAGGACTGATACATCACGGTGCTTCTGGAAAACATAAAAGTTCTGCTCTTTTTCTCTCTTTTTTCCCTTGTCTACAAAGCTTGCATACAGATTTTGCTTATGCAGAAACAAAAAAAAAAAAAAAAAAAAAAAAAAGCAGCTGAATTATTTCTCGCTCTTTCATAAAATCTCACATTCTTTGTGCATATACATATAAATATATTAAAAAGCAAATCAAGCAATTGCAATAAATCACAATTTCAATGAATTTTACCTGCATTTGCTGTCTATTAGCAGAAGTTATTTGTAAATTCCTTTAGCAAAAACTTGTTCGTTTATTATACTGTGACTGGTTCAGTGTAGACATTTATAGCAACATTATGTGCAACTACATCCCATTAATCAATCAGATGGGTTGTGTCTATTTCTTTATCAGAGGCAGAACATTATGTGACATGAATATGGACAAACAATGCAGCTAAACACAGCATTGACTGAGAGTGAATCTTTCAGTCTTTCTACTTTTCTCAAAATTTTCATCAAGGTAATAATCAAGAGTATTGATCAAATGGGGTGTGTGTTCATGTGAAGATAGCAGGGATAGGTCATGAAGAGACACACAACTGAAAAATCCCTTCTATTTAGCATCATTCCTGGATACTTTCCTTACTGTGGGCTGCAATGTACCATGAGCTAATAGCTTGTTCAGCTAATCCTCATCTGGGGAAATTAAAGAGCATTTTACAGTTGACATGTTAAAATGGATGTCAAATTATTTATAGGCAAAGGAACGTAGGAACAGAGGGGAAGCTTTCTCCTGACCTGAAATAGGTTTGCCTTGCAATTCTCACCCTAATCAGACAAAATATCTCACAAGCAGAGAGAGAAGTGCCTGGGCTGGACTGCTGCATTAAAGGGGTGGAGTGGCAGCCTGAGGACAAAGCCCATTGCTGCTGCATGTTGTGCATGAGACCATCCCGGGGCAGAGGTGCCCTTCTCTCATCCTATGCTGCAGCCACACCCACAGGCAAGGCAGACAGAAGAAAGATGCTCGAGTTTGGCATCCTCTTAGGTTTTAGGCGTGGAATGCTTGCTCCATAATTACTATTAGCACAATAAAAGTTGTTTTGGACAGGGAAGAAGTCAAACTTTGGCTGCTTAGAAAGTCAAAGGCTAGATTGCCAGCACGGAGTAAACGCAGCCAGCTTTGGCTACAAGCTGACAGAAGGTCTCAAGGGTCACAGTATCAGACAGAATCACCTGCATCTCTCCTAAATCCTATCTCAGGTGTCCTCCTCCTAAATAAAGTTCTTGGTGAACTTTGTTCCATCTGTAAGTTACTTGGAACTGTCACTGAACTTGGGAATATTTTTCATTAAGACCTGCTGTGGGAAGTCTGGAATAAGCACAATGAAAAAAAAAAGCAAGAATAAATCTTCTCAGTACATGTTCAGCTAAGGGCTGATGGCTCAGATTACTGTTGGCACCAGCTTCTCCTGAGCATTTCTAGCCCTGGCATTCCTGAGAGTAGTGATAGAATATGGCTAACGTCTGTCAATCCCTGTTTCAGTGGTGAACTTCGCAGTTGAATAAACACACTTCTAAGCACCACAGTTGGATTTTCTTTTTAAGCACGTAGTTTCCTTATTCCTCCACAAAAAAAATTACTTTCATAGGAAATTTAAAATAAATAGAAGAGAAAGTTCAGTAGAGACATGTGGTGTTCATCAAGGAGAACTTCCAAATCAGCAGGAGTTTTCCTTCACAGAGCTGGAAACCATTGCCATGCCATCATCATCTGCCCATTTGGATTCCCCCCGCTACCATGGCTGAAGGCCATTAGGCCCCTTGTCTGCCAGCTTGACCAACAGCACTTTCAGCAGTTTAGTCTCCAGAGGCTGATAAAATGGGGGAAAATTACCTGTCATGATAGGTATTTGCCTCTTTTCATTCCTAGGAATGAGTCTTGAGCCAATTGGTCCCTGAGCCTAAATGGATCCTAAATGAGATTACTACTTTGGTTGCTATTAAAATGCCAGAGCAGCACTGCCCTCATGGTAGAAGTTTGCTTACTATGACACTTAGGATTACTCTTGGCCATGGGGCACACTCCTCCCATCAGATGAGTGCACATGTGGCCACTTACAACTTCCAGTGATGAGTAGTCCTTTCCTTTAAGCTTGGATGGCTTGTTTTGAATTAGTGCAGGATAAACATTAGGTAGCATTTCCACAGTTCACCATGTCTCTCTATCCCACAGAATTTTCAATGCCTCAGAAAGAATTAAAAGCATTATTAGCTGGTAGTTGTACTCCAGAACAGATTTCTAATGAGAAGCAGTAAATATCCATTTGATATATTTATCCATACCTGTATGTTCCTCTGAAATATTTTCTCTTTTTACCCTGATGTTTCCATTTAATTCATTTACTCTTTCTTTTCTCATGAATATAATTGCTCCTGTCAGTTTTCAATTAACTTCTTTCAGTGTTTAGATCCCGAACATTTGTAGCTATTTTGTTTCTCCCATTATACTCCTTTCCTGGTTTGTATGTTTAATGTATTTACACTAATTCAGTACAGGCTTTGTAAATTGTAGTTCCTCCACCTGATGTAGGCTGAGGCATAAGATATCTTGTATGCCACCACACATACCATAAAGGCAATTTCTTTTGCCAGCATGAGAGATGCTTTCCATGGCCCCCATCTGTGGGATGAAACAGGTTTGGTTGTGCCAAGTAAAATCCTGGCTCTGTCAGAAGAACATTTGTCATAGCTACAGTTTCTCCATTTTTCTGTCTCTCTCACTGCATCTCTGCCTTGAATGTTATAGAATGAACTTGTCTAATCCAGAAGATGTTGAGCAAATTTTCTAGTCTGATGCCTTTCCAGTTGTTTTCCCAGCTTCTATTTCTCTCCCTCTGATATGCTTTGTTCAATAGGAATTATCATTGTGCTAGTATTTTAAAACTAATTTTTCAGGTTAATGTGATCAAGTGTGGATGCAAGGAAAAAGTTTGTTTCCAAAAAAGTGTTTGCTACTTTTGGCAAACATATAATGATTCTCCTACTGTTTTTTATAACATGTAACCAACAATACCTGATTATCTTGGAACTAGGTTTGAAAGAAGTTTTGATAATATATTATCTTTACAAATCCTTTTAGCATTTCAAAGCCTGTGGACATTATGGTAATAACTTACAGTATGTCTTGATAAAGTTCTCAAGCTAGTATGTCAACACCTAGAGAAGCTCTCTAGGATAAACAGCACTGCAAATAATGCTGAACAAAAGCAATTTTCTTTTCTCTTTTAAGTTTTGATAACTAGAGGATACAAGAAAAGTGATTGTGGCACAGCCCCAGGCATGTGGGATCCCTTGCCTAGCTACCTTGTTAAGGAAGTGAATCCAAAATGGCAAAAAATCATCAGTCTGAACTTTTGTTCAAGCAATGTTCAGTCAAGCAGCCACAGAGGTTATTCCCCATGTCAACAGTCACTAGCATCATCCTCTGAAACAAAATTCAAACCATTTGTTCAGCATCTGCACCGAATTAATTCTGTGCTTGAGCTGTGGAAGGGCACGATTAAAAATCTCTCCACAGTTGTTCATTTGTACTTGCAACAAACTTCACTCCTTGTGCACGTTTTCACTTGTCAGTAGGGCACTGAAACACAGATCACAGAAAAGTTATTGCCATTTACAGTCCAGCAGAGCAACATAGAGACCCTACAACAAAACCATTTATATTCATACAGATCCCAGTTCATTCTTTCTTAACAATGCAAGGCAGAAGGCTCAAACCTGGAAATGTTATGAGATGTCAAACTTGGTAATTTGAGATAAAAATTCAGTTTTAATATCCACCAAATGTGCAAATCTTTTCTCTCTCTCCTCTGGAAGAGAGGATTATTGGGATCTCAGCACAGTCAATTAAGCCAGATTAGGTTATTGAGTTCAGATTTTGCCACTCTGTGATTTTGACCATATCACTCCAGTCTTCAATGTTTTTGCTCTCTTGCTTAAAGCTAAACATTCAGATTGATCACTTCATAGAAATTTTCTGAAGATTGATTACTTTTCTGTCATGTTCTGCCACTGCAGGCAAAAAAAGCATCGAAGATTTTTTTGAAATTAATATTTTCTGTCTTGGAGCTGCAAGTTATTTAAAATCAATCTGTTTATCACCCTTAACAAAGAGTTACTATAGCATCCACATGTATAAAGGAACATCTGAATCAAGAAGAAGTTCTTCTGTCTAAGAACCTGCTCTATAATGAGTTTGTTCATACCCATTACGAATATCAATGGTTTTCTCCAGAAGTAACAACTTTCAACAGTTCAGATTTTGCCCATAAATTCCTCTGTGAAAACCCTTGGAACCGACATACACAGAGGGCCCAGAAAAGCACATGTTGAAAGAAAAAGCACTGGATTATTTCTTATAAATGATGAATAGTAATGCTGTACTTCACTGAAAAATATCTGCATTTGGATAGTCTCTTATTTCCTTTTTCAGGGCCAGGAATGTTATTTCTTCACGAGACGTTTTGCTTTAATTTTCAGGAGCCATAATCTTTAAATATAAGCTTCCCCCCCAAGTAATATATGCTTCAGTTTACCTGTATATTAATGATATAAAAAAAAAGCTTACCTGTCATGAATTACATAACAATAGGGAGACTAAAGGCTTCCTGTGTGTTTTGTTCTCAGATGTCAAAATGAAGCCAAGAGAAAGCAGTAGGGACAACTTCAGATAGAGAGTATTCATCATTAATGAGTCTGGATTATGTTCTGGTAGTGTGTGTCCAGCATGCCTCCAGAACAAGATTTCATCAGCTTACTGAAGAAACAGCTTTTGAAAGATTTAGAGCAGAAATTAACTGAGCCATCTGGAAAACTTAGGTCAGTATGGATGCGATTTCCCAGGGGCCTTCTCACCACAACAGCTTCTTAACAGGAATCAAAGTTCAGTTTAAGTTCAGGTCCTGTTATGCAAAGCACTTCAAGAGATTGGCTTAAATTACTTGATAAAGGAATGACCTACAGATCCCAAACCACTTTTGCCATGATGTTGCATTCTCAGCTCAGCAAAAAACGGGGACACAGACTCAACTTCCACCTTGGACAACCTCTGAATGATGCCTCATATCTAAATAACACCTATTGGACTTGAATTTACTGCACATTCACACTAAAATAGAAGGATATTAAAAATACATGAAAATACACAAAGGTATTTATATAGATTAAAATAAAAGGCAACTATCTGGAAGATGTTCAAATGCTTCAGATTATGTAAAACTATGCAGATTTTGTGAATGGCCTTTAAATTCCTCTGTAACAGATCTGTCCTCCCCCTCTCTTTTTTCTTATTTTATGAAAAGGCTCAATGACAAAGTAAAAACAAATCTTTTAAGCAGATATGTTTTAGTGTTCTGCTCAACATTCATATTTTCTGTGTACCAGATCAAGCTTATCTGGAAAAGCAACTTACACTGCAGTAACTTGAGGATGTTTTTACAGATCTTTTTTTAATTTTTTTTAATAACATCTAATATTGCATTAATTATTATGAATTTAATGTTTTCATGTGATCCTTGAGTTGCCTTAAATTCCTGTTGTATTCTTAGCAACAGCTTGAGCCAATCAGAGCAATTCTCCAGAAAAGCCAGAAGCTCAAGTACTTCTCATCTCACTTTTATATACATTCCAGTGTCTTCTTATCTTGTGGTTCAGTACTAGGTAAAATTTGGGTTTGAAAAAATCAAAGGCTACTACAAGTTTTTAGATTTTTGCAGCTACAAATCCTGTAGTTTTCTGGATTCCAAAGCCCTTAGTGTGAAGACATGAATCAAGGATGGTCCTTTGGTTGGTATCCTTCTTTGGTCCTAACTCCTATGTCAGAAAGCCTTACTGAACTTAATGCAGTTAAACCTATTCTCCAGCAAGAGTGGTTTCATTCAATAAACACTGCTCCTTTTGGAGATTGTGAAATGTGTAATGTTTCCAAAGATCTGCTGTAAGCCCATGGGCATGCAGTGGCTGTGTTTGAAAATGTTGGTCCTAACATTTGTTTGCATCCATAGCCCTTTCAGATCTGTTCTTTCATCTGCTGGAAGCACAGTGTGTAAACTAAACTCTGGCACTTCCTAACTGTGCTGAAGGACAGCAGATCTGCTCTGCCTCAGCCCTGGTCCTCACTGCATGTTCCAGAACTGCCTGGAAAACTGCAGACAAATCTCAGGTGGTGATGGAGAAAGCCTGGAAGCAATTGTCCCTCCAGATCTGCTCACCTCCACTTATTGCCACTTTTGAGACAATTTATACTCCAGGAGTGTCAAGAAAGATCACAACTGCTTTTGATTTCTCAGTGGGAGGGCAGGTCTCAAAGTCCTAAACAGAATCCAAATGGAGATGATATGAGCTATTACTAAATTAATGTCCCCTGCTGGAGTGGCCAGTTTATTTAGGACGCTTTCCTGTACAGACAAATATTTCTGCACAACAGACCTTGGAAAACAATATTTGTGGTCTAAAATCCAGGAAGAAAGGGCAAAGGGAAGATAGAAAGGCATTAGGTATAAGCAGAGAAGAGCTGGCAGTGGGGGCTCCAGCAGATCCCCTGCAGGGCACAGCTGAGCCTAGCAGCTGGTACCTTTTAGTTTTATCCTGGTTTGCTCAAATATTGTTGGAGGCAGAAGAATCCTGACTCATCACTGCCATTCAGCATGATGTGCTGCATCAAAGATGCAAGGAGTTGTCACAGCATCTGAAAGCTGTTCTCAATATCACCAAAATAAAACCAATATAAAACCCTCAGCCTATTGATTTGGATTCTGTCTGCTGGGCACCTGATCCTCATTGTGCTCAGTGTCTCACAGGATTAGATCAAACTAAAGCAGAAGTGGAAACATTGGCTATGTGTCCAAATGCTGAATATTTTTGTGCATTGTGCAGTCAGTAATTTACTCTACACTTTTTGCTTAACCAAGGCCTTTGCCAGACAACCAAGAATATTATTTCTGTCCAATTGAACAAGTATCACTTGCAATTCATTCTTGATAAAAATATGAACTGAGGATCCCAAACCTGTTTTCATACAAATTCAGGTGAAAAGCATAATCTCCAATGAGGATTAAATTGAACAGTCCTGATTTGCAACTGTCAGTTTACATTCCTTTTAATTTAGGGATAATGTTGACTGCAACTTTGTTCCCAAATACAAAGTAGAAGAGAGACAGGCATAAGTGATAATTCATCTTAGGTTTTCAACACTTTTTTTTTTTTTTTTAAAGCAAACATCACTTTACTTGCTGTAGCATAAAATAGCAAGTAAATTCTTTTAAGGACAAGCAATATGTTTAATTGGACTCACTGTAGCCACTGGATAATAGATAAGTTTTCAAGCTCAAAAACTTCTCTGAAAGTGCCCTAAATGTTCATCTATTTTCCACAAGTCTTTTGCTAGTAACAAACAGAGGTAAGATGATAGCTTTCCCCAAAAAGTCACCCTCACATTTACCCTGAAATTGTATTTAATGTTCAATATCCTGGAGGACAGTGGCAACCCCACAGCTTCTGCAGAGCAGAACATCAGTCATTTGACCTAAGCCCTGCCCATTTTCACCTGCTGAGAATGCATTCCCCGTGCCCCCTCCCTAAATCTTCTTATGGTAGCAAAGTGCAAACAGAGTGCAAATATTTCTGTATGCCTCATGGGGTTTTCTGTTCCACTGAACAAACAAGTCAGGAAAGCCTGTGGCCATACAAACATGAGGAACTTTGGAGAGCTGCCCCTCACGGTTGCAGGGTGGTGAGTTCCCTGGCTCAGGAGGGAGCAGGGCAGCTCTCATCCATTCACCCATACTTTTGAAAGCTATTTAAGTACATTTGGAGGTGTTTTCCACATGTGATTTGCAATTAAAATTAAAATAGGAAAGCAGATATAAGGTGTTTTATGGAAATGAGCTGCTTAGTCACCAACTACCTCTAGCTGAAAAGACACATACACATAGGAGTAATTTCCACTCAGATAAAGCAGGAGAGTGTTTCTATCCCAAACACACAATATTAATTTCATGCAGTCACACATATGCCACAAGCAAGGAAAATAATACAATATTGGAAAATTTGCAAAGTGTTTCAAAACAATAAGAATTTAGTATCAAAAAGAAATTTACTTATTTACAGCAGATTTTGCAAAGGAAATGCAGCCTTACAAAATGGATTTGCTCTATCTTGTAGCACCTCACAAGAGTGGAGTAGGAGTGGGAAAATCCACTCAGCCAGGTCACACTTCTCTTCATGCAGCCCAGGAATGGATTCGCTTTCTGGGCTGCAAGTGCTGATTAATGTAAATTTTTTCTTCCACCAATATCCCTAAGTGTTTCTGGTCAGGGCTGCTCTCAGTTTGATCACCCCCAGTCTGTATTGATACTGGGGATTACCCAACCCAGCTGTAGGATCTTGCACTCTGCCCTGTTTGCCTTAATGATGTTCACAGGGGCTCACCTCTCTAGGCTATCAGGTCCCTCTAGGTGACATCCCTTCCCTGCAGCCTACTGCACCTGCCAACTTAGTGTCAGCCACAAAATTAGCAGAATGTTTCACATTTGGTTGTGTCTTGTAAGTGCAATGGCAAGTTCAACCTCCAAATATATACAATTCAACTCATTTTACCACGCTAATAAATATTTCTATTAACATTAAATTATGTACATGGGGAGAGCCAACAATATATATATAAATATGGTCCACTTCAGACCCCCATGATTTGACACAACCTCTACTTACTCTTTGTAGGCTGGATTCTGCAAGTTGCTTTAATTTGCATAAATGCCATTAGTGCAGAGCATTTTAAAACAGAAGATAACCCAGAGCACAGTAAAAGCTCTGCTCAATAAGAGCATCTCTTAGCTGACAGCAGTGGTACATAGACCCCTCATCAGAAAGAGCTGTTGCCTTAAAATTAGAGCTACAAAGGACAAAAGGTAGTGGGATAATAATGAAATATGTCTCTCTTCCTGATCTTGTTTTATCTCTTTTAGATGTTTGGAGAGAAGTGTAATTGTCTGAAAGAATAAAATCTTTCCTATCTTGATTATTTCAGACAATGACTAGATCCATGTGTGGCCAGTGTGCTGTGCTCTCCCTTGGCAGATCAAACCAGAAACAATTCAGGCATAAGCTCCATTTAGTAGCTGCAGACCATGCTTTCCTTTTCCAGCTTGCAAGCAAATACAAATTGTAATTTTATTCACTGCTCTTCAAGCCATGTGAGTTCTGTCAAAGGTGTAGGGCCTGATCTATTTCTGCTGGGCCCAATGGGAGTATTTTCCTACTAACTTGCTTTGACATGAATTGGACAATAGGAATTCATGGAACCTCAGGCACAACCACCATTTTTTAAATTCATTAGTTAAGAATGCTACACTTATCTTCAGAACCCCAAAATTACAATGGGTAGTGAGAAAAAGGTCCTATAAATATATTTATTGTAAAATTTAAATTGATTATATGTTGTATAGACTAAGCTGTTGTCCTTGGAAGAGTCTAAATACAAAAGCCTGCAAATAGATTTAAGGAACTTATCTGTATAGAGAGAGGGCAAAGTCACACTAATAAATGAGAAAAGCATAATGAAGTCTTTACAAAACACTCTGTTGTGGACTTCTGTTGCAGTCTGGTGAATGCCAGAAGGGAATATGAACTTTCACTGAAAAAAAGCCAATCTCAAAACAAACAAAAAACTCTTCAAACATCCCCCCTTGAAAACTAGATTTTTATTTGTCATTAAAACAAGCACAAGATGGTGAAAGTGAACTGAGTCTTATGACTGTAATTTGTTACACAGTCACCAAGCTAATATCTGAGCCTCAGCATCTGCTGACTGCTCATAAAAACATTCTATTTAGCAACAGTTTTGCTGATACTGTATAACAGATTTGCTGCATTTTCTCCTCCTTTCCCCTTTTTTGCAAGAGGTATTTATACAGAAATAGAATGCTTACTTCTGAGGAGTTCATCTGTGCCTTCTGGCGTTTCCACCCCTGTTATCACAAACAGATGATCAAGACTTGACATGGAGTACCAGCTGAGAGAGCTGACAAACCCTGCTGAAGCAAAAGGCCTGGCTGGTGATTCAGAACAGAATATTCTCTCAGGAGGACTCACAGATCGAGGCTTCTGGACACTGACCTACATTTGCCACAGAATTGCTAAATAATCTGTCACCTTAACTTGTTCATGTGTGTTGGTGTACAAGTACATATTCTCTAATTCAGATATGTCCGGCATATAATTGTTTTGTTATTATTACTTCTTCCTATCACTAATAAAAAAGAGAACAAGGAACTCTTTGACTTATTGATGTTGTCATCAGTCCTGTCATGATATGGGGGAAAAGGCTGCTCAGATTTTGGTCAAATTAGTTGCCGTGGATTTTCCCATGTCCATTGCATCAAGCACCCATCCAACCACTCATCTTTTGATTTTACCTGCTACTGCTAAACACAAGCCTGGCAATAAAATGGATTCCATCTCATTCCAAATCCATACCAGCAGCAATCTCCTAGGATTTTCAGCACCTTAAATTATTATTATTACACTGCCATAGTTTGTCATCATGCAGAAATGCTTACCTAGTTTTAAAAGCTGGTGAAGGCACTATCAAAGCAGATGAACATTCCCTAAACAAATTCAGACATGTTTTAAAATAAAGAGACATGCTTGACTTTGATTATCATTGGGAAACTGAACCAAGGTGATACAATGAGGACACCCTCAACCCAATACGAAAACATGCTCAGTATAAATTCTGCTGTTACACTAAATTCATTTGCAATTGCGAAATTGTCCCATGACATAGGCCCTTGGGAGAGATTTTGCTATAAAAATTCCTCAATCCTGGTTGTCAGACAGCAGGACTGGTGCACAGAACATCCCAGAGCAGTTAGATTAAGAGTAGCAGCTGGGTTATTGATGAAAAAAGTGTCTAATTTCTAAAACTTGCCAAAATCAAAAGCTCCCACTGATGTCTCATTTTCTAAAGACTGTAGTGATTCATCACAGATCTTTGCCTTTTCAAGTTCAAAACCCCTTGCAATCATGTCCATAGGAAGGTAACCTGGATGCTTTAAACTTAAAGGAAAGGAGAAAAAAATATACAGTCAACCACTGAAAACTCAAATGTAGTGAATGCCCAAAGGCTAAATGCAGCTCAACTGAAGTTGAGAAAAATAAACTTTTTCTTTCATTCTTTTTTCTTTTTCTTTTTTTTTTTTTTTTTTTTTTTTTTCCTAAGAGAGGGAAAAAGCTGCTTAGGTAGCAACCTTTCTGTGACAGACTGCAAATCCCATTTGTTATTCTTGGTGCTGAAACCCACTAAATACACTGCAAGCTGAGGAAGAGCACAGCCCAGTGAAAAAGATCTGTGCAAGCAGATCTCTTCCTATGCAACTGCAGTTCAACAACTCATAAGGTCCTTTTTCCCCAGTGGAGAACAGAGACTCTTTTCCAAAGGGAGCTGTAGAGGCTCCAGAAGTTTCCTTCTTATATATCAAATCTCATCCCTTCTTACATATCGAAATCCTCTGGAGCTCACAGACCCCAAGTGGGGCTCATTTGGGCATGGGGAATAACAAGTGACCCTCCAGCAGGACCCCACAGTCCTTAGAGAAGGCCAGCATATTTCCACTGAGTAGAAAAGGATAGGACACAGGTCAGTCAGGCTTTTCAAATTGCACTAACATTTCTACTCTCTTCTTTCAGCAAAAAATCTATTATAGTCTTTTCCTAAACAGAGCACTACTAAAGAGGAAAATTCTGCTTCTGGGAAGCCTAGGCTGTCTGATTTTATAGCAAAGGCTTTGGTATTGAGTAAGTGAACCAAGATAGTTTATGTTTTTTAATTAAACTGGCTGGAAAAACAGAGCTCTGTTGCTGACCCTGCTGCTCGGTGACTCAGAGGGGGTTACAGCTCATCTTATCTTTGCATTTTAACAGCTTTCACCAACCACCCCTGCTACACCTCAGTAAAGTGATGGAAATTCACACAGCTAAGACACAAAATATTTCAACAATATAATTCTCAGTATCACATTCTTTCCCTCTGCTGTACTTGTGGGAAAATAATGGAAATCTAGCATGAGATCTAAAGTCACATAAGTGTGGAGTAGAGGCCTGACTACTGGGATACAAACAGGGACATGACCCTGATAGAGACCATCACAAGCTTATTCTGAGAAGTGAGGGGTATTGTGGTATGGTTCTGACACATCTGAAGGCAATTCAGAGCCACCAGAGATTCTGACTCAGTTCTCACCACAACTGTCACGATTGGATGGCATCCAGCAAACAGATTAGCACTTGAAAACTAGCTGCTAGAGATGTAGGTGGGTAGCAGATCACAGTTGCCACCTCAGAAGAAACTTCATCTTTGGAAAATAATTAGCAATTTTATAACTACCTCGAAATTACATCTGCGTGTGTTCCAAGTGCAAACAATACTGCACACTGGACCTGCCATATAAAAACTGTGCAACTTCATTGCTAGCACTCTGTCATAAATGTGTCAACATAGTCTAGAATTAAGCAATAAGGGCAGCACACCAGGGGTGTACCAAACAACCAGACACTGTCTGTCCATCAGCCTAAGACATGATCCTTCTCAGAAGGTCTGACAGTTCAGATCTCCAAGGAAAACATAAGAAAAGGCGTGGGTGACTTAATAACTGTGACTTTTCCTTCTGAGTAATGGTCCAATTCAGTGGTTCTTTCAAAAAGAAGAATCTTTCCATTGATGTCAACAGAAGTTGATCATCCTGCCCTAAGAGAGAGATGGTGAAACTTCTTGGTCTCTGTGACTACATTGGTTTTAAGTAACAGCCCAGTTTCCTTTTTGGTAAGTGTTGGCTAATAAACTGTGGCTGATGCTAATAAACAGTTTGCCATGGCTGCTGAGAAAGGGACCAGCCCTCACTTTCAAATTTTGTAAACCAGCTGATTGCTGTTCAGTGATGCAGTTAGAGCCAAGGATATGGAGGCAAACACTGCACAGCAATTCAAGGAAAAGAGGTCACGAAAAGAAACTAGAGCTCTAAAAAAGATGGAAAAAAGTAAAAGGAAGTGGTTGCAAATAACAGAGTTGATTGATTGATGAAGTCACATTAAGTGAAGATGCAACTAAGAGTCAGATCTGTCCCTCAATAAAAGCCAACAGATGTTTTTATATAAACCTGGTAATCAAAGGCTACAAGGAAGTTTTCTGACTCAGATTTTACACAACACTTTGCATCCCTCTCCCATACCCCATCTGCCTCTCTTTTCTCCCACAAAAGAGTATCCCTGTCCAATTGTTTAGCAGAAAAAATCCTGGGCCATAGCATGCCTGGATCACGTCAGAGCACTACTGAGACACGTGTTGGTGTCCAAAATCACTCCTGAGACCATGCTGGCAGTCAAATTACCAAAGAACAATGCCCCAGCCTCTACCCCAGGACTCCCCTTACCTGCTCATATAGACATAAGTAGGAAAAAAAGGGGGAAAAAAGCCATGTGAAACCAAGTGCTCCTTGCTTGTCATCTTTAGGTGTTAAACTGTACTGCTGTCTGTTTTTCAGGAGGTTTCCAGTTTCACCTCAGCTCTGGCTTGAGGCACCACTTCATTCATTCTGAAGTTCTTTTAACATGGAATGAGATTATTAAAAGCAAGAAGTGTGTTCACACCTTTAAAAATTCACTAAATAAAATAATAATAAATTCTCACATACTTGCACTTGGCCAAAAGACCCCCTGGGACACAGATTAAGGCTGGGCTCCTGCCTCTAGGAGACTGTGCAGCCAGGAACAGTGTGGTAACATCCACAACTCTAAGCTTGCTAGCCAGAGTCTTTAACCAGCTGTTTGAGATATTTGAGGAAAAACACAGATAGCAGACTGCTAGAAATTACATACATTATCTTATAACAATAAGTTCTAGTTTGAATTTTTGGCTTTGAGTATTTCTGTGGGAATAACAAGGAAAGACAAGCATTGTGAAGACAAAAACAGTGCTGGAGTTTCTATTTCCATAGCACTTTATAAAAGCTGTGATTCTGTATAGTCACCTTTTGCAAACAGTTTTAAAGGAAGGAAATTTTTCAAAGCAAAAGTAGTGGCCATGCTCCAAGCAGAGGAAGCAACCTCAAGGTACATTTGAAATTTATAACTCTACACTAAACTTTAGCACAACTTAGAGCTGCTTTTTTTCACTGGAATCATCAGCTTGGAAGTTCCTTGTTGGTTGTTAGTTTGATTTTTCTTTCATGTGATTCTCAAGTTCCCTCCTGACACAGTAATTTTACCTTAATGTTCCTTGGAACCAGCTCTGAAGAGCATATGTTTGTTAGAGAAAATGACAGACCTGAAACTTGACAATTTTGGGAAAAGAATTAAAGACTAGTGTCAAGATCAAGTGAACTTTCAGGACAGAAGGAGTTCCCTGCTGCTTTACATGCCTTACCATGAGCTTCTGGTTCCACACTTTGGATGTTTGCATTCGTCCAGCTGAGTTTGATCTCTTATCACAGCTGGCTATCAGCCTGCTGCAGCTGCTCCTTCTTGACCCTTTTCTTGAACTACCTTTTCTCCCCAAAATCTGTTAGGATGCACAGGGCTGGGCAGCACTTCCCTGGGGATGACAAATGTCATTGGCAGGGCCCTCAAAAACTGCAAGATGTCTCCTTCCTTGTAAGATGTACATCAGGAGGAACAGAGCACAGCAGAGCAACAGGAGTGAAGATATCTACTGTTTCAGGAGCAGCTCTCATCTGTAAAACTGAGCGGAAAAGCAACAAGTGGAAAAACCTAGAAAACAGCTAAAATTCCAAAGGATAAAGGTGGCACTGACACAAGGTCTATGGGGATGTAGTATTTCCCAACAAATAATTAATTAACAACTACCTGGTGTGGTGGAGGAGAGAGAAATTTGGACTGCAATACTACTGGGATGGTCTCACATTTTTCCTTCTCTTTCTGTCTGTGTCTTCCCTTCCTGCATCCTAAGAGGGGTCTTCTCTCCCTAGTGACTGCAGGGTAGATCACAGCTGATGCCTTCAGAAAAGAGAGGTTTTTTTCCTATTGAAATATCATATCTGGTCTTGATTTTGCCTGGAATTTAACATATTACAACCAATGGAAATGTCATGATATCTCTCTCGGGGAGAGAGAGTATTAATCTATTCTGAAAATCCCAGCCTTACCAAAAACTAAAGTCAAAAATCAAATCAGTCTTCTGAGGGTACCACAATATTTCCCATTTTGATCTCCGTAGGGGAACTAAAGCAAAATAATAGAGGCTTCTCAGTTCCTGGGCTCCTTGTTTTGGAGGGCTCCTAAGGTGACTCAGTGCTGCAGCCACAAGTCAGCAACCCACACACCATATCACCAAGGATTTGGGCATGAACACAGTCACATGCACACACTGGCATTTTGTAATAGAATCTCAGCTAAACAGTGAACAAATGTCAAATGTTAAATAATCCTTCAATTTCAAAAGGAAATATTGCTATGAGCAGTTGCAACCTCTCACAGCAGAACTACCCACGTGTTGGAGAGCCCCTTGCCCAGGGGGCACAGGCAGATCACTCAAGAAAGGAGCTGTGGGTCCCACTCACATCACTGGGAAGACCAAGAGCAGATCCACTACAAACTGTGGGGGCAGGATGGGGCTGCAGGGCTCAGCAAGTCACTGCTGCCACAGGCTGATCTGAGGCTGTGGGGCCACAAACCATGTCCAGACATCCTGGACAGCCCAGGAAGTCCAGATGGGACATGGGTGACACAGACACAGCTGTGGCACAGCTCAGTGAGGATGAGGCTGATAGTCCCAGCAGGAATGCATCCTCCTCAGTGGGAGAGGGGGAATCTGCTGACACATCCTTGTCTCATCACTCCCCAGCCCTTTAATGGTGCCCACTCTAAGCTTTGCAGCTTTCGGGGAAGAATCCTGAATGTTCTCTGTTTGAATTTTTATTGTTAAACATGCTAAGTATTCTTCATATGTTTATGAAAACCAACACACTGTCTAGTGCAGCTCATCAAGCAGCAAAATTAGATGAAGTTGAGCTTTGGACTCATGTTAATGATACACCCCTTCATTTACACTCATAGCTGGGGAGACAGTTGCTGTCATACATGTGTGCTCAAGATACTTCTGCAGAAAACTTAAATGAAAACACCCCAGTTTGTACCTTTTTTTGCCTCCTTTTTTTTTTGCAAGCACAGTCAGATACCACTTGAAGAGAAGAAAATTATTTAATTCTCTACAATTTTTATTGGGTTACAGGGAAACAAGCTGATCCAGGCAGCAGTGTACATATATTTTACTTCTGTTCATCCAATCATCAGTATTTTGTTCTTGCTGTTGAAGCACTCCTCTAGCCATTAGGTTGTTAATGAACTTGTGCCTCTTTAGAGAGGGACATTGACACACTGAGGACCTGTAGGTTTGAATTCACTGTCATTTTGCTTTTCTCATATGGTTTTTGCAATTTGCAATTTAATATTACCCAAAATATTCAGTGAGAGAAGTAGGCCAGTTTTGGGGGGGGGGGGCAGGAGGTGTAAGGATGAATTACATAAATTCAAGTGTTATTTCTGAGCATTCTGTCTGTAATTCAGCAAGCCAGCTAAAAGCATTGCAACAGAGCAATATGAATGCACATATATGCTTAGAATTAGATGCAGGCATAAAAAGCTTCTAAAACTGGAACACATAGCAAGTGTTCCACTATAAAACCCACTAAACAATGAAATTCAGGAAGTGAAAATGCATTTTGAAGTTCAGGGTTCTTTTTCTGTCAGCATTCCAGGAGCACAAGCAAAGAATAACTGTGGGAAAGATTAAGTGCTTAAAAGCCTCTTCAGAAAGGATGTCTAGTCCTTAAAGAAAAATGTACATTAAAAAAATCCCCATCCAATCCCTATTCCAACATTTCACAATACACATTTCTTGATAATTTGCATTAAATACAATGTTTTGAAAAGCTCAAAGAATCACATGACTGTGAGACTGGGAGGAAAAAAAACACATTTATATGGGTATAAAAAAAAAAAAGCAGTTTATTGTGTATCTTGGGACCACATCCTTGGCTTTATTCAATTCCAAGCTTTTTAAAGAACAGTGCATGGAAAAACTACAGGAAAAACTACAGATATGGTTTATCAAAATTCATATATTTTCACAAGCTGGACACACATCTCAGAGATGAAGGAGAACCATAATTCAGAGTAAAAAACAGAGCTGAAAAATGCTGTTTGAAAATTTGAAAATTTCTTTAATCATTTATTTGAAGACATCCAGCCTGTTATAAATAGTTCAATTTTCAGAGCAGTAAATCATGGAGAGGGTGTTTCTTTAAAGAATTTCTACAGAAAATTAAAATCAAAAGCTGTGTGCCTCTAAGAATACTATATGTTTCCTGGCATTTCCGTGGCTGGTGCCAGCAAGCAAGCTTAGGAATGCCACTTTTCCAAGAGAACTGCATAGAAAGCATCTCATTTTTCCAAGGCAATAAATCCTCTTCAGCACAGCAGATAAGAGACAGGTCTTTCTCTTGACATGCAGACCTTTATGTTCTCATCCAAATGGTGAGCTGGAAATCTCAAGACATCCGTTTACTCTAGGTCAAGAGCCCATAAAATTCCAAGAAATCTCTCTGGAGCTTACCTCAGAAACAGAATACCAAAGCAGAACAAAGAAAATAATTAGGAATTTGCTTTGCCAACAAATACAACATCTCTTTATTCCACAGCTAACACAGCCTCCCTTCCTATTGGCAGCATGCTCAGTGAGACAATATGAACAATATGAAGCATTAAAGATAAATTTGGATTTTTGTCCTTTGATTAAACAATGCTTGACTCCTTTTTGGAAACCAAGCAAATAAGAGCTAGTGGCAATGACCATGGGGAAATTCTGTTAAACTCCCTGCCCCCTTTTCTTAGAAGCCCTGAATGAACATGATAATAAAATCACAAAAAGTCTCATAAGCAAGCTAGAAAAAAAATGAAACCTTCCTCTTGTGAAGATGAACACCATCTTGGCTCCTTTAATTTGCCCACACTCAATCATTTCCCTCCTTATTTCTCCCTTTTCTTCATATATCCTAGTGTAATTTGGATTTTATGTAGTCCATTAACAATAACAAGAAATATGCCCAAAAGGTTTTCAAACAAAATCTGCCCTGGGATTTGGTCTGAGTCTTGAGTTTTCTCAACTCCACCGTCATGCTCAAACAATTCATCAATCGTGGTCTGAATTGTGCATGGGCAGACAAATGGGATTGCAAGAGCTCACAAGAGTAAGAGGAGAAAAGCAAAACAGCTGACAGACAAACACTGGAGAGTTTTTCCCTGAAGGAGTTAGCTGGGAAGAAAAGGCAAAGGTAAACACCATCCATCAGGACTTCTCAATAACTCAGAGCTCTTCTTGTCACACAGCAGTTTCACCCATCTGAGCTAAATGCACAAAATGCACAAATTTAACTGTCTTCAAAATTGCATGGCAATTGGTTTTGTTGTATCTGTGCTGCTTACTACTGGCAATCCTTGCTCCATTACAAGATCCCTGAGAGGAGAAGGTGCTGTCATCCCCACTGTGAAAAAGTAGGCATAGGCACCAACATTGCTGAGGGTAAATGGAATTTATTTCTAGTTCCAGAGGAGCCACAGCAATGCAATCTTCATCTTGGGTAAAAGTGAAATAGTCAGCTTTGAAGCATACCTCAAATTCCCATAGGAAACTAGAGAGCAGAGCAAGGAATTAAATTCTTTATCAATTTAATAAATTCCATTCAGGTCTCAGGGCAGCTCCATCTGACCAGCCTGTCTTGTTTCCTTGAGTTCAAAAGCTGGTTTGATTATACTACAAAATCTGCCAAAGAATCCCTTCACTCTATTTGCAGTACCCACACAGTGGATGGGATACATTTGACTGAATAAACTTTCTCAATCGATTTAAACTCAAGCAAATCTTTCATGAAGATAAGACAGTCTTCAGAATCCATCCCAATAAAATTCAGCCCCAAGGAGTGGATTCTAGGATCATTTATTTTATCTTCTGTAATATCTGGTTTTGGCTTTAGATGAAATTATCTCATCTGAACACTCATCTAAACAACCTCGCTGACATTCCAGAAGCCTGTGAACAAGATTATTCTATGCAGTTCAGTAGCAAACACTGCAGCTCAGTGGGTGCCATGGGAGAAGCAATCCCATCTCAGCACACACCTACGGTTACACACATGGATGGAACTGCTGAAATTGGTGGCCTTATCTGAGTGTTTATATGTTTAACTTTCAAGTGGGTGTGGGCCAGAGCAAGAACAAACAGTGAAATCTTGATGTGTTGTAATCACCAAAGGTCTCACTGAAGTCAGTGCTGAAAAGATGCCATCTGTGGCAGCAAGAATGACACCCAGCACTTCCTGCAGAATTGGGATGCTCTCCTTAGTGCTGCTACTCTGGTCTGTGTCAGTAGTACTGAGCACATGCCTTTGTTTCATTGCTTACCTTCTTTTCCTAATTTTCCCCCCAGTAAAAGAACAGATCTGAGACACACAATTTGCATTATTGCACACTCAGGGATTTTCTGGTGTTCTGAGGAAAGTCATGGAATCTATTTATTGCACACCCAGGGATTTTCTGGAGTTCTGAAGAAAGTAATGTAATCTGTATTTAAAAACTGTTTCATTAGGTTCATGGTGTTACCTTATGTTTGCCATGAGATTCTAGAACTCATTTGAATAGTTACAGTGACTCAGATGCTCACTGTTTCCTTGCTAGGCCAGTATCCTGGAAGAGGGGAGATCTCCCAGAATGTGGCAATGATGCCATCTGTCTCCCTGCCCTCTCTGCCTGCTGATAACTGGCAAACACTTTAAGTACTACATCCATTTTAATAGACAGGGGAGAGAAGAATTTTTTGAGAAAATTTTCACCTAGCATGGCAGGAATTGCTATAAAGCACACCAGGTCCATCAAGTCCAAGAGAGACCCATCAGTATATAGGGTTCTTTCCTTATTTATTCCCTCTATAACAATTGCTTTGGTATCACAGATTCAATTTCAGAATCTAGTGAGGCTCCAACACCTGCTGAGCAAGGCACTCTTGCATATTAAGACTCAACAGCCTCAAAAACCATGCAGTGGTGCACTTGTTAAAGACAGTTCTGCAAGCCCACTAGACATGGGTGTGCCAAAAGCATTCAGATGGCTTGTCCACAGCCTTGTGAGCAGACACAGCAACAAGGGTGTCTGGGTAGCCCATATTTTGCATTCAGGGACAACCCTACAGATATTTGGCTTTAACTGCATTCCAGGCACTGACTGCATAGCCAAGGAAAACACGGCTTCAGAGAGCTATTGTTCCTTGTTCACTTGATTTATTTCAAAGTATGCATACATGCATACAAAACTCAGCAGATAGCTCCAACCATATATCTGTTCATCTGTGGTCAAGCAAAAAAAGACAAGATCCCCACTGTGCAGAAGGCAGAGACAAGAATCACATGACATTTTTCCACTGGAGCAACCGTCATCACCCACCACAAGTAAAAAATGATGATGCCAAAAGCATCACACAGATGCAACTTTCCAAGCAGCCAAACACCACATAATCTTCTAAACTTAAACATTTTCTAATAAGGAAGAAAAATGTATTCCATTGTCAGTCTCAATCATTGACTTCAAAAGAACATTGACTTCAAAGTCCAGGAACAAAAAATCAGCAGCAGCTATTAATGATTCACAGCAGCTAACCTGCCTAAAACTTAAAGCCCTGGGTTTGAGTGCTTCTTTTATTCTGCCAATTCCTGCTTTTGAATATGAAATTCATCTGTAACTCATATGGAAGCACCATCCCAGTACAGGCTGAGTTGTCCTCCCTTCTCCCATTGCTCTTCTCTGGGAGCCAGAGGTCTCAGGGAGAACAACAGAACCTCTCACAGTCTGCATGGTTCAACCCATTTCTCCTCTCTGGATTTACTCCCTCTTTAATCTGCTGATAGCTGTTTTGACACAGAGTAGTATTTCCCTTCAAACCCCCTCTCAGTGCTTCAGTGGCCAAAGCATGGTGGTGCATCAATACAAATCAACGGAGATAAGCTGAGAGTTGTTAAGAGCTACAGCTGACATCTGTACCCTCAACAGCTCAACAATTCTCACATGAACAATGGCCACATTTCCTAGTTTTATGTTTTCATAAGTTAATGAAAAGAGATAGGTTTCCCATGAGAGGTGCTGGAGCTCCATACAGCATTATTTACCCTTCTTTCAAAAGCATCATTGTCGCCAACGGAAATTACTCAGAATGCAGTAAAACATGTTTTTCTAACAAAATGAAGTCCAAATCCTGCTTCCTGGACCAACATGAACTTTCCAATAGAGGACAATAAAGCTACCTCTCAGACCAGGCAAAACATTATTTGGGCCTTTTTCTGAGCCATCCAAGAGCGGTAGATAAATATGTGGAGACAAACATTTCACCTCATTATGCTTTGGTTTATGGGGAACTGGGGTGGTCCATGTACAGGAAGATTCCTTAATGATCTCAGGTTGATACTGAACAGACCATGCTGAAAAGCTTTTCCTGATTCATTAATCCAAAACAAGCAGTGCTTTTACAAATACCTTTCTACAAAACACCCACATCTTTGTCAGTGCTTTCAAAGAATTACTACAGATCAAACTAACTTAGATATACATTAAAAAACAATATTAAGAGGCCACTTTTCTTTCCTGCATGTTTTTAAAGCTCTAAAAAGACGGGTGTTTGCAGCTTATATAGGCAAAAGAGAATTTTTGTTTCTAATCTGTCTGCCTCTGTCCTGTGGAGATGTTTTTCTTTAACTTCATCATTTCAGGTCTCCACTAGAAATTTTTACCAGTTTTTGTACTGCAGGGTCTGAGGGGGTTGATCTATTTCTTTCTAAAGCGACAAAATTGCAATGGTTTTTTAATTCCTCCATTAGAAGGAAAGTACTTTAGTAAAGTATTCCTTTGTATATACTTGCAAGGCCATGAATTTCTGCCTGCAAAATTTTTCTGTTGTCATCATAAGCTATGTTGACCTTAGATGAGTTCAGAATTCTGGTTAGAGACAAATCTTTTCTAATGAGACTATGAGGCCATTAAAACTTTTCTTATTAATGAATTGTGGCACTGTTTTTGAACAGACATTTCTGTTCAAATGGCCTCTTTATAGAGTATTTTCCCATATTACGATTATAGATATTTGATCCCAGCAAGCAATAAAAAACTGTGTTTAGTCCTTCTCATGTATCTTCAAAAAAAGGACAAAGTTTTACATTAGTTATTTTTTAAAGTTTTAAATCTTAATCAAAATTATAGGCTGTCCCTGACAGTAATGAGGACCAACATGGAGGACCAGAGACAACTGGTTTTTAATGCTGCACAAATAAAGCAATAGTCAGATATGGTTGCTGGCTATTTAATAGACAACTACTACTCTTCTTCAGGAAAGACCCCCAACATAATAAACAAATACATCTCAATAAGAAGTGCTTCACAGCAAGATCATTATGTCCCAAACTCTCCTGCACCAAAGCCCACTGCCACTAGCAGATCTGGGAAGGCAGAGCAAACAGAGCTTTTGCACAATAAAAGCTGATGACTAAACCAAAATTGTATCTGATTTTTCACAGGCCAAATGAAGTGTTTCATGCATATGATAACCCTGACCTGGATTTCTACCCTCTAAATTGTTTGACTTGAGTTTTAAAAGTATCTACCTAGATGCAGATGGATGCAACTTAAATAAATACCCACAAGCATTTCTGAAGTTATTAACTTTTGAAAATTCTGAAGAAAATCTAATTCTCCAAAAGTTATAGTCTGTATTCAACTCAGTTTCACAAAGTCTGTTCAGCCAGCAATCATGGTGGCAAACAAATTCCTGCTCCCTGCAGGCAGCTTGCAGTGATTCCTGATGGGGTTTTCTGGCACAATGGGTAAAGTCCTTCAAGCATGAACATGGAGCTGTAAACACCAAGACATGCTGCATACCACAATTGCATTGAATGGCAACATGATCTAATTTAAGAATAAAACCAGCATGAGTCTTCCAGGTATGCAGTCCCAGGTGAGAGTTTGAACATCTTCTATGACAAATAGCTTATAACAGCTAAAGTTTAAATACTTTTCAAACAATGAGCTTGGGGGTTTAAAATGTTCTCTATTTTGCTGCAGACATCCTAAACATGTTAGAAAAATACAGAGATAGATATAAATGAGGACAAATTTAAAACAACAAGAGTGAATAAATAGGATCTACTTACTAAAAGGAAAAAAAAAAACCAAATTACAGAAAGAGTCCAATAAATCAAACCATTTACTCCTTGAAAGAGAATTTTACTGTCTCAATGCTGCTAACCTTTCAATGCCCAATTAGCCATTACTTCATCAAAATTTCAAGTAGAAGAATTACTGGTGTGCTCAGGCTGTCTTCAGATTTCCTAGTATTTCCTCATTAATGCTAATATGCCATTAGAACATTCTGCACTTGAATTAGTCACTCATGATACTAGAGATAGCCCTAAGGCAATCAAAAGAGTCACAAATATCTCATAGCACACTGCAGTGGCAATGTAATGTGTAAAATATCCCCTGCATCTGAAATCCACCACTTCTTCAGCAATCTTGTAAAAATGGTGACTTTAGAGATGCCTGCAGCTATGCAGGCAGAGCACAAGCCCTCCTTCCACAGGTTACTTCTCAGTGCTGTTAATCATGAGTGGTGGAGCTGGCTGACAGGGAGCAAAGCTCTGTCACCTTGTCCTGTTACATCAGTCACCGCTGATAGAAACTGGTGAATAACTAAGATAAAGTGAGAACTTCTGCAGAGAATGGCAAATCATCAAAACAACAGTAAGGTCATTGCTGAGTGCTGCTCATTTCATACTATATTCATACTTAATAGCATTGACAGCACACAATTATTTTAAATATAATAAAAGTAACTGTTTCTTGGTGGCAACTGGATATGAGACATTGGAGTAATCCAGGCTTATTACAAAGGAACCAAACCACCAAGTTTAAGACACTTTTGATGGAAGATGCAAAATGGAAAAATACCTCTGATGGAGAAAGAAGAATGTAAAGATATCTCCAGGTCCACATGACACTAACAAGTATTGAGCACTATAATCAGTGTGAAAAGGAGATTAGAAAATGTTATATATACATCTGACAGTTGCACACCTTTCCCGAGCTCAATTTTTTTTTTAATATGGAAATATTATTTTTCCTTCAGTGCTCATTCCACTAGTGTTATTAACAGCAGTGTTGATCAGTAATCATTGCACACATTCACCCAACTACAAAACACCAACTCCATGTACACAGAGACTTCCCCACCAAATCTGATAAGGAAATAAAAGAGATCCTTAAATTGCCAGAGCCTTAGGAAGAAAGTTCAAAGTAATCTAGGAACCATGAGTTGTGCAGGAAAAATAGAAGAATAAATTAATAAATCTAATTACAAAATTGAGATTATCCTTAAATGTTTCAATTTGAGTGGGTAATTAGCTGAGATAATGGTTGTAAATGCATAGTCTGAAGTGTTCTTACCTTTCATGTTTAAGTAGGGCTAATATCCATAAGGAAGAAATGTCCTCAAAGCATGCTTACCATGTTAACCCATGTGAAGTTCTTCTGGCTTAACTCTTCAAGCAGTAGGTTTCCTACAGTGATTTAGTTTGATGGTTTTCTGCTGCATGAGCTTCAGCAGGATTAATCTGACTCCAAAGCAGACAGTGCTCTCTCAGTACTCATTTGCATCGAGTTCTGTAGTGAAGAAATAAAGTCATGCTGCATAGCTTACTTGAACATTGGTCTTCCATCAGCCATTTGACAAAACACTGGAAACAAACTTTGGTTAAGAAATTTAAACAAAAACAGTTTGTGAACACAACTGCCTTAAGTAGGCGTGACCCAGTATTTGGATTTTTTTCCCAAATGCACATTTTAATAAAGACCTACAAAACTGGCTGATAGGACATTGCCCTTTTTATGTTAGTAGGATAGCTAGTCTGGAAACTGCACATATCGTCTCAGCAGCCCAGGGAACCAACCATCCCTCCATGACTGCCCCTTATCCATGGGATATTTTCTTATTCTGTACTTTTCAGAATTACAGTTTTGTTTAAGTCAATGTGACAAGAAACACTCCAGGAATTTGACTGTATTTTCAGACCTGGACTTGGTTATTCCTGCTCACAGCTAGTGATGAGGGCACCAGTTACATCATACCTGAGATGTACCAAAGACAAATCCATTCTTTCCTGGAAACTTTCCCACCCACTCCACACTTCTGAGAAATACAGTCATCAGCAGGCACAGAGAGGTTGCTGCCCACCTTGAGATCACAGCTGGGGACTAAGTGGCATAAACATAATCAGAGATACTGTCACTCCATTTGGCATTAAAAGCTAAGAAGGAGCATTCCTCCCTCAGACACTCAAACAGCTCCACATGTTCTTTGGGTAAGCTGGGTGCTGCAAACCCCAGCTATGCTCCAGCCAGAGAGCAGCTGAGCAGGGAAAGAGCCATAATATGCTTTGGCTTCCAGCTGCTCCCCTACAGACTGACATTTCTTAAGTAGGTGTACATTTTGTGAAATAATACCCTTAGGCACTCAGCAGAGAAAGAGGTTGTTTTCCAGAGCAACCAACATCAGTCCCTGTACACAGCACAAAATTGCTGTAATCCTCACTGCTTTACATGACTGCCTCAGACTTGGTAAAAACACTTTGGTTTTATTAAACATGAAAATCTTAAACATACCTGCTGGGAGACTGGAGGTGTGAGATCTGAGACACAGCAAGCAGGAAAGCAGAAAGGAGGGGCCTTTAAAAATTACTTTGCATTTTTGTCTCAAAAACACATTTCTGGAAACAAAACAAGGAAGAAATGTTCACTGTGATGGTGAGATGAGAAGAAATTGTAAGAGAAAAAGAATCACATAGGAAGGTGACAGGGAAAAAAATACAGCAGGAAGGAAAATGAGGAAATACAGCAAGAACTCAGACTGGAAGTAATAGTCAGAAATTTTGATTCCAGAGGAAATGTTCATGGTCAGACTAGAGCAGAAATAGGTTCAAAATATATTCAGGACATGTTCACCCACAAAGATCAAAACCACACTAGCTTTCTTTCCAGCAGTTTCCAATGCCAGTACACAGCCTTACCCTGGATAAAGCTTCTACACCTGCCCAGATCTGAACCACTACACAGTCTGAGACCTTTCCCTTGATGATTTCCAGGGAATGGCCATGAATTAAGGCTGCACTTTTCACCAGTGGTCAGGTGTTAACTCAGGCAGTGACTTTTGAGGTGCTTTCATGTTTGTGTGTGTGTGTGCGTGTGTGTGTGAAATGGGGAGGCATAATGAGGGAAAGTACAGCCACAGGATCTTGCTCTGGGCTGGTTTGTCTGAGCCAGTTTCTATTACAGTTTCCAGACCAAGAACTCACTGTTTGTTCGTGGTCTGTGGAAACCTAACTTGTGAAAGGCTTTTTGGCTCTCCCCCTCATTTCCACTAGCTAAATTGCCATAAAAAGCAGTCATGTTATGTAGGGATTTTCACCTTTGGCATTTCTGAGATGTCTAGCCTTCTTGTTTTTCACATTCCTGCCCTGTGTCAGCAAGTGGTGTGGCTTCAGGAAACAATTTGTGTAGTCATGACTAGCAGAGAAAAAGTCCTATGGAGCTGTGAACTGTGAGGCCAAGAAGCAAGTGTGATTCCCTTGCTGGTTTGGAGAAGTCAAAAAAAAAAAAAAAAAAAAAAAGGGATATTAAAAGAAAACCCTGATTTCCCTGCTCTCCTAGTATGTGTCAGTGGTGCTGGCACAGAGAGATTCAAACCCTTCACAGACCCTGCTCTGTCCCCAGCCTCAGAATCTTCTCTACCCCAAAATTCACAACTGAGCCTCATTGGTAGAGGCTCCTGATTCAGAGATGCACTAAATCTCCTCCTAAGAACAGGAGGCACAAAAGCTGTGACTGGACACCAGTGAAAACCACATCTCGTAACCATTCTTCACAAATATATTCATTTCTTAACTTAGGATCTAAATAAACCTTTCCAGAGCTGTCAATGGGTATAACCCTCTCAACAAGGGAGAAACAATAGATTTACAAAGTGCAGACACAAGAGATGTTCTCAGGGGGCAGTTGCAAGTTCAGCTGTGGAGAAGGTAAATGGGATGATAGGACAAGAGGTCTGAAGGCAGAAGGGAAGTTTCTTCAAGGTAAAGAGGATGTTTTTACAGTAGATTTTGCTTTTAGTTCAAAACTGCTTTGTTCTGTGCATGCCTTATCCATAGACCAACACAACATTCCACTGCCCTGTCAGACTTCTAAGCACCATCTTTTATTGCAAAGTGAGTGTCCCCTCATCCACCTTGAGATCAAGCACGAGTGGATTGTATTATTCTGGGCTGATACAAATGGTACATATTGCAAAAGCTGAGCCTATGCACTAAATTCATGTGCTACATACTCTGTCTCACAACTGCAGACTGAAACATTGCATTTCTCTAGTGGCCTGCTCAACATTGCTCTTCTCTCAAGAAATGTCAGTTTATTTAGTTCACTTAGACTTCATTTCAAGCCTTCTTAGTGACACTCAAAAGAGAGGGGGGAATAAAATAAAATCAGCCAGGCCACAGTTACTTTGATTGAACTAACTATAACTAGTAGTGAGTACAAAAAACTTTGGGAAAACATCACCACAAAAAAGGCACTTAAACTAAAAATATTTTAATAGAGTTGGATTGGGTCTTGATCACTGTGTTTTACAAAAATTTCTCCTTTACTTTTTTTTTTTTTAAGAAAAGGTCACTAGAAAGTCAGCTATTATGTATAAACTCCAAGTGATCTTGTGATTTCTTACCAAAACACTCTCACACCCTCTGTTTTACTCAGGTGAGAAGAATTTAAACTGAAAACCAGAGCTACTGTACCTAATTATGAGGTTCAGCACTGCTGAACACTTCTCACAGAATGGCTTAGGTTTTGCCTCTGTAGATGATTTGACTCAAAAGAAAGTGCTTTTTGAGAAAGTATTTTTGAGAAATTAGGGGGCTGGGGACAATATACAAAGAAGATCAGGGCTAAAGAGACTATGTAGTTACAATAAATTGTGAAAATGGAGAAGATTAAATCAGGCACTTGTGTCAACCTAATTTAATTTTCATGCACACTTGCACATCTATACTGCTATTGTACTTCTCCACTAGAAACCAGGCACTTATGTGCTTTTCTTCTTCTCATTGCCAAGAAAAAAAGCACTTGGCTCTTGCTTCAGTTAATGAACTTTCCAAATCACAGTCATCCTTTTCTAAGAATGTAATGGGGTTTAAAAAAAGGATGTTTTATGCAAATTCACACAGGCAAATTAAAGTTAGTACATTATTTTCATTGATACAACACCAAGCTCTAACTACTTTGAATGGCCCTTTAAGTACAGAGATGCATATTAAAAGCCACTTCCAGAAATAAACCAAAATAATTAAAAGAATTTCTGATTATGCTTAAAGAAAACTCATTTCCAAGCAGTAAAAATTGATAGTCAAATCTTGTTATTCAGCCATGGCACATGAGATTTATGTTTTGATGTCTATTAGTTCTGTAATTGTTTTCCCTCCAAGCATTCATTTGTGGAGATTTGGTAGCCCTCTGGGATTGTTATTAATTACTCTAAAATAATTTGTCCTGAAAAAATTGCTACTGTTCTTAATAAGTGGCAAGTCTGAATGCTTACCTGCATGATTCATGAATATCAAACACTAATCACAGCTCCTCACTAAAAACACTAAAAGTTCATTGCAGTAATTACAGCCTTTAATGCAGAACTTTTCATATAACTACCTCTTTATAAAGGTCTCAGTTTCATACAGATGTCAGTAGTGGCAGAAAGTTCTGCCTTTTTAGGAGGGTGCTGATCATGATTTCAGGTGAACTACTCTGCAGGAGGCTATCTGCACCAGGAGTGGAAGAAAAGGCTTGGAGGGGAGCCCAGCTCACCTTATCCTGAGTCAGGATTAGTTACACCTGCCTTCATACAGCCTATTCTTAGAGGCACCAGTGATTAAGACTGCCTAGGGAGGTCATGGCAAGGCTTCATCACACTTGTTATCACAAGGGTTTTTCAGGTGTTTAAGATAAGTCCTCAATGGTCCAGTTGTGTAGTGTATTTCTATTTCTTTGTAAGATCCTTTACTATTATTTTCTTGAGGCTAAACAACTTTATATTTTCCAGACCTTCTTCAGTGGTGATATTTTCTACATGTGAAATGACTTTTTGGAGGAAATGTGTCCACCTTATCCTGTGCCCAGAAACCACAGGAAAGCAAGTCCAGCCCACTTTTACAGGCATCTCTTTACTGCTGGCAGAGCAGGAGATGCTCCAAAAGCTCATTGTGACCTCTGACTGCAACAGGCAGCCTCTGTGGGTGCAGCTAATGCATAACTCTGCACATTGATGTAAAATCATACACAGAGTCAAAAATGAAAGCCACATGCGAGCATGAGATGTTAACTGAGGAAACAGTGATGATGAGAAAGTTGGGATGATGACATGAACATAAACACTGAGTATGAGGTTGAAGGGTTGCTGGGATTTTTGTACACATCAAAAAGTCAGATGGGAAAAGCTGGGAAACTATATATCTCAGCACTTGGTTATACTATGACTTTTGTGGAGTGCTGTAGCAAACCACAGCACACAAATATTCACATTTCAAAGAAGACTTCAAGAAGAAAAGAATAAAAAATCCAGAAATGTTCAATCAAGGGCTGTTAAATAACTAAAAGATGAAAACCATCATAAGAATCCAGCACATTTAGTTCACAAAGTTACTCAGTTACAACCTCTAGGATTATAAACACATTGAGGCCCCACACACAAAGCAAATGATTGGAAGCTGAAGTTAAGATTCAAAGATAACCAAGATTCAAAGTCAACACACTAGTATAAAACTGTTCAGAGTATTTTACTGGCCCTATGCATCTGTCAGTTGCCTTTTGAATAGTATCCTGTGTGCATTAAATATCAAGGACCTACACTTAGGTCAGGATTTGATTAGGTTAATGTTGCAATCTCAAAATTTGCTGGGTTTCGAAATTCTTAATTCATAGGGCTGTTGTCAGTCTTTAATTTTAATATAAAGCAGTTTCCTTTGTTCAGAACAGAAAAGGAAGGTAATAACATGAAGTTATATATTGGAAGAGCCACTGGTCTTGCAGTAAAGCCTAAAAGGAGAGACAAGTCAGCAGAGACTTTCCCTTGCACTGTCCATCTCTGCCCATGGCATGGCCAGACAGATATGATCCTGGGACAGAAATGTACTGCTGAGCTTCCCACAGCAAGCTCCACACATGCTTCTCACAAAAACCTGCATCCCCATTCTCCAAAATTATGTGTCAGTTTACACAAAACAGGATAAAGGAGACATGCTTAGTACTGGAGATTTTCTGCTGGAATAGCTGAAAGATTTATTTTCCTGGGCTGAGAGTCCCTCTATTGATTTACCTTATCTTACTCAAGTCTCATTGACTTCTCTGAATCTGATTTCACAGATATTTAATTAAGCTTCTTAAAACACTAGCACTAACTGTTGAAAACTTTCATATGAGATAGCACATTAAAGGGTATCAGATAAGGGGAAATCCCAGGTGTGTATGAAATGGCTTTTCCTGTCCAAATGTGCTGGCTAACAATTAGCTAAGCACTGTGGGAACAGAAAGCTCCTACCAGAGATGTGTCTGACCAGTTTTACAGGCCCCTGTAGAAGCACAGAAAAGATTGTAAACGCCAATCCCATTAATACATTGTACTTAAAAAAAAAACCAAAACAAAATAAAACTTAATGTGGACTAAAAAATACAATTGTTAGCATCTGGAAGTAATAAGAAGGCTAGAAAAAAAAAAAAAAGGAGTGTGATTGTGACTCCCTGGTGAAGCAAAGCTGGGTATAGATCTAGACTGCAGAAACAGACATGAAATGAGATGTTATGAATATTGCAAAGAAATGCATAAATAAAACATAACCAATGAGAATATGTTAGTAGATTTGATTCTTATTTGCAAGCAGATTAACTTTAAAAGGAAGATGTATAATAAGTAGTGTTTTCCTAGATAAAGAGAGGTACCATGCAATTGCAGTAAGAAGAGAGAAAAAGATTGTAAGAGGGAAGCTAAGAGCAGTGGAGCAAGAGGCAGCAATTAAAAACTGGTGCAACACAATGCCAGGGCATTTAAATGAAACAGAATATTGTGGGGGATGAGGGAGAGGAATCCTGGGAACCTTCCAAAAGCAATTTAAAGCTGTAGGAAAATGGCATGTATGAAAAATGACATTTTGAACAGGGTTATCAAGATTCAAGATGTTGAAGGAACCCCACAATAATATTTTGTCAAGCTACAAAAAAAAAAAAAAAAAAAAAAAAAAAAAAAAAAAAAAAAAAAAAAAAAGACAGGCTTGTGTAACTACTTAGTTTCTAGAGATGAACAGATGGCAGTAATAACAGAAAAGGAAAAAGCAGCAGCTGAAATGAAAGCACAGAAAGATGCAAACTCTAGCAAACATTAGAGACTTGCACAGACCTGAGAAACAAGCTTGTACACAAACAAGAGCACTGAGGAGAAAAGGACATACAAGTGATATAGAAAAAGAACCAGCACTCAGCCAATAGCAAATGTACAAGATACAGAAAAAATAAAATTAGAAAAGAAGTGACATCATGTAGAAAACTTCATGGAAAAAACCTCATGCATAGAATCATGATGTCAGGGGTTTCAGGAAAAAATTCAACTGCTGATAACTTTGAGATTTCTCACAGATGACATTAAAGAAGCCACAGTAAGTAAAAAGTAAAGGTTAGTCATACTCTTCCAAAAAAACCCCCAACAAACAAAAAAAAAAGACAGCTGTGAATGGACAGGAAAACAGAAACCAAAGAGAAAATAGGCACTTTTTTTTCCCATGCCAAAGTCTGTGCTAAATAGTGCAAATTAAATCTACTATGAGTCTGGGGGCTTTATTATAAACAATACTTAGACACATGAAAAAGGGATAAGGTTGAAATTTCACATAGGGAGGAAAAACCACATTTTCTGAATAAAAAAAAAAAAGCATAAGGTAACTAAACCTGAGACATACACTAAAACTAAGACATAGAAAAGGAAATATAAAATGGATTAAAACCGGGTTATTTACAAGTCACTTACAATATATAAGTGACACATTGTCTGTCACTGACTCCAAAGAGGTCAAAATGCTACTGCATTATCAGAACAATAATCTAGGGTATAAAACTACCTGATATTTTCTCAAAAAAAATACCTCCAAGTACACTTGCCACCTGAGAAAACAATTGGAGTAAGCTTCTACAGGATACTGTCTCAGCACACTGCAGCTTGAGTGTTGATGGGAGCTGGAAGCCAGCTACCACATCCTGGAAAATAAAGCAGTGAATGAAGCAGCAATCAGCATACAGCCTGAGATCTGCCAGGCAGAGCAGATGTACCACTCCAGGAAAAGGCAGCGAGCTGCTGGGCTGCACATCAGCTTCATTATCAAGAGATGGTCACGAAATACTTGGAAAGAACATCTTGAAATAAATGTCTGCTTGACAAAAGGCAGCCAGAACTTTTAAGAGTAGGTAAAAACTAGTAGCAAAGGATATTAGAGGATAATAGGCAACGAGTAGAGGGAGTTTTTTGGGTTCAGGATTTCCACTTTTTCCACTTAGTTGATTTCTGGGTTGTGGGAGTTTTGAGGAGTATTTTTTTGTTCTGTTTCATTTTTAATGAAAAAAATATCACAATCTAAACAGGTACATCACTAAAGAGACTGAAAGGTAGATAGCTAATTGCTGAGACAGTGACCTTGCTATGTGAAAACACATCAACTGAACAAGAACTTTGACCTCACAATCAAACAGAAAACATCACCATATCAACTAATGGAGAATTTAAAGGCAGGCACTAGAAAGAAACAGGAAAATAAAGCAGAGATTTCCAAGAGACTGTATTTATTATTCTTCCAGACCGGCCCTGCCAGAGAGGAATTCCTCTCAGTGCCCATAAAGACAACACAGAAAATCTGAGCCAGGTAGAAAGCATCACTTAAAAGATGAGTGGATCATAAAAAAAAATAGGGTTGTCAAAAGCCTGAGCCACTGTCAGCGGGAAAGCTATTTCTGAAAAGTCAGAATTGCCAAATTCAGCCCATGACACTGAGTTAAGTGGTCATGGTACTTGCAGAAGTCAAGTGCCAAAGAGATAATGACAGTTCATAGCACTAGCAGCAGGATTTAGATTTTAGAGTTACTCATTCCAGACAAATCTTTACAGGTTAAAAAAATAATAAAACAAAGAAAAAAATTAAAAAGGAAAAGAGTAAAAAAGGAAAAAAGAAAGCATAGAAAACAGAACAAGAAAAAAGAAAACCAAAAGTATCCCATGAGCAAGCAGCTGTGTGGGGCTGAGTTGGTGGCCAGGATTAAACCACAACACAAATGTATAAACAAGTCAGATAATCTACCCTAACAGGTGTTTTAGTTTTTAAATTTACATTTCAACAAAACACGACAGAGGGAAAAATGATGCAGCCTCCCTGAACAGGGCACTATGATCTTACATAAAGAAACTGAAAACAGCTTTCAGGACTTTTTACTTGGTGAGAACAACACATGTGAAAGAAGAAGCAGGACCAGGACACTGAACTCTGTGTCTCACTGCTGTCACAAAAAACAGGGGGGAAGCAGAAGAATCTCTGTGACAACTTATCTGCTTGAAATGCTTTTAGACACAGGGAAATAAGACAATTTTGCCGAAAAATTTACTCTGCTCATTAGGAAGCATTTCCTACCATGAATATGTGAAGGTGTATGAGCAGGACACTGGTTCCTGGTTTCTGCCAGCTCTCCATCCCACTTTTCATTGCTTACAAGACTGCACTTCCATGGCACTGCCTGGAAGGTGCTGCAACCTCCATGGCAAGTGTCAAGAGCATAAGATGAAATAATGAGAAAATAATCTTTGTTTTTTAAAATTTCCTTTTAAAGCAAGCTTTCTGGTACTATATAGTTAGTATATGCCATTAAATACTATCATGAAACCTTAAACGGCTCTTGGTAATGTTACTACTGCAAGACCATGTTTCAGTTAGTGCAACACATAAAACATTAAAAGAAATGCAATCTGCTGGGTTTTTTCTCCCTTTCAGCCTGATCCAAAATATGTTAAACTGATAGAAGAAGGCAGGAGTGTTGCCAAGGCTCAGGGCTTGATACATTTTCTCTGCAGCCACAGCTGCACCACCAAACGAGAGTGCATGAAGAACCAGCCATACCTTCTGGAGATATTCAAGACACAGGAACTTTTGGGAAAAAGGGTCTGACAAACTGGTACCTGATAAAGAAAGTCTGGGGATCCACAAGGGAAATACTCTATGTGTACAGCTCAGTAGGACATAGGAGTCTATGACATTTTCCAGCTCTTCCTTACACTTGGACTTCACAAAACTTAAGACTTAGTCTTTCTCCCCATGAACTGCTCAGCAAGGTTAAAAGAGATTCAACATGCAGTAAGTGAAATTAATCATCATTACGCTGTCAACAATAGAATCCAAAAGAGATGTTATGAAAAAAGAGAGCAAGAGTAAAAAAGCCAGTTCTTGACTCTGGTGGATGCCAGCATATTGCTTCAGAGTCCAAGGCAGTATTACAAACATTCAACTCTGAACACTTCTAATAAGTTAATTAAAGAAATATTACATTCCTATTCATAAAATCTTCCTTCTTCCTGAACGGACATTGATTGATGTTCTTAATAAATAAAAGATCATCAACTTTTATTCTATGATAAATTGCCATGTGTTTGTACTTTCCTGCTCTACCCACTGCATCTCCTCCAGCTGCTATGAGCTATTAGTAATATTTCCAGAATGAAAACATGGAACTGTTCTTGTATCTTCCCAAATGCCAGAACTGACAAAAATGAAACAGCAAGTGACATTTTCAACCGTTTTTACCTGATCCCATAATCCTTGCTGAAAACAAGTGTCCAAATAATAATGCACAGCAGGCTACTCCTACTTGAGTTAACCTATTTTTTCTTTGACTAAAGTGGGAGGAGACCTTTCATATGTCAGTCCACAATCCCTAACCATAGTAAATGTCTCTATACTTCTCATTTCTCATCTGTAACTTCTTTTGGGGTAGGGGTGGGTGGTGGATGGAGCAATGGATATGACAAAAAACCACAAAACCAGCTCCAACAAGCAGGTCATGAACCAACAAAAAAAAAAAAAACCCCAATCCCATAACCCAAAGAAGTCCTGAACCTGATACATCATAGTTTAGTTAATATCTGGCCATGATAAGCTGTCCATAATTTATTAAAGAGCAGAATGTACAAGTTGGTTATTTCCACACATGCCTACAGCTGGGGCAGATCACAATTCTTGCATGCAAAAACCTTGTGAAGCAGTAGTCTAAAGCAGATGGGTTTACAGAGAACCATTTTTCAAAAGCATTTCATTTTTCAAAATATTCTTCAGCTTTGTATCCAGAGACACAAAGCTAAAACAAAGATCTTTACAGCCCTTCAGGAGGACCCAGTTAGACTAAGACAAAAATTAAAAAAGCAGCAATGAGTTCAAATGCGATAAGGCAAAACATTGATTTTCAGTCCACTACATTGCTCCTTTCAAAGGTATCCAAAACAATCCTTGCACTGGCTACATAGGGAGATAAGTCTCCTGTGCTTTCCTTGCCTAAAAATAGTTGATGCGAAAATTGTCTTTTCAGAATTCCTATCTCCAGTATGCCCATCTTGCCACAGTTCCAGTAAGAAGTCCTACCCAAAGCAGATTGCCTGCAATAGTTCATAGATTGATTTCCTTTTCTATTTAACAACCAAGCTTTAAAAGCTCGCTGGACTTTCATATTTCTGTCCCTGCAGTAAGGTTTTTGAGAATATGGTCAATACCTTGCTGCAACAACAGAATCACAATAATAGCGATAAATGTGTATTATAGTGTTAGACAATTAATGATATGTTAATCTGCTTTAAACTACTGTTTAAGGATAATTATGACCATGCTGACACTCCCTATCAACAACTCCTTTAAGTGAAGCTGAGAAAGACACTTAAATGCAGAATGTTGTTTCCCATTAAGGAAACAACAGAAACAAGTAAAAAGACACCATCAGTAAATGAACTCTGACAGTTTTCTTCACCTAACATCTCAGTAACACACAAACATGGAGGCAGGTAGATGGTTAGGCCTAAGATGGATACAGCCAGTAAAGATTTTTCACTCATCAGTGGTGTCTCATCCAAACCAAAGGGAAGGAAAAGGCAAGAGAGCTCAGACCCTAAATGGAGAGAAATGGCAACACTCCTGAGCAAATGAGGTGCTTAGACTAATGGTATTGGATATATTCTACTTACCTATTCTCCTAAATCACAGAATATCCTCAGTTAGAAGGGACCCACAAGGATCCTCAAATCCAGCTCTTCAATGGCTAATGCAAACCCACAACCTTGGTGTTAATAGCACCATGCTCTAACCCACTGAGCTAATCTCAGCAGTCAAATGGTGTTTGTCCCCACATTTAGGGCCATTCCACTTCAAAGATCCCACTGTTTGAATGGGGCCCTTGAACAGTCAAAAAGGAAACTTGTCCTCTAAATATTCCTAGACAATCTGAAGACATGGACATTCAATTTTCCCTCGGTGAGATAACTAGCTTGCCAAAAGGAAACTCCAGGCTACAGATGTGTCTGTTGTGATTTCCAGCACTCTGTGACAGAAAGATAGTAGGAGAAGACAGCTTATGCTGACCTCTGCAAAACAGGGCAAGAGAAAAAGGCTGGAGGCCCCAATTCTTGCCTTGATGCAAACAAAAGCATTTTTTATTTTCCAGCCTACAAAAAAAAAAGAAATTAAAAATTCAAATAATAATTCATGCAAAGGTCAAAGCAGTACCCAACACACCTGATAACAAAAGCTAAAGGAGAGGTTCACGCTGAGGTTCCCAGGTGATGGGGCAGAGTGCATTGTCAGGAACAGATGACACCAAATGGGGCAGAGTGACTGATACACCAGAGGTTGTGCTGCCATCCAGGGGGACCTCCGCAGCCTGAAGGAATGGGTGACAGACACCTCATGCACAACACACTACTACACAAACAGTTACAGAAAAACAATATCATTATCAAGATTACGCTGTGGAGGGGAAAATATTTTGTTGCCGTATGTTCAAAAACAAAGAAACAAAAAAAATCCTTGTAACTTGCTCTTCTCCTTTTTGTGCTCAGCCCAAGTTGCTACAAGTGCATCTCAGCACCTTGGGAGTAGATTCTGAAATGTGCAGAGGCCTACTGCAGAGGCACAGAAATACCCAAGAATTCTGCAAGGTGTTAAAGTGCTAGTAAAGATTTTCTGTGGGATCTTGCAAAAAGAGATTTCATGCTCTAACAAAGGTTTGTATCAGGTCAGTAGTTACCTTTATTTTTCAATGGGCTTAAAATCTCTGTTGCCATATGCCACTATGATTGTGTATCACCTGAGATAGAAGAAAAGAGAAAAAAATACTGAGTATAAAGGTCTGGTGAGGATGGACTCCACTATACCCAATGTAGGAGCTGCCCCTTGATACACTGATGTGTTGCTTTTCACAAAGTCAGTACTTAGTGTAAATATTACTCTATATAGCTCCTTTCAGGAAGAATTTTTTCAAATCTCAGCCTCTTAATGAGCTAAATATTTTCTCATCAGAGACTTATGGCTCATTTATGTTCACAGTTATAGGAGGTTTGAAAGCACAACCCCGGAGAAATTAAATTCAGCTTCAAAACTACATGAACCTGAACATTACTGAAATTAAGGTGGTCATTTTGAGATCTGAACAATGCAGCTTAATGAGTGCTATGCAGGCAAGACTTTTATATGGGAACATTAGGAATATTAAGAATATTTATACTAATTCACTCCATTACAAAACTAAAACACCACACACACGTGGTTATTGCCACTTCTGGTGAAAGCCTTTTAGTTCCTGCTGCAATTGGTGCATTTCTAATGCATACAATAGCACTTCACAGCAGCATATAAACATTTCAATCTCCTTGTCCACCAAAGATTTATCAATACTAGACCTTCAGTTATTGCTGCTTATTCTGAAGCTGCAAAAGAGTAGGGAGAAAAGGACTAAGCAAAACCTGGGTTTATTGTTTCTAGGAAAGAAGATGCTCAAAACTAAAAGACGAGAATGAATAAAAGGTAATTGTAGCTTGCAACTTACAATGGGTTTTCAGACAAATTCCAGCCAAAACCTCATTTTTTATGCCATCAGTGAGGAGAGAGAGTGCCCTGGGAGTGCAATTTCCACTTCTTCTTGTGGAGCAAGCCTGTTCTGGCAGCAGATGCACTAGTTTCATAGAGAGGGTCAGAGAAAGAGAGGAACAAGTCTTGGTTGAAAGGCATTCAATCTTTCAGCATTTAGCCTATATAGCTGATCCCAGAAAAGCTACAGGCTCCACATGGGACAGGAAAAGGAGGAGAAACTTCCAGATTCTTCTTCAAGACATGACCATAACTTCTTACTTGCATGTTGACAGCCACCACCTGGAAGTTAGTGCACCTCACAAATACAGTGAGACGCAATTGTTAACATTTGCAAAGCACATAGATAAAGTTCAGATGAAAAGGTTCACTACCACTGAGTACATAGAGAGGGAGGAAAGAGATAACACATTACCTGTATTTGTTGAAGTGGTGCAATATAATTCAATTCTACAACCATAAGCAAACACAGCTATGCACACGTGCATGCACACACATTCCCTTCAGCCCACGTGCTGTCAGCTATTTGTGTAACACAAAGATGTGATCCTGGAAACCCCACTGCCCTCACAGCCCAGCTACATCTTTGCAGTGTGCATGAACATGGGCGGTGTGTCTTGTACAGTGGGAAAAACAGATCTATTCTGTACATTTTTGCCTTCTACTGCAGTAGTAGAGACAGTATAGAGAAGGCAGGTGAGAAAAAAAATCTGTATGTGTGTATAAGGAAAACAGAAAAAAAAAGTTTGATATACCCTTTATCATTTTCTTTTTTTGCTAACATATCAGTTGTTCCCAGCGTTGTGTCACCAAATGGCATGAGCAGAGCTCTCATCACCATGTGTTATGTTGCCATCTATGACATTTGCAGAGAGGGGTCCACTTCAGAACAAACCTGTAACAGTAGACAAACAATTGCCCTAGAAGCACAATCACAGTGAAGGCAGTCACGTCTGATGAATCATGAAGACTGGAGAGATGAGCAGGAGGCAGGAGCAAACAGTTTGTGTTCCTGCACAGCTCTCACGATCTCTTCACCTATTGTACAGGGGTCGTAGCCGTGCTCACGCTCAGGGACAGAGGCTGTGCTTAAAGCAAAGGGCACCTGGCACCCTCCCAGCCATGCAACCTACAGCTCAGACAGCTATTTCCTTGTAGTCAGGGTCCACTGCCTGACAAACATACGTGACATATTCCTGCAGAACTACAGGATGGTGAAATGACTACGGGAAGAAGACTCCTCTTCTGCTTTAATGACAATCAGTGTGAGGAGACAAATCTGGAAACTGTACTACTGTGAAAAATTGGCTGAGAATCTAGCCTCAGGTGTTGCACTCTCCCTCTCTTCCTGAAACAAACTTTAAAAGAATACAGAAGGGAGAAAACAATAAGAAAAGAAATCTTAAAGTACTGAGAACAATACAAAAACTTTTGGATCAATTTTCCCTGCTTACATTCTTACTTGAGAATTATTCATGAAAATTATGACTTATTATTATTATTAGGGAGAAAACTGACTCCCATCTTTCCTCCAGCTGTACATTATTACTTGAGAGCAAATGCAGTGGATCTGTTTAAGTCTGCTGTAAGGTCAACTTGCCTTTGCTTGCTTATCTGTTTTCATACATCCTTAATGCAAATGAGACAAGAAAAAATCCCCCAAACATACCCAGGCTTTTAACAATTGTATCTCCTTCATTATCCCTGAAAGGCTCATGCATGACTTGGAAGAATTGACCCCAAACATTAAAATTTTGTGTTTTAAAACTCTGTTGATCTACAAAGAATTCATTCAAATCAAGATTGAGGAGTGCGATGATCTATTCTAAACCATCACTTGACTCAGACTTTCTTATCTTCCTGGATCAGTTTTCTCCAAAAAACTGCAGTTGAATGAGAACACTGTTCTCCCAATCCACAAGATTATTAATCCTATTGAGATCATGACTTTGCTTGGGCATTTCCAGTAAAAAGCATCCTCAGAGACGAGCCACACAAAGAAAATGCACTCAGCACAAAGCCAGTGCTTTTGACAAACTCAAGGTGTTCCCATGAAAACATGAACCAAGGAATTCTCCTCCCTCTTTGCAAAGGTTAAGACATGCAAATTCAGGCAGCTTCAAGTGCTGTCTGAATGGAGCTGCAGAACATCAGTCCAGGCAGACACCAGAACCTGGAGAGAACTCCCATGCACAGTCCTCAGAAGCCACCCCAGGACTGTCAGGCTCCCCTCATTTGTCTACCCAACTCTACTGTCTGTGACCACCACTCAGTCACACAACACCATGACCCCATTTCATGTTTCAGGACTGAGCCTAAATCTATATATGTACTGAAACAGAACACTGTGAACATTTCAGTCACTTGAATCACATAAATAAAACATGCTTTAAGCAACACCTTGATAAACTAGAGTGTATTCTTCAAGGCCAATCTAAGGAGCAGATTTCCAGCTTCTATTAGTATTAGTTCCTGCCAGTCTTTACCTGAAGCCATTACAAAAGTTTTCTCTTTTCTCATGTTATTCAGGTGCCACAAAAAAAGGAACAAAAGGTCATGCTAAAGAAATAGTATTCTACATGAGAAATAAAAACAAGAGAAAAAAAGAGAACACAAGATAATGAAAGAGAAATAGAAATAGAGAAATAGAGAATGAAAAATAAAAACAGAAAAAAAAGAACAGAAAAACCGAAGGACAGAAAAAGAAGAAAAAACAGAAAAACAGAAAAGAGAACAGAAAGCAGAATCGTTGTTAGAACAGCCACCCTACCTGGGGAGAATCTTCATCTCCAGCACATTCTTCACATCCAACTCCCTTCCTCCAGGCAAAGCCTTCAAGAGCTCCTAGTGCTGAAGGAGTAGTGTAATATGAGTCTATGCAGGTTGTCTGAAAGCTGCTGTAAAAATGGCATTTTTTTTGGTGCCATGATACACACTAGTTCAGGAAGAATTTTATTGGAAAGGAAAAGCTTTCTGGGTAGAGTTAGTGTCAGATACCACTCTCTTGTAAAAGAAAAATCTCACACAGATCATTAGAGGGACTCCCTAAACTCACAAGAACTTGCCTGCTGCATCATTGCTAAAAAAACTTTCATTTCAAACATACATTGTGTGTGTGTGAATTTGTTGGCCTTCTACAGTTAATAAAGTTTTTTCTCAAGGTTAGACACCCAAAACACTACAAAAATAGTCCCTTCCCTTTTGGCATTTCTGAGGTCTGTCACAGCCAGAACCTTGACAGGAGAGGTTCATCTTCTATATGCTTCAACATCTCACTTGACTAGTGTCCAGCACATCAATAGAGAGAAAACCTTTCCCTTCATCTTAAGTAGCAAGCTCTTCAGTGGAGTTTTACAAACTTTCCTGGGAGTAAAAATGGATGGAATAGATTCCAAGACCATTTGATACCTTAATTAACAGTAGCTGTTACTACAAAGTAACAGTGTCTCTCTCTGGCTGATAGCCTCCAAATCAAGCATTAAGGGTTAAAGTTACTTTAGGCCAGGGTACATCTTTTGCCTTTATATTTAGAATATGATCTAACAAACTGGTATTCTGTTCTGACTTGTCTTTACATCAGAGCTAGCAATTCCTTGGGTAAGGAGGAGAGTTCAGGCTGCCAAGAGGCTGCAGAACAATTTCAATTGCAGAACAATCAATGAACACAATCAAGCTGAACACTGTCAAAAGAGCCCAGAGACTCTTTCTGCATTACTTAAAAAAAAAAAAAAAAAAAAAAAAAAAAAAGGAGGGGGCAAGAATGGGGACAAAAATGGACACATTTGAAGTTCAAAAGTGTTCATATCAAAATATGTAACTGAAATATTCTATTGCCACTTAAAAATTATGCTAACTACAGGGTGGGGGACGTGGAATTCAGTTAAAAAACATATGGTAGGAAGGTATCATCAAGATTTATAACACAAGCTAAATTAGGAAATCAAGTAATATTATTGTCAATGCAGTTCTGTGAAGCGTTGTACAATTAGTCCTTACATGGAAATTCCATTCAATAATACTATCAGATTAGTCACTAAAAACCTCTAACAGGTTAGTCACTAACAACCTCTATCCTTGAGGAACAAAAGTAGCAAAGGTTCTATAATTGACTGAAGTCTCCCACTTTACTTACATTTTCATTTCAATATACAGTGCAGAAATTATACATTCTTCAAATGTCTTGACACAGTAACAGCAAGTCCTGAAGATAGTGCAGTATTACTAAAATTTTAAATTGGTTTTTTTTTTTCTCCATTTGAATGTGAAAAAATTTGCAAATTTTACTTATCCCTCTATTTTTAAGAGGTTACTGAAGCTGGGGATAATAAATGATGGAGAAAAGACAAAATGCTTAGGGATGTTCCAAGAAACTGTTTCAGAGGATGGTTCATTTGTCTTTGAGATATAACAAATACTTCCCTAGAATCCTTTTGTTAAAGTTGTACTTCTTACACTAAATAGCTGTAACACATCTTGAACTTATATATCTATATCCTAAGTACTGTTTTTTACTGCAAACTCTGATGTGCTGCATTATGTGAACTAGAACCTGGGAATTCAACCCTGTTTTGGTGCAAGTTAAAGGAGTTAACAAGCCCAGAAATGACAAAACGTGATTAGAGCTGAATTTGTGTTTGGCATTACAAAAAAAGGCCACAAAGTTGGGCATCCAAGCTAGAAAATGCCACATTTCTGTGACACATTTTAGCCTTAATAGAGCTGTTCTACCACAGGAGCTTAGAATTCTCAACTCCAGAAGAGTGGTACACTGACCATTCCTCACTTCTGTTTATGAATATTATGTATAACCAGTGATGATGCCTAAACAAACTGTGACAATAAAACCACAACTTGAAAGCAGTCATGCTCCTTGGCATGGTGGAAACATCAATCCTCTCAAAATTTCAGGAGAATGAGACTTTCAATAGCATTTTGAAAAATAAAGCAAATTAGCAAATTTACAGTAAGTTTACATTTGATAACAAATTAGGTTCCCACCTGGAACTGCTGCTTCTATAACTATTTCTCACATTACATAAGCTCTCTTTTAAACCACAGGATAGTTTCAGCAGGCCCTAAGGTCCTTCAGTTCATCAAGTAAAGCCCTTAATGCAAGTATTATCACCAGTTTAGTGAATGAATTACCAGTACAATTTAAAACAGAATTAAAACCTACATCTTTCCTTGCCTGTAAAGCTTAAAAATGTCTACAGTTCTTGTTTCAGACACAAAAGAAATACCTATCAATTACTCTAGTTACCTAAATCATTAATTATATATAGATAGCATATAAAAGTATACTAACTTTGTATAAATCAAGATTTTACAGTTTATTGCAGTTTTTTACAATTTTTGTGGGGGTTTTTTTGGTGTAGCTTGACCTGAAATCATTAAGACATATCTACATCACTTTTTTCAAGATTCTTTTATCACACAGTGATCAATTCTTTACATTCTTTTTCTGTAGATCTCTTCATTCCAGTTTTCCAGAGTTCATGAGTACTGACATTACCGAGGAAGTACAAGTTCAAACACATCTATACAAACAAGACAAAATTGACAAAATATTGCAGATAAGGCTATCTTTTTCTTTTTTTTTTTTTTTTTTTTGTATCTATAAATTTGTTTCAACCAGGCACAGAGAACTTTGGAACACAATATTGAAAGCCACCTATGACAATCTTTGTAGCTTAGGCGTTTGCAAATTTCCCAGTCAAGCACTCACCCCTACAGTTTTATCAACTTATACATCAATCTTTTATTTCCTCAGCACTTCAAGTGAATCATCCCCAAACACAGTGGTTCTAAAACTGTACCATATTTACCAGAGTAAGACTACAGATGGGCTAATTAAGTGGCACCACACTCTCTTGAGCTGTGTGCTTTACTTCAAGACAGAGCTAGCTGCTCCAAGGCTGGGCTCACTCACAGCAGTGACAAACATGCACAGCTGAGCACACAGAGGCACAGCCTGGGGCACAAAGGAAAATGTGCTGGCTACAGCAACCAGAGAACCAGGACTTGCACATGTAACTTAAGAAAAACTGCATTGTCAAACTGTACTTTTACATGAAGCTCAAGAACAAACTTTTTCCCAGTATTCCCAGTATTCGCAAGGAAGGTCTGAAGGACACACCACCCCCCAAACTTTAAAGGTGTTTAATTCTGCACATTCAATTCCACAATAAATCACAAAATAAACACTTGTTTTTCACCTGTTAATTTAACAAAAAACCCTTACAATTTAAGATTAGCAAATACATTCCCAATCTACAGCCTCATGTAACATTACTAATTATAGGTGTCATTAAAGAAATGCTCTTAAAACATACATACAATAGGTGCTGTGGGTAAATGACACAGTGAACACATTATTTCATTCTCTCTAACAAATGCCTAGTGATTACGGGCAGTGTTTTAATGCTGATGTTAAAAGTACATGATCCTTTTCCTTTCAGTCCAGTTTTACTTATAAGAAGAATTACAGTCTCAAAAGTGCACATACAACTATGAGAACTGTGGAAGGGAGGACTATGAAGAGTACAAATTAGTGCTTGTTCCACATAGGTGCTGCTATAGGTCCCTGTGGAGCCCTTTCAACGGTCACAAATTCTTCGGGGTTGTCAAAAGCTTCATAGTGGACTAGTAAGTCTTGAATAGCACACTCCTCAATCTGGAAGGAAGAAAAGAGCATGTATGTCAGTGTCAGGTCTACATTTACACCACAGGCATGGTTATGAACTGGCTTTACTGGCCCTGAATGCATCAAACCTCCTAATCAGGAAGGAGTAGTAGATGATGCACTCCTCTGACAACTTGAAGAAACCTCATGTTTTCAGGCCCTGATCCTCAAGGGAAACTTGAGGCACCTTGATATCTGCTAGAAAGGCAAGAGAGCTGGACAAGAACTCTAAAACATCTTCCCATTGGTAAAAAATTCTTAACACAGATAATGAAGGAGGTGATCAAGGGAGACATTCTGATGGATCTCATACTCACAAAAGAAAAGGGCTGGTCAGGGATGTGAAGGCTGAAGACAGCCTTGGCTGCAAGGACAATGACATACTGGAGTTCAGGATCCTGAAAGCTGGGAAAAAGAGAAATAGCAAACAACTTGGGACTTCAGAAGAGAAGATAATGAAGGTGTCTGCTCAGAAAAATTCATGGGATTTGGCCACAGAACAAAGAAAGTTTCAGGACTGCTGGTTGATTTTAAAGATCACCTCAGTCAAGCTCAAGAACAGACCATGCCAATGAGCTTCCCAGCCATGTAAGAATGGCAGGAGGGGCACAGCTGAACAAACCAGCTCCTGACAAAATTCAAACAAAAAGAAAGCATACAAGACATGGAAACAGAAAGAAGTGACACAGAAGAGACACTGTGTGACTACACAGGAAAAGAATTAAGAAAGTCAAAGCCCATCTGTGGTGGAATCTGGCAGGGAACACGAAGAGCAACAAAAGAGGCTTCTACAAAAGACAACACAGATCCACTACTGGATGAAAAAGACATGAGAAAGTGTGGGGACCTTTATCTTGATCTTAAGTATAAAGATCGGGCTCCAGCAATACCAGACCCTGGAGATCAGAGCTGGCCAAAATGACTGTAACATCACTCTCAAAAAAAACCTTTGAAAATTGTTGCAATAAGGGTTAATGCCTGAGGACTAGAAGGAATCAACTGTCATTCCTACCTTCAAGAAGGGCAAGAGAATCTGAGTGACCTCTAGGTGATGTCCAAGAAAGTGGTACAGCTTAATTACTAAATAAGAGTTGAATTGGGCAAGTTTAAGAACACACATCATACATGCCATGGGAGACAGACTGAAAACTGGCAGAACTGGTGATGTCAAATGGTTGTGACCAGCAGCACAGAGTCCAGCTAGAGGCTAGTGACCAGCACCAACACTGAGACTAGAGCCAGTACTGTTTAACATCTTCATCAGTTACTCACAGGAAGACACAGTACAGCCTCAGCAAAGTTAAGAGCAGTAGAGAACTGGAAGGAGTGGCAGATACACCACCACATCATTGTGCTGCCACTCAGAAAAACCCAGACCATGCTGGAAAAGTGGGCTACAGGAAATCTCATGAAATTCAAAAAAGGGAAACACACTAGTACACACTGGTAGCTGACAAGCTGGAAAACAGTCTAGCATAAAAGGAATGGAGGTTCTGGTGGACAATCAAGACTTTTAGCCAGCAGTGCACTCATATGGCAAAGAAAGGTGACAGCCTCCTATGCTCTGTGAGGGACAGTGCTGCCAGAGAAGTGAGACAGATGACACTTCCCCTCTACACAGCACTGGTGAGACACACTTGAAGTGCTGGGTTCATTTCTTGACCTCCCATTACAAGAGATACATGGATATAATGAAGAGCCCAGTGACATGGCACAAAAACGATTAAGAGCCCAGCACATCCGACACTGAGGAAATGCTGAGCACTGCGCTTGTTTAGTGTGGATAAACGAAGGCTTAGGGTGATCTTATCAAAGTGTATAAATACCTGCTAGGAGAGAATAAAAAGAACTGACCTGTGCAGTGATAGCCAAAAACAGGAGAAGAGGAAATGGGCACAGATTGAAAAACAGAAAATTGCATTTAAAAATCTTTTTCTGGGGTCAGAATGGTCCCTGGAACAGGTTTCCTAGAGAGGCAACTTGTCTTCATCTTTGCAGATAATCAAACGCTGCCTAGCTTTGAGAAACCTGCATTAAAGTGACCCTGCTCTAAGCAGGGGTTTGGATTAGACAATTTCCAGAGGTTTCCTTCAAACTCAACCATTCTCTGATGCTGCAAATACATTTATTATGGACTCAGCCATTTTGACTTTAATAGAGGCCTACCTTATCAAACAGCAGTGTGAAGTTATTTTTAAATTATATTTAATAATGCAAATAACATGTACTAATACATAACTAATACTATTAACTGACCTTTGAAAGAGCCATTGGAAACTCCTTGTGTTACTTTAGAACAGCAGTAACTTAGCACTTTACCTGGATCAATGCCAAAGGCTTTTCTCTGCTCCTAATAAGAGCAGCTTCTTGCTGGCGTTCTTCCTCTACAATAGCTGAGAACATGACAGGTGCAATCACAGGAGAGCTGGCTGGTGATGCTGCTGACCAAGGACTGAAATAAAAACAAAAACAAACAATTAAAAAAAAACCAAACAGCATTATGAAGCAACATCAAGGTGAGCACAACATACAGTAAAACAAGTCCTAGAACCTAAGCCACTATAACTTACTTATGACTCTCCTGTGAAGAATCCAGAACATGGTCTTCCAGACCTGGGTTACTTCTAGTGTTGCACCTGGAGACAGGTAGGAAAGGAAAGGAAAGTACTGGCAGAGCATTCTCCTACATCAGATTGTGAAATACAAAATTGCAGTAGGAAATTACAACAAATGTGTAGGGTTTTGACAGAGGAAAGGCATAAGGATATAATGTGGAATTTGTTTTCAAGTGTGATACTGTGACTGAAAAAGATATTGATTCTTATTTCTAACTACCAGACCCTAATGGAATTTCATCTTGGACATTAATTCTGGCATTTCCAAACATTTAAGGATTTGAAAAAAAAAAAAAATTTCATTTCTGGTTGTTTATTAAAAAAAAGAAAAAAAAAACAGACTTGCATGCAAATTAGCCAACGGAGTTATGCACTAACAGCATTACCTATAGAAGTTTGCAATTAATATGAAAGAACAAAAAACTCAAGATAAAAAGATAAAGATTCAAGATAAAAAATACCAACTATCCTGCATTCAAATGAAGTGTTTCATGCAAAAGAGACAGTGCAGCAATCTCACCAGAGTAAATTCTTTGAGTGTAAACCCATAAATTATGGACTTTCAGTCCATTTCCTGTAACCACCTCTCACATTCACAAAAACAGCATAAAACTAAAATTAACAGAATAGAAAAAAAATATTGAAATATTTATATAGTTCCTAGCAGGAAGATATTTAATTCAGTCACAAAATGTTAATCTCTCAACAAAAAGAAGTTCACATTTGTTACACTGTATTCATTAAGAGACAAGTATATTTGTCAGAAAAATCCTACACCAGGAAGAGAGGGCCCTACTCTCATGATTTAATACCTATCTTTGACAGGATAGTTTTGTAATTTCCAGAACCTTACAAAAGTGTTACAGCATACTGTGAAATGCTGGCAAGCATTTTTTGAATTATTCTATGCCACTGCAAACAACTCTAAGGGTGTTGCTGTTTGAATAAATCATTCTCAGTTTTCCTTAGCACTTTGGTAATCCTTTGTAAGTGACCACAAGTTCTTGCATAAAACAGGAAAAAAATCCATAGAAAGTTAAGAGAATTCCAGTAATTACCAAGTTCTCTGTCTGAAATATTTTCCCCAGAATACAATTCCAAGGATAACAAAAAACATGACTCCTACCACTAAGTAGTAAGGGCAAGATCTCAAAAAATCTGAAATCTAACTAACATCCATCATCAAAAACGGATTTAAAATAATTGTGTTGAGCTTTCTGTCACAAAACATCATTTTCCCCACAAAACAAACAATGCACATTGCCAGGTCATGCATCCTTGTACTCAGTCTGAAAAATATGGACTGAGTAAATGGACTACGAGATGGGTGGAAAATGGTCTGGAAATGGATTAGCTGTACAAAGTCCAACTGGAAACCAAGTACTAGTGGGGGTCCTCAGGGACTGATACTGGAACTAATTCTGTTAAGCATGTTTGGTAGAACAGAACAGACCCTCAGCAAGCCACAGCTGGCTGTGGAGAGGTTGGGAATGGTGCACATTCTGGATGCCAGGCTGCCTTTCAGAAGCCCTCAAGAGGCTGGAGAAATGGGCAACAAGAACCAATGAATTTCAAAGGCAAGTGCAGAGTCCCATATTTGGAAGAGAACAGCCCTGCAAGGCAGTACAGGCTGGGACTGACTGGCTAGAAAGCAGCAGAGAGAAAGCAGAACCTGCAGAATCCTGGCTGGCAATTAGTTGAAGATGTTACTAGCCAGTGCCTCTGCAGCAGAGACAGCCAACTGCATGCTGGGCTGTGCTAGCAATACTGTAGCAAGGCAGCCAGAGGAAGCAATTCCTCCCATTTATCCGTCTACATACAGAGTATCACTCTAAGGTTTGGGCTCCTCAATACAAAAAGGAAGCTGTCAAATTAGAACAAATCCAGGATTAGGAAGAATGTGTTCTGCTAATCCTAAAGGGGGGCAGCAAGGGGGATATCTCATTGCTGTCTTCAACTACTTGACTGCAGGATAGTGAAAAGATGAAGCGAGAATCTTATCAGAGGTGCACAATGACAGAATAGAGGCAACATACATAACAAGCAAAATAGTAAATCCCAGATAGATAAAATGAAAAATAAAAATACCATATAGAGATGATTATCCACTGAACTTTGCTGCCAGAAAAGTCTGGGTATCTTCACACTTGGAAGCAGTCACAGCTCAACCAGACCAGGTCCTGAGTATCATGATCTAGTTTGACTTATTTTGAGCAAGAGGCTAAACTAGAGAATCAGAATTATTCTGTGACTTCAAAACAGGACACTATTTTTTAGTTGCATCCAGCTCTGAGGTCCTCAGCACAAAAAAAAAAAAAAAAAAAAAAAAAAATGGACCTTGGTGCAAGTCCTGATGAGGCCACCAAGGTGATTAGAGGCATGGAGCATCTCTCCATTCAGGGAAAAACAGGGAATTGGGTTTGTTCAGCCTGGAAAAAAGAAGGCTTCAGAGTGACATAATTGTTGCCTTCTAATACAAGAAGGGACCCTGTAAGAAAGGTGGAAAGGGACTTTCTACAAGCACAGGTAATGTTGACAAGGCTTCAAACTAAAAGAGTGCAGGTCCAGTTTAGATATTAGGAGAAATTTCACTGTGAAGGTGGTGTGGCACTGGAACAGGTCCCCCAGGGAAGCTGTGGATGCCCCACACCTGCAAGTGTTCAAGGCCAAGCTGGATGGAGCCCTGAGGAACCTGGTCTAGTAGGAGGGATCTTTTCCCCTGGCAGGAGGGCTGGAACGAGATGATCTTGAAAGTCCCTTCGAACTCAAACCATTCCATGATCAATTAGTTTCCAGCTTTTACTGCATTTAAAGATAACAACATTGAAAAGCAGAAAAGAACCAAAGAAAAGGAAGACAAACAGGAGATGGAGGCAGTCGTCTGTTCTTTTATACTGACATTATCTTACAATTTTATCTCTTTTTCCACCTGCTTTAATACTACTCCCATTCCAGCACATTTGACAGCAACTGATTTGACAGCTAAACTCTTATTTCCATTCCCAATCCAAAGAAGTCATAGCACTGCTACAAATGAACCCAACTGGATTGTTACACTTAACAAACCTGATGACTTCTATACAAACAAGTCAAAAAAACCCAAATAACAACAAAAAAAACCACCTCAACAGTAATTTTCCAAAAGTGGAATTAATAGTTCCAGCATCACAGCATACTCTAGTGATCAGTTAAAAGGCAAGTAAATACCTGTGTCACCTCCCTCGTTTAAAGCCAATGGAGCTTTAAAATGTAGGAAGCAGTCCAGATATTTGGAAGCAGTTTGTACATATGTACATCTGTGTTTCTTGCTAACAAGACACTCAGTCCAGATATAAAATCAACTGCAGATATTTCAACATGCTAATTTAATTCCTCAGCTGGCATCAAAATGACTAGGAGAAATGTGAGGCTAGCACACACAGGAAAATGGAAAAAAAGCTACAAAAATATAGAACTTGGAAACCTGGAAGTCTTAGAAATTAAGACTGATGCAGACATATAAATGGTTCTGCATGGAAATAAACCAGCCAAGTATCATCAGTACTGAACCAACCTGATTAACTCAGTTGGCTGAACTTGCCATGACTCTTGTGCAGCCACCAAAATGTCCCAGCCCTCCCTCAGCTCCCCAGTGGTTCTTAAGTAGTTGTTCATGAGACGCCAGGTCAGGTTTGGTGCCTTCCTGATCTAATAACTGATATCAGAAAAAGAAGACAAAGCCTGGTCTCCTACAGAACCCTCCTGGGTTTTTCTATACCATTTGAATCATGTGCTACATATTAGCTCATTATTAGCCATGACAGAACTAGGCCATTCCCACACAAAGCTGCAAATACTTGTTTCCACTAAGACTCTTCACTGCTCCCTGGAGTAACACAGTGAAGACAACTCAGGCTGCCACAACTAAGTTATGTCAGGCCTATGTTTTTAGCTTGGACTATGAGCTGCACATGTACAGCATAACTCCCAAGGCTGAGGTGGCCCTGGAAACCATGCAGCCACATCCATGCACCCCAGCTCCTGGGATGATCTGCCTCTGAATGAAATACAGTTCAAATCACCACAATTCATTACATGGTTTACCTAAAAAAAAAAAGTCTGCATTGCAAAAATTGGAAGGTGATGGTACATAGAAGAAAGAATGCTTATGTCACTATCCAAAATACTCTCATCCAGTGATCTAAGAAAATTGTCAGCTCAGTTAGTGCACAGCTTATCCAAAGGAGAAGGACAAAGCAGGAACATTAAATAATGCAATTGTCTTCAGTATCCCATCACCAAGTCTAACATTAACAGGTGAGGATTGCTTATGTTCTACATTTTTGTAATTTCCTTCCCTTAAAAAGGAAGGGGTAAGGATGTGCATAATTAATCTTCACAGAAATAGCAATTAAATGCCACAAGTAAAAAATCACAGCCTACTGTGACAAAACTGTACAGTCAAAAATAAAATAGAAATCCACTCATAAGTTTCAGATAGAGGAACTAGCCACCTAGGTTCTTTATACCTAACGGAAAGAAATAAGCATCTTCAGACACAATTTGAAAACAACCTGAAATAACTTTGGAGGGGCCTTCTTTTCAAAGTGATGATAGTCAATTTAGCCATCTACTAGGCCTCCACTAGATTAATGTGTCATCTTCAGACATTTAATGTATTAGACCTGGATTCAGTTTGAATAGTCCACTTTGAGAGCCTGCAGACTGGCCAGGCTGCGAAGATGAGACAGGGCAATGGAAAAGAAATTACTTGATGAAGATCACAGAGCTGTTGTGACAAAGCTAATAATAGAATCCAGTGCAAATTCTCTTCTCATGAGCTCTTGGAATCTCCCATATGATGAAAAGTTTTATTATTGGGCTAGCAACAAAATGAACAATACCTGTTCTGCAGATTAGTGTTTCATGTTCCCACACCTCCACTCACAACAGTAAAGCTCAATTCAGCTTTATCATTCTGTTCCTGAGGAATGCCTCCCCATCACACACACTCCAAATGCCTCCTACCTCTCTCCTCAGACACTATCCTACACACAACATTCCTACATTTCTACCCTCATTTTATTCTCTATATAGCAGTAAAACATGTAATACTTCTGTCCTAGGGAAACACCAGTTTTTATACAGGCTGCACAACCAAAAGCAAAGCCCAGCAAAACTTTCTTTTCCCCACAGAGGAGTCAGTTATTGGAGCACAATGAAACAGGAGTTCATAAGAAAAACAGCTGGATAATGACACAGCTCCTTGTGCACCAACAGCTCAGCAAGCTTCTCCCTCAGGGCAGCTGCATAAACTTGAGTCAGACTGCTCTAAAGTTGTGCTGTAAGAAGAGTTGTGTGAGGAATTACAGAAGGACCCCCTCCTTACCCAGGAGCTGCATTTAAGCTCAGTCCCTCAGGCCCTTCTTGAGCTATGCTGCAGCTATGGCCAAGCCCAGCTTTGCTGTTCCTGAGCTTGACTGGATTTGCAGGTTTGACGTCAACCTTGCCTGATCCCAATGCACCTGTCTGTGCTCACTGACTGTGGCTCATCCTGGTTTCTGTCACAGAGCCTGCCCTGCTCACCTCCTGCAGGCATACTGGGCTGTGCCTTTGCCAGGGAAGGCACCAGTCAGCCAGCTGTGCTGTCACACTTGGCTTCCCTACCACTGTGCATCAGCTGGCCTGCAGTGCTTCCAGATACTAGGTGGTAAAGTCTGTAAGATTTTCAGGCTCTCTGTTTTGTAAATATATTTGAAATGTTTAGCATTCAAAGTTACTGATGACAGGGGGAAGGAATGCAGGTGGGTGGACAGTTCAGTCATACAGACCTCCTTCCTCAGCTTAGGCATTTATTTTAACCCAGAACAGTGATTCTATTGGAGGTAGCAAGAAAATGCACAGCAAATGTTTTGACCAAAGAGCAATGTTGTCTAATAACTACAGGTATAATTTACATGTGCCTTTTATCTTTAGAACTGTAACCCCACAGCAATTATAAAATACAGACAAAACTAGTGCACCAATGTTTCTGTAAGCTTATTTAATCCATGAAAAACTGCACTTAACTTTATAAGAAAACTCAGATTAGGAAATGCCAGAACTGTGTTTGAATAAACTAGTTTTATGCATTCAGTGGTTAATACTGAAATACTTCTTAGCAAAATGTTCCATGAATACCATATCTGAATGCTCATGAATACCTAATTTCTACAGGTTAGAAAATACAGATTTATCATTTTATGCATACATACATATGCAAACTACCACATATAGACACATTTTGTTTGGAGCCTGAAACTATAGATACATAGATATAGATGATGATATAGATATAGATAGATACAGATATAGATACAGATATAGTTATAGATATAGATGACATTGATATAGATCCATCTATTTGGATACAAAAACTTTGACACTGAAACAAAGTACTAGCAGTAGCATTAAATTGTTTAAGTCCTTAAGCTTCCTATTCTTAAGAGTATTCCAGTCTTATTAACAGAATCATCAGAAGAATGCTCTTTTTAAATGACAATTTTATTCTTTTTTATTTCAGCAGAATTTAACAGGTCATTGTGCTTCTTGTATAATGGTTGACCAATTAGAAAAAATGCATTCTTACCTTATGGTGTTTTGGACTGAAGAATCCTCAGATCCTTTATATCTACATCTTTTAATACTAGTACCAGGTGAATTATTCACACTCATACACTTTTCTTCTTCCATCACAAGATCACGGAATGACTTTGGCAAGGCAGAATGTAATGAAGATGACCTTTTTAAAAACAAAAATGAAACAAAACCACTGCACTTTATACTTGTACTTTCCAAGAATCCATATTATTCCATTATTCAGATAGCAAAGAGACCTTCCTACATACTAAAAATACATTATTACTTAGATTTTGTAGACCGCTATTATCTTGTTAGACTCTATTTGCTAAAATGCATTTTGGGTCATATAGTTAAAGAACAGGAAATAAATATCTATGAGAACAGAGGAAGCCAGTAGTTTTAAAATTCTTTTAGAATTAAAAAAAAAAAAAAATCAAACTCCAACCTCCCCACCTATTCCCACCATCTCATCCTCTTATAAAACAAATTTTTTTTCATAGATGGCTTGTCTTAGATAAGCTGTACCTTTTCTGAGAGTGCTAGTCTTTGAAAAGTATTTTCATAAATCACAGTGCTCCAGGTACTGTCGATCTAACACAGGCAGTTCACCACCATGAAAGTCAAGTATAGCTGATCTTTTCTTCCCAAGATACTAAATGAGTTACTCATACCTGCTGGAGGCTCTATAAATCCCTTAATCCGCAATGAAGTTCAACAGAACTGATATCCTTCATTTTCTTTTACTTGTCCAAGCAAAAGTTACTGAATTAGATACTGCATATTATCTTTCAAAAATAAACTATTAAGAAAATATAGTAATTTAGTATCTTAGGTATTATGAACACTTTCCAAACCCAAAGCCTTTTTGTTTACAGAACTCAAGGCAGTTATCACTACTACTTGTCTTAGCTATCAAGGCTTTGGAATTAATTCTTCATATATTTGCTTACATTTGACTTTACTAAGCATAGCAGTTCCATGTATTGCAAAATACACATAATATATTCTGAAAGAACAGCTCTGCTTATTTTCTCCTCAAGGAAAAAAGGAAAAAAAAGTGTTTATAAACACTACTGAAGTAAACAATCTATACAATGCCAATTGTTTGTGCAACTGCCATAAGAGCAGCATCTCAAGTCAAAGACATTCAAAATACATCTAGGTGGGACACAATTTAAGGTAACAAATATAAAGGCATTTTAAAAGTGCAACATTGTATCTGATACATTACAAGGAAAGCATCTAAAATCTAAGCATGGTGTCTGATGTTACACCACCCAGACTTAAGTTTGGATTTTTTTTTTTTTAAATATTGGGTAAGCAGCACAGAAGATAGAGAAAACAGAGTGGGTACCTCCAGACAGAGGGTACCCAGACAGAGGGTACCCAGACAGAGGTACCTCGAGACCTCCTCCAAAACTATTATACTTATTCCATGGTCCATGGGATCTGCTGTCACAAAACCCACCCACTTCTGCTAGTAACATTTTAAATAGCCTACTTTAACATGATGTGCCCATTTCCATGAATATTCTGCATTGCAACCAGATCCACTTGCAACAGAGAGCCAAAAAAAAAAAACCAAAAAACCAACCCACAAACAACATCTCCGAAAAAAATCAACTGTGCCATTCTCATTTGTGAACCCATCCAAAACAATTATTTGTGGCTTAAAATTATTTGTCTGAAAAGTGGTACAAAGATTTCCTAACATGTAACAACTCTAAATTTCAGCTTTTCCTGTCTGATAAATTGTTGTTTTTATCTAATTTGTAAAATTAGCAAAACTAATTTATACTTTTTTTTAAAGTGGAATATGACTAAGTTTCTCTAAGCTGTAACTGCAAACCATCCAAGCATGGAGTTCTAAAACAGCTTCTGATGTTAAGAATAAACTGGAATATTGTCAAGCCAACAACCTAGACACCAGGATACACAATTGTTAATTTTCAAGAGAGACTTCAAATCTCTTCATGCCTCTGGTCTTGAAAAGCAGTAGACTCTGCTGAGCTTAAAAAATGGCTCAAAACAAGCAAGCAACACTCAGAAACCCTTGATCAAAGTAGTTTTAGAGAACTAATAAAGTCAACATGCAGTCAACTTTAGACATTTTTTTAAAGTATTACCAGAGTGGTATTTTATTTTCCCCTTCTAACTCTCACTTTTCTTCAAAGCAGGAAATATAGGTTCAGTTTCCCCCAAACTGGAGGTTTCACTTGGTAGAAAAGGTAGGGCATAGTGTATGACAGACTTTCAGTCAACCAAAAAAAGCCAGAAGGTCCCACACCCTTCTGGCAAGTGTGCTTCACTGCATTCAATATCCAAGTTGAATATCTGATTTCAGTGGAACACAAGTTCTATGCCTTTGACAATACTGCATGTGTGGAAAGCTCAATCGACTGCCAAATGCACTTAATACTCCACTGTGAATTTAAAGACTAACTCTGCAAATGTAATATTAGAGTAGATGAGTAGATGAGTAATACAACCATTCTACAAAAATACTTTGAACAACTAGCAGGAGCAATCAAATAATTGATCACTTGCCTAAAGCAGCTTGAAGTTTATTCAATAAATGTTTTCTTCCAGCAGCGAGGCCTAATTTTAAAAATTCATATAGCTCCCACTGGTTCTGTGCTTGAACTCTTGAGCTACCGGCATTTTCCAGATTGGCAGCCAGAGGAACGCAGGAGGAACGTGTGGAATCACGCACAGTGACCACATGAGCATTGGATTGGATTCCATCCTCCTGAAATATACCCTAGCCTTTCCACCTAAGATGGTTTGTGTAACACAGCAGGCCCAGCTCTTTCCAAAAACTGTTTAATCAGAACCTTAAGAGCACAATATACTTTTTGGAGACATTTATCTGAAGATATTAAAAAATCAGTCTTTATTTGCTTTTTAAAAGCAAGGAACAATTCATAGACAGTTTGCAGGTCAAGTAATCCCCAATAGGTAAAGAATTATCTATCAGAGAGTAGATGAATAGTATGAATAAGTCAAACTATTCAGGCAGGACCTGCCTTTCTTAAACCTCTGCTGGCTGGACCTGAAACCTGGTTGTCCTACACATGCCATGTTAAGGCACCAAGGATGACCTGCCCCAAGAGCCTCCCTGGAGGCTTATTACAGCTATTATAAACCTAGCTCACTGAAGAGATGATACAGTATTTTTGTATTTGTGTAAGTCACCAGCATTCAAAGTCATTTTCAACCTCCTATGCATCCTTCCACCATAAAAACTTTTAGAAGTATCCAATGCTCCCTCCAGCTCCAAGACACCTAGGTAACTTCGTTATCACTAATGTGAGTCAATACTGCTCTAGTCCAAAGTCATTCCAGACCTTCTCCCAAGAAGGGCTAACATTTTTCTTTATGTTTTTGACAGAGAAAGAACATTATTCATAATGGTTTTCAATAAACTCTTCCTAACTAAGTTTCAGAGCTTGTTCTCAATGTTCTTCTTCTATCATTTACTTCGACACCATCTGCAAATCAACTATCGTACACAGGAAAGAACCAGATGAGATGCAGTCTTCTGACTCAGAGCAAAATTTCAAAGAACTGTTAAACTGCAACCACTGCATTTTCCTACCCACTTTGAATTTCTAGATTACTTCCAAATGTAGATACAAATAGTTCAGTTTGCCTATTCAATGTAAAAACTCTCCAAAGAAAAAGAATTGATATTTTATTTATAACATACCATGCATTCCCTAGTTTTGCAACCTTTGTGGGTGGAGGTGGTGCAGTAACTAGAGTGGTAGGCTCTGGGCTGCTAGCTACTGATCCACTATCTTTTGCTGCCAGGGCAATCATTTTCCTTTGCTTCTGAGAAAGCTTGATTCCATGAGGCACCATTCTGCTGTGAATGAACATTGCAAAAAAGAAGATGTAAGGCCAGTGATGTCAGAGATGACTCACCTTTAATCCTGTAAATTAAACTGAGAAATAACTTATTTCCTAAACAAAAATACTTTGCTTAGAGTGCCAAAAAGCAAATGGGGGCAAGGGCTCAGGTGGCCTTATCAAGACTGACAGAAAGAAAAGCATCGTAGGAGTATTCTTCACATAGATATTCACAAATGAAAACATGCAGAGTAGGAATCAAGTCACCAAAAGAGGACTACCACCAGATTGAGACTATTTTGTAATCTTGTGATTTTTTTAGAGCTTGTCAATCTTAGCACCCTTAAACCAAAAATATTCATACATTAAAAGAAATTTTTACAACAGCATAGAGCCATTTCTTCTATCTGTAATAATTTTTTTTTTCTTAGCTATTTGGATTCTTCAGTCTTGGCTGTTTTGTTTACAGTTTCTGAATCTGTCTAGCAACCAAGACTTTACCAGGTTCCATGAGTACTGTTCTAACTCTTCTTTATGAGAAAGCCAGACCTCAAAGGCCATGAGTCATCTCCTGTTCTCTTCCATATGTCACCACTTAAACAACACTAGGTTTAATACACTGCCTTGTTAAAAAGCACATTAATCTCCCTATGTCTTCTGGGATGCTTCTACAAGAAGGAACCACACTTGCTTTTGTCTGAAGAATTGTCAATATCAAGACATGGGTTCTGGGAGAGGTCAGAGAGTGCAAGACAAGAAATGAACTTCCCAAATTCAGTACTCATGTACAAGCAATTTCCAAAGTCCTACGGACAAGAATTAATTAATTTGGGTCAGAAACAGAAAGGCTCAGCAAGACAGGCCACTTATCTTATTTAAGATACTAGCACACTTGCTCTTTTGCAGTAGTTGACAAAACAAGATTAGAGTAAAATAAAGGGATACATTTTGTATGCTCAAAGAAAAACAACATAATGAAGTAAACAAAGCTTTTCAAAACCAAATAGGACAACTTTTCTCCTGCTTTTTTTAAACAAAATGGCCTAAACCACTAATTAAATTCATAACAACCTAGCCTATCACACTTTTTTATAGATTTTGGTTTTTTACCAACCTTGAATTTGCCTTTGGCGTGGTTCCACACTTCTGCATACTTTCTTCAATTTCCATGATGGTTCTCAGATCCATAGCAGGAGGGCTGGCAGGGCTAAATAAAAAATAAAAAGTTACCTTACAAGGCACTGATTTTTACTTACATTCCACAGTTCCAGCCCTCACTGAAATCCTCTAAATCATACATAGGATTGGTAACTGGTTGTATAATTTATGTGTTTCCTCAATTATGGCAAACCTCAAATAAAATGTTTCTGACAAAACTTTTATAAATATATACATTTTTAAGAGCACACTATAAAAATACTTTCAAGACTCATTATACTATGAAACAAAAAGATGTGAACTATGATTACTTGAAAAAAATTAGACCCCTAAAAAAATTAGATTCCTCAAACTATGATTACTTAAAAAAAATTAGATAGCTAAATAGGGATATTTATTTAGTAGTAAAAATGCTCATGCTAAGTTATAGAGAGGCACTGCTTGCAGCTCTGTCCTGAAGGTTGAATTATTCTCTTTGAAATACAGAATTAAAATTATTTCATATGATAAATAAAACAGTTTCTGTTGTTGATGTTATGTAGCACTCTGACTGCACTCTCAAACTTCATGTATCAGTTTCTTTTTCATACATGACCTAATTTTAAACTTTCACAGAAATGAGCATGAATTAAATCTAGACATTCCCAAGCTTTGCAAAAAAACTAAAAATTAAAATATGCGAAGTTAAAGGCATCTGTAAACTGCATTATAGCTCGATTCAAAGACAGGCTTTGAAATAAAATATAACCAGCATTTCCTCCATCTCTCCTTAAAGATAAAAAATGAACTCCATTTTTTTACTGTTGTACCAGTTAAACCTGTGGTGTTGACTTTTACAGCCCATTTTAGTCTAAAAGCGTGAAAAATCTCGAAGTTCAATGGAGCTTCTAAAGGCTTCAAGTATGGTATGATTCTACAAAAAACTCTCAAGTATTTTACATAGTATTAACCAAGTAGGTATTATAAAAACAGATATTAGAAGTACAGACTGGAAGCAATTTAAAAAAATAACAATAATATATATTGCATTGCTTTGCTCAATTAATAATTACAAAATGTACTCCTTTTATTAAATTACCAAAATCTTGAGTTCATGTGTCATGTAATGTATGACCATTTTGAAGAGCAGATAGCTTTTTAGTCTGAATACAACATTATTAGCTTTACTACCAAGTGAAAAACAGTGACTGTAAGTATTACTGCACCTGAAGCTGGTTGCTACCCAATTGGGAGAGCTTGCAGAGCTGTGTCTGGCACTGGGAATGGACTGAGGAACAGACTGCGTCAATGCTGATGCTCCCTTGTATGACTTCATCTCCTTATTAGGGTGAGAGGCTTTCATACCCTGACTGCATACTTTTTCCTTCATCTAAAAATCAGGCAGAAAATTGTTGAATAAACACTACAAACACTAAATTTTATTTTCTTAATCAAATAAACAGTAACTCTTCAAAGTTGTCTACTCCATCATAAGTACAACACCTTCACAGAAAGACACAAAAATACAAATGCTACTTTTGAAGGACTAGTTAATCATAAACAAAAAAATTGCTAAGAGGAAATCCAACCTCAGTCCTTTCTGGATGAAATCCTTTTGTGAAGTCAGGGGACTGCAAGTCTCTGGGACTACTCACTCCTGCATAACTACCTTCAGAGTCAGATGTTAAGAGTTCTGGAAGTGATTCTACTGAGTTAGCTTTATCCAATTTTACTGAGCCTAGAAATAAAAAAGATAGTAGAACGATTAAATCATGAGAGCTAGACTTAACAAACACAAAAATTATTCACTCCACATGATGAATATAAAACCACCACAGTTTACCTAGTCCAGAATACTAGCCAGTGGTTAGTATAAGCAGATTTTAGGCTATCCTAAATATTTTTTCAGAATAACATTACTCCCAGTTTTCTTCCTCTGTCTTACAATATACAAATAACAACAGCACTTTTCCTTTGAATTTTTTTACCATCTTTTCAATAAAGAGTGACTAGTTTATGTTTCAGGAAAAAAAACCTCACAATGCATTAACAAAAATTTTCCACTCACTAAAACCACACGAGAAAATGTGCATTATGTTTATTTGATAAAAGACATGTTTTTATCTGAACTCTGGGCACAAACTTCATATGACAAACACCCTTTAAAAAAAAAACTTTAATCTTAAGAATTCATTATTACAACTACAGTGTTCAGTAGAAAAGAAAACATCTTTCTAAGATTTTCTTCTTGAAATACAGAAATTGCATTGCATATTACACTTTATGTTCTGCTTTTATACCTGGATCTCTTTCCCACTGACCTGTAGAGGCAGGACTCTGAATAATATCTGATAGATTATATCCTCCAGAGCTGTCAGACCGTTTTCGTGGCTTCTTTTTTGCCTTCGTTTTTGCTTTTTTGAAAAGGGCTTCCCTAAAATAGAAAAAAACAAACAAAAAACCCTCCATGGAATGCATTAAAACCAAAGAAACTGAGTTTCAGAACTACCCATGTCATGTTTTTCAGTCAGTCATAGCAGTTATACTTCAAGCAGTAGTACCTGATCTCAGCAGCTGGCACTAGCTGCTTGCTCCTGCTCTGCTTAGGCACTGGCACCACCATTTCATAAATTATTTTGGGGAAAAAAGAATTCAGGAGGAAAAGAAAAAAACTCTTTCCAATCTAGATCTAGCCTCAGGACTATTATAGTGCATGTAAACTTCTGCTGAGACAGTGGAAGATACAGCTGCTGCACAGGCTGGCACTGCCATCTAGGTCAGATTAAACCTGCTACACATCAGAGCAACTGACATAAAGCAAATTACAGACAATTCTCCATGTTTTTCTCTCTTGCTTTCTCCTGAATTACTGAAGTTCAATAAACGCCACAGTTGGTCTCACTTTTCCCCAACATAAACACTGTCACCATAACACTAGTTTTCAATAAAGCAGATAAAGGGTGATGTTATCTAAATGTCATGTGTTCACATATATGCTATTAAGAAGAGGAAAATCAAATAAAAGACTTCTTCCATTTTAACCAAACTACTAGATATTCAAAATTATATGAATTGCAGCTACAATTTACTATTTCAAAGCTTCTTTAAGCAGCTTTTTGTGAAGTAACTATATAACAATTTATTAATTCTTGCAGCACTACCTTACAGTACTTGGGGTACCTATTTTTTAACCCTTGGACTACTCAATTCCCTAGAAGCTACCACCCAGCCTTGAAAAACACTAAAAGGCTTGAAGTCAAATCCAAAATAGACTCCCAGTTTCCTTGAACTGCTAGTTCTTACCTACACTAGTTCATTTAGTGCAACCTTTCTGACACAAGTGCTCAGAACAGTACACAATACTGCAGGTGAGGCTTCTTCTGCATGCTGACAAGAGTATCCTACTATTTGGAAGCCTGTTACCAAGCTAGACTATCATACTACAAAGCTCTGCATTTCACTTGACAATTCCGTTAATATCAAGAAATTTAGACTATCACAATTTTTCAAACAAATCTACAGTACATTCAAGTCTGTTTTTTTCTCTTTTGATTTCTCCTAATTCAGTGAAGTATAATGAACTGCACAGTTGGTCTCACACATACACAGATACTCTCATCACATGCACAACTCCCAAATATCACTGTGAATGCTCATACTGTAACCTTTACTCACATGCAACTGATAAATTAAAAGTGCTCTGCTGCAGTTTTGTGACTTTTTCAAAGACTTTAGAAAACTGAGAATAGTCTTTGAAATCTCCACTTCTTAGTATTTCAATTCTGAACTTAAAAGCAGTCAGGCACCAATGCAAATGGGGATTAATACCACACAGTTCATCTAGTTAAAATATTGATGAAAGAGAGATACTTACTGAGAATTTTGTTCTGTATTCATTTCATCCCTTAAAAAGACAAAGTTCTCTCCATCTTCAGGCTCAAAAGAACTTATGTCAGGTCCATCTGGATATGGAGTAATTACTCTCCTGACCATAGCTGGAATCTGTAGTTGTAAAAGCCATTACATTGAGTTTCTCTTAAATTGTATGCTAGCAAATTTATGTAAGAGGACAGAAACTAATGGTCATTCAAAACACTTTCACAGATCAGGTAATTAATTACTTAAGAAATTTACAAACTTAAGTTACATCTTTAAGCAAAATTGGAGAAATATCTTAAGTGACAGACTCAAAATGCCTATGTTTCACCTATTATTAACTCAAGGCAAAAAATGCTTCGAGATTTTGCAAATATTTATTTCTTACAGTTAGAGAATACTGGATTATAATGTATCTTGGCTTTCACCATTGCATTACAGTTCAATTTTCACATTATTCTTCTTACTGATTTTAACATCTATATGACCACCCTGAACTTTTCAGCTTTCTTCTTAGTAAGGGATGCTCTTTTCCATTGCTTAGACTGTTCCATGCAACAATTGTTAATTACAGAACATTATTATGTTTAATGTCTATAACTAAATAACTTAGAAGACACAACACTGTTGCAGCAGTAGCTAGTGAATAATGAAATATTAACTCCTTGAGAGTGATAATAGCAGCAAACAACTTTATCTTTTGAGTCAGATGTTCCACTTCAGACTGTCACCTACAGACTCAGCAGGTACATATTTATCACTCATCTATTCTCATTTTACACCTAATCAGCTTACACTCAAGTTGTACAACTTACCATTTTCCTGTAATAAACAGACAGATCCTTCACAACTTCATCACTTAAGACATCCAGAGTCCTAAAAAAAAAGTTATCTTTATTATTAAAAACCAAATGCATCTTAGCAGCTTATAAAAAAATCATGTTAATGAAAAATTCAAATTAGTATTTTGGATGAATCTCACCTACAGGTATTATCACCTATTCATTGTGATCAGTCTAAAGCAAGACACTGAACAAAAAACAAAAACTAATCAACACCTTTGTTGTAGGGCAGGATTAAACACACAACCTTCCCACCTACTTTACTTAAGATCACAGCCAAAAAAGACCTATATAAAAAGTTACCAAGAACTGGACATTGCTTTACCTATTTCCTCACACTGCCTTTCTGACATGTATCTAAATACTCCAAACCTATGTAAATTCTCCATAAAACACACAACACAACATAGATATTTATGCCAAAAAACAATACTACAGCATTAAACTTGACTCAACAGAACACTCTTGTCCATGTCAGCAGCTGTCCTTGCAAAAAGTTGTCAGGACTTAGTTCTGTCTCAGGTTTCTCAAACTGAAAGTCTTTCTACCCAATGTTAACATTTTCATATTTTACTAAAATGTAGATACAGTCTTAATCATAATAAGAATGTTGCATGTTCTTTCTACGCTTAAGATTAAACAAATTTGAATTCCAAGTAATATTTAAGGCAGTATTACTAGGCTTTTCTCTCCAAAATCAAAGGTTAGAATGTTTATATTTTATAAAGAGGTGAAAAAGGAAATTGCTAATAGGAATGAACTCCTGTGTCTGGGATGCAAGTGAAGCCACTGTGTGATACAGCAATGAAAATTCTGGCATTTTGAACTGTTTCAGAGCTCTAAGAACTTCTATAAGCAAAAAGAAGACTGAAAAAAAAAGGACAGAGACAACAGATATTTTATATTTTTTGGGCTGGGTTTTTTTTTGGGTTTTTTTAAGGTTTTGCTAGAAAAGAACTTCAATCAGTGCTGATAAGGCTTGCTCTGAGAAGATGATATGTACTTAGGAAGCAACTTGAAGGCCAGTCCAAAAGGATCAAGAGAAGGAAGGCCAGGGCACACCTTTAGCTTTCCAAAATTTTAGAGCTTTCCACTGTGGAAAGCAAGGATGATAAATCAATTGTTCAGGTCTCATTGCAGACATTAAAGCAAAAACACTACCAGATGGCAGGTCCATCCTCTTTGGAAAATGAAGCAGTTACATAACACACCTACTTAAATCAAGTATGTATAGTTACAACCACGTTTAAAAAAAACCCACCCAAACAATCCCAAAACAAAAAATCTCCACAATAATCCCCATCCCCCAAGAAGCAACCTCCCAATGGAGGGAAAAGTCTCATAGCAGTTTTATGCATCTTCAAAAACACTTTAAAACTCAAAAAAAGACTAGCCCTAATGTTAAAGCCCACTGAATTCAAGAGAGGTTCTTCATGCCAAACTGTAACATATGGTTTTGCACTACAGAACTGGTACAGGATGTACAGATACTTAACCAGCTTCTTTCTGGTAAAAATGAGCCTACCTTTAAACTAGCAGCATTAGGTTGCATTTTAACATTAAACTGACCATGTTAGTTATTCCAATCCTTTTACCTTTTTGGGACATTTAAATTTTACAACAAATACATGAACACAGCTGCATCTCTGCTTACCTTGCTTCAAGCAAAGCTGCCATATTGAGTCCTATGAACTGCAAGCAGGACAATTTTAGCTGTTCAGCATTATACATTGCTGAGAACTCCAATAGCTCAGCAGCATTCTTTAAGGTAACTGCAGAAGCAAAACACAACACTCTAAATTAGATAATTGGCTGTAGTATCAAGCAGCCATTTTAAGACTTATTGTGCAGCATGATCTAGTTATTGAAATGTATCATATACTACCCCACTCCTAGAAAAAATGCTAATGTTCAAATAGCCATAAACTATAGGAAGCTCCATGTAATGCTGTAGAGCATGTATGCAATGGCTGCCTCACAGAACTAAAAAGCCCTACCTACAAACAAATCACTTTCAAAATATTAAAACCCATCAGACCAAAACAAAAATGAAAAAAGATAAAAATAGCAAGTTTCATATACAGCATAAACAGTTTTTAAATTTCAAAATGTTCCAATTTAGTATGAAAAAAAAAAAGGGCAGTGAAAGAGGAGAGAGGGAACACTAAATACAAGGACAGATATAGAAACAGGATTCATTTTATCATATTTTAAAGGAAAGAAATTTTAATTCAATGAAATAAAGGTTTCATTGGGGTTTGGGGGTGGTTAGCCTTTTTCTTTTTTTTGGTACTTTTTTTTACTAGAGTATGAGATGAAGATGACGCATAAGGAATGGATTATGCTAATCTAGAATATTGCTTGGATTTAAGAAGCAACTATTAGCAGCCATGCAATGAACATCAAAATGTAATCACCTGATAGGCAGACACACAAATTCTGTGCAGCAAAAGACAAGAACATCTAAAAATACCATTTTTTATTTTCTAGCCCTTTACAGCACATGTGGAAGGACTCACGTTTTTCTGCAATGGCTACTTCACACATTTCTTTGAGTCTGGATATAAGAAGCTGGTCTGCTACCACAAGAACATTACATATGAATTCCACATTTTGAGAATCTGGAAAACAAAGCATCATGTAAACACCACGGGCAAATCAAAAGCAACTATAAAACATACAGCCTCAATGAGATTTTACCAAAGCACAAATATAATGCCTCACAAATTTTGATGGGATTTTCACAGCACAAGAAATAGCTTAAAAGAGCACCAACAGTCCACTTTTTGAAGCAAGAGAAGGCTGGAAAATGAAAGCTGCAGATTGTCAAGCTTAAGAAAAGGTAAAACAAGGCGTGGGGTACTGCTATCCCCTCAAACTCTTACGAAAGAATCAAGATTTCTGCTTTTTTAAATGTAACTCCAGCACAAACATATTAAGTTTAGAATTTCTATTTTAAAAATACAAAGATTGAAAGAGCTACAGTTGAAAATAAATTAATGGTACCTTTTATGGCAAGAGCTTCATCTGTATACAAGTAATCCACAATTATCTGTAGTATGTCAGAATGGATGGGCATTTCCAGAACTGAACAGGTAGCCTAAAAGGCAGAAATATTTAAAGAAAAAAAAAAAAACAAACAGAAATACAGTAAGACAAGCTGACTACTTGGAATAAAATACAAAATTAAGACAGTAACTATATTAGGAAAATACTCAGATTGAGGGTCGTATTTTCAAAGTTAAAAAATTACTTAAGCATTTGTAAAAAATCTGTCCAAGTTTCTCAATCAAGAATTGATTGTAGCAAAGCAAGTAAAATCTGTTCAAACTTCTGAATAAACACCCATGAAAAAGTTCAATGTTTGATCACTGTGATCATCTACTCTAACAATCATCCTCGATTATATTACTTTACTCATAATTGCTTAAAAGTAGAACTACAGGAATTCTCTATGCAAGTACTGAACTTCCTTTCAAGGTCAAAAGATATAATGAAATGGTAAGTTCCCAAAAAAACAATAATATTGAAGTAGTCACTACTGTTAATGCCTCTGAAAAGAAGGCCCTCATCAAGTCCTCCATTTGAAAACCATTCTAACCATTAAGGTAAGAGTAAACATTTGCCACTAAATCACATAACTGTCACCATTTGTGTTTATGCAACATCACTGCTTAACAACTTTGATTTACTTCAGGTGGCACCCAAGTAAAGCTTCATACTAAATACTTGTACTGACATATTTTCCTTCTAGGGTTTAAAATCCTCTTACAAATATTAAGATTTTTATATAACATCTACAGCCCTTCCTTCACAAGATATTGACTTACTAATTTTGGTTGATTTAGATTTACTTACAAAACAATAGGCAGCTTATAGACTACATACTGCTGATATACAAAAACATGATATAAATGGACACTCAACACTTTAAAAGATCCCTTAAATAAATTATTTGTCTCACAGTATTTCAAGTATGTTTTCTTAGGGATGACTTAGGAAAAGGTAGTACAGTAACCTGGAGGACAGGTGAAGTTCTGTTTCATAGCAGAAAAGAATTGCCAGTACCTCACCAGGTTCTTAATATATTGCCAGAAATCTAAGAAATTTGAGGAACTTCTGCACACTGCTTTAGTTTTCAGTGTCAGAAAAATGCTTCTCCACTTACACCATTCCTCTCTTTCTATAAACATTAGCAACAGTGCTCAGGTAGCTCAACAGAGGTATTCAGTGAAATTACAATGTCCAGGAACAACCAGGGCATTGACACACAAATAAGAACAAATAAGAACCAGGACAAATTGAAGATCTACACCTTTTGAAACAGCAGTTGGTGACTAAGTAGACTAGTCCCTGATATTATCTATTTCATTTAACAGCAAAAGTCAGCTGGAATTCTACATACTGACCCTCGATCCTATTCTCTCTGGCACTCAATACATATGACAAGCTATTCTAAACTGCATATGATATAAATTGTATGGTCTTTCACAGAAAGAAAATGAAAATTCATCCAAAGCAGTACCCCATAAGAACAGTCCAGTCAGTGTTTTGTATAAATCCATGCCCCAATTCAAATTAAACCCTTAAAACTACAGTAGTAATTTCCCTTGATACACAGTATTATGTTTGTTACTCTCATTTAATACACCATCTCAATAGTACAAATACAGAGTAACCACAAATGTGGCTTGTGGGTTTTTTTCTTGCAAACAGAATCAAAGAATCCAACCCTTCCTTTTCCCTAGTATTTAGGATAAGCTATTACAAGAAAAACTGAAAAGCTGTCACTTATTTGATGCAAAAACAACATACCACCACACATGGTTTGGGAAAACTTACCTCAATCCATGAGCTGCTTAACATGCTGTGAAAATAATCTGTAAAGAAAGGCATTTCAGTTCAAGATGCAATAAAATGACAGTTAAAAAAGATAATATAACTTACGTTATATAAATATATATAAAAATACACACACATACCAAGTCTTGCACAAAGTACACACTTATGACATGGGAATTCCTTTCCATCTAAAGATTTCAGGGTCACATCGCAGAGGTATGAACTAGAAGATATTTAATAGCATCAGAACTGTATTCAGAAGAGCTAAAAGTTGTAAAACCTACAAATAAATGCTTACTTTAACAAGTTAGGATTTATCCTTTGAAATAAAATACACCTGAACTTTAATAATACAGCAGAAAATGAACCCAAAAGTACTGGCACAAGACTTTCCAAGGGAGTATTTCTTTGTCCAAAGTTGAGGTTTAAAAATTCCATCTGAGATATTTCTTCAAAATACAGTCAATTACTATTTCAAAAACGCTATAACTAAATAAATTAATTATGATTAAGTTTAGTCAGTCTTAAATGGTCTATGTTAAGTTGCCTATTTCTTCAATATCAGGAGGTACCATAGGCCTTGATGATGCATTTTAAGAACTAACCTGAATTCTATGAAAAAGTTCCTTTCATGTAATGTACCTTTTTCTATATAAATAGGCTATTTAGTACCTCAGGTATAAGTAACTTGATCACATCAACAGAACTAAAAAACAAACATCACTTTGCTAAAAACAAATTAGAAAGCACACTATGCATTTGCTTATTTCCAACCCATGTATTCTTATAGTCACTGAAAGCAGATTTACAGAAGTCATATTGCTTTTGACTGAATTACCTAAAACATTTCTCCTGGTATTAGCATTCTATGACACAGCTAATCCACAGAACACATTAAGGTACAGTAAAAAGAAACAACACATAATCTATCCCCAATTACTAATCTACAGATCAAGTCTATAAACATCCACAGAGATACAGACAACTGCACACAAGAAATTAAAATGCAGCTATATCAACCTAAACCCAGGCTTAACAGGTAAAGAAATGACATAAGAAGAAGAGAGGTAGGGTAGGGGAAACAAAATTTTAAAAAATTACCATTTCTTCTGATTTAACTTTGGTTTGTTTCCATTCTTCTTGTTGACAACATTAATTTTTCCATTTTCTAACCTTACTCCATCCAGCCTGCAAATTATTAACATTAATAATAAGCAATACAATTAGTATAGAGTTCAAATCATTAGGAACAGTTTCACAAAGCAACCATACTTCAGTGGGCTCATATTGTGAATATGAAAATGAATCATCATACAAAAACAGAAAGGGCCAGTTGTTACTTGAAAAGTCTTTATGGCAGGTGTAAAATGTAACTGGTATTCTTTCTACATCTTCGATATGTATTTATTATCTTAGATATGTATTTATTATCTTAGATGAAACCCATACTGTATAGTTAAGGCCAAAATTCAATACTACAGTATCAAAAATCTAGAAGTTAATAACCTACATTATCATTACCAGTCAGTAAACAGAGCAAAGACAGTGGTTGGAGTGAGATGCAAGTTTCAGCACAGGCTTTTTTAGCATCCTAATTCATCAAGGAGGCTTGTGAATGGGATGGTAAGGACACAGGAGTGCTGCTGGCAGATTACAAAGTAGTACACCTTTAAAGGCAAAGTACTTTACCAAGGAAATGTTACTTAGGAACTGAGTTTTAGCAGCAGCTTCACATCTTGGCTGTGCATGCAGGAAGTACAGGGAAGAAAACTACCCTGAAAAAGCCCATCTCCCTCTTTTGAAAGAACAAATGCAGAAAAAAAACCCCAAACTGATTAATGCAGTTCTACAGAGACATTTGATCTCAATTCCATTTGTTTCACTATGTAGCATAAAAATTACATCAGTTGAACAAGAATTTAACTTTGCTTTTTGTTGTTTTATACTAAAACTGCTAGACTACAGATCACTGTATAGAAATTATACAGTCCAGAACTCAGATCAGCTATCTCTAACACTATAAGTATTGATGTTTTATGACAGTCTATCTGGAAAGTCAAATTATTTATATTAGGTATCTAATCCCACAGAGCTCAAGCCTTAGAGGACACTGTCATGGTTTAACTCATCTGACTAAAGACCACACACTCACTCACTCTGCCCTCACCACCTGCCAGTGGGATGGGGGTGAGAATTGAGGAAAAAATAGTAAAATTCATGGGTTGAAATAGACAGCTTGAATAGGGCAGAAAAAGAATGGAAAACAGCAATAATGCTAACAGAATGAGTAGAAGTAAAACAAGTGATGCTCAAACAGTGACGGAATAGCTCACCACCCACCAACCTGAAACTCTTATATGTACTGGAAATAACCTCAGTCAGTTCCAAAGTAGCATCCCCCCATCATCTCCCCCTAGTTTCAATTCTAATATCAGTGTCTTAATTTCCATCATTGTTATAACAACTAGAATTAGATCAGCTTACATAAAAATACTCTGTGGAGAGTTCATCAAAATATAAATGCATTTCCTTTCACCTACCGTCCACTTAGATTGCTGAGCCCAAATTTCTTTGCTGCACTTTGCAACATTTTAATGAGGTTAGCTTCATCACCAGCTTTGCCCTTTTTAGATTTGCTCTTCTGTTTTTCATTTATAACTTGCACTTGATTATTTCTATAAATCTCAAATGCAGACTTTCCATTGACATTTTCATCAAAGCTCATTTTGCTGAGATTAGAAATTAAAGTATCTTGATATTCATCTGATTTTTCTTTATATGAGATTTTTGGCTTATAACCGTGTGTCAAAAGATCACAAGTATCAGTGTATATGAACTGCAGAAGGTATGCAAACAGATCTGGATGGACTTTCTCAATCACGTAGAGATCACACCCAACAGCATCCTCATCTTTGCGGTAGATGTCGGGAGTGTCTGGCTGGCTGTCGCTGGGAACAAAGAGCTTCCTGAAGAAGTCGGAGCGTACGGCCAGGATGTATTTGTGCACGGGGTACATTCTTGTGCCAATCTGAAAAGTCACATCGTGGATGCTGTCCATCTCATCTGTTTCATCTAACAGTTTGCCAAAATCCATTCCAAAACTTGATAGTGACACACTTGGAATTTCATAGAGACTAGAACGAAATTAAACCCATAATCAAACACTATTTATAACCTTCCTCACATTTTACATATGTTTAATGAAGAAGATAATGATGTTTCCATTTGGTTTCTTTGTTTTTTTCTTACATTGCTGCACTGCTCAACATTTCTTGTCCCATTCTTTACAAAAATAACTAATAATATGGTATTTAGGCAATTAAACTACATAAAGAAGACCTGTCTAGCTTCAGTATATGAAATATATTATTTTGCCTTCATACTGTACCAGCATTTTTCCAACATGAAAACAGAGAAATGCTTGCTTACTTCATATTACAAACAAAGGCAAAAAGGCAATGTTTAGTATGACAAATGTTGTAAACTATTATGAGAGCATAAGAAACATGGTCCAGTATTCTATTTATTTTACCTTATACAATTTTTTCCAAATAAAAAAAAAATCACTTGGCACTTTTATTTATTGATTTATTAACTGATTATTGGTGATTACTGAAGAGGTGAATTTCTACAGTATTTAGAACTCAGAGTATGTCAAGAAATACATGGCAAATGCTTCCTTAAACACTTCAGATAAAAAATCAATACTGTCTATTATTATGCAAAAACATAAACTGAGGCCTTTGGATAACTTCAACATTATTACTAACAAAGGGCTGTTCTCTAGCAGTATGGATAACTGCATTTACTGCAACTTCTATACAAAAAACTGTTTGGAAAAGAATTATTTAATTGCAATCACACACAAAAAAAGGCAAAAATTGCAGCTGTTGTTATCTTAAATATACCTGGTTTTAGGATCTGACTGTAATACAGCAAAATTGCAGCCACTAGGATCAGTGGCAATACTGACAGCTCGGTGGACATAAGTCAGCTTCTGAAGTCGAATTCTTTCATACACACTGGCTGTATCATGTTCACAGGACACATCACATGAAGGATGCTGAATGTTTGATACAAGTTCTGTTAAAAAAAAAAAATTAACACAAATCACAGAAAGGTCCTGCTAATTAAAATACAACTAATGCAACAAAAAGACAATACTATCACTTCTCTATGTCCACTGATGGAGTAATTGAATAAGGCTAAACCATGCAGAAGATTTCAGCTTGCTTATTTACAGAATATACAGGAGGAAAGCTGATAGTTTCACTTAAAATCTTAAAAAAAGAAATATCAGAACCTACTTTCAGCAATAGGAGCCAAGTTAATAAGGTGGAAGCTGCTTTGGATCCTGAATTGTGCCCAGATAAGGGACTGGGAAAGGGGTTTCACAGACTTAGCAGTGCAAGCAAGTACATGCTCCTTCTTTTGCCCAGTACCAATTATTTTGGGACTCATCATCTAATACGTGACGAGACCATTACAGTAGACCATTGTGCTATTATTCTTCAGAAGTGCTTTTCTTCCCAGGAATCACCACCTGAAGGATAACTGAAGGCTGCAAAGTAAATCTTGGTATTACTGAGGAAATAGTACAGTAGCAGCCAATGCTAAAAACTATCAGTCACAGAGGAAAGAACAAACTTACCACATAATACTGTTAGAGGCTGTAAAGATTCGATTAAACTTTTTACTGATTTAAAAGTACATAAAAACCACCAAGAAATCACAGCTAACCTTTCTTTTCTGAGCTTTTTTTCCCTTCTTCCAGCCACTTCCCTGTAAAGGCTTCACCATCATATGTGACAAACATTATTTCATTCCCATTCAATGCGACATCGGACATGAAGACTTGTCGGCCATACACCCAACGACACTGCTTCATGGAGTTGTTAGATGACTTCCAACAAAACACCTATAATACCAAATTTTTAGAGAAAGAGAAAAACTTCACATCATTTAAAAACAGTTACATATTACATACTACTTTTTTAAACACAAGAACATGCCAACTCAAAATTGCATATGAAAGGAGAAAGACATTCTTGAAAATTTTAGGATAAAGTGTTATGAGCATCTATTAGAGAGAATCCACAAGTAAAACAGGGAAAATCTATCACAGTATCAAGATCCATTTGCTCATGAAGGGCATTTGAAAAGCTTCTCTGAATACTCAAATATCTTCACAGCAGTGATCTACAGAACAGGTTTTACTGATATCTTGACAAGGAGAGTAAAAGGTATCAAGCCAAGAAACAAGTTTTACCTAGTTCTTAATTTACAGATTTGTCCAACTGGTTTGCTTGTAAGTCAGACAAAATTCAAAGCTAGTACACTGGAAGTTTAAACCATTTTCTGTTAATTATTTGACAAGAATTTCAAATTTCCTTGTAACAGTCAAGGTTTGGAATGGAGATCATGACCAAAGACAAACTTCAAAACCCTCAGGAGTATGAAGCACTGCATGCACAGCAAGACCTCAATAAGGTATACTGTACATGCCTGAAAGCCCCAAGCAAAGCCCAAATGTGGCATTAGCAGTGCTACAATCAAGCCTTCATTCTCTCCCACTGAAGGATCTGAACAGGTCTATAAGCATCTACAGAGGAGGGGACAGAAGAATCTGTAACCTATTTCCTTTCCCCAGCCTTGAGCCCTACGAATCACAGGATGGTTGAAATTGAAAGGAATCTGTGGAGGTTGTCTAGTCCAACTCCCTGTTCAAGCAGGACCACCCAGACCCAGCTGCCCAGGAACATGTCCAGACAGCTTTTGATTTTTTCCAAGGATAGTGATTTCACAACTTTAACTGGCAACCTGTGACAGTGCTGGACCATCCTCAGATGGTCCCATATTCAGATTCACTCCTCTCTTCCAGTTTGTGCCCATTGCCTCTGGTACTGGCTCTCAGTACCACTGAAAATAGCCTGGCTCTATCTTCTTTACATCTTCTCTTCAAGTATGTATATACAAGATTCACCTTGTGACTTTTATTTTCTAGGCTAAACAATACTCTCTTAAAGAAAGTGCAATCAAGCCAGATCTCCTTACTCAATAATTTAGAATGCCTGAAAGCACTAATGATCCCACTACTTGCCAGTATTCAACATGGAAAGATATGAAATGTACATGGACATTGCTCCTCTGATGCAAGAAGATCAAGTAGTTTCTTATTAATAAAGCAGTGTCCCAAAGATGTTGTAGAGGCCCTATCAATACTACAGATGCTAGAGGCTACAACTCACATGATTAAATACTGAATTGCAAGTTTATAATCTCTGACACATCTAATGAAAAGATAATATCTCAAAATATAATTCAGTCAAATGTAAGGACTGACACACGTTGCTCCTTATTTTGATATACAAGCTCTGTTTTTAATATTCTTAAAGAAGGCATTGAGCAGGAAAAGTTTCTTTGTAAACACCACTAGATGGCAGTGAAGGTTGAAATCTCTCAGTGAGCAGATCAAGAAAAGGGATTTAGTAAGGTACTGTAAACCAGTGCTTAAAAAAGAGTAAGGGAAAAAAAACCCAATAAATTCACCATGGCATTCCAATTCTAAGACAACAGAGAGTCTACACTTAAATACTAAATGATTCATCAGGTTTAGGTGCAATATTTTGACAATAAAGAGGACATTTCATCTACAAAACAGACATGCTTCAGCAAAGTCTCTAAAACTAATGAAAGTTGTAAAGGTGCCTGGGGTAAGCGGGATGAACAAATGGGAAGAAAAAAAAACCACCAACAAAAAGAACCTAAGCCATATACATACACTATATAATCACTACTGTGTCTGTAAAAACAAAGTTCACACCTTCATTGAAAAGTCACTAGAAGTCCATAGATTTAAAAATAAGCTACTATACATTACTTCTGTAACCTTTCTATGGCCCTAATATTAAAAAAATAATCCCCTGCAACTCTGTAGAAACAAACTGATTGGGGAAAAATAAAAAAGAGCTCTTACAAACGTAATAATGGCAATAGGCAGTGTAAGAGTAACATCAGCCCATTACAGGGTGAGGATGGTCACCTCTCCAACAGGGACACAGAAAAGGCACAGGTGTTTAACACATTCTTTGTCTCTGTCTTCAATAAAGGGGTCTCAGTGCCCTGAGCTAGAGACCATCACTGTGAGAATGACGAACTCTCAATCAATCCTGAAAACATGTGGGATCCTGCTCCACCTGGATCCCTTCACAGCTATGGGGCCTGCTGGGATTCATCCAAGAATCCTTGAAGCACCAGCTGATGTCATCCCAAAGCCTTTCTTTTTGAGCAGTCTTGGAAATCCAGAGAGGTTCCAGCTACTGATGAACGGTGTCCCAATTTTCAAGAAGGGCAAGAAGAGAACCCCACACTCTACAGTCGGTCAGTCTCACTTCAGTGCTTGGTAAAATTGTAGAGAAGATTATTCTGGGAGGTGTTGAAAAACACCTGAAAGAAAACCTGGTCATTGGTCACAGCCAGCATGGCTTCATGAGCGGAAAGTCCTGCTTATCAAACCTGACTTCCTTTGATGATAAGGTATCCCATGTAGCTGACTGAGGGAAGCCAGTTAACAGTAATCTTTTTGGATTTCAACACAGCTTTTGATACTGTTTCTCACAGGACCCTTCTGGACAAAACGTCCAGCACACAGTTGGATAAAGACATCATGGAATGGGTGAGCAACTGGACCAGTTGGACACAAAGGGTTACAGTGAATGGGGTAACATCAGACTGGTGACCTGTCACTACTGGGATTGTTCCACAGGGCTTCTCAGCCCTGTGCTCTTCAACATCTTCACAAGTGACTTGGAGGCAGGAGTGGAAGAGATACTGAGCAAGTTTACAGATTATACAAAACTGGGAGGAGCTGCTGACTGCCATAAAGGCAGACAGGCCCTGCAGAGACCTTAACAAATGAAAGTCTGGGCAATCATCAACCACATGAAGCTCAGCACAGGAAAGTGCTGGATTCTGCACCTGGAACAGGCCAACCCTGAATGCCTGTACAGACTGGGGAATGAGATGCTGGAAAGCAGCACCTGGGGGTCGTGGTTGATGGCAAGCTGGACATGAGCCAGCAGTGCCCTGGCAGCCGGGAGACCCAATCCTGTCCTGGGGGCAGCAGGCACAGCATCACCAGCAGGGCAGGGAGGGATTGTCCTGCTCTGCTCTGAGCTGGGGCAGCCTCAGCTCCAGTGCTGGGGCAGCTCTGGGTGCTGCAATGTAACACAGACATTAAACTATTAGAGAGTGCCCAAAGGAGGGCACAAGGATGGGGAAGGGCCTCAAGGGAGGAGGGGCTGAGGGCTGTGTCTGTTCATTCTGGGCAAGAAGAGAGTGAGAGGAGACCTCACTACAGTTACAACTTCTTTGAGAGGAGAAGAGGAGGGGCAGGCACTGATCTCTGTGGTGACAGTGACAGGACCCAAGGGAATGGCCTTAAGCTGTGTCAGGGGTGGTTTAATGCAGAAAGACTCTTCACTCAGATGGTGGTTGGGTCACAGCACCAATCATGACAGAGTTCAAGAAGCACTTGGACAATGCTCTCAGGCACCTGGTGTGCTGTTGGATGTGGACTTGGGGATGGTCCTTTTTAGGGCCAGGAGCTGGACTTGGTGATCCTTGTGGGCTGCTTCCAATTCAGCATATTCTACGATTCTGTGAAATTGATTATTTTCTATGCATTATTTTGTCCTGTCTTATGTTTAAAGTTTGATTAATCACTATGCAGCCTGCTATATAATTATAATTATAAATTATGACAACTTACCCTTCCAGCTTCATCCAGTGCCAGAATGCAAGTCTTTTGACCCCCATTTTCTTTAAGATGCTGGGTATCTACTTTATATTCCAAATATCCCCCACTGACAAGAACTTTTTTAAGGTTCAGCTGTCTGAAAGAACACAAAAGGTTAAATTAGTATTTCCCTACTGTGTACTTAATGTTGGTTCTATGATAGTTACTTTTTTCATTTAGACAAGCAGTAGACACCAAAAAATTGCTTATATTTAGTTTCATCCTACTGGTACTATTAACATAATTGCTAATATTATAGCAGACTAAAACTTTTGTTTGTTTTTAAGTATATCACATTGTATATTTAGAAGTTCTTCACAAAATTCCATGAGTGAAAATCAGTAGATGATGTAGCTTTGATTTCATCTTTACAAAAATTTATTCAGTTGTTTGTATTAAAACATCTATCCTATCCCATCAGGTCAGTTCTCAGGGGTTTTCTAAATCTGTTTTTTAGCTGATCAAAATCATACCCATCTTTTTTCAGTTGCTTAGTATAAGAGCACAGGACATGGCATTAAGCTTCTAAAAGTGCCAACATCTTCACTTACAGCCATGCAAAAATGAAGTACAAGGTAATCATTAAGCTATAATATGTCAATAAATACTGCTAGAATTTGAAGTGAAGCTGAAAAACTAAGAAGAGGTTATGTGGGAAAATCAAATCCAAAAAAATCTATTCTAACCAATCATTGCAAATTAAGTAAAAGAGAACAATATTAAATATTTTCCTCAATTCATGAGTCAAGAATTCAGTTTCCTCAACAGGTTTTACATTCTGGTTTTAGCATACAGACCACATGATTTTACAACATCCTTCCTGTAACCAAAGTTTCTCTTTATAACATACTATATCAACACACTAATTAGAAAACTGAGACCCTGGATTACTGATTCAAAATCATAACAACATAAATAAACAGAATAGCAGATCTTCAATGTCTCTACCAAGATGCATTTAGACAAATTCAGGGTGCCAGAGGAACAAAAAATACCAGTTTCAATGTTTTAAACTTATGGAACAAAATATTTCCTCCTAATGTGTGTTTTTTGTTTTTTTTTTAATATCTCTGGTAAACAGCAAGTGGCACCTTAGCCTCTTGTAAAAAAAAAACCCAAAAATGAAGAAACACACAAAAAGGATAACCCTAGTTCATATGAAAGAAATACAAATGAAGAAAACACAGGGCACCACTGCATTTTCTGTACTTTATGCACAAAAACCCTTAAAACAGCTTGCAAGTATACAACTACAGTTGCATACTTCCCCTATTGTTCTTCATAACAAATTAGAAAGCAGCACTTACTTTGAAGCTATCTTTTTGCACTGATAGTCTGCAAGTAAATAAATATCTCCTCTTTCAGAAACACATACTGTAGCACCATCACTTGCAGAGACCAGGGACACAGCAATGTCTTTGTGGTGTAGAGCAGAGACTTGGCGAGGTGCAGTTACACATTTTTCTCCATTAGGATCCAGCAGATAACCTAGAAAATACAATACACCTCAAAAAATTATTTGGCGTTCCACATATTGAGCACTTAAAGAATACTTTATGACACTACTTTGAAGAACCTTTAAATTCCAAAAGATTTTTTAGATAGTTGGGTAGTTTGCCTTCAAAATATTTAGACAGATGAGTCCCACCACACCTACTTGTTAGTTCACTACAAACACCTGATAACCAAGACCTGACACATAAAAATTAAGTAAGGCATATTCAACAGGGAAGCTATTTAATGTGTTGGTACTGTGTTTTGATTCCAAAGAAAGAATATTTATTTCATCACATGAAAATTCATGGCAGTAGAAATACCGTAACACTGGCAAAAACTACAGATTATTTCAGACACTGGAAGACAAAAAAATAGGCTTGTCAAAAAAATTACTGTAACTGCAGGTAAGCATGAAGGCAGCAGTTACATCAAACAGAAACGGTTGGAGCTGTAATGCAAGATCTCTGGAAACATTAAAAAAATAATACAAAAACAGGCCATTGCTGCTCTGTTGCAACAAGAAACCTAATATCAGGAATCTCATACGTGGCATAATCCTGTTCTGTGTGCAGAGCACCTATGCCTGCACCACAGAGCAGAGCAGGATACAGATACCGAGAGCAAGCAGCAGAGCTGGAAGCTCCCTGCCAAAAGACAACGTAGGGTTATGCTCAAACATCTTTTGGGGGCAAGGTTTACCACCACAGCTCTACCATGGTGACCAGCTGACATAGCTAATATCACTTAAGATTCAATTACTGTCTCTCTGTAGTACTGCACTGGGTCACATGCTAGCCAGAATAATCCAAACAACACAAGCAACCACAAAAAAGCTTATATGATAGGTGCATAATAAAAAAAAAGGCAAAAACAAATGAGAAGATACTCATTAGTAAGATATTTCTCTGACAAAGACAAATTTTTTCACATACCTTTGACAATTTAACATAGAAGCATAAAAAAAACTGGAATCTGAGGCCAGAGCTGTGCAGATTAACTCTATGTACCAGAGATAGCTAACAGTTTTGTTTGCACATAGACCAAAAATGCAAATCCAAACCACTATAGCAATATTTGTTTATTAAAAAAGATAAAAGCAATTAAAAGGCCTCATTCATACAACAAATCAAGTTCACTAGTGGGTTATATATATCTTTTATATCAAGTTCTTTCTTGACTTGAGAATACGACAGAGTTAACTAAAGATTTGGGTAATGTTATTGCTGAAAAAAAAAAAAAAACAAACTAGATACAGGCAAGTATTTCACTTTAAAATTTTGTATGGAAAAAGTTATCAGTAGCATGTTACAGTGCTTGATGAAAGAAAGCCATAGGCAGGAGAAATGAAGGCTAGTTGATAATTTATTAAAGGTAGTGCCAGCCAGATTGCTGGAAGGAGACAAGGATGCCTTGGAGTAATTTCCAAGCACAAACAAGTCTCCAGTAGCAGGACCACAAAAGATGCATGCAAGGTAAAAGTTACAAAGAGTTCAAATAAGAGCTAAATCTGACTAGCTCCTATCATCTCAAAATGTGAAAGTAACTGGTAGGAATGAAAAATACTCTTCAAAAGAAGTGTGAAGGGATGATGTCATCAGATTGGTTAAAAAAAAAAAAAGAGAGAGAGAGAGAAAAAAAAGCTTCACCCAGGCTTCTCTTCTAGGAAGCAGATGACAGGTTAAGCACGAACAACATCTTTCAATGGCTGGGTTTTACTTTCAGAATGCTTCTACCTTACCTAGTTGGCCTCCATTCAGCCCCATGGTATACACTGCTTCCTTAGTCCATAGCACAGTATGGAATCTGCCTGCAGCCACTCCAATCACCATTCTACCTTTCAGGTTTTTTGCCTGAACCTAAGCACAAATCCAAAGTACATCTTAATATTAAGTAGCAACAGGTGAATTTCACATGTACAAACTTCTGACAACATTTAACTCCTAAAGTTATTAAGAATGAAGCACTAATATCAATCCACATACAGTCTAACAAATCAGGCTATTTCAGAAGTTTGTCAAGCGGGGCACTACTGCACTAATGACAAAAAGAACTAAACTTCTTGTATTATCTAATCAGAACTGGAATCGAGTCCCCTTAGGCTGTCTTCATATGTAAGATATTGAACATGACTGAATAGGACATGTATAGCTCAGCCACAGAAGACTCAGGTGCTGCAAAATGTCAGCTAGAAGTTTAAACTTGCAAGTCCTAATGGCCTAAACATACTGCAGAAAAATACACTAATTCCACACTTCACATTTAAATTAACTTTTCCAGATTAAGATGATAAAATCACAGCAAATACCATGGATTTAGAGCTGTCATTACACTACTGAAGAATACATGGTACCCCAAAACACTATCCTGTTGCATTTTGGCCATTCTTTTTTACTTTCACAATGCTGATAGTGTCATGCTGTTCTGCTTCAGAACAAGTCGAAGCTTCTTTACTTACCAATAAAAAAAAAATTAGAGAGTAGACACAGAAACATTGTTAAGTTGCTGATGCCCAAACCCACTCTTCCCTGGCACTACTCTTCCCAAAGCACTGACTCCAGCACTTCCAGCAAAGGACATTACAATCAAACCCTGAGAGCATCATCCAATGATTCAAAAGGAGTTAAGAGCATGATTCTCAAGTGATACATACCTATTAATACTTCAGCTACAGAACAATTTGAAAAGGAAAGAAAAGGATTTTGGCACTTGTACCTTGTATCACACTTCACACTACAAATTTTGGTATTGTTCAGGTTACAAACTAAGACATTTATCGGAACAATTAAGACCTGAGATGTTGAAAACACAGAATCAAGATTTATCTGAACTCACACTAAACTTTGCTATTCAGAAGAAGTTTAGGAGTTATTTTTATAATCTTCACATTTTACTTTCTGTTAAGAAAAACGAAAACACCACCACCAAACAATAAAGCTTTGACTGATGTTATTTTTACCTGTCTAGGAACACTGCAATTAGAAGGAGGAGGAAGAATACCCAATTGATGGAAAGTATTCAAACCAAATGTGTAAACATATCCATCTTCTGTTAGAACAACAGTATGATCCTTAGCTGCAGCTATCTGGGAGCACTGATGACCAGTTAAGCCTTCCACAAGTCTTGGAACCTGAATCAGGAATAAACAAGTTGATATAAAAGCATATTTGTTACTAACTAGTGGCCACCTATGAAACTAAAGTTACACCAACAGAAAGTCATGACCAAAAGCTGAAATAAATAAAGATAAAATGCATGTGAATGCACAACACATTCATTAACATAACCACATCCAGTGCAGTAAGATGAATTACTTTCATTTGAAATGCTATCAGAGAAATGTCCTTTGCTATCAGGGGAGATGAATTTTAAATCAATTGTTCTGAAATTAGATTGGAAATTACATCTTCGGGACAGTTGAACAAATATTAACTATCACATGGTATTTTAAATATCACAAACACTGAAGCTATATCCCTCCAATGCAGGATAATCCAAATGCAATTCCACAGAATAAGGAAGCAGTTATATATCTTTGAGTCTTCATGCACTCTTTTATTCAACTATGTAACATCACAATTTCAGGAAGCAATTTGAAAAAAATACTAATTTACCAGAATTACCTTCTTAAAAAAAAAAAAAAAAAAAAAAAAAAAAAAAAAAAAAAGTAAATTTGATCTCCACTCTTCACTATAGCATTCAGCAACAGAATATCAAGTTCTATCAGATACGTGATATTAGAAGTTTTTAAAAATTACCATGCTGCAAAATAAATGCACACTATGAGGTACGATAAGATGCTTAAGTCTAAAAATTGTGCTGTCATCATATTTTTGTCTTCTCAAATTTTAGTTTTGTGCATTGCAACAATGTACTATTCAAATGAAAATGAACTTCACTTAAGTTGCGTAAGTCCTGTAGAAAGCAACCCTACCATCCCTCTTCCTGCCACTACAGCTTCTGCTATACTGTTGTGGCTCTGTCAAAAAACATTTGTTTCCACTTATCTAGCATCAGCTGGCCTTTAAATCAACTCACCCATAACACAAGTTTGACCACAGCACCTAGCTGAAGTTTCTTGAAGTCATTTGAAGTAATTTGAAGTTAAAGTACAATTAAATGCACATTCCCCTACTCTCTGCCATCTCACTATTAGCACTGAAGAAGTTTTTCTGTTACTTGGTGGCAAGCAAGGAGTTCGGTTTAAAATGAATGGCAAACTCATTTTGAAAGTATACTGATAGAAACTCTAATTCCCTTTTTAGACTTGCTGTTAGAAATAAATGAAACATCATACTGGAGTACAAGAAATAGCATAAGACAGCATACCAAGCATGTTTGTTCATCACCATGACCCAAGCGCCCTCCTTGTCCATGTCCACATGTATACACTTGGCCTTTGTGGGAAAGGAACACAGAGTGGAATTTGCAGAGTACCACCTGAAAAAACAGCAAAAAATGGATGGGGAAGAGGCAACATAGAACAAATCAATTTTCTTGGATAATCTGAAAACACCTGCCATAAGTACTTTGTGAAGAAGTTCTGCTTCAATAAAGATATGTTCATGAAAATACAAGATAGTGGCATTAAATCATAGGACAGATAAAATACTTGCTTTAAACATATTATGTACTGCCTTAACCTACTTGAAGAGATTAACAGTTTCAGTTTATTAGAAGATCAATCATAGCCCCACAGGCTAACAGAAACTCAAAAGACTGAGTTTTAAGGTCCACAATGCTGCCTCAGAAATGCCAAAGAAAACATGTTAAGACTGCAGCACAGATTGTCTGTCCTGAATGTTTGCTCAAGTTTTCAAATATTCTCAAACTGAAGTCACAGTAAGTTATTAGAGACCAAGGTACTGCTACATGAAATGCACTTAGCAGCATACATTGCTTTGAACACAAGATGAATTTTAATTCAACATGTACTAAGCACTTTTATTATTCCACTTCATTTCAGTACTGGAGTTGCACAGAAGTCAGCAGCTCAGAAAAGTTACAAAAGTATGAAGCTTTTAAATGTATTTAATCATATACAAGCTATATATCCAAAGTAAATCATATAAAGTACCCTATTTCCCCACCAAAACAGAGAACCACAATTTCAGTAATGGTGACTGGGGTTGCAGGGAGGTAAGGAGGTGGGCAGAGAGGGGAAGGCACCAAGAACTGTTTTTCCATGGAAATCTTCAACACTTGGTAACTCCTTGGTTGCTTTTTCCCCTTATATACCCCTCACCAAGAAAAGTGCCTATGTAACACATTAAGAATACCTGTTTAATATACACGCCATTCCGAGGAAAAAGGTCCACCAATTCAGGATGATGTCTACCCTGCTGACCACCATGACCCAAAGTAAAATTTATATTGTTTCCCCAGGTGTAGACTTCTGTAGGATCTGTAATAAAAAAGATCCTCTCTGAAGCTTGTAAATTTACTAGTGTTGCACACATTGATTTCAAAAAACAACTGCTATTTCTATGTAAAAATTTAAGAGTAATTTTTTTTTTTACTTAAAACTGAACTTCAAAAACATGTAATATAATAAGAAGTAAGGTATCATAACAAAATATACCAATAATATTGTACAGATGATCAACATTAGTATCAGGCCTCTCACAATTCATAAAATCCCAATTAAAACGAGAAATATTGTATACACTGGCACATGTATAAATACATTGCTGAAACAAATGCAAAATACAAATTAGGCAGTTTTATTTCTTACCTGTTTTCTTGAACACCACATGGATAGGCCTATCTTTCATCACAAGATCCAGGGCTGATAAGCCTTCTTTATCCTGAACATACAGACTGACACCATGCTGAAAGAGAAGAGGAGAAGAACTGAATTTTAACTGCGCAGCTTGAAGTAAACCAGGTAAACCTTTAAGGAGCAAAACACATATTTAAATGAAGTTTAATACTGCTAAAAGAAAATATTCAGGTTCAAGTAAACTGTAAGCAAATCTAAAAAAACCTAAAACCACTGTAAATCTGTTCTGCCATGCATACATCTTGTTAATATATTAATATGGATTTTATTGTCTCAACACTGACTGTGTAATAAACTGTAACCAGCAAACAGATGTGAAGGCAAAGCACTGACATCTAGGAATGGCAAGTATTCACCAAAAATGAATTTACCAGCTTCAGAGGATACATTTCTTTAAACTGGCATTCTACAGAATCAGTTCTGACAAGCTAGACAAGTGACAAAATTTAAAACAAACAAACAAACAAAAACTACTATTACTTTGGAAACAAGCAAGGAACAGTTTCACAATTGCTGAGAAAAGGCAAGAAGACACAAACAGGAAAGAGAGTACTAGGGAAGGTTCAGAGGCACCAAGTATAAACAGATCATTCTTTTAGAAGTTAGAGAGACACAAACACTCTCTGCAAACACCATTTTCTCAGTACAAAAGAGTGCTGCTACAGCAGCATTATTTTAGAAAGGGAGTCAAGTGCCATCAATCACCTCCCAAAAGTGAATTAACTCCAGAGGTCCTCAAACAGAATGTAATGGCCCAATGTACCTGTGTACCTGAGGTCATGGCTAATACAAAGGAAACCTTATAAAACCTCACACTTAAGAGGCAAACACATGAAATATAACTTTCTTTGGAAAAACATTCCCCAGAAGAACAACAGCATACATTCTCCAAATTATAAAGACAACCCTAGTGCAACAAGGCTGGGATTAATTCACCATATGACAGAAAAGACCAACCTATTTTATGACTTAAAAGATAGCTGGATAGTCTTCATTCTGGAAGTTGTTTAAAATATTCACAAGCAGACAGAGGCTGTAGGGACATTCACATAGTCTGACTTTGTAAAAACAAACTCCAATTCCTGAGTGGTAAATCTTGTAGTTAGATACAGTCTGAGAATAAGCCCCCAGCCCACAGCAGAAGTCCATCATCCACACTAGTTTAGAAACCTAGGGCCTGATTCTGGAGCTAGTACTGTTTAACATCTTGACCAATAACCTAGATGACAGGCTAGAGTGCTGCTCCCTAAGCAAAGGTAAGGATACTAGATCAGGAGGAGTGGCTGATAAGTCAGAAGGTTGTGATGACATTCAAAGAGACTTTGACAGGCTGGAGCAACAGGCTGAGAGGAACCACAAAGTTCAACAGAGGGAAATGCAAACCATGGCCCTGGGGAGGAACAACTCAGTGAACTGGTACAGCTGGAGGCTGAATGATAGAAAGCACCTTAGCAGAAAAGGACCTAGGGCTTCTTGTAGACCACCAGATGACCACAAGCCAGCAAGCTCAGAGTTAAAAAGCATCCAGGGCTGCAGGTGGGAGTGTTGCCAGCAAGCATTACTCAGCACTAGCAAGCCACAGCTGGAGTGCTGGGTTCAGGTCTGCACTCCCAGACAGAAAAGGACATACAGGAGCAAGTTCAGCAAAAGACCATAAAAATAATGACTGGGACACCTGACATTCAAAGACAAGCTGAGAGAGCTGGGATGCTTAGCCTAAAGAAAGTTTGGAATAGGGGAGGAGGACAGCATTCCTTACCATGCATAATAAATACCTGACTGGAGGTGAGGGGTAGAGATCACAGTGATACCCAGTGACAGAAAAAGTGGCAGTGAGTACAAACTAGCATGTAAGAAATCCTCTTTAAAACACCTTTTTACTGCACTGATAGTAAAACATTGGAACAGAGATGTCTGATGCTGTGTTCAAAATCCAACTGGGCACAGTCCTGGCTGGGCACCCAGCTCTAGCTGACCTTGCCTGAGCATGGGGGCTAGACTAGACAACATTCAGAGACCTCTATCTCAGCTATTTCGTAATTCTGTTCTATGCTGTCAGTTCCTGTTGTTGCTGTAATACCTTAAGAGCATATCCTTTTGGTAACACAGCACACAGACAGATTTCAGTTAAGGAACTGGAAGAGAGAGCACCCTCCATGAGCTGTTTCTGTTCTGCTTCTTAGAAAAATATCAGCAGAGCTGGCTAGCAAAAAAAATTAATCTTATTCACTTATGTAACTGACAGAAAAGTAAAAGACATCAGGGAAAACCTGTACAGGCTCCCTGTAGGCAAATATCAAAGATACAGATATACACACATGCACTGGAGGACTGGATACTTTTTCATATGTCATGTACACAGTTTCCTAGAGTTTTCTAGAGAACAGAATCATATGTACAATGCTTATAAAAACATCTGCTTTTTCCAAGTTTAATTAAAACTTCCCCACTCTGTAAGGGAACAGAACACAAATATTTAACAGTTATTAGGCCTTCAAGAATTAAAAACTAACAGATCCACCATCTTTCTGTTTAAAGTCTGGTAGAAAGCAGAGTTATATCTACAAATGGCTAGTCACTATAATTTTAAAAGACTGTACTCAAAATGAAAAATTCTCTGCTTTAAAAGGTTTGCTTTTAAACCACCCTGAACCACAAATATTTCATTTTCTCACATAGGTAAAGAGACCCTGAATAGCTCAAACAAACATCTCTTCCCTTTGCTGTACTTGCAAAAGCAGGAACAGAAGGAAGAACAATCAAAAATATATACAACTTGCAGAGTGGATGGGAAGAAACAGCAATTGTAAGAAAGGAATAAGGGGGACTGAGCAAAAGCCCTGGTTTAAAATATTAATGCAAAGGAGATTCACTTAATAGAATACTCCATATCTTGAATTGTTTATCTGTTAAATGTAAGATTAATTTCTTATTATAATTCTATTTAATTTTCCCTTCTTTTATGTTCTCTAACATCAACTGATACAATTACTGCAGGTTCTATTTTCAGAGTATCTTTAGTCTGATCATTCTCTATTTTTAAGAACCTGAGCTTGATATCATCCACACAAACAAATCTTCAACAAGTCCAAAATTAATTAGGGATCCTTACTCAGCTCTGATTTCTGCATGGGCAAAGGCAGACATCTGTATGAACAGACAGAACCTTCCAGTAAATCAATGCACTGCCATCTAAACACAGTATTAAGACAAGCCTCGAAAGGCATTCAGTTAAGTTTCAAAACACTTTTACATAAGCAATACAACTCTAAAAATTGTAGATGCCAAGGGAAACTACAGTTGCAAATCACTCACCTTCAGTAATGACAAAACACAATCAATGTATCCATAAAATATACTTCTGTGCAAAGCTGTCCATCCAGACTCTTTGTCTTTTGCCAAGAGATCCACTCCTTTGGTCTCAGCCAACCAGTCCAGCACGCCTTTTTTGCCACAAGATGAAGCAAGGTGTATAACATTTCTACCAAAGGCATCTTTGATAGTTGCAGCATTGTAGCAATAAGAAGAGAGAAAGGCCTTGATCTGACCTTCACTTCCTCTGGTAACTACAGAAATAACATCCAAAGCATGCTGTAGAGATCGACACTTTGAAGTGCACTCTGGCATGTAAGAATTCATCTTCACTTCTCAAGCTGCTCTTCTCCTTAAGGGGAACAACCCTTAAGTGTATCAAGGCACTCCAAATCAGTACACAACACAGTGCCTTAGAAAAATTGCAATTCCAAGGATGTAAATCCGAGTTTATTGAGCTGCCATTAGAAATCTTTGTACTGTTATGTTTGGCACTTGATCCAAATAAATATTTATAAATATATATTTTTAGAAGTCTTATTTCACCATCTTATATAACAAATATTCTTGTCCATAGAAAATTCCAAAAGTAAACTACCTCTAGTGTGCAGAGGGGGATTCCCCCTCCACACTACCTTATTCTTCTAAAACTCCATAATTGCAAGGGAGACCTGAAAGAGAGCAAAGCAGAACAGATTAGTAAACAAGAGCATTTTCTCCCTGCAACTCTATTGATCTAACTGCATATCAAACTAACAAGTACAGGACAAGACAATGTGACAAGGGCTGACTGACCTGCCCCATGCCATCTGAGCTTATACTCAGACATTCAGTCAAATTAAAAAAGCATTACTCCCTTCCCCACCCCAGACTCCAAAAGCACCTCCTACCTTTCTTTAAACACAAGGTAAACTAGATCCAAAAAAGTCTGCTTTCCCAACCTCAGAGTCCTCAGGAACCTGACTGTTTAATGTCCAATCGTATCATTACTTTATGATCAGAAAGTAAGAACTGAACTAAAACACTGTGTGTGGGGAAAAACCATCCACCAAAAAATCCCCTCACCTGCTGAGCACACCATGGCTAACAGAGGCATTGCAAGTAACATGGTAGTAAGGAGGGACCACCAGTCTTCACAGCCTACTAAAAGGATCATGTCCCACTTTCTCTTCCCTGGCACAAATGCCCACCTATGTCCCTACTAATTCTAATCTGCAGAACCAACAGGAAGGCTCCTCTCCACCGCTCCCAGAGTTCCTCACAAAGGTGGGATGGAGGATGGCATCAGAGCAAATAAAAGCAGCTTGTACAAGAGATATGAATTGAGGCTGGTAGCACTCATGCAGGGCTAAGGTCTAAAGCTCCTGAAACAGGCAAGATGAAATGAAAGTCGAAGTTGGAAGGGGTAAGGGAGACAGAAGAAGGAAAAGGAAGCAAAAATAAGAATTCTTCATGAAAATATATTTCCAGTCTGGGGCATACAGCAGTTCTGCTTAGCTGTGCATACTTATCTTTAGCATATACATCTTTCTCTGGCATCCCTTTTCTCAAAGATAAAAGAGGCCTGACAGAAGCAGCCACCTAGCCTATGAAATATCTGCAGTTATAGTCAGAAGTGTCACAAGAAGCACAGACTGCAGTATAAAAATCACACACAAACTCAGAAAACAGAAAAAGTGAACTACATACATCCCTACATATATCACTAATTTATTATGACTCCCAAAAAATCACACTTCAGTCTTCCACATATGTTTCAAACTGAGTGAAACAGTATTCAGTACATGGTTTTGTTCATTGTGCAAAATGTAATTTAAAGTTGTTCTACCCACAAGTAAACTATTCCAAGAGAAACTGAACAATGCCATCCTGAAAGCTAAAGAAATAAAACTAAAAATGTTAACAAACTCTCAAAGCGGGGAATCGGGGGAGAAGGGGGGATAAGACAGGAACATACACCAAAAAAAAAATCAACAAAACAAACACAACTCCCCCATCCTGCTCAGCTTAGCAGTCATTATAAATGTTCACACCCTACTGCCTGACCCCTAACTTCATCAAAAAGGTTGATCTTGGCTTCCATTGCTTTTCAGACACTGAATGTATAACCATATTTTCTTAATATCTTTATTTGCAAAGACACGTCATTTTGTTTGGAAAAGAGAAATCCCAGTCCTTCTCCTGTTTTAAGAAACAAAGCTGCAAGCAATCAGTTTAGCACAAACATTAGTAAAGGAATCTAAACTTTCATGAAAAAAAAAAAAAAAATCCAGTGCAGAGTATTCATTTAATATCTCGTACCAAAGCCTTCAACAATTACTTTTCCACCTCATTCAGAAGGGCTACAATATTCAGAATGCAAATCTATAGAGCAGAAGTTGTTCAGTGTATATCTTGAAAACAAGCTCAAAGAACACGCAAATAAAGAAGAAATAATAATTTTTATTCACTACAATGTAGACCCTCATCCCTGATCAGGGGCAGTACTCAGAAGTCTTTCCAAGACTAGAAATGACCACAACTGTTCAGCTTAGATTCGTCACCGCAAGCTTCAGCTCACTCTACAGGGCATTTTCCAAGCAACTTACAAACTTCTGCAGCAACACAAATTTATCATATATGTGTGTGGACTTTTGTCCTCTGACCTCTCAATCTTCAGACTATAAAGAGAAGTAAATCACTGTAAACAGGTTTGGAAAAAAGCTCTGATTTCAAGAACACAGTCTGACTTGTTGGTCTAATAAATCAAAGGGTAACTATTAGCACACTCAGACTGCCAGCACATCAAACACCCTTCTAAAAATAATAATTAAAAATAACACTAAACAAAACACTCCAAAAAAAAAAAAAAAAAACAAAAAACCTACAAAAAACCAAACATTTCAAGATCCACAGGAAAAATTTATCATGTTTCACCAATATGACATCAGGCAATAGAATTATGTTGTGAAAGAAGTAAAAATTTTATGCATGCCTTGGAAAGCACATCTTAAATATAGCTCATTGTTTAAATATTACTATTAGTTTTACAAAAGAAAATAAAGGTAAAGACAAAAAGAACATTAAGAAAAATCACTCAAGGGAGACATAAGGTTGACTAATCTGTTAAACTGGTATGAAATGGCACCACCACCCAAGAAAGCATTCCTGCTGTCTCCTGTGCCATACCTTCCTTTGTGGAGATCCACACCTATCTAAGACACTGAATTGCATGAGAAAATGATCCAGAAGAAAGCAAATCCTGAGACTTGTGCCATTACAAGAAAGGAACAGAGAGGCCAGATAAAAATTTACTGAAGGCACCCGAGCTCCAGCCCATCAAACACAAAAATAATGTGAATAACAAATGAAACACTAAGAGAATAAAAAGTCTGCTAGTAAACAGAAATGCAAATCTGCCTATCACACACTAGCTCCATCACAGTGACATTTACTGCAGCTATGTGAAACCTGACTCTGCTGAATTATTTCTTTATAAGTCATTCCAACCCAGCCTTTCTTTACTGTAAACATTACAAAAGTAGATACTATATTAGTATATTGATATATACACCTTGAGCTCAAGACAGAAGGCTGTAGATCAAGTTTTTCCTCTCCACAATTAAGGCTGTCACACTGGTAACAAACACTGTCACATTATAACAAAATCTGAAAAAGGGTGATAATTAGCTCTGACTGTTACACAAAGGAAGTCCTTAAGAGAAACCTCAAAACTTCCAAATTGTGAATCGATGAGCAGGTCTGTGTGAAAACCCTTCTGCTATTAAATGTTTATTTCTAGTATACAGAGACCCAACTGAACAGTGAGCACCTAAAACAAGCACAAAACATGAAGCATCAGCATTTTTTAAACTTTGAATTAAGATTATCTAGAATATGATTATGTCTTTTATTTGCACTTATTTCTGTAGGCTTCTCAGCACAAATCACATCCATGTTATATTATATATGTCTTTTTAATGTTGTAATTATTTAAAGACATAAAAAGCTAAATAAGGCTGGTTTTTTAACACTTTTATAATACAGTAGGCATTATTTGGAATTCAAGTAATTTTTAAAAACTGATTCCTAGATAAAATTAGAGAATAAAGTCACAAAATATGAAGGAATTAAAGCAGTCTTCAGAGTATCCCAAAGACATTTTATTTCAGCAGCAAGTGGGTTTCTAACCCTCAGAGACAGGAGCTATTTATTATACATTTACACAGCCTAGGAAAATTTAAAAGACTGAAACCAATTTGGAAGCAATCCTTCAGTAGCAAGAAAGTGTTTGTGGTACCTTGCCTTCTGCAAGTGGGTAGCTAGAGCTGTCTCACTCAGCTCTCCCCCTCAGAGAATGCAAAGCACCACTGCACTAGAGCTGTCAGACACCCTCCAAGAAGGAGTGTGTCAGATGTGTCATCTGACCCTATGGAGGCAGAACTCCTACAGCTGAAAAAGCAGCTCTCTACCTACTGCAGTTGACTTAAAAAATCTGCTTCTCACAAGGAGTCACTACAAAAATCAAAGCTGTCACACCTCTCCTGAATACGAAGTGAACAAAGATTCTACAAATACCTTTGTGACTAAGGATGATGCTGATAGATTTCATCTCCAGCAAACAGCAGGCAAAAAATCTCAACATTTGGGAAAAGCAAACAGAGTTGGCAGAAACCTCCCACTGTGAAGTTCCAGAAACTTCTCTCTGTATCATATTTGCTATCAACACATTCCCAATTTTCTCTTTTTCCAGAAAGCAATTTCACAGAGATTGTGTGCACTTGGCTCAGAGGCACAAGGAAATAAGAACCAACCCACACCTCATTTTGGTGAGACAGTGTCAATATATGTTTTTGGCATCCAGTCTGATCTGATACCAGAACTCCCATCTCTGGTCCTTCTGATTGTTCCAGATGAACCCCTATACTCAGGTATTAGAGCTACCAAAACCTGGCTAACATGGATGTGGACACTGGTACCAAGATAGTGGCTGGTAGCTGCTGTTGTGCTGTTTTTCATTGAATACAGACCTTATGGTCTTACTTGGAAGTGACAGAGAATACAGAAGAGATTCAGCTACTCAGAATTCAGTACCACTCAAAGACAGATTGCTGGGTTTGCACCTTCAATGTGCATTGCATTAAAGTAACTCAATTGTCACATTAGTCACATGGCCTTGAAACCCATCCTTGGGCTGCTTTTCTAAAAACATTTCTCAAGACCTTAAAATTGGCAAAACTTCATTCCATTCACTGCTTTTCTGTCAGGGTTTATTAGTTTATTTTTTCAGTGTTACTAATTTTACTAAATACCAGTCATATCTAAAATCCACATGATGAAAAATTACCTAGCTCCCCTAATTTGGGTCTCCTAAAACAGAACTAAGCAATGGTTTCTATTTTTCATATGAAAGAAGCCTAGAGCTCTCCTTGTCAATCCTAACACCCTTCCCTAAAAAAAAAATTAAAAATAGTATGGTTTTTCTGAAGGTATTAAATTAATTTTCCTTTCCTTTTGATAATAAGTTGCTAAGTGAAGTGAGAGATGACTGGCAACACAACACATTTCAGGATGGTTAAGTCCATCCTTATAAGGGTATTGCAATATCTTAAATATTTCCAGTGTGGAATGGAAGGGTGTTGTTTTTTAAACAAGCATGCTGACATTTCTCCACGTTGGTCCATTCACATTTGTTTCATAACATCACAAAAGACCTGTAACCATAACAGCACAGAAATCCTGAAAATATTTGTACTCAAAGCAAACTTCACTACACAGACTATTTGATTAGTAAGCTAATAAAAAAAGGCTTACAGAAATTAAGCCATGGGAATTTGCTGTCATGTTACCACTTTTCCAGGACTTTCTGATGACTGTATTCTTACCTAAAGGCAACTTTCACTAACACATATTAAAGTAACGGTTTAGAATCTGACAAAAGTGACTAGAAAATTGAGTCTCTGTAGTAATATACTAGGCTCAGCACTGGCATTTAGGAAGATATCCTCAAAGAAATACCTATGAATTCCTATATAAACAAAGCAAGCACACCTTTCAGGTAGAGGTAGCACATTGTCCTAGCCTTTAAAGAACAGTTAGACTATTAATTCCTGCTCAGATTACATATCCACAGATACTTTAATCTGTTCAGAAATTCCTTGTGCATTTGTTGAAGAATGACCAAAATATCATACTTTCCAACCCCTTGAAGACAAAATGTATTTTATGGGAAGAAAGTGATTGATTGTACAAGGAAAAAGAGGTAAATATAAGTTATGCAGTAGCTTACTAGTTTAGCAGCCTGAAATTCCAAGGGAGAGACCTTTACAAAAGCAGCTTCTTCTTACTATATAGCAGGAGCATTGAGACAAAAAAAAAAGGGTTCTGCACTCCTCACTGCACAAAATATCAGTCCTGCTTCCAGTTCAGACAGCAAGTTTTAAGAGAAGCAAGTAAGTAAAGAAAAATTTTGGAAAGAGCCACTAGGATTCAGAATGTTCATGGAACAACTTGTGAGTACAAGCAAATAGGATTTCTTTTCTCCTTCAGCTGCAGCTTCTGCAGACCACCAGAGCCTTTGAATAAAGTGTCAGTTACACAAAAAAGAAACATCAAAACTCCAGTCCCTTTTACTCCTGACAGTGGACAAAGCAGTCATTCATTCAAATGCCAGAAAAGACTCAGATTATATGTCAGGATGGATTTTCAAATGACAAACTGAATGCACACAAGGCTCTGAAAGCAGATTAGACAACAAGCAAACCACTCAAGTTATAAATAAATGGGACCAGTCCAGAAGTAAAGCTATGAAGGAAAACCAACTTGCTTTGAAAGACACACACTTCACCATGCCCACTATGCCCCTCGGGCCACGGCAGATCCAAGCTGCTTCGTTTACTGGGATGGGGCCTCCGTGGCACCACTGGGCACAGGTACACCCCAGCACAAGTGACCTTTAGAGGCTCTCTCCAGATTTTCTGTAACTTTGTCCTTCACAGTGACAACAGCATAATCCTTATCAGAACGAGACATTCAGGAATCCAACAACCCCAATTCAGTTATTCCTAGCTGAGGTAAGCAGCACTGCCAATTAAAGGGTGATACATCTGTCAAAAAAAGACCAAAGTACCATTGGTAGCTAAATTCAGCTACAAACGTCAGAGCACATCTATTAGCTGGGAATCATTGTACATAAACAGTAAACTGTGAAATACTGTGCTGGACTTATCCAGATATACTCAGGACTACTTATGTTTAATAACTTCATATTGTTTTAAAAAATTAAAACAAAGTGGTATAGACAAAAGTTCAGTGAGTGCAGATACAGTCGCTTTCATAATCCACCAAGATCTTGGTATAGGCTTTACTAAACAGATAATGCTAAAGGGAAGCTAAACATAAGAAACCACATGTGTGCACTAGAATTTTACCATACTTCAAAATATATCCGAAAAATCCATCAAGGACTTTTCCATCTTGGGAAAAAGTGACATTTTTGAATTAACTGTGAACCTTTTGCATAGTTTTATTTTAGACTACCTACACCAGATGTTGGTGGGCGATTACTACTTTTTGTAAACCACAAACTGTGACCAGCTTCCACGAAGACAGACAGCTACACTGACCACGCAACCAAAACATGAGTTGTATTTCGCCTAGGAAGACTGCAGGGAAGTATCCTTTTAAGATAACTACGAGACCTCGGCTCTCCAGTGCTTACGGTGCTGGTCTAATCCGGCAGCACTATGAGCTGCTACCAAAAACAGACAAGAAGGCGAGAAATCCACAGCTAAGGAAACACAGCAAACGGCTTCTGCCAGTATCAGGGAAGAGGAAGGTGTGAAGTGTTTCAGGGAGCCAGAGAGAGGCCAGGGGCAGGCAGAGGGGCAAGGGGCCATTCTGACTCCCACTATACGCGTCCATGTAGCCGAGGAGCGACGAGCGACACAAGAGACTTAGTGACACAGCCGGCCGAGCCACGAAGCCGGTCCCCTCCCATTCTACGTGGCCGGTTTCCCATTCACCCTCCCTGGCTGCCTTGCCCGGAGCTCTCCCCATTCCTTCAGCCGCCCACCGCCGCCGTCCCGACCCCTCCGACAGGACCCGTCTTCCGAGCGGCTCCCCCGCCGGCCGCACCGGCCCGCCCCTCACCAGTCGCTAGATGAATGGACTCGGGCGGGCAGGGCGGGACGCGCGCTGGGCAGCGCGGGGGCTCATCCTCAGTGACTCCGGGGCAGGGCCAGGCTAAGGCTGCAGCTGCTACCGCGACAGCTCCGCCGGCGACAGCGACGGCGACAGGCGGGGCCCGCGGCTCTCAGCGGGGCGCACCGACAGCGGCCGCCGCACCCACGAAGAAGCGAAGCGCCGATTGGCTGCGGCGCCGCCGCACCTCTCGTGCTGATTGGCTGCGGCTGCCGTCTGGGCCCCGCCCCTCACGGCCGGGCCCGGATTGACTGACAGGCGGGGTCGGGGGGCGAGGGGCGGGGCTGGGGCGGGGCCGTGGCGCTGCAGGGGTTAAAGCAAGATGGCCGCGGTGCGGGTTGGGGTATCGCTCCTTGGGTTGGGCAGGGGACGGGGCTGGAGCTATCGGGAGAGCTGAGGGGCCTACTCCTGGCAGTCGTGACGGGACAAGCACCGTGTCTTGCTGCGAAGGAGAGGGTGGGTTTGTGATAAGGTAACGCCTCCCTCCTGGAGGAATCAAAAGCAAATAGTGAAATACCCAGCGTGTAGGTCCCCTCAAAGTAATGGAGAGAAAGCATTGGAAAGACTGTGTCTATCAGACTGTGTTAAACCACAGCAGTTTCTCTCTCTGACAGAGCAAGTGGTCTAATGGATCAGACACAGTTTGATTTTTGGCGAGCTTTTGACCCGTCGCGGGGCGGTCGATGCCGGTGTGTGCTCAGGGATTTGCGCACCTGCTCCTGTGGCTGCCTGCGCCTGGCTCCCTGAGGGCTCCGTGCTGCTGGGTCAGTACCTTTTTGTACATCACCAATGTCTTGGGTGATGCAATAGCAGGCACAGATTACAAATTAATCTGGAACAGGATTAGGGTGTACTGTTTAAGGGCAGGAAGCTGAACCCAAGACAAGCAGTACCCGGAGTAAAATACAGGGTAAAACAAACACATATCACCTTAAAAAAAATACATAATGATATATTGTTATTAATGGCCAAAGTTCATATGTGTTCTTAAAGCCACAGTATTATCCCATGGGGTGTCAGCATTGTGACCTTGAAACACCCTAGCTATCTTTAAAACCACAAAACAGTTGACAGAAAAGTTATGCATGTTCTTGAGCAGCAGTTCAATTAGGGAAAGATTCAGGATGAACTGTATATAGGTGACTCTCAAGCATTTTTACCCATGCATCTGACTCAGTTAATGTGAACTATACAATCTTCTCTCTGATCTTCTCTGTATGAATGTTTAGTTGGCCAGCAGTCATTCACCACTGTAACTAAACCTGCAATTTATTTATGCATTGTTTTCCCAGTGATAGTTTCTTATTGCTTCAGTCACAAATAAAGGTCAGAGGTGGCCTTGCTCCAAGTCTGCTGCCAGCTGGCCTGAGAACAGAAATGACCATCTGGGGAGATAAAGAGGTCCAAATACAGCTGAAGTCAGTTGTAAGCAATGGTTTGTTGCATAATAACAAATCCAAGTGAATAGCCTGGACAGACTTTGGAGCAGCAAAGAGCATGGTGGAAAGATGAAGAAGCTTAAAGTAGAATAATGTCTAAGATTCTATATGAAAAAGATGATTGCTGGAAGCTGGAGTGCCCCTCAGGTCTTTCATAATAAATGCTACTGTAAAGAATAAAAAACTGCAGCAAGGGACACAGAAAAGTGGGAAAATATCAGTCATCAATGGGACCTGATAGAGTCCAAGTCAGACAAAACCTTGACAGAATAACCAAAGGCTTTTAGCAATGGTTTTCTATGTAAGAGTTTTATCCTCTTTGCAGGACTTATAATATATTCATGGAAAAATAAGATATTAACTTCTTCACCTGTTGTTTATTGTTTAGGTTTTTCTCATTGACCCCACTTACAGGTCAGTAATAAAAATTCCTGCTGTCTTGTACTGCCTCTGCAAAAGCAGCAGCAAACTAATGAATACCATTCACAGAAGCAGGATGCTACAGCTTGATTTACAGAGCTATGTTGAGGTGCTAAAGTAATATTGTAAAACAAAAGTAGCTCAAACAGGGTAACTTGAGCCTCTCTTTAAATTACTTGTTTTGGTTTGGGGTTTTCTACTGTGGAAAATTACAAGACTGTTGCATAAAAATGTCCTATTTTAAGTCTTTTGGAAAAAATTGCAGGATGTGGAGATGAAAAGCCAGCAACAAGTCAGAGTATTTTTAATTGGGTAGTCCAACAGCCAGATTTGTAAGTTCCTGACACACGTAGCATGTGTCTGCCAATAAAGAACTGTTCATCTGGCTTTTCTCAGTCTGTGATGAAAAGATCTGAATTATCAGAAATAAACATAGGAAAAAATATGTCTCTAACTGCTGTTGTTACTTTTTATAGAAGCTCTAGACTTTAATCCATAAAAAAGAAAACAAGAGCTACACTTAAAAAGGAAAACCAGTATACTTAGCCAGCTTCAGAATTTGAGGAGGAGCATTGATTTTGAGCAACTTACCTAGCCTACAGAGTGTATTTTTGTCTTAATATGCTTCTCAATTCATTGACTGTTGAAGAATTACAGATTGACTGTGCTCTAAATATGTATACTTATTTAAGGTTAGGGGAGATAAATCTAGACTATAGGGAGGACATTACCCCCTTAGGCAGCTTTCTGGTGACCTATTAGTCTTATCCATCCATCCATCCATCCATCCATCCATCCATCCATCCATCCATCCACCCACCCACCCACCCATCCATCCAGTGTAGTTGGCACCAGACTTAGGCTACTGGAGGAATTAGAAGAGAAGGTAAAAGTGACAGGAAGGAAAAAAAAAAAAAGAACTTTGTGTTTTATTTTATCTAAAATTGATCCTGAATGTTGGAGGGGGGAGGGGGGGGGAAGGTGATTATTTTTTAAGTCAGTAATCAAAAAGTTCAGTCTATATATCAAAAATGACAATGATTATTTTTTTCCTTTTCAGCTATACTAAATGTCAAGTGACAGATTTTCACCTTCACATATCTATTTATGTGCCTTAGCTGGTCTGATTATTACCAGTATCCTCTGGAGCCTTGAGTAATAACTGTTATTGGCAGCAGTAATACTCGGCTGAAGAAAAAATTAATCAGTTCCAGACTTAACTCCTGGTACTAAATAAGTTTCTCATGACCCTTCTCTTTAATGAACTTGGAAAAAAAAAAAAAAAGATTATAAAATGCTAGACTATTTGTATTACAGAACTAATAAAGCAAAATTCAATGTAACACCTCTTAAAAGGGAAAGCTTTCAAAAAAGGTGTCTCCACATTTATTAAAACTATGTGCATCTTGCTTTAACAAAGCTTATCCTCTTACTCAAACAGACGGGGTCATTACATTCCTAATGTATAACATTCTAAGAAAAGTGTGGAGAAGTCCAAGGATCAGCATGAAAATTACAATGGGATGAATATGGGCTTCCCAACCTGATCAATCTACTTGAGAGTAGATTGAAGTAGGAAATAGAGATGTGGTGAGCACCCAGGAGCTTTCTCTCAGTAAACTGTGGCTCCAGCAAAGCAGGTTCTTCATCTTCCATGACTGGGAACACTCCCATGTAGCTGTGCCATGTCTGAAACTCCAATATACTCCTCTTTGGCCTGCAAAATTTCCAGCTAATTAGACCTTGGGAGCCTCTCTGATGACCAAGGTAGATTTTCTGTTATTGTAGAAGTTCTGATGCACAGAGAGGATAGTTTTTTATCAGTGATAAGAGGTGTGTGTGGTAATAATGCATTGTCTCACATTTATTCAGAATTCTCATATTTTTAAAAAACGTTTTGTAAAATCCTGTTATAAGGGCCTACCATACATGAAACAAAAATTATATTGGCATCCCACAGGTGCTAAAAGAACTTTTGTGGGACCTGGTAAAGGGACAGTTACTAGAATAGAATCTTCAATAAAATCAGAGATTGCAGTACATGTAAAGTTATTGTAGTATTATTTGTTGTGATGTGAAATATTTTGCAGAAGAGAATGATTTTAAACAAAATGATTGTTGGGCTTTTTTTATTCTGGGGAAAGTTTATTGTAGAAGTGCAGCAAAAAAAAGCAATTTGTGGCCAGTCTTTCCTGCATCATGCTTATCTTCCTGAATAGGAGCAAGGCTGGAGATTATTTCAGAGCATCAACATCCTGTGGAGAGGAGAGATGGATGAAAAGACAAGAGAGTTGAGGACATTCTCTTGGGCTTCATATGGACTTTCCAGTGCAAGTCTCAGAGTCTACAGCCATGGCAAATAACACTGTTGGTCTTTGGCAACCTCACAGAGAGGGAAGAGGAAAGACTAAGAGATAAAGAACAGCTAAGAGAAAAAGAGGATCTCTTTCTATCTCCTGAACCTGTGGGAGCAGAGAGAAACTCCCTTTCTTGCCTTATTCCAATGACGGAAGAAAAAGATTTTTTTAAAAATAATTTGTAAAGACTAGGTGAACATCCAGTTTATGGTGCAGCTGATTTTCTGTCCATTTCAATCCCGCATGCAGCTTTGGTGGTGCTATCCCTGACACCCACTCTGGCACTGAACCCCAGGTATAGTGGCTGGGCTGTCAGTAGGATCCTGCTGTGCTCAGTCTGGGTGCAGAGGGAGACTGGAATTGTCTTGCTCCATCTGCATGCCCAGGGATGCCAGGAGCAGCTGGAAGCACCACTCATGTCCATCCCTGTAGCAACTCACCACTGTTGGGGAAGGTGATGGCTCTCAGTAGCAGAGCATTAAATAGTGTGTTGGCAAAGATAGCCTGGCTTTCCTTCCATCACCTCCAGACGTGTCTCCTCTGACCTTACCTTACTTCTTTTTAGGTTTTTAGTCATAAAATGCTCTCTTGATATGAGAGTGATACATAAAAAACCTCAAGAGAGTAAAATCTCCACAGCTGGAGACACACCTTTGCACTTACCTTACAGTGCCATCTACAGTCGAAAAAGTCTTGTGACACTCAGATGCCACTGAAGTGTTGATCAGTTAGCAGGCAATTCTGCAACAAAAATTGTGGCACCTCAGTTTTCTTTGCAAGTTGAGCTTGTGGAGTGCAGGCTCAGAACTCGAGGCATTTCTCTTGACCTAGTTTCAGCTGTGCCAGTGGCTTGCTAAGTATTGCATCAGACAGTGAGAAGAATATTCATTCTTCCTCTCTCCCACCATGGTCTGTCTCCAATCTAATAAGCATCTCTACTGGGACTTCTGAAAACAGGAACTTAACTTTTCTGTTTTAAATTGTCCCTTGTATGAAACTGTTTGTGATCACTGACTCTTCAGCCAAACAAAATCAGGAGTGGAATGGGTTGGAAGAAACCAAAGGTCATCTCATTCCAATCTCATCATGAGCAGGGACGCCTTCCACTGGACCGGATTGCTCAGAGCCCTGGCCTTGGACACTTCCAGGGATGGGACATCCACAGCTTCTCTGGGCAACCTGTTCCAGGGCCTCTTTACACTCCCATAAATTATTTCTTCCTATTGTCTACTCTCAGGTTGAAGGCATTTGCCCTTGTCCTGTCACTACGTGCCCTTGTAAACAGTCTCTCTTTCTTTCGGGCTCTCTTTAGGTACTGGAGGGATATAGAAGGTGGGATGTAAATAGGACTCTCTAAAGTAGGTTGAAACCTATGAATGAGAAGCTGTATAAGAAACACTAAATATTTCAATACCTAAAATTTGAGATTCAGTTTTGTTTTAGTGTGTGATGAAAGTGCAAATGAAGATAGAAGTAAAATTATACAATGGGTGATTAGAGCCTCCTTTTTCCACAATTTTTAAAACATATAGAAGAGTTTGGGTTGGAAGAGACCTTAAACATAATTTCACTGCAGCCCCCTGCCATATACAGGGACACCTTCCACTAAACCAGGTCAACCCTTATCCAGCCTGTTTAGTTCCAAACAGTTCCAGGGATGGGGCATTCACAGCTTCTCAGAGTGACTTGTTCAGTGCCTCACCATCCTCACAGTGAAACATTTCTTCCTAATACCTAATCTAAACCTACACTCTTTTGGTTTGAAACCATTAGATTTTGTTCTATCACTCGGTGATAATCACTTTCCATCTTTCTCTTAGGCCTCTTAGGTGCTACAAAGCTACTATAAGTCTTCTTGGAGCTTTCTCTTCTCCAGGCTGAACAGCCCAAACTCTCCCTGCTTGTATTCTAGAACAGGTGCCCCACACCTCTGACTGTCTTCGTGGCTCTCCTCTGGACTCACTCCAAGAGGTCCAATATATGCCAAATTGCAGGGGGGAAAGTACACAAAAACTGAAAACATTCATTATTCTTCTCACAGATAACTCCAACCTACCAAGCTATCATTTATCATTTATCATGTAAATAATCACATATACATACATTGTATTTCACACAGAATATGTATAGAATTTTTTTCCGATTAACACCTCCAAGGAATTTTTTGGTTAGTAGTTTTCAACATTAAATTTAGCAACTTTGATATAAATGATTGAGTTTCTGCTAAGGATTTGAATAGCAGAAATTAAGCAGCAGCATTTCTATGAATTGCCATGCAATAAGCATAAATAATTTCTATTGTTTGTTTTGGTTTCACAGAGGATGCACAAGATTTGATGGATTCCATACAACATGCTGATTTCTAAGTTTTAATAAAGTAATCCCAAATTAGATTTAATTGTTTCTGATGAGTTTTAAATTTTGTTTATTTCCAGGTATGAAATAGGTTTCTGTCTCCTCCTCTAGCATTGATTATGCAGTGTGAACATTCAGTACAACACTGCAGGTACAAAGGGGTGTTTTACTAGTACTGTAGCCGAAAAGGTTAATGTCTGTGAGACAGCATGGATTGTACAAAAATACTAAAAAAAACACTCAACTCTCTCCTGCTTTCTTTCCCAAATTAACAGTAAATTCAACTACCTGGCTCCATGCCCTGGCACTAGAATCTCCAAAAATGGGAGTCCAAGTAATGCCATTGTAGTGTATTTCACTGCACTCACAGTTGTATCTCATTTTTGTAAAAGTTTGCTCTCAAGAATCAAGCCAGCTCCTATCCTTACATTAATTCTAAACACTTCAGTGCTGGGCAGCCTTTCTGACTGGGAAGGTACATCTCATGTCCCAGATCATGGATCAAAGTGATGATCCACATCTTCGTGTTAGTAGGCTGGAGTTTTACCATGTAGTAGACACACCCAAGTACAGTAGCACAAACATAAATAAAGTGAAGCTATTTAGAAACAGGAGGGTGAAAAGTGATTTTTTTACTCCTTTTCTATTTAAGTACTCGGGTGATTCAATAGTTCCTGTTAGCTCTGCTGGGACATTCTTCTGCAGCTTCCCAGCACAAATTCGTAGACCTTACACTCATGTGGTTTGACTTTCTGTGTCAGTCTAGCTTAAATACTTCCTCAAAAGATACCAATCTCCCTTTATTATTTCATCATAGAGAAAATCTTTTCAGATGTGCAAAGGGCAAATGTTTCTTAGCAACTGAACTAAAGGCATGGACCTCTTCCCCCAGAACAACATCATCTTCCGTGCCAACTGCTAGATGTATTTATTCCTCAACTATTCTGGATGGAAGAAACCCTCAAGTCGCCCGCAGGGAGACCTCCCAAGGTACAAATCTGCGGAGCAAACATTAATCAATATGAAGAAGAGGTTGCGGCTCCCAAGGGCATCGCACGTATTGCGCCACTAGATGCCACTGTCGAGCCAGGTTTGGTCTTTGATCCCGCTTATACAAAACGAGAATGGCAGGATCTATTTCTAAGTCGTGTTTTGGATAGCCTTATTCTTAAAACGTGAGGGGAAAATACAGTCTAAGAAGCTAAAATTTCCAGCGAATTTGGTATCCTTTCCTGAAGTAGAACCAGGGAAACATCTTTTCAGAGTATTGCAAGTAAATGAGTTCACGTTGTATTTAGCTGTTTAAATAGTCACGGTACTATTTAGAGACAGAATGAAATTCTGACAGCTATTTGCAAGCCTACTCTAACATTACAGAATCAAAACTAGGGAGAGAAGTTGGCATGTGAAATTTCTATTTCATTTGGCCAAGAAAAATTGTTAGTTCTTCCCTAGTTTTGCCAGTCCTTTTACCTGGGAATATATATTTTTTCCTCACTGAGCTGAGAAACTTGTTTCTCATGAAAGAGAGCTAATAACCAACAGCCAGGAGAAAAAGAAAGACACTAATAAGCATTCTTTCACCTTTTTTTTTTTTTTCCAATAAAGAAGAAAATAAGAAGTTTCCCACAACTCTGGAGGTATAATGTGGAGTAGGAGAACTCTATCCAGCTATTTGATTGGGACTGAAGCAAACTTGCAGTCCTGTTGCTAGATCTTAGAAGCAGAAGTTATCCCTTAATCATGTACAGTTCTTCTGACACAGGAGAATGTGGTCCCACATTTATTTGGGTTTGTAGTTGCCTGAAAAGCTATCCTTGTGCTAAATATTGTTCAGCTTCTGCCCAAGGTACTTGCAGGCAGCAGGACCATTTCCAGGCTTGAATAGGTTAGCAGAGCAGGGAGACTGACCTGATGCATCAACTGAGAAAGAGTGACACTCTGCAATAATTCTGATGCTGTTTTGATCAAACATGGAACTGTTTTAATTTGACATCATTTGGAAGTGAAATAGAAAGACTTGTGCTCAGAATCTATAAGTGGCAATTCAGTGAATGTTCGGTACTTTGAAAATGAATTAAAATCTGTAGTATTTGAAATTCAAAATGATGTTAAAAATGCAAAAACATTCATTCTTCATTTTTAAAAGTAATTTTTACCATGCATACATCTTCCCTAGCTGTTTCTGCTTAAGAGTTTGGTCAGCAGTAAATTACTTGCAGAATATGTGGCTGCTACTTCTTGAAAAACAGCCTTATCAGCTTGCTCCTGCTGCTTTTAAATTTATTTTTTTAACAGAATAAACTTTTCAGGGCAGATTACTTAGAGGATTGGATTAAGATTTTACTAAGCCAGTAAATATCTTCTCAGATCAGTGAAGATATTGTAGTTACACATCACTAGATCTACACTGAAGCGACGTGGATTTCAAAAGTACTTCTCTTTTTAATCCAGATCAGAGCAGATCTTGTTTTCAGCAGAGCCTCACAAACCTGCTTGAACCCAACAGAACAACTGCAGCACAGACATGGCAATAAATGTGTAGGACAGAGGGCAGGATGGAGAGGCAGGTATCTTGTGGGCTGGCTATGTAAAAAGGAAGAAAACGTGGAATACACAACAACACAGCTGTGTGTTACACAGCTCACAGCACAATTCTAACATCTTTCTTATCAGCACTAACACTGATAGCCCAATTCTGCCCAGACTGCAAATTGATGTTTTAGCAGAGGTGTGTAGCATTTCCAAGGTAAGTGGGAAAATACTTCAAAATCACGTGAAAGCCAGGAAACTCTAGATTGGCTCACCATACCAGTTGTTTCAGCCCTTCACCTAATGAGAGTGTAAATGGAATAGGGACCAACAGACTCCTTGTCCTGCAAAATAGTACATGAAAAGATTATGTTAAAAAAAATCATAGATTAAAACCAATCTTAAAAGAGAGAAGGACTGGAAGCAACTCTCAGCTATAGCTGCTGTGTATCAGTTCACCCACCAATTACATGGTTAAGAAAACCCCAGGGGCCTGCCCTGCTGGATGGCTGTAGTGATGGGATCCCTGGCTATGAGACTTTGCAAGCCCCAGGGTGGACCCTGCCAGTCCCCAGTCTCACTATACTCTGACATTTGCTTTGTCTTGAGGAAACTGGTCATTTCTCTCTGAACATACCCATTTGTATTTCAGGTGTTCTTCCTTATTCTCTCAGCTCTATTTTTATAGAAAATAATAGAAAGAAAGAAACAAAGATCATTTTTCATGCCAAAGCTCATTAAGCAGACTTGGTTCAGCTCCCAAGCAAAAAGAAAAGGAGAAAAAGCAATGAAGGAGCCTGTTTTTCCCTATAATTCAATAGCATCCTTAAAGAGCCAACCTGTGAAAAATTATTTTTGTCTTTTAGTTGCTTAGTAAAGAGCTAGCATCAATGTCTCTTATGTCTTGGCTCAGCTATCGAGCAGCACAACAAAATCTTTATGATGCTCTTACCAATGCAGGCACTTCTTATACTAAGTGGCATTATGCTATCCTTTCACCAATGCACAGAAAAACAAGGCTGGGGAAAAGATATTTAGAGGTGGTATTCTGAGGTAAGAAACCCATTAAGGAATTTTTAAGTGACTGGTGTTGCACAGCTGTGAAAGGGATGAGACACAAACCACAATTTCTGTAATAAACAGGCCAAAATAGGCGGGATTTAATGATATCATGTAGTCAATGTGATGATTCACTGGTTACTCTGCAAGGACATTGCTGTTACAAGCCCTCCTCAGGGTCCTTTTCTTTCTGCAGCCTGCTTTTATATGACTTAAAGCTTTGTATTCGGTCTTTTTCAGCCTGAAAGATTACAGACAGATTTTTCTCAACCCTGTCCAACAAAGAGCTCTGTATTACCAGTAAAGGTCCTACCCTTGCACAAGGGTAGCCATGTCTCACACAAAGCCCAACACCAAAGCCAGCAGAGCTTTATACAAAGGACAGGCTGAAGGGGAAGAAAATACAGAAAACTTCTTCTATAGAAGCAGCTTCAGAAAACTAAGAAGCTTAATTTGTCTGCTGCAGTCTTTTAAAGAGTATCTCCCTTTAACAGCTAGTAAATTTCTGATCTGGGACTCAGCTGCTCATTGCATAAAAATGGCATATGTCACTGAACCTTCAGATGCCTCAGCACCTACAGATATTTTAAACTCATAAGCACTCACAAAAAGTTGTGTCCAGATGGCATAACACTTGAACATAGTTTCTCTGTCTCCTTGGGACTTGATTATCTCCTTCCTTGCTCTTTAAATTGCTTTCACTGTTTGTATCTTCTAATTTATGTCCCTTTAAAGCATTGTCATTTTGTTAAGGTGAACTATACACACACTGGTAAGTGGCTGCATAGGATATAAAGTAGCAGAAGATTAGGTCCATGGTTCCAATCTGTCCTGCAGAAGGAAAAAACAATCTTAGAGATGAAAGGACAATAGGAATTACCAGCTTCTAGGACAAAAGATAAACAAAACCATTATTTTCCCATCAGTCAAGAAAGCAGAAAAAAATTCTGGTGTAACCTCATGCTCTTCATCTCAGATTGCTTTTCTCAGATCCTAAAATGTAGCTAGCTACGTAATGAAAGAAAGTCCATTAGAATGTTTTAAGGAGTTTTTCCTGAAAGCATATGAACAAATGTCATCCTGTTACCTTCAACAGAGTACTCAGTCACTCTTGCAAACAGCAGTAATTCATTCTACACTTCCCTGACACAGGAAGCACAGCAATGCCTATAGCAATATACCTGAAGTGCTAGGCATTTGCCTCATGCACCTGAAAAACTGGTAGGGAGATAATTTCTTCTTTTGGTGGAAGAGAGAATTGTGCTGTGAGAGGAGTACTGAAAATGTTAATGCCTCTCAATGAGAAAACCAGGCTGCCAACAGCTGCCCATTGTGCCCCTTGCACAAGGAGAGAGGAAAGCATTCCTTTGTCTCCTGGGGCCCATGACAGCCTCCCCATAAAACTACAGCTGCTGGAAAGAGCTCAGGTTTGTGACCCTGTAATGTATCTAAATGGTCTTTTTTTATTGTATCTGTAGAGCTGTACATGCAGCAGTAGACATTTATAATGTTTGTGCATAGTACACACTTACATATATGCAGCTTATGAAATAATTGTGAATAATACCAGTGCTAGTCATACTTTCTACATGCTGCTAAGCAAGTGGGGCTGACTCAAACCACTACAGATATGACCCCTTTCACAAGCCAATTTACCTCAGAATACTTTTTTGTCTCCCATTAGATCTATCCCCCCTGCCAAATGATATCAGTATTTTAATTCTCTAAAGCTAGATAAACATATAAATCCCAATTCTCCTTATGAAGGATTTAGATAAAAATGAAAAAGGGGGGAAAAAATCCTGCACAAGTTTGTAACAGTCAGCTTGTCAAAAATGTACGTTTTGAAGCTGTACTGTGAGAAATGATGATACTAAAAAAAACTTATTCAGTTGGGTTCATAAATCTGATGATTACTGTGAAACATTAACACTAAATAGATCTGCCACACTGTCTAGAGGCTGCTCTTTATGGTGAGTTAAAGAAAAGCATTGGCCATCTCTGGAGTGCTCTATACATTATCACACAAGCTTTTTAACAGCTGTGGGGCTGTTTCATCCAGAAGGAGAGTATCAGAGAGCCATGGAAGTTGTAGATACATTTTGGATACCAAAGTACCAAAAAGGAATAACATCATTAATAGAGTGGTGTGATCTAAGAGATGCAATGTAGTAAATAACTTCAACCAGGATCCCAGAAAAGTCCAGAAATGGAAGTGAGAAACCACTAAGGAAAATGAATGGGTTAAAAGAATTCAGCACTAACTCTGCTTGAATGGAATCAGTGCCTTTCAAAGTAAAAATACAGAATGCTTTCTTTAAAAAAACAGTACCCATAATCTTTTTTTATTCATTACCTGTCTTCATAAATTAAAATTATCTCAAGGTGTTGAGAAATAAGCTGTGTTATTCCAAGGATCTATATTTTTGTTACTCATACACTGAATAACAGGCAAGTAGAAATATTTCAGTTGATACAAATGCTAGTACAGGCCTGATTTTCTTTCTCTCTCTGTATACACAGTGCCCAGTTTGGAGTGCAGTTCTCTTCCTGGGACTCGGCTAGGAACAGGAATGTAACATATGGAGCTGTTTGTAGAATCAGCATTGAAATTTAGTCAAGCAGCTTTTGTAATTTTAAATTCGTTCTGACCCAGCAGAGTTATTCCCGTTCTATAATTAAGTTTATCATCACTGCAATAAGAACTGTATTTGAGGCTTAGCAAAAATGAACATGATAAAAACTGCCTCATCAAAAAGGAAAAATGCTCAAAGATGTTAACTTTTCAAAAAGAAGCAGTAAACAAGTGATCTAAGCTGTTGAAAAATAATTTTTTTACCTATTTTCACATTATTGTAATTTTACAAAAAAATATCTTGTAAGCAAAATAATACATTCTATAATGCATTGCACCCAAAATAATTTCTGCCTATTGCAACAAAGGCAGACTTTTACTTCAGTTCCATGTAATGCATCTCTGGTATTCTTAGGCTGTCAGGTGGTTTATATAACATTCTTATGGAAAAAGAAAAAAGAAAAAATATGCTCTGTTCCTATAAAAGTAGCAGGTCTCATCATATTAACACAGTCAAAGCAATCTCATATGCAAAAGAAATTAAAACAGCTACAGCAGGTCGATAAGGAACAACTGTATAGGAAACAAAAGAAGCCAACATAAGTGATGGATTTTGAATTTTGAATAAAATGAAAAGTTCTGATTAACTTAAAATTTATAGTGCGAATGCCTCATTGATTGCCAAAGCTATCTGACAGTGTGTGCAACAGTCCAACATTACTTATCAACATGAAAAAACATTTCCACATTACACATCCTGACCTGTTTCAGGTGAGCAAATGTCACTGCCAGAGAGGAAATGGCTAGTGGGGGAAAAAAAAAAAAAAAAAAAAAGGAATCTGTGTAATGGCTGAAGTTACAGCCTAAGAAAGCCACATGCAAAGGCTTTCTCCTACAAATCTCCTCTCTTCCCCATAGGATGGAGTTATATACATGGGCCCATGCTCATTTACAGAGAGGCAGCATAGATCCATGAGGAAGTGGCTTTGTACTGATCCAAAAATATAAACGAGCCTGAGTGTATAAATATAGGAGAGGTTAGATTTCTAGAACCAGAAATGTTTTATTATTGCAGGTAAACAAGACAACCACTGAGATACAGAAAGTCAATTGTAGGCTTAACAAACTAAAAATACTCCTATCAAAATTCACTTGACAGCTTAAAAAAGTCCCAGCCTTTAGCAAATATAATTTAAAGGAAAAAAATATGATTTCTTCAAATCTAGTCCAAGCTTTGACATAAGGTTATTTTTTAAATCAACTGAATGAAAAACTAGTTCTCTTCCCCATCCAACTAAAGACCTCTGTTACATACAATTAACACATGCCTTGACAAATTTAGCTCTCTTTTATTTTGAAGCTCAACATTTGACCTTTTTACATACTCAGTATTGCTTTCTACAAATTAACTTTATTTTTAGATTAAGTAATTACAGCACTTTTTTTTCTTCCAAGAAGATGCTACCATTGAAAAATAATTATGGGATACATTCTCCTCATTCATGTTTCATTATTAAAGGCATTGCCTGAAAAATTAATACAACTTATTTAAGATTACTTTTGACAAGGTAAGACTTGAGATTTAATAAGCATAAAAATATTTTTTTATCCTTATAGACTGAGAAGAAAAATTCAGTCAATAATAAAAATTGCTAAGTGTATTTTTTCCTTTCCCAAGGGAGATATTTTGATACTATATCTAGAACCCTAATTTTTTGAGTAGTGCTGTTCTACTCAACAGGAGTCCACAAAGAGTATATATTTACCTTATAGAAACCCCAACTGTGAACTGAGGACAAGTATATCTCTGCAACAAGGAAATAGTTGGAAAAAAAAAAGTGTCCTGACTTGAGAATTTAGTTACTTACAATGAATGAAATTCCTGGAACCTCAACAAGGTTAGCATTTGCTAAAATGTTGGGCTTTTTTTCTGGATGAAACAATTCATCATCACACAGAATCTGAACTCACATGCTGATGGATTATTCATTAGCCTAGTATCAATTGACCTGAAGAAAACAAAGGCCTTAAACTGAGGAAGAAATTAGTTAAAAATCTTTTGAGAAACCTGAAAGAGATTTGAGATAACAAAATGATTATTCTAGCCTTCACATTTAGTATTACCAGTGTAAATGACAACTATAAAACCTGGGAATTACTTTGTCCTGTCTGAATTGGGAAACAATTTACTTCTGAGCCTGCAACATAAGTAATTTTGTAATCAGATGAAAACATTTCTACAGAGCTTCTACTGCCATTAAAAACATCTGCAGGGTGTCACATTTCCAGTGTCTTTCAAGACTTTACAGCATCATCTGTCCCATGCACATCTCGGTTAAAATGCTGGTCCTAGTTTTTGTGACAGCTTTTCAAATATGTTTTCCCTCTCTACTTATATAGGTTCATTTTCTACACTAGCCAACACTTTTTAAAAATAACCACACACCATCCAAGGCAAATATATAAATAATCAATGTTCCATCATTATATAGGTAGTTTTCCATTGGGTGGCTCCACTGGATTCAAGGTATGTTAAAACACTATTTCCTGAAGGAAGAGTAAGAATCCCCTTAGTATTTTTTGAATTTTGGTCAGAAACACAATGAAGAACATATGAATTTATGCTGCTCTATTTTGGTTCCCCTACCACCTTGCCTGGCTCTGTTTCCTGGATTGCAGCAGTTCTATAGAGGTATGTGAGTTAGCAGCTTGTCTAGGTGTGTCAGAAAGAACATGGAATTAATAAAATCCTGAAAGTATGAAAAAAGGAGAAAACTACTGTTCTGTCACTGTAGAATGGTCAATTAAAAAAAACAAAACAACAAAACAACAAACAACAACAACAAAAAAGTTTTACTTCCAGCCTCAAAAATGCCAAAGTATTATGCAGCTCCCATTCATTTGTATAGGAATAAATAATTGTAGCAAGTCATGCCTCTGTATTTTTGCAAATACTAAAAACTTTCTTTTTCACATTAGAATTACTATTAAGTACTGAAACTGACTTCCATTCAAGGAAGCATTGATAGCTTAGTATCATTTAGTCCAGCTAAAATGGAGCCACAGCCTCCATGCCCAGTGTGATCAATTGTTAGTTATGGTAAACAACTACCATTAGCAACCTCTATATGAGAAACAATAAAGCATATACAGCACTGAAAACTTCAGTGCATTTTTTTTTTCAGTGTGACCTAAAGATGATTTAACTATCTTAACAACTGCTTCTCAGCCATTTTCCCCAGCAGCACAATAATTTTCAAGTGTCATGTTTATATACTTGGTAGTAGCATCCCAAACTTCAGAATATTTTAACCTAGTCATAAAGGAAACAACTCTTGCCGGCCTGGATCTAATTTCATGTCATCAATCTCTAAAAGCAGGAAATCCTTAGCAAGAACACCTTTGATATGTTATCTTGCACTGCCTCCACTGCAGGCTGTGATGCTGCCATCTTTTCCCCACTCTTCTGTGTTTCCAGCAGTACTTTTCTTCCACTTAGGGGAACCTCTGTGTGTCCATAATGCCTTGAGTTTATACACAAGTGGAAGCTGTTTTTTCCAATTATTTCTTCTCCCTTGTTCGTCCTTTAACCCTTTTGTGGGTATGACTCGTAGAAAAAAGAATATGGGGACTAAGAGTCTGTGCTGTAGGCTGTGACTGTTCTGTCCCAAATGTGAGTCAGAGCAGTCTCACTTAGTTCCTGCTGCCCTCAATATCCATGAAAAAAATCACAGGTATATATGGTTGACTCTCAAACTTGTATTCCTTTCAAAATGTTCCATGTCCATGCCCCATTTTGTGTAGAGGCCATCTGCATTCAGAGAAGGGTAAGGGCTTCACAAATCCATTTTACACCCTACAGGGCATTTTTACTCTGAATGTGGCACAGGGAGGCCCTAATGAAACCAAGAAACCATCCAACACATTTTTCTGAGGGACTTTGCAGGTTGTATATTGTGCAGGTGTATTGCCAGTTTATTCAATAGCATTGAGCATACACAATGGTTCTGATGTATATTACAAATATATGGAAATCTAAAATTAATGTGTTCAGCATTATATTATATCTATTGATATTAAAGGCAGGAAATTTTGAATTTCTTAATAAATATCTTAATAAACATATTCAGATGGCCAGAAAAAGTTATAACTACATTTGGTTAAAAATAGAATTTATTCCAGAAAAATGTTCAAACACTATTTCTTGTCACTTGTTAATAGTATTGTATGGAAAGATAGATCAAAAATAGATCTTTAAAAATAAAATGTTTTCTGTTTCTCCTTATGTTCAATATCTACAAATTTAGACATTTTAGAATTTTGTTCCCTCTATTCTGATGTCTCTCTGTTTGGCCACAGAATGTAAACAGACTTATTAAGACCACTGCTTCACTTCCACTTTTCCCATTCTTTTGACATACTCTGATTGAAGTCTTTCAGAACTAGAAAATGAAAAGAGATGGTGTAAACTTGTAACTATTTTACTTTTTTTAAAAAACTTCAAAATACTAAGGATGCATGATTTTGTTTTCTAACTTCAGGTTGAAACAGAACCATATTTCAATGGAGAATTTTTTCATTGTAAAATCTTTCAAGTGAAAAGAATTGCCCATGTTGATAGTACTGAAGATTTTCAAGCTCTGATTCGAAAGTTCCTCAGCCACAAATCAGTGGAGTTTGGAAAAAAATATTGAAGAGTTCATGCTTGAACAGAATTGAATGTTTTTATTCAGCAATATGTGCTGGCCACAATAAGAAACAATATGTTGGACTAGGCAGACTTTTGCTCCAATGCCATAGCAAGAGTTTGGCTCTTTTTCTGGAAATGAAGGCCTTTCCAGTTTACATTCAGAAATAATAAACCTAACGGGGTAGACCTCAAACCTTATACAACATTGAGCTGATAATTATAACAGATTCTGTAATGCAAAATACATTGTATTACCCATAAAATATACTAAAACAGTTCAGCCCAGTGACATTAACTTTCCATGGCTAGCCAGTGATGAAGCAATCACACTTCACTATTGCACTAAATCATTAAAGCTAGCATATTTTTAAGCATGCAAATTTGGCCAAAGAAAGCTGAGGTCTTTTGATCCACACTGTAATTTTATTGGAAAAAGAGTACCAGAACAGATTACAATTATATGTTCTACATATAATTGCAGAGGATCTTGTGATTCTTGGCTATGACATCATGAAAACAGAGAAAGAAAAAATTGAGAGTGCATTCCTTAAAAAAAACTTAATACCACATTAGTTCCCTTTTACCTTTTCATCTGTCACTACACTGGAATGACAGATAGATACAGAACTTCCAAGGTATATAAAAATTGGTTTCTAGTGAGAGGTTCTTGGACTGAAGAAATAGCCACAAATTGCACAAAATCTGGAAATGTTCACAGCCATCAACTAAGGGAATGAGATTCCTAAAGTTACAAGAAGAACTCCGGAAAAAATAATAGTTGCCCTTCGTACAGACATATTCACATACATCGAGCTGCAATTGTGATATTTGAGACTCTTTTCAAACATGACAGAAATATAAGCATGTATTAGAATCCTGTCTTCATCAGTTTATTTAGCTGATTGCAGCACAGAGAACTTACTATGAATTCTGAAATACTTTCTTTAACAAGGAATAGTAAACACTACCACTAATACAGTGTACTAAGGACAGAATTCTATAGTGTAGGCAAGTTTATTTTTTATACTAAGCATGCATTTTTATTTCCTGAATGTCATCCTATCTCCCCTACCCACTTTGAAATACAACAACTAGCTCCCCTCCTCACTGAGTTTTAGCCTGTTTTGAAACAGATGCGCCCTCTGTAGCCTTTTTGCTAGGACAGGATTTGCCTAAACTTTTAAAATTTATTTTAGTCTCTATATAAGCCAGCAAGCATTAGCCTCCAAATTTCTTTTCTTTTCTTTTTCTTTCTTTCTCTTCCTTCCTTCCTTCCTTCCTTCCTTCCTTCCTTCCTTCCTTCCTTCCTTCCTTCCTTCCTTCCTTCCTTCCTTCCTTCCTTCCTTCCTTCCTTCCTTCCTTCCTTCCTTCCTTCCTTCCTTCCTTCCTTCCTTCCTTCCTTCCTTCCTTCCTTCCTTCCTTCCTTCCTTCCTTCCTTCCTTCCTTCCTTCCTTCCTTCCTTCCTTCCTTCCTTCCTTCCTTCCTTCCTTCCTTCCTTCCTTCCTTCCTTCCTTCCTTCCTTCCTTCCTTCCTTCCTTCCTTCCTTCCTTCCTTCCTTCCTTCCTTCCTTCCTTCCTTCCTTCCTTCCTTCCTTCCTTCCTTCCTTCCTTCCTTCCTTCCTTCCTTCCTTCCTTCCTTCCTTCCTTCCTTCCTTCCTTCCTTCCTTCCTCCTTCCTTCCTTCCTTCCTTCCTTCCCCTTCCTCCTTCCCTCCTTCCTTCCTTCCTTTCCTCTCTTCCTTTCACTTCATTCACTTCCTTTCTTCCTTCCTTCCCTTCATTCCTTACTTCCTCCTTACTTCCTTCCGTCTTCCTTTACTTCCTTCCTTACCTTCCTTTTCCTTCCTTCTTTACTTCATGCCTTCCTTCCTTCCTCCTTCCCTTCCTTCCTTCCTTCCTGTTTTCCTTCATTCCTTTCCTTCCTTCATTACTTCCTTACTTCCTTCTTCATTTCCTTCATTCTTCCTTCATTCCTTCCTTCATTCCTTCTGCCTTCCTCCTTCCTTCCTTCCTTCCTTTCCTTCCTTCTTCCTTCCTTCCTTCCTTACTCCTTCCTTCATTCCTTCCTTCCTTTCCTTCCTCCTTCCTTCGCTTCCTTCCTTCATCCTGCCTCCTTCCTTCCTTCCTGCCTCTTCCTTCCTTCCTCCTTTTTTCTTCCTTCCTTCACTTCCTCCTCTTTAACCTTCTCCTTCCTTCCTTCCTTCCTTCCTTCCTTCCTTCCTTCCTTCCTTCCTTCCTCCCTCCCTCCCTCCCTCCCTCCCTCCCTCCCTCCCTCCCTCCCTCCCTCCCTCCTTCATCCTTTCCTCCCTTTCTCTCTTTGTTGTCATTTTTTCCAATCATAGGATGCCAGAATGGAATGCAGCATTTCAGGTGTAGTCAGCAATGCTAAAGGGGAAGGAAGGTATCATCTTCCTCCTTTGCTGACAGAATATGCCACCTCCACAAAAAAATTACTGTATCCCTTGTTCCTCCCACTCTCTTCCAATCTCTAAGAATGCATTCCTTTCAAAACATTTCAGATGTAGTACCCCAGAAAGATGCAAAGTCTTAAGCTAAAGCTGGAGAAGGAGATGGGAAGGCAAAGCAAGACATGAAGAGTTTAGTAGAAGAGGACTGTATTGACCTATATGTGTCACAGTGGTCAAATGCAGGCATAAAGGAAATCATGGAGGAAAAGAAGCAGGGAACTGATTCACCAAGCTTTTTAATATTGTGTATTCAATCACACTTGTGGAGGAGAATCCTACCCAGGCAGAGAGGTTGCATTTTAAGTCTGCTTTGTCAGATTGTAAACAACAGCACAATGTGTAAGACAGGGAAGAATAAAACCCCATATGTTCTCAAATCTGCTGAGCCTTTTATATGCCTTTTTTGTTTTTTGGTTTTTCCTAATGGAGAATTTGTAAAATTCAACTCTTTCCTACAAAGACTTCCAGTTTCAACAGATGAAAAGGTTTTCATGAAAAAGGCTTTCCATGGAAATACTCCCAACTCGCAGACCTCTGTGTTTAGAGCTTCCACAACCCTGAGTGCTGGAGTCAGCCACCCTTGTTAGGGAAGCAAGGGCAAACCAGGAAATACCCTTGGCACCACAAGAAGCTGCAAAACCTTGGCAGAGCACTGCCTGCAGAGTGAGGAATGAGTGGGACTGTCGAGAGAAGTGAGAGGAACACATTGGCCCAAATTCCCTGCAGATCTGGGTTTCTGCTTTTTGGAGGCAAAGAAGAAAGAGTGTATTTCAGTTCTCCCTTCCTTTCCCCACCACAGCTCAGGGACTGCCCTAACATATGCCATCCTTTCAGAGTCCCCAAGAAAGCATGAGCAGATGTGACCTGGAACCCAGCACCTCAATACAGCATGGTGCCTTCCTTACACAGAGTGACGAAGACAACATTGCCAGTTGGTCAAAAAAACAGGATTTTGAGCATCATCTGGGAGTGACTGTGTGTAGCAAGGCAGGTCACCATGGCCCAGAGCAATGCTAATCCAACAAATAATCTGCTCAGCCAATTTCCCAGGTTTGCCTTCAGACATCTAGATTGACATCCCAAGAGGACACGAATACACAAGCTTTTCAGCTGAAGCCTACTCATCCACCCTGCACTGTGAATCAGAGTAATAAAGAGTAATCAGAAAACAGGTCATTTTGGCCCTTCCAGAAAGACTAAAATCAGAAGGCTTATTTTGTAGAAGGAAGAGTTTTACTGGCTGTTGTGATTTACCTAAGTAGAATTTAGTTGGAAAATAGCTTATGTCTTAGAACTAAATCTGCATACTTAAAATTAGAATAATGAAAAAGAAATCACCATTTAAAAATTCATATAGGAATCCATCAAAGAGAACTTAAAAGTAAGACATGCATTGTTCCTGAGCAAACAAAGAATAAAAGCATGATTGAAAATTTAACATGACCTGTTTAAGCATGTAAAACTCTCAGTTATATTGTGATGAACTTGTAAGCAGTTATTCAGCTTGACTCGTGTTGCAGATATTCTACATGTCAAAACATGTTGAGCTGGAGCATTGTCAGAAGGATAAGCACACAGTGGCAGCATCTGGAATACAGAAAGTCCTCTTCCCAAATCTGTTTTTTTAGTACATTCCTGACTCCAGCTCTGCTAGCTGGTTTTGCTGGAGGAAGTCAGCGTTGCTTCCTTCACATTGGAGTAACAGGTTTCAAAAAAAAAGAAAAAAAACAAAAAACAAAAAACAAAAAACAAAAAACAAAAAAAAAAAAAACAAAAAAAAAAACAAAAAAAAAACCAAAAAAAACCAAGCAAAAAAAACAAACAAACAAACAAACAAAAAACTAGGAAATGTGGCGACCAGCCAAAGAGTCGTTGTTCAGTTTCATCAGTTTTCAGTGTTGGGAGCAATTTTCAGATGAGAGTACTTTGCCTCCTATGGTCCCTTCTGTTCCCAGCTAAGCATGCAGAAGTCTCTAGAAGTTAGTGCATTGTGACAGCCATCCAATTAATATATTTAAAGACCCCAAAAAAGGGTTACTTTCAGCTAACATATTTTTTTCTCTTAGTTCTGGCAAACTTTATATGTTTTCACAGTATTAAAAATCAACATTCCCTTAATAAATTAACTTTCATTTTTTCATTATAAAAAATGGAAAGCATACAAGAAAATGCAAACATAGATTCCTTGAAGATTGTCTTCTGTATAGCTTCAATCAAACTATAACATGAATTTAAGTGCATCTAAAAAGAAAACTGGAGCCTGAATGTTTATGGGTGTGAACATGTGAATGCTGAATAAAATTCAAACTAGAATTCGAGGCAACATTTGGTTGCCTACGTAGTTTTATGACACAGTCTTAAGGACTCTGATGGTGTTTGTTCAAAGGAAGCCAAGCCTCAAGGGAAACAGGTGTCCCTTGGAGGACCTGCTAGATCCCTCTATGTGAGGATGGAGATGGAATTTGCAGCTTGTTCTTCCACTTTTGTGGGAAGACATTTTTGGTAGAAGAAAAGAATTCTGGTCTCTGTGCAATTGCTCACTTGGTTTATTATCTTTAGCACGTTATAAATACCCTTCCAAGGTCACTTTCTATGAAGTGCTGAGTATCTTCATGCAATATTAAGGCAATGTAAAAACACTTAACAGAAGAAACAAAAATCTCCCTGTTGATAAGGAAAATGAAAAAAAAATTTAAAAATATGACCGTTATTGCATGGAGTCCTACCTCAAGTTATTCCAACTCCTTGGACATCAGTAGCAGTCAGGCCACTCAAAAGGAGTATCCAGAATTGTTCAGTATGTGTCCAAGGGGGAATTGAAAAGATTATTTAAGATGGGATCCATCTCAATGAACTTACTTAACAGCCTTAAATTTCAGTATCTAAAATAATCTTTCATATTTTCCTAAGGACAGTAGAGTGACATAAGCATCTACAAATGATACTTTACTCTTTTCTAAGCTGAGAGCCTTAAATAGGGAATAGCAATGCCAAAATGGTCAAGTAATAGAGTTAGCACAGGTTGTCCCTGTGACACTGCAGCCTCTTAGGTGGGTGTCCCATTTTTACTTTGTGGAAGCTGAAATAGAGTATTGATTTTCAAAAGCAAGCAGATCTCATCATTGTCATGTGAAGCAATATTTAACCTTCTGGAGAAGGATGGTCAGAGGTTTCTTTCATGATTCCAGATGACCAGCACATCATCCAGCCTCAGCCTGAAGCAGCAGACTGAAGCATTGTCTCAATCCCTTTAACATGAGCTTCTCAGTCAACCTCTGGAAATATCAGCCACAGGAACAGTTTCCTAATGATAAATTAACTTCCAGTTTGAGTCCTTTAGCCAAGACAGTATATTTTTAACTATACTTTAACTCAAGCAGAAGTTTTGCATAACCTTTATGCAAAAAACCATGAGATGAGTTTCTATGGGCTGTGCAATGAAAATTCACAAATCAATCATTAACAGTCAAAACTGACCTGAAACCACATCAAGCCTGGGTTTTTTTCCTTTTCCTAGTATACATTACTAACACATCCAGGAAATCTACTTAGTATAGATGAAATCATGAGAAAGTACAATTTTTTTTCATGAGCATGTGTCTAAGAAATGTTGTTTTATTTAAATAAGAAAAAAATCAGATTACAAGTGGTTTTCTTCCTTTTGCAAGCTTAAGCAGCTTTAGCAGGTACAATTTACTACTGGAATAATATTAAAAAAATAGGAAAATAGTTGTTATCTATTATTTGCATTACTGCAACACATTCAAGCACCTGTCAGCAAACACTCCACAGAGACGGGAAGAAATCATATCCCCTGCCCAAAGAGCTAACCTGCTTTGAAGGACAAGAGGCACAGTCTCATCTAGGCAGTCATGAACAGCCCAAACTGCTAGGAAAACTATGGGCAGCACAATGAACAGATCACTGTAATTCCTCTAAATTGCATTATTTAATTAAAAATTAAATTGTATCTAAACATTTTATAAAAGGTAGTTCTGGTTACGCTGATTTAGTATTTTTTCTATGATTTATTTTTGATAACATATTCAGTTACCTATTTTTAAAAGCCATCTTTTGTAAACTATTTATTGGTCACTGAATTTTGCTGTTGTCTAGTTGGGCAATTCAGGGGCAGAGATATTTATTTTTTTCAAAGAATATTCATAGATTAAGAGAACAAGTCTTTCTCTTACAAAATACAGAATATCTTTACCTATCTTTTTTTCAGAGCACTATACTAAGAGGCATGACAACAGCCTCTCAACCAGAATCTCCTACAGTGTAGTGCCACTACCGTTTTTCTAACTCAACATCAAAGCAAAAACTTCCCAGAGTTCTGGAACTGCTTGTCAGTCTAAGATCTCGTTTGTATCACTGTTACTTCAGCCACTGAATATTTTGTTTTCCCCATAATCTTCTCGTAAAAAGCATGCTGTTGTATCAGGTTGACAGCCCCTGCCTGTCACCCCAAACCCAGATTTTGCTGCACTGCAACACCACTGTCAGGCTAGAGGGAGGAGAACAGTCCTACAGAAATTGGTGTTTTAGTTCATTATTCTCCAGATTCTGGGGCTGATTTTGTTAAGACTTCATACTGGATTCATCTGTTCATTTCCCCTATGGCTTTTGGCAGCTCTGAGATTCCTGCTGACTCTACCAAAAAAAGGAATATAGTTTATCAGGAAAGCAGAAGGAGTGTAGCTCTGACATACGGGGAGAAGGGAATCTTGTGTAGGCAGTCAACAGAAGGAAAAGGAAAGCCCAAAGGAGTCATCGCCTCAAAACGTTGTTTCACATTGCTGAAACTGGTTATTTGTATACACTGGTGGATCTTTTGTGTTAATTAGGTGTTATTTAATGACCTCGATCACTTTCTAAGGACCAGTGGCCAAATACAGTCCCCATGGCAACTCACACCATTCACGAATTCCTCAAATACCCCCTCTGTGGAATAACATAAGCAAACCAGACTTTGTTGCACCCGCGTTGCTCAGCCTTGCCAGGACGGTTCTGGGACAGCCGCAGCGACCGAAGCCGGCAAATATTTTACATGCAGACAGGTACTTACAGGCTTTTTCCTCACCATAATAAAGTTTGAGTGTCAATCTTGAGCTATCGATTTGCAGGTCCATTTCTTTTCTTAAAAATCACTATTATTTATTTTAAGACCTCCAAAGTTCCCGGTGGGTTTAAGTGTAGTTTTGGTGTTATTTCAGTTTGGGGTTTTTTTTAAATTTACTTTAGCTTTGGAGCTCACTCGGATTATTTTGTGGCCGCTGTTGTTCCCTCCTCGCCGAAAGGCGATCCCTGGGTAGGCGGGCGGGGGCAGTGGCCGCCAGCAGCCGGCACGGCACCCCGCGCTGAAATCCCACCGGGATTCCCCATCCTGCCGCCGGCCGGAGCGCGCCCGTGCTGGGAGCGCGGGGAACGGCGCCCAGCAGGCGCGGCGGGGCAGGCACCGGAGCGCGCAGCGAGCGCGGAGCGGAGCGCGGAGCTCTCCCTTCCAGAGGCGGGCGGGACCCGCTCCGCGCCCAGCGAGCCGAGCTGAAGCCCCGCATGGCGCGGCTCCACATGGCGGCAAGGTGAGGCTCCGGCAGCACCACCTGGGCCGGGGCAGCGGGGCACGGGACCCGGAGCGGAGCCTCCGGCGGGCTCCGGGGAGAGGCAGCCCGGCAGCGGCGGCCGAGCGGGAGCGCGGGGGCGGCGGGCGGGAGCCGGGCGGGGCGCGGGCGGCGGCTCCCCCTGGCCGGGCGGCGCTTGGTTTCTCCTGCCAGCGGAGGCAGGGCCAGGCGCGGCGAGGGTGGGCGCGGAGTTGGCGGCAGGGCTGGGGGCAGTCGGCGGCGAGCTCCGGGCGAGTTTGTTCTGTACGCGAGGCGGAAGGTGAGGGACGGGGTCCGGGACCGGGCTCGGCTCCGCTGCGCTCCGCGGTGGGTTTTGGGGGCGGGAGTTTGTAGCGGCCGCGGAGCGGAGGGGAAGAGCCCCAGGGCAGGGACGGCAGGTGGGGAGCCGCGGAACACGGTGGGCGGCGGCGGGTCAGACCCTCCTCCTCCGTGCTACTCCGGAGGAGTCGACGGCCGGGTGGGAAGGCGGCGGGGTGAGCTGGAAGTGGGCGAAAACTTGTTCCTGCGCGTGTTCTCCCGCTCTGCCGCGGGGCCGGGGCCGCCCGGGCGAGCCGCGTGTCGGGGGCGGGGGGCGAGCCGCGGGCCGGGGGAGGGCGGGTGGGCGCGGGCAAGAGGAACCGCGCCGCCCCGCCGCTGCTGTCTCCCTTTCCTCCCTGCCGCAGGTCTCGCTGCGGGAAGCGGAGCGGAGCCAGCCCCCGAGGGGAATCGCCTGCCCCCGAAGGAAGGGCCGCCCGGAGCCGGCCCCCGCCTCGCCGCGCCGCCCGGAGCCGGAGGCGCCCGGAGGGAAAAGTTGCGTGCGGGGCCGGGCCGGGCGCGATGCCGGGGCGCGGCGCGCTCTGCCTGGGGCTGCTGCTGCCCGTCCTGCTGGGCTGCGGCTCGGCGCAGCCCGGCGCCTGTCCGGCCCTGTGCGAGTGCTCGGAGCCGGCCAAGACGGTGAAGTGCGTGAACAGGAACCTGACGGCGGTGCCCCCCGACCTGCCGCCCTACGTGCGCAGCCTCTTCATCACCGGCAACCCCCTGACCGACCTGCCGGCCGGCGCCTTCCCCGCCCAGCGCCTGCCCGACCTCGCTTCCCTCAACCTCAGCGGCAACCACCTGCGGACCGTGGAGGCCGGCTCCCTCGCCCTGCCCGCCCTGCGGCAGCTGGACCTCAGCGGCAACGCGCTGGTCTCCCTCAGCCCGCAGGCCTTCGGGGAGGGCGGCAGCCCTCTGGAGGAGCTGGCCCTCCGCGGGGCCCTGCGCGACCACGGCGTCCTGCTCAGCCTGGCCGCCCTGCTGCAGGCCGGGGCCCTGCGCAACCTCAGCCGCCTGGAGCTGGCCGACAACGGGCTGCTGCTGCTGCCCGCCGGCATGTTCACCGCCCTGCCCGCCCTGCGGCAGCTCGACCTCAGCAACAACTCCCTGGTGGGCCTGCGAAATGTCTCTTTCCAGGGGCTGGGCCAGCTGCAGAGCCTCAACCTCAGCGACAACTCCCTGGGCGTGCTGTGGAACAGCACCCTGGCCCAGTTCCGCAGCCTGCCCGCGCTCCGGCACATCGTCCTGGGCCGCAACACCTGGGTCTGTGACTGTGCCATCGAGGACCTGGTGGCCTGGCTCAAGGAGAGCGACCAGGTGGAGGGCAAAGAAGCCCTGACCTGTGCCTCCCCTGACAAGATGCTGGGCAAAGCCCTGCTGAAGATCAATGGCTCGGACCTGAACTGCTCCGTGCCCACAGACCTGCCTTCCCAGCTACAGACTTCGTATGTCTTCCTGGGGATAGTCTTGGCTCTCATTGGGGCCATATTCCTCCTAGTTTTGTACTTGAACCGAAAAGGAATCAAAAAGTGGATGCACAACATCAGAGATGCCTGTAGGGATCACATGGAGGGCTACCACTACAGATACGAGATCAACGCAGACCCCAGGTTAACAAACCTCAGCTCCAACTCGGATGTCTGACAAAGTGCCCCAGATGCAGGGCAGTGCAAAGTACCTATGCATGAAAAGTAGACTTGTGCTTTACCTTTGTGCTTGCTTCCATCTCCCCTGAAAAGTCTCAGACATGCTTGTAACTTGAGGGGGACATGCCTCCCTGTGATGTCAAGTCAGTTTTTGTTTTGAGACACTGGACTGCTGGGCATGGTGTTCAGCTGTGTGTAGGAAACAAGCTGCTACTTATTTTCCTCTTTACCTGTCTGCACGAGTGGGTAATTTTTTTCAAGATGTCAAAAGAAAAAAAAAGGATTCTCTCTGATGATCCAAAGCCACCAGAGTTTATAAAACATTTACTGATGCAGACGCCATTCAACAAAAGCTGCCTCAACTTTTTGGGAAAAAAGTTACATGTTCCTCTGTGCCAGTTTTGATCTTGTATATCTGAATTGAGATGTGATGATTACATTTCATAGACTACCTTGAGATTTTAAAAACCAAACAGTCTCCTTTTAACTGTTCTTCAGAAGGAAATCAAATATCAAGCATGCACAAATACTGTATAGTTTTACATGTTAGGAAATTTATGATCTCAGTAAGTCTCTTACTATTTTGTAGTTATTTTTTGATTGCAGTTTACGTGACTTGACAGAATTTTTTATACAAACTGCATCTAAATTCCATCTAAACTCAGTCTGAACTGTTAAATTCAATAAACAGTCTTACAAGAACTGTCGTGTTTGCTGTTCAATGAGAAAAGTATGGACATATAAGAATGTGTATAGCACTATAATCTCTGAAGAAATAGCCCCGCAGTAGTAATTTGAAATAAAAGTTTATACAAATATGTAGCTTAGAGCCATAAATGTTTGATGATTTTGTGATATATGCTAGGAGAATTACAATGAGAATTAAACAATGAGAGCAGTTCCACTTGGCACAAACCCCTCAGACTGCTCTCCGAAAGCACCTGCATAATGTCAAGACATGCTAGGGTCCACTTTCCTGGGAAGGTACAAGCTAATAGAATTTTCATAAGGACTTCTCTACCAAATTTAAAAAAAAAATTAAATTGTGGAGTTGGTAAGCTAAAGGAAATCTTACCTGAAAGGAATTGCTTATTATAAAAAAACATATTTATGTGTCCTGAACTAAATTAAATGCAGCTCAGTCGTGCGGTCAGCAAGCTCTAGGCTTGTGCATCACATACAGCATTTATTAGATTGCTGTTTCCTTTTTAAGGTCTAAGTGCTTGTGAGGTTCTGTAGCGATCTACGTCCAGTAACTTGATGGAACTTTACATTTATCTTAATGCATTTAACAGGTGCACTTCAGTATAGTGTGTTGCTTGCTACTTGCTTGGGAATGCATTTTCTTGTAAATATATAAAGCATGCAAAAAAATCCTTCAGAATGCCTAATTTAAGATACAACTTGGACCACATATAGAAAGGTTAGCAAGAACCTTGCAGTGGCTGCCAATAATTAGTGCACTTTTTCTAATCTATTTATGGTTTCTTAATGAAAAAAAAAATACACCAGCTGTAAAAGTGTGATGTGACTTTATATATACCAGTTTATCTGTGGAGCTTTTTCCATGGTCACGGTTACTTGAAGCTCTTGAGCATCTCTCAAATGTTATGAATTGCTGGCTAATTCCTTTTGCTTTCAAAAGTGACAGTTTTCTCATAGATATATACATTTGGTAGGAGCTCATAAATATAAAATAGTCTTTAAAGTATCTGAAGACATATAAGCTATTTTGGGCATCGGTACTATTCAAAGGCATTTTTCATCTTGTGACTTCAGATGAAGCAAGTAGCACAACTTGCTTTTGACTAATTTTCTACTGCTTTAAATTGGATTTGTTTAATAGCAGTGATTTTTTTAAAATATATTTATGTGCATTTACCCTTGAAAGTAAAAAAAGAATGGATATTAAGTAAAACTATTGTTTTGTAAGTCAGTATATTTTGCAATTAATGTGAATTAAGTGATAGCATTTCTGCTGTAATTTGAATGTATGAGCAGTATCTGGTTAACGGCATATGAATTAAGTTTGTGGATTCTTATAAAGCAGGCTGCCCATCTGAATATTAGCTGCCCATATTTTAAGGATAGTGTGAAAACCTTAGTGTGAAGAACTATTACTGCTGCCACTATGCAAACCGTTCATACTCGGTCTACATCAGATAGTTTGTGTAAGAAGCTAGAATTTACAGTAGCTATGCAGTGTGCTTTATTGTATCGGTTATTCTGGAGATTACCAACTTACACTTACCTGTACAGAGCCGAGAGGAGTAGAACATCATCCTTGCTTAAGATGCTCCTGTGACATAATAGATGAAATATGTGCAAACCAAGCCATTTCTTGGGCAATTTCCTGAGTTTTGTTAACAGATACTTTAAAGTAACTACAGTAAAAGCAATTATCCATGATGTGTTAATGTAACGGCTGTGCATTTGTAGAGCTGTGTAAGGACAAGCAGCGACTTTAATTGCAGTCTCTCATCAATGGAGCGAGTATTTGTATAGTGGGCAAGTGTAACTGTTGTTACTGTTACTGCACATATTATTCTAAAGATTATTATTACTATTATTTTTGTATCTTAGTCAATGTAATAGAAATTTATTAGAGATCTGGTGACAGCTACTTTAAAATAATTTTTGTCATTTGCTTACATGTATATTTATTAGGATGTAACGTTTAGCATGTGTCAGTGTTGTGTTGGATGATGTTCCCCTACAATGTTTGACCAACAATGAATGCTTTGGTGTTTTGTACAATGCATTATTTGATCTTAAATTCCCTTCCATAAACAGTGCTTGAAATTTGTTTTGCTTTTCTTTTACAAAATAATTAACAGTGGTACTTGGAAGACACATAAAAGTAGCTCCCACACTACTTTAGAACGTGGTTAAAAACTGAACACTTAAAAAATAATTAGTTTTAACATCCTTCTGAAGCACATTTTATAATCCTCCTCTTGCTTTGACACCTGAGATTCCAATTGACTGCTATTTCTAGAGCAGCTTATTCATTCATTCCTCAATAAAACACATGCAGTTCTAAATGCATCTAAAATGTGTTTTGTGTACATAAATCTGTAAGTTCTGCGTGATGCAGGTGTTGCTGAGAAACATCCAGACTGAAGTAGAGGGTAAATCTTCATGAACGGCTGCACAGCTAAGAAGCAGGATTGTTTTTCAAGGCTTAGCTGCTTTGTTAAAGTTAATTTTAGTTGTGACAATCTTAAAATTTTCTTAGAAAAATAGCACAAGGAATTTACATGGTTTTAATATATTTTCTTAAAACACTTTGGATAAGGGATGTTGTCAGGTAAGAAAATTCCCCAATTAAATTCCCCTCCTTAAACCAAGGTAGCTTTAAATTAGATCATTTTTATTTTATTAGATAATTTTTATTTTGCCAAGCCAAAATATTGCCAGTAATTCTGACATCCAAAAGGTGGTTTGAAGTTTTGCAACAACTGCTTTAAATCTTTTCATTCAGAGTAATTTACTTTTTAAGCAGTGCTGACAGTCCCCGGTGACATGGCAGCAAGCAGAGCAGTCTGTTCAGACCCACGTTCTCTTGTTGACTGAGATGTCACTGAAAACAGGCATGGCAAATTATTCAAAATATGACTCTGCAAGGATCCCAACACTCATTATTCTTCTAGCATTTTCCCTGTGGTATACTCCAATCTTTCTGCATCTGCATAATTTCTTTTTTGCCTCATTTTCTCAAGAAATCCATTAAAAAGGGTATCATGAATCTGCACAGGTAGAGAAATCAGTCTGACTGCACCAATATTTTTAGGTTTAGCATCTTTATTTCTCTTTAAGCCTTAATGTGGAAAAGAGCCTTTGTCAAAGCGGACAGAATGAAAATTTGATATGCACTTTTTCTTTCTCTTTAGCAGCTGAATGTTCAAGAAGAACCATTCATTCTCAGCATATGATGAAGGAAAATAGCATTTGGTAAGAAAAATGTTTTGGTTTCAAGCTTCCAAATGACATTTATATTCTATGAGAGTAAGTGGAAGGGAGAAGCTTTTAGAGGAAACAGAGGTATCTCTTTGTAATGGATCAGCACTGGAAGTCACAATGCTGTGGATAGGAACAATTCCTGATTGAATCTGTTCATTATGTTCTGGTCATTTTTATAGTTTCACCTCTAATTTCTTCCTGTTTCTATAAATGGAAACATTTTGTTAACAAGTGGTGTTCCATCTTACAATATTTGCAGTGTTTCTACTGTGAGTTTCTTGTGGACTATAATAGAAGATTGAATTTAATTCAGTGCCTGCTGATTTAATAATGACCAGATCAGGCTCATAATTTAATAATCTTTTTTTTTTTTTTTTTTTTTTTTTTTTTTGCAAATATGCTGCTTACAAGGGGAAAAGACCTTTCCTTGAAATAACACAATAAAAGCCCAATTAAAAAACCAAGTGAGATAGAAAGCAGAATGTTTGGAGAGTGCAGCATTTATCAGATACTTCACTCAGAAAAGAGACAAACCACGTGGGAGCTGAGGGTCCTTTGGTGATACAGAAGTAAGTGTGGTCTGTTAGCTTCCCAAGTCAATACAGCAGTAGCAGAAAAGTGATGCTTTGTACCAACACAATAAACCTTCTCTCCCACATTGAAAAAAACTCCACCAAGCCTTTAGAAAGAAGAATACAGGTTTGCGGTATAAGTATGTCCTTAAAAAGGACTTTCACTTTCTCAACTGTGTTACAATTTATGTGTTGTCACATCCTTGGAAAACCTTGCTATGCCAGAAGTCATCTGTTGCGTAGGCAAAGCTTGAAATCAAGCTTTGCATTCCCAATGTTAGCCTAAATAGAAAAAGCAAACTATTAAGCAAATTAAACTTTAGACAGCATATTTATGGCATAGTTAATAATTTAATATTTGCAATTACTTATATTTTTCAAAGTATTCACCAGATAGTTTTTCCTATCTGATGATAGACTAGCAGAATAACAGATTTGTGTTTCTAGTAATTATGCATGAAAGCATCTGAATAAATTAGCAATATTTCAGTACATACAGTGATGAAAATGCTAGATTTCTTGTGTTCTAGAATGTTTCACTGTTACAGACATTTTAGATGTGCAAGAAACAGCTGTAACTTTTTCTGATTGAAGTTTGGTTTCCTAATTAAAAAAATATTCTTGAGGAAGACCCCAATTAAATATTTACCAGATTGCTGATATATGTTCACTCTGTTGATTTTATTACTATAAATCCTTACAAATACTGAAGTCTTTACTAAAAGTGTAGTTGTATTCCTTTTAGCCCAAATTGATGGTTGGGCTGTGGATTTGCATGACAGAATAATGAAAAAGTCCATATAGTTGGCCTGATAGATTTACTTAGAAATTTGACCAGTGCATATAAGAGATTTTGCTTCAATTGTCCTTGCTATTTTTGACATAATATGTTTGCTTTTTTGGTTGTAATATATGTGGTATTAATTTTCAAATTAGGTGCCAATTCTAAATTTAACAGTAATGTATTTTCATCTTTTTAATTGCCAGATCAGACTGTGTTTTTAAATCTTCAAAGACATATTTATATGGTGAAATATAGAAGCAGTGTTATTACTGATGGAACTATTAAGGGAAAATGCTGCTGAAACAGACAAAACAGATGAAAACCAGAGGGATACAAAAAAAGTTCAGTTGACAAACTTTTATTCCTGTTATTTCTTTTAATGAAATTGTTCATATTGTAACTTCATGGAAATAAAAGGGAAAAAAATATCTTCTCATAGATAGCTAACACAGATGTCCAAAATTTTATTAGGTAGGAACAATTTTTTGGAGTTGTCCCAGGAGCATAGTTGATAACTTCGTCTTGTGTCTAAATTGTTTGCTATTACTGTTTTTCTCTCATTCTTAGGACAGCTAACACAGAAGGATGTTTGGCTTTACACATAATAGATTGATCTGTCCTAAGTTTTATCACAGAACTGAACTTAGTGTCTGTCCACAGTCTGCTTCAGATATTCCATTTGTTCCAGTAGAAATTCTTTTCTGTGCCATAGCCCAGGGTAGCTTTGTGTGATGTCATGGGTATGTGTACAATAAAAATTTCATTTGTCAAATGGACAATATCAAAAGTCAAATAGAGATTTCAACATAATTCACTGTATATTTCATCAAGTAATGCTAGTGAAATAGCAAAATAAGAAAAAATAACATTTATTGCCAGAATGCTGTAAGCGGTCATGAACTGACACCACATTGGAGGATTTAAGTAATTTAAGCTGCTTCTGAAGATGAGAAAAGAAGTAGAAGCAGCTATTTCTCTAACAGTTTTCTTCTTCAGGTGGGTGTCTTCATTCATTCTCATTAGTAGCTCATGAACAAGCAATAACCTACAAAATCCTACAGATAGTTACACATTTAAATCCATTTCAATTGGGACTTTTACCCCTCTGATTTTCCAGTTCCATCTTTTCAGAGGTGGGTGCCTTAGTTAACCTGGAGAAGACTAAGAACTCTTAGGCATCAGAATACAATACTTCTTATTTTATACACAGAAGCATTTTGCATGTACACACATACATGTATAAATATATTTATATAATGTAAAACTAGAGGAGACAGAAGAGGAGTAGAATCCAAGGCACACTGTCTCTCCTGTACGTTCTGTTGGCTAGATTAGGGGCTTTTTGGTTTTTTTTCAAAGATTGGAAAGAGGACCTGAGTGGTTGAGGTGAGTGGGGATGCCTCTGAGAAGCACATAAGAAATGCTTCATGTTGCTGCACGCCTCGTGTGACCTTCACCAGCCAGTAAAAAACTGGAGCTGAGTGGTTAAGATTTTCCAAAGTGGCCACAGTCTGAAGGTCTCTGCCCAAAGTAGCTTGAAGTGGCTTAATTTTCAAAAGTTCTTGAACACCTTTTGGAAAATTTCACTTGTTTCTTGTTTTCTTTTTAAGATAAATTTTTAAAAAAGCAGAAATACCAATTTTCAATGCAAAAAGGTATATGTTTATATGTCTGGTATACGCTTGAGAGAAAATACAAATACTTGAAGAACTTCTGAAATTCCCCATTTTTGGTCTCTCTGTAATTTCTCAAATTGAGATCTCTGTAACACCATCTATCCAGAATGTTTTTCCCCTCTCTAGCATATTTAATCATCCCTAATCCAGATTATTTTTATCCATCGCCTTTGCATTGTGACCAAAGTTGATTATTTCACATTGGTAAGCAAAAGTAGAATTCCTAGGAAACAAATCAATATTTATCACCAAGCAGATTATTATTAAGGTTATTTGTTGCCAGTCTTTCATTCAGGTTTTCCCTTTTGCTGTTTGTCCCTTTATGTTTGGCTTCTCAATATTAAAAGGGTTCTGTGGTAGCCCAGAGGAACTCTCTGGTTTTCATTTCCAGTAACAAGCAAGGAGATCTTATTCTGAGACGATAGCCATGAAAAAAAACTTGCAGAAACAGTGCTTGAACTTCTCTGACAGGATAGTAAAATATCACTGAAAATAGCTCTGCTAGCATATTCTTCATTTGTCAGAAGTGCTACATGTGCTGAAAGAGGCTGAATGCAGAATTTGTGATAGTGATAGAATTTGTGATATAGGTGCTGTTTAACCATCCCATGAGGTTTCTGCTACAGTAGCTTGTGGTACCTCTGCTCCAATTTCTCCTCCCTACAGCTCCACACACACTCTAATGTGCTCAAACAGGACTCAGATGAGTTTAGGACATGCATTCAGCAGATTGTGGTAATTTGTTTGTGTTATTAATCATGTGTGAAGTCCCTTGTTTTCAAGCGTATAAAGAAATATATTCCAGTACTTGTAATTTTTAACACAGAAAAAACTAGCAGGCGTATGCCTGGTTTCATAACTTATCTGTAAATACAAAAAAAAAAAAAAAAAGCTCTGAATTTCAGTTTGCGAGGAACAGATGTCTTTCAGCAAGCTTGGTTGTAAATTCAGCAGGATTTCCAATTTAATCCAGGAAATGATGACATGAAATTTATTGCAAGCAGAGAAATAACTCGTTCTTCATCACGGTTATGCGGGCTATGCCTTTTCCACAAAGCAGTGCAAGGTGTTTTTTATCTCCTAGGTTTCCAGGGAGACAATCACAATCCAGTAGGGGTTACTGTTGTTCCTAATAAAGCTCTCTCGATTTTGTAGTTTTAGCAATTTTTCTGATCAAAATCACAGAGATAGCACATAGGATTTGATAAATGACACTGAGTAACGTGAATTGAAGTGACCTATTTCAAACACACACAGATGATGCAGTGGTGCTCCAGCTTAGAGTAGATGGTATTAGTGCTTTCACCAGCTAGAATAATTTTAACTGGCAGGAAAGGACTCAAAACTGAGTATTAGTCACTGTAGAGAACTATACAAGCTGTGCTTAGCATTTAGCTGTTGATACAGAATATAGTATATCCAAAAGGTTTCTGATATAGTGTGAAGCACCTTGTCCAATTCTAGGGGTTTTTGTGTACAAGTTATGTGTGATATCACAACCTGTATGGCTGGCCTGTGGTTTAGAAGGAAAATTGAAGTAAACTTGAAAGAAAATTGAAGTGGTTGATGTAAATGAAATTAATAGATAAAAATCTCATCTCTCAGAATAATAATAGTGAATGATTTTATTGTTGATATGAATGCAAGAAATTTTGGTCACAGAAATATATTTGCCTCACATATTTATTTATTGTTATATGTTCAACAGTGAAAACAAATTTGCAGAGGTGATATTAAGTACAAGGAGATCAATGAATAATACTATAGTGCTACTGAGGACCCTCCCAGTTTTATTTTCCATTATTCTGCCATGTGAAAGGGAGAAGTAGAAAAGGGAAAACCTTTGACAGAACAAACTGTTTAAGAAAAGAAGGTAGTAGAGCGAAAAATCTCCTGTAATGACTGTCCTTCTTATACTTACTGAAGAAGGATGTGGCAGCAGTGGTGATGCTGAAGTAGAAGATAGTATGATTTCTTTGCTAAGTTTAAGGTTGTTTAGGTTTATTCGGGTTTTTGTGTTGTTGGAGCCAGAGCTGATTGATGCATTAACATTTAATCTAGGTCACCAGAAAGTACCAATGCCAGAATGTGCTATACATTTTCTTCCCATAGTTTTTACACAGCACTCTGTGCCTCCCAGTAATGCATGAAGCACTTGTCGTTCTCTCCTTCCCCCCCAAGGGAAGTACACTGGCTGAGGGATATTGTATGCACTGTCTTGCCTTATGTTTCTGTGAGAAGGCATAAGCAAAGTAAAGCATCTTGCACTTAAAGGTGGATTTGCTTTATGATATTCCCTGATTCCCAGATGAGTAAGTTCCTTTGCAAAGCCTGCTGCTTGGAGAAAGTTTTGTCTCCCGTGCAATAAGCCTTTTATCTGCTTCAGAAGAAAATGGTAGGTACATTCTTCTCTTCTTTAATTTAGTCCTAGGTGTTCATCTTTCCAAAGGAATATGATAAGTACTCTTTGGATTATCTTTTGCATTAGGAAATAGAAGGTCAGCTGTGCATAAATTTTGTACCATGATGGAGCCCACAGAAACTTAGAATGCTTAGAAACATGAAAAAATGAGTAAATATCCTACCAATTAAATAAGTTTTTTAAGTATGTCACAATAAATAAACCCCTTCCCTAAGGAACCTGCACAGCTCTCAAATATGGGCCTCATAATATCCTGTGAACTCTCCTCCCTTCACTTCCTCTCTCCCCTCTTCTTTCTCTTTTCTCCTCTTTTCTTTTTTCTCCTGTAGCCTGTGTTGTTCTGAGCAGTCCCACCATCCAGCTAAAAGGACATGAATGTCATCCTCTTACCTTCCTGATAAACCATATTTTCAGTTCACAGTTGGTTTTGATGTCTTGTCCACATCAGCTAAAATTTAGCACATGACAACCAGAGCTTTGCAATTAAGTGCTTGAAGAATAGAAGGTAAATTGGAAATGCACATGCAACTTAACCAGCTTGTGAGTTGCTCTCACTAGCTTTAAAGGATGAGGGGAAACATGTCCATACCTTTTAGCTCTTCATATCTTCATCTCATAATGACACAAATAATAAAATAAATTTAATGTATTTTCAATATTTATATGTACATGCATTTATATATATGCATGCACATTTATACAGTACATTTAAAAATTCTTGCATATTTGATATGTATGAAAACGTTTCCTATATACAGTCCACGCTATTCTCGCTGGAAACCAATATTTCAGTTTTATCTCATGTGCAGAATTTTGCAAATAATGCTAATTGAAAGCTATTTATATTTTGTTACTTTTTTAGATAAAAGTAATAGAGTCTACTAGTTTAGAACTAATTATTGCAGTAAGCTTTGCAATAAATACTTTTGATAACAGGAATGATGTTTCAGGCCAGCATGGCAATTTTTAGCATCTATTAAGTCTTCTAAGTAGCTTTAGGATTCTGTAACTTGTAAAACAGTCAGACAGAAGCATATCCTGGGTGAACAGTTTAGCACAAAATACTCCCTTGCCTTCACTTTGTTTTTATTGCTCCTTCAACGTGAGGATGCTGCCAATATTTTGACACTTTTTTCTCCTTAAAATCTGCATTTCTCTGACGGTATGCCTTCAGAGAAAAAGAGCAAGGGACTGGGATATTCTTGAATTTTCTTGTCAAAACACCGACAGGATAATTACCAAGAGATGATACAATTTGTCAGCAGGAGAGTGGGTGTTCATGCATTGTGACAGTGTGTCAGTAAGGCAGGTACATTGTGCAGGTCTCACGTCCTGCTTCTCTAAGGTGAAAGGGTCTCCCTCTTCAAATACCATAGGGCAGAGAGGGCACTTCTGTGAAAGGTGGTGTGAGACCCACTATTGGATCTTTGATAGCTTTTGTCCTGGATTGCTCTGGGCTGTAAAGGAGAGAGATCTTCACATTATAGCAACACCTTGCAGTTCTCAAGACTCCCTGTAGTGAAGGAGGTCCTGTGGGACATGCAATGGCTCTTTGGCTTCTTGCATCTGGTCTTTCTGCACTACCACTTTTGTGGCCAGTTATCCTGGCTTGGTGGCTGTTTTGTACTAGCAAAGAGACATTAACCAAGCTGATAACAGGGAATGACTAGACCTCCATCCTTATTCCAAAATCACAAAAATGTGTGATCCACAGTGTGACCTGAGTCACTCCAACGAGGAGAAAAGGAGCTTCAGAGGTATTTCCTCAAGCTCTGGGGATAAATTGTTCTTGGCAGAGATAATTTAGATTTGCTTGGGGAGGCAGAGTTCTAGCAGTGACAGGAAAAATGTTCTGGGGTGTAATTTGTGCTAGGTGCTCAGGCAGCTCTCTTTAGCCTGTCAGTTGCCAATTTCCCATTAGCACAAAGTAACAAAGGGGGCTGCCTTTAAAATAGGGAGGAAAAAGACAGGGTACTTACCCTGATTTCATTTGAAACTTTATTTTTGCTAGTGAGTAATACAAAGCAGAACTAGTGAATAGTGCAAAAATGAGAAGTTTGTGGAGGTCGAATCATGAGTTTATGACTCAACAATAAAATGTTTTAAAGGAGGAATAGGTAAGTCTTCTGCCTACATTAGGAACAATATTTTTAGAAACATGCCATCAGAGAATCATAGAATCATTAAAGCTGGAAAAGACCTCCAAGGTCATCGAGTCCAACTTTTGAACAAGCACCACCATGCCAACTAAACCATAGCACTGTGTGCCATGTCCAGTTATATCCTGACTGCTTTCAGGGATGGTGACTCTGCAACTTACCTGGGCAGTCCATTCCAATGCTTGACAACACTTGCAGTGAAGAAATTCTTCCTCATGGCCAACCTGAATCTGTCCTAGTGCAGCTTGGGGCCATTTCCTCTTATCCTGTTGCTGGTTGCCTGGGAGAAGAGGGCAACCTCCACCTGACTAGTGCCTCCTTTCAGATGGTTAAACAGAATGATAGGGTCACCAAGCTAGACATGCCCAGCTCCCTCAGGCACTCCTCATGGAATATGTACTCCACACCCTTCTCCAGCTCTGTTGCCCTTTTCTGGACTCAAGCACCTCAATGTCCTTCTTGTAGTAAAGGGGTCCTGGACACATCACTTGAGATGTGGCATCACCAGTGCTGAGTACAGAGGCAAAATCACTGCCCTGGTCCTGCTGGCCACACTATTACTGACACAGGCCAGAATGCCATTTGCCTTCTTGGCACCTGGGGACATTTTTTTGGTGAACTTTTTGGAATGGCGAGTAGCTCTGTTCTGTATTTCCACATTGCCTGATACACTGGGTTACTATTCTCTGTCAGGAGTATCCAAATGCTGCTAGAAATAGATGCTGGTAATACAGTGCAGACTCATACACTGAACTTCCTTTCTTACTTCTCCAGTAACACTTACTGCTTTAACACCACCAATTCTTTTGGAATAGTGTAACAAATCCCTCAAATGCCTGAGCCTCATCCTTCAGTACTTACCATGGACTAAATATTACCTTTGGGTAAAAAGTACTTAACATTATAGGAGGCCTTTGCCAGGAAAGATTTTTATATGAGGAAATTTGAGACAGGTCTAAGAATTCTTCTAAAAATAGCTAAACACTGCATGCTAAACTGGGGGAAAACCTCCAGTGTAATGCAGAGATTCCTGAGCTGGCTTTAAATGCATTGCTTTGTGTACAAGAATTCTAGCTGTGGCAATACAGAACTCTTTGCAAGAGAATTTGCTCTGCCAGAGAGACTGCCTCTTTCAAGGCTGCAGCAACAACAACAGAAAGATACCTTCTTTTTTTGCCATAACTATTCTTTAAAAGAATATTAAAAAACTAACACAGAACTGATCTCTTGTACAAAAATAATTGAAGAAGGACATCCTATTTAGCGAACAAGAATTAGATTGTGAAAGAGGATGAAATCATCCCAGATGATTTAGATTTTACCAGAAGCAGGTTTTCTGCTGGAATCCATGCTGCTGTGAATATCATCAGTGCCTGCCCAGGGTTTCTTGTCAAAGCCCAGCCAGCCTGTGCCATCTTTTCTGGGGACAGCCAGGTGTGCCCAGTCCCTCAGCACAGCACCTGTGCTCACAGCAAATTCCCTGTGGAGGAGGACAGCTGTGAACCCTATCATGAGCTTTCTTTTAATAAATAAATTGATAAAAAGATCTGTGCAAGAGAATTTGCAGAAACCTCTAGGGATGCTCTGGCCCTGTCAGTCTTAAGGACTGTGGCTAGTTTGCTTTGAAGTGTTTATATCAAAGTAACGTAAACACTGCTCTGCTTCTCTTTCATTTATTTTCTTTCACATGCTTCCAAATGTGCTAAGTTTATGCAAAGATGTCTGTTAGCTGTAACAAATATTTATCCTCTGCTGTAACTGAGCTCTTTGAGGATACAGCAGCACTTGTAAGCAGGCATTTGAGGAAGGCAGGTGTGCAGCTGCTCTATTCCTCTTTTTTCCAGCTGGCTACCTTACATTACCCTTCTCAAAAGAGCTGAACTTCCCAAGGTCTGAATCTGAGTATGGAGTTGTAATTAATCAGCTTCAGTGGGAGCTGCATGTGTAGTGTCTGAAAGTAGCTGAGAGCTCAGAAATGTGTATCTAGTATTTCAAGCAGGTGATTTTCTGAGCTACTATTTATATTCCTGGCCAGCAAAATAAGCATGTCCTGAACTCCTGAGCAACGTATTCACAAAGTAATGCATTGTTTTTGTAAGAAAAAGAGCCAACACACTGCAGCAGGAGACACAGGATAGTTTTCTCAGACATTTTGTGTCTTGTAAATTGTGACTTCGCTCTGAAGGAAAACAAGCAGATGTGCTTTCTTTGGACACTGTGCCTCTGGTTCCTCGAAATAGCTCAGCTACATTCTGCTTCTGATCATGTTGCAGCAATGATACTTTTTAATTCATGAGTGAAGAGAAAGAGTTGGAGAAGCAGGTGTTTGACTTACATCTGTTCCGCATAGAGCAGATTGTGATTTGTCTCATAATTTTTCTAACTCATCACTAGAAAATATGTTTAATACAATAAGTTGCTAAACAAAGTAGTTATTATTTTATTAGTAAAATGAGACTGTGCACTTCTCTTATGATATGATTTATGTCAGATTTTTAGACTTTTATATCACCCAAAAGCCCTGGTAAGTCCTATGATTCATCTTGTACTGCACGTAATATACTTAAAAATTCCATCACCAAAGTGAATATGATTTGCTCATCAAATTATGACACAAATTTGATTTCTATATATATTTCATATTTATATGGCAGATATATGTAATTCCACATACACCCCTTTAGGAAAGACTGAAATAGTTCTAGGACATTGTGACTTAGACAACATGTAATGCAGTTTGCAGTTATTTCATCTGTTGGCTCAGGCAAACTGATTCAAGCAACTACAAGGCTCTGCTTGCCAAATTGTTTCCTTGGATAATTCCTTCCTGTGACTGGGGTTTTCCCCCAGGTGTGCTCCTATAGAAATATCTTTTTGCTGTCTTTTGAAGGAAGTGGCTGAACACTTAAGCAGGAGGTCTGTGGCACAGGATCTTGTAGAGCAGGGGCAAAAAGAGGAAAGGTTGGAGAATGCTCACAGGTTTTTAAGATCATGGAGACATCAGCTTCCTAAATGTCTGAACCCAGATGACTTTGCCTGATGATCCATATACAGATTTGCCAGTTAAAACCATGAAGTGAGGTGGTAGTTGCATTCTGATGGTATGTAATCACAGAGTGCCCTCCATGGCTTGGAAAGACAAGAATTGTCCCATCTATAAAGTATCTTCAGGTAAGAACTTTTCTTCTTCCTCATACTGAGAGGGGAGCATTTGGTTCAGTCCAGTAACTCCAGTGAGCTGCTGGATCATACACTCAATAGCCTCTTGTCATCTGGGACCTCTCTAGTTTTCCAAGACTGCTCAAAAGTCATTGAGAGAGCCTTTGGGATGACATCAGCCAGCTCTTTGAAGACTCCAGGATGAATCCTGTCAGGCCCTATAGATTTACAGGGATCTAGCTGGGACAGCAGATCCCACAATTTCAGGATGAGCTGTTAGCTGATCATTCTTGAGTCATGATCCTCCAGCTCAGGGCACTGAGAGCATCTTGGTCCATCATCCATTTTGAGGACAGAGGCAAAGAATGTGTTAAACACCTGTGCCTTTTCTCTGTCCAAGTTTGTGAGGTGACCATCCTCACCTTGTAATGAGCTGATGTTATCTTTACACTGCCTGTTGCCATTAATATATTTGAAAAATCTCATTTATTGTCCCTACAGTTCTGGCCAGCTTCAACTCCATTTGAGCTCTGGCAATCAGCACAATTTTCAGTGTAGTTATTTGGTACCACTGAAGTTTGCCTTCTTTATTAAAATGATCATGCCAGTTCTACATTGTTTATTATTATAATGAAAAGCTGCTTTTACAAAGCAGTGAAACATTACTTCATACTGTAAAATACAGTTCATTAAAATGCATTCTCATTGAGTTTTTCACTGGTAGTATTTGCAAAGTAGTTATTAAAGGAAACTATAAAATCTGTGTATTTATTTATATAATATGAAACTGTTATTAATCATCTATATGTTTCATTTTATACAAAGTTTGTTCATTAAACCTAACCTTATTATAGAAATTATACTTGGATGGAGAAATTTATCACATTTCACTTTTCATCAACCACAGCTGCCTATAGTCTAGTGACCTAAGCTTATTTACACAAGTCACAGCTCAATGTTTAATGCAGTAATACAAACACAATATGTAGTTCCACAACTCCTTTTAAGCTCTGGCATAATTAGCTTCATTAATTAGTTAATGAATTAGCTTTCATTAATACCTTACCTCTACTGTTACAAAGGTCACCTTCAGATTCAGACAGAGGAGTTTCTGGTGGTAATTCTAAGAGATGGAAACTGTCCTCATTAATAGCTGTAGATGTTCTGAAGTTTAACAAATACTATTAAAATTTGAACAGTAATATCAAATTACTTTTTTACCTGTCACTTTCCAAGCAGTGAAGGTTCTCCTTACCATGGTAACAGCTGTATCCATGATGCATTTAATGCCATTCTGTTCCTTATGCACTGTCATGTGTTGCAAATATCATGTCCAAAATCTGTGCTAGCCTGCTACAGTGAAACTGTAAGTTTTATGACAATAAAAATATCAGCATACAGCCTAATGTGGCAAAGTGAGAGGGAATGGGGTCTGGAGGTTGTGCTGCACAATTAAGCCTCACATGAGGAGGAAAACTGCCTGTTGGGATCACATAGAGACATGGCAGTCCTGGGTTTTCCAGATAGAATTTTTAGGCAGACACAGGAGTTGACTCCTTTGCTCCACACACCTTCAGTTTCAAGGCATCACTTATAAACTCTACAGGCTCACTCAGAGTTCTCTTTTTCCTCAAGGAAGAGCTGTGGTGTCTCTATCAGTAGAGTCAGAGGTAAAATGTTAAAAAAAGAAACAAAAAAGTTAAGACTATTTTTTAATTTATTTTTTTCTAGTGCCTGACCAATGATTAATATGCTTGGCCATTTTGAGGAAAAACCACTTTGATTTTTGTGGCTGTTAAGAGCAAGGGTGACTGATGGACCTCCAAGGAGAAGAGAAGGCTCACATGTTTATAATTTTTTTTTTTCTTTCAAAAACAAAATAACCATGGAAAAAGACCCCTTAAGATGGAAATGGGAGCTCCCTGTAAAGGCTCTTCATGCTGATCAGCAGCAACAAGATGTAGAAAAATACCAGTGACAGAAAGATCACTTCATTTGCAAGTGTAATTGTCTCCAAGAGAGGTGTTCATACAGTCACAGATATTACTTTCCTTGCCACTCATTACTGGTGGATAGTGTAAGGCATGTCATGATCATGCAGGTAAATGAGGAAGCAGGCAACTAACCTACAGCACTTTGATGGTTGCCTATTGAACACTTGGCCTCCTGGGGAAGCAGCATAATACCCTGAGATGCAATATAAAACATTTATAGGCTCCCTTTTAAAAGGCTTCCAGAGGGGAAGGTTCAGTTTTTCCATTTTGTTGCAGAGTGTTTTGCTGGAAGAAATACACTATGAAGAAAGGGGCAAGCAGAGAAAGCTGGCAGTAATTATCATGCTTTAGGGCTTTTTGTTAGCAACTTCCTTGGTTGTTTCAACAAACCAAAATATTTCAAAGCAATAGCATAAGTAAAAACAGTAAATCCCATTTAAAACAGGAATAGATAATATTTTAATTTTTTTTTTTTCAAACTTCATCATATACAGCCATCTCTGAGTTTCAAACTGAGTACTGCAACTACCAGACAGACAAAACCACGTGTCTAGTGTAGAGCCTCTGACATTCTAACAGGCATTTAGAATATCTGATATACCTTAGTGGTGAGGAAAACATGACTTCATTTATTTGCCAGTAATCTCTGTACTTAAACAGTTAAATAACATATACAGTGCATGATTTTTCTCATTTGTTATCGTATGGTCTGTGACATGTGACAGGATATCCACTTTATTTAATTTGGTTAGGAAAAGTTAACCAAATCTAGTAGCATGGTAGAAAAGTAAAAAAGCAGCTTTAGAGAAAATCAAATCATTTACATTTAGTTCTATGTCATCATCCAGCCTCCTGGGAAAGAATTTTATAACCTGTCCAAATTTATGCTGAATTTTACCATCTGAAGGCATGTAGTTAAAAGGAACATTTTTGAAAGAGAAATCCCATTTTAATTGCATTTTAATCCACCCACAGAGATACTGCATTTTATTTATTTGATTAGCTGAAGGCCCTTCCTCTTGTATACTCAGAAATGCAAATTTTTGAATCTCATCAAGCAATTTTACTTATGCAAGTCTAGTATGTAGTAACATACATTGTATAGAGCAAAATCCAAAAAATCCTTTCCCTGCCTCCAGCCTGTGCTCATTCTTTCTAATAAGTTATCATTATACTAAGCCATGTTTGCACATCCAACCTCCTCAGGGAGAAGAAGGGTCACAACAAGGCGATGTTCTAAGTGCCACTTGTCTCCATTTCATACCAGAAATCATTTTTAATGAGCACATTCACTCGTTTCAGGGCAATGCCCACCAAATCAAATCCCTCTGAGCCAGAACACATGGGAGTCTTTAGCAAGGGTGTATGCCTCATGAGCAGACCAAAAGGAGGCCTGAAAAAAGAGGTCTGCAAAAGAGCCCATGATAAATTTCTAGCTGAAGTGAGTTGCATTTGAAACATGACCTGGTGTGCTTCATTATTCTGCTTGCTGCATTTGTGTGGGGGAAAGTTCAGTAAACTAGGCTATAAAAATTTATGACCAGTTTGAATGTGGACAAAAATAGTGAGTTCATGTGTTTCCTGACTCAGGTGGTGATGGACAGTAACAGCATATAGTACTCCCAAGTACAGAAATCCACAGAGTTTTATTTAGTGTGACCTGTCACTGTGCCCCTACACATTTCTAACAAGGCAGAAGCATTGGCTGGTGCACTGCACAGTGAACTGCTTTGGCTTAAAAAATGGCATAGAGAGTATTTCTTATATGCATGAACATAAACTATGGTACTAGGTGCTGCAGGGAATTTAAGTTAGAAAAGAATTTAAGTTGGAAAAATTTAAGTTAGTTTTGTTGAGAAAACTCAACAAAGATTTAGGAAGATTTAACTGTTCTCCCTATAGTGTTGGCTGGAGGTCAGAAAAAATGAAAACATAAAAAGAATTTCATCTTTCCTGAGAAGTCACCAAGGTTTTGCTATCACTATTTACAATTCGGTCAATGCAGTAGTCTTCAAAATAAAGGATAAACCTCCCTTCCTGATAATATTGCTCATTTTCCCCCAGTGACAGAAATGATCAAGGAAAGATTTGCTGTGGGGTCTGAGCAGCACATGGTACAGGAAAGCCTTATGAAGACAGTGTTTCTGCTCCATCTCAAGTAAATAAATCTAGCAGAGATGCATACAAACATGTTTTTATCCTGCCCATGCTTCTAACTGAAGAAATAGACTTTGGAGACCTTAAGTCTCTTCTCCAGAATCTCTGAATTCAGTCATTTCCAATAAAAAGTGTCATGGTAGTAGAGGAATTTGAGAGCACCTTAGGATGCACCCTAGGTCTTGCTTATTGCACTATTTTTGTGCTAGGTGATGAGTTTGTTCCGCTGGTTATTTTGAACATATTTTGATATTAATCCATTTTACATAAGATAAAGTACTGTATTCCTCAGAAGAATCCATAGGAGTAGCAAAGCTAGTTTTGTTTGATACTGGTGTGAGAGGAATCACAAACTCAGATTCATAATGAGAAATTTATTGCTACCTGGTAATTGTTCACTCTCTCCTCACTTAGTCTGAGGACAATCTAGTTACCCTGTTCCTTTGGTTTTATGAACAGCCTATAGATTCAAAGACTAACTGAATAAAATATCAAAGCAAAGTAAAGCAGCTGTAGGGTAAAAGTTACAATACAACTAATGCAAGTTTGAAAAAGCCACAGTAAAAAAGAAAGAGAAAAATGCCATTGCTAGGAATTCAATAACAGGGATTAAAAAACTTGATCCTTCTAAATTTGAAGATATTATTGCATATGTAATTATCTTCTACAATCTTTAAATCGTTAATGTATTAAGTTTTAGGGTGGAGATGTTAAAGGAGAGTAGACCTGAGACATTTCTTTGGGTTGCTGTGGGAATTGGAGAGAGAGCTTCTGAACTCCTCTGGGAACCTAATGCTCTGTAATAAATGTAATTCCTGAATTATTAATCAAACAAGTATATACTCTCATGAATTATAAGCAACAGCTGGGGAAGTGACCGGAAGACTATTTCCTAGGACACTAGGGGAGTGATGCTCAGAATTTCATTGTTTGAGCTGAGATAGACATGGCTACTCTGATTCAGTAGCCTTAGAACAGTTTACTCAACTGCAAGGACTCTCCTGCACTCAGATAGGCTGAATCCTCTATACCCATGCTCAGAGATGGACAAAGGGGAGCAGATACCCCCCTGCCTAATTTTTTACCCTTGGAACAAGCAGCCCACTCCAAGAGGCATTGCACTGGGGCAAGGCACAGCTAACAGGCCATGCCAAGCAGGGCAGTGCTTCCCAGCAGGTTCCTGCCCTGCTGCTGCAGATGGCTGGGGTGTGAGCCATCAGCCCAGCAAGGCAAGCTCCTGTGGGGCCTCGCCAGAGCACCTGCAGCAAGGCAGCAGGAACCAGGAGCCACTGCTTTGCCCAGATCTGTTGGTGGGTGGGATGTTATCCAAAGGGAAACAACAGCTTCCAACCTTGATTCTAGTTATTCACTGGTCAGTACTTTTTCTCTCCTTTGAGCACTCTCCATCTGTAGCTGAGAAATTTCTATCAAGAAATTGCTACCATGAGATTTGGGAGCCAGGCTGCCATGTTAAGGAAAAACTGAATGTAATGCCTCTCTGTAGGTATTGAGAAATGCCTAAAATGATTACTGTGCTCCTGATAAACATTTCAGCATTTTACTTGTATTTCAAAGATAGGAAGAGGAGAACTGGGGCTTGTACTGATATCCAAAGAAATTGAAGGATTGTGGGATAATAGAAACTAGATCAGTCTCCAAAAGGCAGAGAAGCAGTGATTTTTACTTTACTTGTGATTGTGCAGAGGAACAAGATGTTGCTTCTGACATCTAAAGAAACAGAGCAGAGAAATCAAAACAAACACGACAAATTAGACTACCCTTATGAGGAACTGCACACATTGTTAGAGATGTGCATTGGTAATCTCTTAAAGCAAGTAAGTGGTGGGAAAGAGATGACCAGAGGCAGCAAACCTTTATTGTCTAGAAAACAGCTGGCTATAATACTAGAAGAAATGTATCACAGGAAGCAACGTTGAAGAGCTGTTCAGTTATTTGCCTGATTAATTATTTTACTAATAAATAACCTTAGGTAGCTTGTTCTGAAAATCCAGCACAACTGCCTAGAAATTTCCCATTGTCAGTCAAAAAATTATAAGGCAATTTTTTCTCTCTTTCTATCATTCTTTTTGAAATTATTTTGCCCACATTTCTATGCAGAGAGAGAAGGGAAGTGAGACCTAATATTTTTTCCACCACATGTGTTATCCTCTGTCTGTTCTATACTATCCATTGTATCAATAGGGCTGGACACCTTCAGAGGACAGACCTCAGCACTTGAACCGTTTCTCTCTGTGGTTACATGTCCTCTGCTAGAGATTTTTGTCCAAGAGAGCAGTGCTTGTTCTCAGGCCAGACCAGGGTACAGGATGAGTGGTGTCCTGACTGTTTGGGACTGGCTGCTGCTAGAACAGAGGGGCCACACCACTCTGCCCAACCATTTCACCAAGTCTGCCCTGGCTGCCCCACCAAAACTGAGTCCTCACAGCTGCTTTTCAGTGGAAAACACCTCAAATATGGCAACACCAGTCCAAGCATGAGCAGTAGGTGCAAGTCCTGACCATCTGTTTATTAATCAGGGAAGCAGACAGATGGAGTGACCAGCAACTGCTCTCTGTATATAATGCAGTAGAAGAGCTGAGGAGAAAGCAGCTGCTGCCCATTTCTCAGCCCCCTGTTTTGGAACAGCACCACAGTACCTAGATTTTTTTAATATAGTCTTACTGCAAGCATGTATCTCTTCATCATGTAAATGGAAAATTGTGCTTGACGTACAGCCTCCTCATAAAAACAAACTCCCTGTGGCTATAAATATATACACACAGAGAACTCTCTATAACTTTTTATCTATACATATAGTTATACATCTCTGGAATTAAATTTTCCGTGCTTCTGTCCTGTCTGATTGTCCTTTGGTCCCCATACTACAATGATTTCCACATCAGCAGATTCCCAGTGTTTGCTGGGATGATGTAACAGGACTATAACATGTGAATGGAGCCAAACTTGGTGTGATTTATACCCAAATGCTCTGGCCTGAATTAGACTGTGGAATTAAATGGTCTGTTCATGGATTTTCTTTTTGAGAGAATTAACTTCTTTGATTCAGAAGTTAGTTCAAAATTAAAAGGCAAACCCCAAAATCCTTTTTCATATGTGGTGTTCCTGCAGACATCCAGGAATGAACTGAGGAGCTGAATGATTTGACAGCTCAGCATTCCTCACATGCCTCTCCATCTTCAGCCCACTTTGAAGCAGAGAGGTGGTCCCTCAGAGCAATTGAGGAGGGCAGGTTTTGGGAGCAGAAACCCCAGCTGCAGCAGCTTCTGAATCTGAATGCCAGAGTTTGTTTCAGTGCTTCACAAATGATGTACATGTGACATGCACTAAAAATGATCAATGGTCTCAGGGAGGCAGGGAAGCCAGAAGGAAAAGCCTTGAGTTCTTCAATGGATAAAAGCAGCACAGGTTTGCTCTACTTCTGTCTTGGGGGGGAAGGGGAAATTTCTCTGTACAATGGTGCTCCTGCTGTTCCTTCCTGAGCAGTTAGAAGGTAGAAGCATAATTCTCAGTTCTCTACACTGTGCTAAGGAGGAATACTTCTGGAGCAAAATGAAGTGCACTGTCCCAGAGCAGCAATCCACACCATGTCCCAAGACACAGAGGTTCAGAGAGGCTTGGGAAGAGATGCAAACCCCTGGGGCCATGAAAGCACAGACATGAGCTGGCCTGGTGCCATGGTTGACAGGGAGCTGGGTGCTGTCCCCAGGCTTTCCCACTGATTGTGTGCAAACCCCAGCATGCTGGGTACTCAGCATTCCCACAGAGCTCAGCCTCACCCATGCTCCAGCCTCTCTCTGCCTGCTGCAGGAGAGGTGGAGTTAACCTGGGCTGAGTGCTGTGCCTGCAGCCACATGCTGGGAAGGAAGGTGTGGGGTGTCAAGATACATTTTTCTCTGCAGGCATTTTTCTGAGTCAGGCATGTAAGCTCCAAAAAGTGGAGGGGCTCTCCTTCCCTCTTTTCCTATCAGACAGGTTTGGTGCTCAGTAGGTAAGCTGTTTTCAAAAATAACTGTGAAGCTCTTCACTTTCCTCCTGCAGTCAAGCAAGGAGGCAATTATTTAGCTCTGCTTCTAGGACAAGGGTTTTTGGATCCTTCTCTGTATTCCTAAATTGAGTAAAGGTAGAAATTTTGCTTCAAACCATTTTCTTATTTCTCGCAGAAATAAAGAGATTTTTTTATTTTCTCCAGTGTTCCTCTGTGTTTGTGGCCACTTAACTCCCAGGTTACCCTCTTCCAAACACACAAGGAGAAGAAAAATCACCCTCTTATGGAAATTTGCCACTTTGCACCAGAAAGACAACATTTTAAGATTAAACTATGCAATATTTTCTTAAGTTTAATACATCAAATGATTCACAAAATCAAAAAGTGTCTTTCCCTTTTTAAGAAAAAAATACATTGATTTAATTGCAAAATCAAATACAAGAATTAAAAAATGACAAAAATAATGTTCTAATGCAGACTAGCACTCACATTTAAGTATATGCAATATTCAATTACTTTTTTATTTGACTGAAAACGATGTGTCCATCTGTTATTTTGTTTATTTTTTAATGTAATAGAAGTAAAAGCTACCTTCAAAGATGTGAGGTAATGTCCATCAATAATTCACTTTCAATGGCTGTAGTATTTAAAGATAACCACCCACTGGACCATTTATTAGCCCTGACAAAGTGAATATAGTGTCAGATATCACTGAAAGGCCTGGAGGATTAAGGCACCAACCCTGCAAATTCTGACATGCTTGCCAGTCAAACTAGTCTCCAGGACATAGTTAAACCAGGTCATAACCCTTTGACTGAAGTAAATACATTTAAGTCTGTTCATGCTTTGGATCATTGCCTCTCTAGCTGCAGGGAAAATAAAAGGGTTAGCTCAGCACTGGAAAAGAATTTTATATAAATGTAATATACCTTTTTTTTTTCTTTTATACATCATATAACAGATACAGTCTGTATCATTTGTCTATAAAACTGTGATTACATACTCTGTAAAATGTTGTAAAAACTAGAAGTAAAAAGAATCAGACTGGTTGAATCTTTAAGCGAGGTTAGGAATTCAATAAGCAGACATCTCTCAGTGATTAGTTTAAATTATTTAGTTATGTACAAGAAAGAAAAAACTTTTTCTTCAGATTCTTAAATAATACTTGCTTATATAACAACACTCCACTTGTTTTCTGGTTTAGAGAGAGCCATGAAGTCAGATCGTGCTACTATAGCATCAGGATGCATTTTAGTCTTGTAATAGCTACAATGTCCATGATTTTCTGTGTATCCAAGGAAATGAACAGCCCGTGTATCCAAGGAAATGAACAGCCCAACTCACAAATATTGTTTTTTCCCTAACTTAACACCTTGTCATATTGGGCTAACTGGTAATATATTATGATTAGAGGCATTGATGCTAAAGGAGGAGAAAAATGAAGGACTGAATATTAAATCTGATCCGCATGTCCAGGTCAATGTTGCTGCCTCACGTAGCAAATCCTCTTTTATTGGCAGTACCCACCCCTTCCTCTGATCTGCCACATCGAACCACGGACTGGCTGACAAGTGTACATTAGTCTCATTTAGCATTCCTTCTCCTGGAACAGCAGACAGGACAATAATTTGGGCTGTGTTTGGAGAGGAGCCCATTAGTGCCCGTGCTTGGCCAGGGCCTCCTTCAAGCTGCCTGTGCTCCTGGGGCAGCACACAGCTCGGCTGCAGCATCATTCCTGACCCAGTGCCCAAGCTCTGCATGCCCAACAGCCCAGCCAGGAGGAGGAGGAGGCTGTCACTCACCTCCTGCCTCTGGTGCTGCCCTGCTGTGCCCTGTGGAGCCATCTCCCAGCCACTCTGCCACAGCATGGCTTTATCTCCCCTTTGCAGCCACCGGCTCCCTGCGTCCTGGAGGGCAAGAAATTCCTGCCAGAAGCACAACAGACATTTTATTGCTGCATCAATGTCATGAACTGCTGGAACAGAGCCATGGAAACTTCTTCTGGAACTGGAAAATTAAACTTTATTTTTTTTCTTTTTTTTTTTTTTTTTTTTTTTTTTTTCAATCAGGAAAACTAGTAATGCACTTTGCTGCAACAGTGTGTATAGAGCAAACTGTGATCCACAGTGATGCATTGTACAAGTAAAACAAGCCTGAATGCCTCTAACATGGCTCAAAGAACCTGAGCTTTTCTTTCTTTCTTAGGTCATACTTATCTTAAACTCTTCCATTTAATTATTAAAATACTACTACTTAGTCCTATAAATTCCCCTCTACCCTGGAATGGAAGGTCTCAGTAAGTTTTTATTTTTTGCTGATTTTCATGCTCTTTCCACATAACCAATCTGATTTCTCTTTTTCCAATAGATCTAATTTACATTTATCTTAGAGCTACAACTTCTGATATACAATAAGCATTCATTTCCTCCTTACAAAATAGAGAACCTGAAAAAAAATATGGGTAGTATCTAATATTTGAGAAGAATTGAAAGGAGAGAAAGGGAACATTTGTTCTCATCAATTTTTTGTAGAAAATCCATAACATCAGATTATGACAGAATGTTCAGTGTTATGAACTAATAAAACCCAGCCCATTACTACATGACTGTTGCTGAAGGCAATTAGTGTGCTGGATACCTTCTTATATTTTAAATAAGTGAGCTTATTAATTATATAGAGAGAAATTTTTGTGCACTGTAACCTGAGTGTCACTGTTTCGCCATCAAGTCCAAAAATAGCTTAAAATTCAGTGAAAAAATGCTGAAAATTGATATAAATCCTAAGTTTTTTCCAGGAAAGCTGAAGCAGCTGTTTGTTCTGTCTAGTTTTATAAAGTTTATCCATGTGTTACAGCACTTGAGAGGTCCTGTTTCCAGAGGCTGCCTCCCAGGTGGACTCTCTGCTGTCTCTCAATACAGCTGAGCATTGCAGCCTTTTCATCACTGGAGGAACTCATCTGGGTGTCTTACAGGGGGAAATGGAGCTAGGGAGAATTTGTTTACAAGCCTGTTGTACCTTTGAGATCTTAACCCTTTTGGTCAAATATATCAGCTGAAATTAGCTGATAAATGAGAAATTGTAAAACAAGACCCGAAAAACAGATCATGTAATCTTAACTTCTTTTGGAAAGTAGGCTATGGGGGCAGAATGGACCAATGCAGCTCTTTGTATCTTTTATACACTGAGAAAAGCAAACGCACACTAACAAATAAATCCACAAAAAGCAGCTGCATATCTGATAGAGGGTGTCAGGAAAAAAAATCATATACAATTGATGTAAAATTGGAAAAAAAATTCTCCCTTACTGTCATTCTTTATCTGCAGGGTTTTAGCCAAATGGCATTATTTTCATAGCAAGAAGCAGAGTTTTCAGGACAGAAAAGGAAATCCTTCAATGAAGACAAAGTTTGAAAGGCCAAGATGTTGTTACTCTGCTTCTATAGAAGGAAAGAGTTCAGTGGCAAAACAGTAAGTTTTTTTATCTTTGGTGCAACTCTCAGGTAATTTTATCAGCCTTAACAGAATGATATATATCACCCAGGAATGTTTTCTATTTTTGATGAAAGTGCAGAATAGAGAGGGATTTGTTGTCTCTGCCTCTGGGTTTCCACTCTGGAGCCCAATTTATCCACCAATTTAAAGCCATGCCTAATTGTGCCCAATGTCAGTTGTGCTTTCAAGTCTTTTGCTGAGACTGGACCAATGTCTGTTTCAATTTTTGGTTAGGTGGCCATTGTGCCAGTAGTAGACAGAGAATTAATATGTAGACTTAACAGCTGTTTTCAAATGTTTCCAAATGTGTAGCTTGGTTCACATATCGAGCCATTGTCAGATTGCTGTGCTGAGTAGAATCAGTACAGTGTGCTTTAAATATCTAGACTGACACAACTACAAAAAGTGATCAGCAAATGGCATGAAGCAGATGTACAGTAGCTATAGAAACCACAGCTTACACAAAACAAATATGCATGGACCATTACCTACAATTTTGTTCAGGTTCCTTCAGCAGCACCATAACATCCGTTGAAAGGAATCTTGTGGGGTGGGCTGAGAAAATATGTTAAACACAAATATTGCTGAACAAAGAATAAAGCCATTTCAAACTTAATGGTGCTACAAGGGTATTTAAATATACCAATAAACAGAGTAATGAGGGATGCTGTCAGTGCCAAAGAAAAACACTAGAGAAAATTAGCTACAGTGACCTGCCTGTAGAGCAGCACACATTGCACACACTGTAATAGCAAGACAGTGTCATAATAGCTTTCAGCATCAATTAAAAAAAATCTCAAACTATTAAGAAGTTTGGCACTATTTTTATTACTTGATGATGTACAATATCACCCTTGAAGATTTTGGGTTTTCTACAAAAATGGGACTCCTTCTTCAAAAGTAGGTTTGAAATGAAGATTGGGTTGTAGCTGACAGCAGTGACCACAGCCTTCTTTGCTTCCTTCAGGGTCTCTAAGGATACATCAAGAAAATATTTGTCTTGTTTAAAGCAGGAAAAGTTAAACAAAAAATTAGAAAGAATGAAAGAGTGAGAGAGAAGAAAATGTAGAAAAAAACTTAAGAAACAGTGAGGTATATATAATATATATTACTACCCTGAGGCACAGATTAAATTCTTACTCCTCACCCCTTTGGGTTCTTTTGCTTAAATTGTAGATCCTTTGTGCTGATGCCTTGGAGAGGACTCTGATGTCAGAAAGGTGCTTTCAGACTGTAAGTCAGGATGCTGAATTTGAAAAGAAGCATGAGAAAGCAAAGAGAATATTGGGGGTTCGAGTTTCATAGTACCATTTAAACTTTTAGTATGGGAAAGACCTTAGGATCATCGAGTCCAGCTGTTAACCCAGCACTGCCAAGTCCAGCACTAAACCATGTCCCTGAGTGCCATTCGAGTGCCTAAGAGCAGGGCACACCCAGCAGCTGACACTTGAGTGGCAGCAAGTTCACCCCAGAGCTCTGTCTGGGCAGCTGTGTCAGTCCTGGTGGGTGTGGAACTTAGACAAGCCATGGGGTGATGCCATCACTCCCTGGTGGAACCAGCAGGGCTTCAGCACCCTTCCTCTTCTCCCACAAGAGCTGCTGCCCAAACTGGCATGTCATCCCTGTTTGCCCACTCTGTTTGTGGTGCTCCTGCTTGCTAGTGCTCCACTGCTCTAGATGATACACAAATATAACAAGAAGAGATGATCCTTGGCCTCAAATTGTTGCAGCTTGACTAGACAAGAAAAAAGGACTACAGAAAGGAAGGGCAGTTGATCATGTTTTACAGGTAAAAAACTGACATACAGGCAGCTGTTACTTCAAGATACAGAACATTCAAGTGCACTTAAAGGAGTATTCCTGCTCTTTCTCATTGCAGAACATATGTCCTCAGTCTGCCACTAGCCTATATACTGAAATAAAAAGAATCAGTATTTTCCAGGTTTTGTGACTGAGGTCATTTCACCAGTATCTTGGGAACAGAGGTGAGGACTCAGTGTAATGCTCTGTCAGTATGCAAAATGCAAAGATCTCCTTCAAGGAGAATGGGCCTTTGTTTTTCTAAAATGACCCCCTGCAATAGCTGTTACCAGCCTATCTTTTTGTTCTTTGAGGTATTCTGCAATAACAATCTCCAGTGCTATCTAAAGATTTGATTGGTATGTGGAAAACCAGCATATGTCAAGTTTGAAGCAAGACATGTAGGACAGTTAGTTTCCCAAAGGATTATTGAATAACATTTCTCAAATACCTCATTCAATGCATTTAATGATATTTTTCCATACATTATTCATTTTTCATTACTTTCACATCTTATAGAAGGAGAATTTTCCCCAAAAGTTTAAATAAAATATTTGCAATTTAGTTCATTTCATTATTCATTAAACTCTTGCTTTCAATTTCTTTTTCATAAGCACAGTTCATCAAAAACAAGTGTTTAAACAGTAGATAGAGGGTGGTGATATAACTGACATAATATGGAACTAAAGAAAATATTCCCACAATTTTAAGTTTTTGTATCTGGAAGGTAGAACTCAGAAGGGTAAAGACATGAGTTTCTCTGGGAACAAGTATCAAGTTTGCAGTGGAAGGGAATGATAGAGAGTGCTCCCAAGGTTGCTGCTAAAAGTAACCCTCTTCCATGAATGGGAGTTTTCCTTGCCTCTCCCACAGAGCAGGACATGCTGAACTATGCAGGTTTGCTAATCCTTTTTAAATTATTTGGTATTGGTTTTCTACCAGTTTGTATTCATTTCCAGTGAGTGGCTGGTAAAGGTCATTTGTGCACTGTGAAGAGGCAGGAGGCATCTGAGCACAGCCTGGCATCCGAATTTAATGAGAGGATCCAGTCTCTGCATGTGCTTGTAACGTCACAGCCATGATAATGAAAAGCATATATCCATGGTTGTTTCTTTTCTTGATAGATATAGGAGTTAAAAATGGAATAGATAAACTAAGAAGAGGAAAAGGAAGGGAAGCTAATAGCTTATCCCATGTTTCCTATTCTGTAACAAGGTGTCATTTTTAGGATATCTTGTCTCTGGTTAGCTGAATGCATACACTGAATAACTGACCTGCTGGGAATTTAACTAGCAAACTCCAAGTTTAAACTGCAGCTCTAAGCCCAATTTCCATATTTTCCCAAGGGTAAGCTGTCAGCTCCTACTCATTGGCACTTTTTACATTAAAAGTGTTGCTTAAGCCTAATGCATCTTCCCTTCCTGAAATGTGTAATTGGTGTTGACTTGAAAGTTCCACATAAAAATCTGTGGTGAAAAAAAAATTAGAGGGAAATTATGTTAAAAACAAACAGGATATTCCTAAAACTATATTTCACGTTATTTATTATGGAATATTAAAATTTTGCCAGGAGGCAAAACAATGTTCATTGTTGCCAGTCCGTACAGAAGGAGGAATTAGAGGGTCATCCAACCCCCCTGCTCAAGCAGGGTCACCTAGAATGGGTTTGCACAGGGCCATGTGCAGTCAGGTTTTGGGTACCTCCGAGGACAGAGACTCCACAATCCACCTAGACAAACCATATCAGTCTCTTAGCATCCTCACAGTGCAAAAAACCTTTTTCTTACACTTAAATAGAATTTCCCATATTTCAGTTTGTACTCATTGTCTGTTCTGTCCCTGGGCACCACTGAAAAAACCCATTATTCTTAATGAGGCATTTCTGCACAGTGTTAAGATCCTCTTGAGACTTTTCTTCTCCACCCTGAACAGGCTCAGCTCTCTTTGCCTCTCTTTGTATGTCAGATGCTTCAGGTCCTTCACCATCTTCCTGGCCCTTCTTTGTCCTATCTCCAGTATGTCCATGCATTATGCTGGGGAGCCCAGAACTGGACCCAGCTCTCCAGATGTGTCTCACTGTTGGAAATGCTCCTTCCCACACAGGTTGACAAAGAGGGAAATCCATCCCAGTCACTTGAAGATGCTGCTGAGATGTGGGCCAGGAACTTGTAGATCCAAGAACTTCCTCTGCTTCACCCATAAGGAATGGCTTTCATCTCCTGATGGAGCTGTTTGTGTTCATGCAGACTATTGTCACAGGTCTGCTGCATGCCAGATGAACAGATCTATCATTCTGTTTTCACTAATTCTTCTAAAGTTGTACCAAAAACTTTTAAAATCCCATTTTTCTTCTCAGAAGAGCCATGATCACATCCATTTACACCCTTTAGATTCAGCATGACTTTTTAGAAGATTCTTGGCAGGTGATTCTTTAAACATTTGTGTTTTGCATCTATGTGGAAATGGGAGAGGACTAATGAGTTTCTATCCACTTGGGAGTAGAATATCTCAAAGTTCAGCTACACCTGCTTCTTATGCCTTATTTTAGCCCCAAACTCAGCCACCAGAAGCAGCTGCAATCAAATTATGGGGGTTTTTTGCCTTAAATGCTTTAAATAAAGAGGATCAGATAAGCACTGAAAAAGCCAAAACTCCTCAGTGTGTGCAAGACAGAAGACATCTATCCAATTAGAAATAAAGCATCTGATTTTGTCCTCAGAGGATGTCATTTTCTCAGGAAAACATCATCTAACACACCAGCTTGTTCAGACATACTACCTATCATCACTAGTGTGCAATACTTTTGTCCTGCTACCTGGCATTGAGTCTGGCAGAGAAAATAAGTGTTAATGAGCAGAGAGAAACCAATTCTAGTTTAAAATATTGTCTGCGAAAAAAAATCAAATAAAAAGGGGAATAAATTTTAATTCCCATGTCAATAGTTCTTTAAAAGGAACAACCATGTAAAAATGTGGAAGTGATTATGAAATACCAAAAATAAATTAATTGGCCCCATGTATGTATTGTATGTCCATTTTTGTATGCCCATTATCCTGTGTAGGAAACTGGAAAGTTGGGATATTTATGCACAGTGATAATTATTTCTTATCTGTTCAAATGTAAATTATGTTTAAATATGGATTTTCTAGGATCTACTTTATAATATCTTCCTCCAAAACCTCAGGGAATAGGAGGCTCAATTAAGAATGCTTTAGAAGTGGACTTCAGAGTGAGGTTCATTATGTTTACTTTAATACCTTTACCAATCATTTGACATGGAAATCTGCAAACCCTGGCCTACCAAAAAGGATGTCCACCATGAAAAGTTGTTCTTCATGTAACCTCAGGCCTTTCTATCTTTGACTTCTTTGTCATTGTTTGTGTTCTTAATACTTTGAATAATATAGAAGCAATTATTAACTGTGTGCAATTGTAGCAATTAAGTTAGAGCTGATTTAAATGAGTTTATAAAGGGAATCACAGATTCCTGTTGCCTCCTTTTTTTTTTTTTTTTTTTTTTTTAAGTAGAAGCTAGCAGTGCTGCATATTTAACACTTGGTCTTATAAATTGCTTCATGGTGTTACCTTAGGACCTGCTGATGATTATAACACAGACATGGATATGCAGGAATATGCATGTAAAGAAAAAGTAGATTTCATGTAACTCTACATATAACTTAGACTTCTCAGAGTTTTGAAGGAGAACTTGTTAATATTTTCCAGTTTATAAATGGTAGAAGAATGAAGTTCTGAAATCCATTTGAATATTTCTAGAAAATTCTAAGGGTAATCTATTACTCAAAGAAAATATGAAGAAAGTACTTGTCTGTGGAAAGAAATATAATTTTTTTCCTGGAAATACAAACACTCAGTATGTCATCCTCTTCTGCAGTGCAGTTTGTTCTGCTTGTCACTAACTTGCATGTCTCTGATCAAAAAATTATGGTTTAAACACATTTGTAGGCCAGAAAAGTTAATTCAGTGTGTTCTGTAAGACACCTTATGAGTTTTCAGTCTGGTTTCCCAGGGGAATGCAGCTTACATGATCCTGCTCTCTGTCCATCCATCTATCACTCGATGACTACAAACTACAAGCCCCATCTGACAGAAAGGCAAGATATCAATGACAAATCATTTCCTGCAGATTTCATGAAAGGCTGTGGCCAGGCAGAGGAGAGAGATCTAAATGATGTCCTGTGCTGAGAGAAAGGTTGCAGAGGGGGTCTAACCTGGTCACAATGAATTCCTCACATGCACTGGCTGGCTCATGGGTCAGCACACGGGCTGCTGTGACCCACACACAGCCCATGGCCCAGAAAAAGCAGGGCACAACCCAGACACAGGGATGCCATGGGCATGGAAAGATGCCCAAAGGAAGAGGTAAAATGGAGATCATGCAGGGGAAGCTGGAAAATGATGCAAGGGGACAGCTGGTGGTTTAAGGTGGCAAGGGGTATGAAAGGTGCTGGTTGCCATTGGGAGGAAGTGAGGCAATGGGGAAAACAAATCTCTGTGATGGTGTTTGTTTCATTGGTTCCAATGAAATTGTCTGCAATTTGTTTGCTTGGAATAATAATGGAAATTACTTTTATATTTGCTGTTTTGATATGACATTCTTGAGCATTTCACTGCAATAGAGGCAGAATGCAAAACTTAATATTGGTTCAATTAGCATGAATTTTGCTGAAGGACCTGAAGGACTTGAAATGCTGAGATCGGAGTCAATATTAGATTCAAGCCTCTTGAGGGGAAGTAGAGCCATGTTTAAAAATGTATTTAATATGTTCTATTTATTTATTTATTATATTGTAGTTTCTCAGTATTTTGTCCCACAGTTACTGTTAAAGAAACCAACAAAACAAAACCAAAACAAAAAAAAATCCCTCCAAACAATAAAATTAGATTGAGTATTATATAGAAAAAGAAATGTGAATAAGGTCTGTAGATAGTATATCATTCTGGAACCTCAATGAATGAAAAGATTTAATACTCCTATTAAAAACAGCAAGTAAAGAGTGATGGTGTATATGAAGCCAAATAGCTTTCTGTGTTCTGTTAAAGTATATCTTCCATCCAGGCATAATTTGAAGTTATCTAAAAATTAAAGAATCTGCTACCAACACTAGTAATTTGTTTCTCATTGATTACAAATAATGAATGTTCTTCATTTTTCATTGTATTTACCAAGCTTGAGCCTACAGCCATTAGTTCTTTGTACCACAGAATCACAGAATCATTTAGACTGGAAAAGACCTTCAGGTCTTTTCTTCAGGATCATCAGGTCCAACTGTTAACCCAAAACTGACAAGTCCACCACTAAACCATGTCCTTAAGTGTCACATCTACTCATCTCTTGAGTACCTCCAGGAATGGTGACACTTTCTCTGGCCAGTCTCTTCCAATGCCTGACCATCCTTGCAGAGGACAAATTTTTCTTAATGTCTAATCTAAACCTGCCCTGGCACAATTTAAGTAATTTCTTCTTGTCCTGTAACTTCTTACCAGTCATCACCCTCCTTTCAGGCATTTCTTGAGAGCATTAAGGTCTTCCCTGAGCCTCCTTTTCTCCAGGCTAAACAACTCCCAGCTACCTCAGCCACTCCTCACAGGACTTGTGCTCCAGACCCTTCACCAGTCCTGTTGCCTTCTCTGGACTCACTTCAGCCCCCCAGACTCTTTCTTTTAGTGAGGGGCCCAAAACTGGACACAGCACTCAAGTCTCTCCAGTGCTGAGTACAGGGGCACAATCCCTGCCCTGCTCCTACTGGCTGCACCATTGCTGATACAATCCAGAATGCCACTGGCCTTCTTGGCCACCTGAGCACACACTGCTGATGTTCAGTGGCCATCAGCCATTTTCCCCAGGTCCTTTTCCTCTGGGCAGCTTTCCAGTCACTCCTGCCCCAGCCTGTAGTGCTGCAGGGGCTTGTTGTGACCTAAGGGCAGGACCCAGCACTTGGCTTTATTCCACCTCATGTAATTGGGTCCATTAATCCATCCTGTCCAGATCCTTCTGTAGAGACATCCTGCCCTCCAGCAGATCAATACTCATACCCACCTTGGTTTCAACTGCAAACTGACTGAGGGTGCCCTCAAACACCTCATCCAGACCATTGGTCAAGATACTAAACAGAGCTTGACCCAACACTGAGCCCTGGGGAGCACCACTTGGATTCAGGTGGGTGTAACTCTGTTCACATCCACTCTGGGCTCAGCCAAACACAGGTGGTAAACACAGGCAAGCACCTGCTTATACCAGGGGCACTTATAGAAATGATCTCATTGACTTCAGCATACATAAATAAATGTACTCTGCTGCAGAAGAACCCTCAGTGAGAGTGAAGCTGCACATGAGATCTGGAAAAGTGAATTCCATCCTTGCTGATATTTGAAAAAGCTGCAAATTCATCAGGCTTGAAATAGGATTGTACTTTGAAGCATTTTTAAGCACCTGGTAGTGCTTGTGTATTAGAAAGTCTGTCAGCCTTTGCAACATGAAACTACAAACAATTGATAAGATCTAGGAGGTCACACAGTTTACACAGTGGCAAGATGATATGGCTGGATAGTTGTTTTTTGGTTTGTTTTGATTTTTATCACTCTGAGTTACTCCAAAAGCAGCTGTCTTTCTCTAAAAGAAGAATGGGGACATTTTATTTTTTGCATTATGACAGGCAAACTAATAATTAAAATGTACAATTATGTTTAAAAATATATTTAATAATCATTGTGATGCGGATTAAATGAATCCTGTGCTACATACTGGTTTTGACTGTGCAATTCTTTCTCATTTAATGTTTTAAAATTATTTAAAACAACATGTTTTTTTCTCTCTCTTCTTGAGATATAATTTGGTATCTGAAAATCTTGAACACTAGGTGATTTCAATGTGACATCTCCTTGCCTGCTGGCAGCTCTGCTGGCAGCTCTCCTCCAGGTGCTCATCTCCACTCCTGCTCCACCACTCACAGCAACAGCCAGTGGGAGTCTGGGGCAGATTCTGATGAAAGACATGTAGTTCTAGGGAAATATTCTAGGAAAATAGCATAGCACAACTCCTTCTTTTTGCCATCTTCAGTGTGATACTGGCTGCATTGGAGACAGTCCCAATAGGGAGGATCAACTGAGACCTCACTGTTGTTCTTCCTGGCTGGGTACAGAGGAGATCTTTTTCCTCAATTCCTTTCCTTTCTCTCTTCTGTTTTTTTTCCCCAAGACTTGATTTGTACCTTTAAAATCAACATATTCCATCAGCTTCAGATGCTCCTAATCAATCACTGTGCAGATGGACCAGCATCCTCTGTGCAGATATTTCTCCCACTATCTGTCTTTGATGGCAGACACAAGTGAATGCCAAGAGAAGAGTGTTAACAACAAATTTGCCCAAAGCAATGTTTCCCCAGAATACCTTCCTAGACCAACTTGTGATTTAGGAAGTTTGCTGAGAAATTCTCAAGTTAAATGTTTGCAATTAGGAGTCCTGGTTGGAATTTTATAACACAAAAGTTTCCCATACGTTTTAGACCCAGGAAACCTTTTAGCACCTCCAACACATATTGGCAGGGATTTCCACATCCTTCTTCACTGTGTGTGGCTCCTTTCTAATTCATTTCAACATGCAATTTTCTGTCTCTACCTAGTGCCCCTCATTCTTGTGTTAGAAGGAACTATAAACAATTTCCAGCCTTTTCCATGCCACTTCATGCTTCAGCATGACCTTCTGGCTGGTTTGTTTTTGTTTTTGTTTTTTATTTTTCTTCCAGATTGTAAAGCCCCAATCATGTAGGGCTAAAGGTTCATGGCTCATGGAGGAAGAAAGAGAGGAGTGGAAGTCTTGTGCTCAAGTCACACCACTAATGGGCACATTTCTGAAAGGCTGGGAAAGTTTACAAATAGCAAAATGTGCAGTCTACCCCAGCACAATGCAGGACCATAAAAGCCAGCTTGAAGAATGTCATACCACTATGCACAGCACAGTGAGTAGCTGTACATGAGTTTTCAAGGGAGGCCACATGATGGGATTTAAATGTTTGTCATCTGCTTTCCCAACTTATTGAGGAACCTGGTTTCATTTCCAAGAATGAGGAACAAGGTACCAGAAATTCTGTTTGATTAGCAAAGACCTCAATAAACAGCCTCTTCTGGCTAAATATTCAGTGATTACAAACAGTATTCTTCTAAATATATAAATTTCTCATGTTTGTGTTGCAAGACAGGCACAAGTTGGAGACCACTGGTGTGAGCATCTGAACATGTAAATGTTTGATATGCATCTATAAAAGAGACAATATGCATAGAATTGTCATCATGATGAAGAGACCTTGCCTGGATAGGAATGGAAGATTGCCCATATCAAAAAGACTCCTACTTGCACACAGTTTCAAACTGAAAAGTTTAATATTTTCATGTGTAGTCACACAAAGAACTCTAAACAAGCCAGTATCTCCAATGAGCGAGATTTTCTTTAAAAAGAAAACAGACATAGAGAAAAAAATAATTATGAAGACACTGTAAAGTGCAATTTTTGTTATGGCATAGTAGCTGAACAATAAAAGGTGATTAACTTACATCATAACATCTCATAATTGTATCTCAGGTGTTGTAGGTATGGGACTTAAACAACAGACAAGTTAAAATGCAAGTTTTGCTTCTAATTTGCCTTAAATCTATATTTCTGGTTTAATTAAAAAAAGGCTTAATATATCACTTTCTATGTGATGGCATGGAAATTAATTTTACAAACTCTAGTTCTAAGTATTTATGCCAAGTTTGTACCAATTTCATGAATAAAAATAGCATGTGCTGCATAGTGAGCTCTGCATACTGGCAAAAGAATAGAAACAGGCAAATAAACATTTATTGTCATTTAGTCTTGTCAAAGCAAAATGGATTAAAACCTTGTTTGAAGAAGGTCGACTCAGTCTCCAGTGCCTTTCAGAATCAGGCCCTTATGATTCTGCCAAGTTGATAAATATTTCAGTCATGGGGATTTACACACTGAGGAGCAGCTGAATAAAAATATTCCCTCTTGGTCTAAATTGTGCAGTAAACAGATCCCAAGAGTACTCATGCATTTAAAAATTAGTGTTCTAGGCAGATCCCACGATAAGCAAATGGAAATTGTTTAGTTAAGGTAATGCAGCACAAACTTTTGCTACATGATGGGCTAATGCTTCTATGTCTGCTGTCTCAGATCCTTGGCTGGCTCTGATTTTCATTCTGAGTTATGTATCCATTAAAAAATGGTATCATCCTACAAGTCTTAACTGACATGTGATCCAGCTAGCAAAGCCTCAAATCAACCTCCTTCTTGTTTTTTCTTTGGTGGGCTTCCCAAATGCAGTCTGACAGTTGGAGGGCAAATGGCAAGACTGGAAGTATATTCCACTGTGAGTCATTGCTCAGGTAACAGGTTCCTGCAGGAATGAGCACCCAATAGTCACAAGCACCCTATTTTTCTGTTCTGGGAGGGCTGAATGCAGTGCAGTTCTCAGGCCCAAAGTTCTGTCCTTTTAACAAATGGAGGCTGCAGCTGTTCAAGAACAGTGGAGAAAACAAAAAAACCATCACAAAAAACTGAGAGCCAACAGTTTATATGAGCAATGGCTTCAGTCACTGGGATGCTTTTGCATGCATTTCTAATGCATTCATTACCATAATAGCAACAAAACAATTTATTTTCTTCCTTTAATTTTACTGTTACAATAATAGTTTATATAAAATAGGAGTTACATCAGCCAATTTCATATAAGATATTACCCCTGTTTACAAATGTTACCTATATTGGGCAAGCAAAATCTGTAATTCAGAAATGATTGATCTCCAGAGGGTCACAGCTCCAACCACAACATTACTACACACAGAGAAACACAACCCAGCTACTTTCTACACAACCCAGAATAAGGAGCTGTCTGAACACCGTGGCAGATCAGCTCAACATGCATTTACTGAAACTCACAAGATCATATTTTCTATCTTTTCCCCCAGGGTAAATTTTTGAACCAGAAATGCATGCCTAGGTCAACTCTTTCTGAGTCTTGTGCAGGGAAAGTATTTTCCTACCAAGATTGGATACATGCCCAATGAGAAAGGAAGGACATACTTTGTCTTGAAGGTATATCTGAGCTCAATGGAGGATCTCAGCACTGTCTCACACACCATTCCATGGTTATCTAAGGACATCAGGTCTAGCCACAAATATCAAAAAAGCAGTACACAAATGGTCATTAAAATACCCCAAGAGAAACAGAATGGGAAGGTATTTCAAGTGAGATGCCTTACAAGTCTCTCCTCTGCTCGTTCCTCTCAGTATTTTCATTTATATAGGGCTAAATGGTTAATGAGAAGTTATAGAGGTGCCAAAAGTTGTGGAAGGCCAGGACAAATTTTGAAATGAACTGGTGATGTAGCTGTCCAGAACCAACAAGATTAATTTAGCCTGTCTTTGTTTCAAATGGATTGTGAAGGGTTTATTCCTGGCAAGCTATTACAGAACAAATCAATGGGGATAACAATCAGCTAGACAGCTGTGTGTTGGTGAAAAAGCTGGGTTTATAGGGGGTCAGAAAACTGGTATGGATGCAGCAATCTAGCTCTGCAGAAGGAAGACAATATTCATTTTGGAAAGCATTACAGAAATGGGTTGTGCAATAAGACAAAGACATTTCTTCTGTCACACAGAGTGCCAGGGAAAGGTTTCCTAGAGCACTGCATGCTGGCCTGGATTCTCGGACATAAGACAGAGAAAATGTAAGGAAATATGAGAAATAAGAGCAGAAAGAGGTCTGAAAGAGAAAATCTGCAGAGAGAAAAAAAAAAAAGACTGTGGTGGTTCAGTTTGGAGAGTGAGGACAGAGAAGGAAATGGAAATCTTGCACCGTTATAAAGTCTGTAACAAGTTCTTCTTGCTAACTTTACTGTATTCAGGGCAGATACCAGGGGAGATTCTTAGTAGGGTAGAGAGGGTAGCATGGTGACCACAGAAGATTATGAACTCTCCATCAATGCAGGATGCACAGGTTATGTCAATATCAGCAATTAGCAATACTAGAACATAGACCTGTGCCCTCAGTCATCCTCCCTGCGAAACCATCAGTTGTTCTGTGTCCATAAGCGCTCCCTGTACAGGCCTGGTGCTCACATGGGTCAGGCATTATTCCCTACAGACAGGTTTAATGGAAGCACTATTGACAGTAAAATAGGAGAGCTTTAAAGTACATCTCCCTGGGCCATTTGGTCTCAGGGCCAGAGAGCTGTGTCAGGCACATTTCATGTTTCAGTACTGCAGTCTACCAGTAGAAGTCCATAGGAAGGTGCAAACTCTCCTCTGCAGAGGAGCAGTTAGCATATATTGTAACACCTTATGTAGTCCTATATGAATGCAGTTCTGTTTACTTACTATTGGCCTTTGTTGGAAAATACAGAAAGCTTTGGGCTACAGTACAATTCCAATCAGATCCGTTTTCCAGAACCCTTATAAAGAAGTAATGAGGCTGACCTTCATACAAAAGAAAAATCAGTCTAATATAAATCAAATCCAACATCTCAGCTCGGGATAAACAACTTTTATCAACCAGAAGATGCAGAACTAGATTTATTGTTATATGGCATCACAGGAGCAAGCCATACCAAATGATGCAAGGATATTGCCCTTCCATCATTTTGGAATTCAGAGGGGGATAGAGGCTCCACACTGCATCACAGCTCACAAAAAAACCAGCCTCTCAGCACAGTTGTGGGCCAACTTCATAATGCTTTACAAACAAAGACAATGTCTATAGCAGAGTCACTGCTCCAGCTGTGCTGTGACTGATGGCAGCTTAGCTGCCATAGCAAGGAGCTCAGTGTGGGCTCCATCTGCATAAGCACATTGTTGCCCCAGATGGATTCCTGCTGTTTTGGGGGCACTTAATCCTGCCTCAGATAGGTTTTTACTGCAACTCCAGTGTGAAATGGCAGGCAAAAGAGGCACCTGCATTGGCCAGCTGAGCCATTGGAGACAATCCCTTTAATCCTGGAGGGCTCTGTTCCTGAAGGCTCAGCATCAAGCACCTTCTGTACATACACTGGGAAATGTTTCAGCATGAAGTCAAGGTTTTATTGGGATACACTCCTCACTGTCACCACTCCTCCCTCACACATTGAAGTCCTACTTCATTTCTCCCACCACATCTTGGCATCCTATTTTTCTGTGAGACAGTTAAAAGAATATGTAGTCACTGGGTGGCCTAGAAAGTGGAAGCTACTGTTATGAATTTGTTCACTCATCATGAGCAAAAAAACCTTCACCTTTCTGTGAGGAAAGGAGCAAAATGCTAAGTGGCATTTGCCAGCCTAAAAAATGGGGAAATCTTGTGGAAAGTGCATATTTCACTGATGTGAATTTCTTGCCCCTGCTCCTTTCCATATTCATAGATAGACAGAGTTTAGGCACTTTCAGTTATCTAGTTTTATCAATGCAAAAAGTACAGAGGAAACCATTGGCTTTAGTGGAGGTAAAAAGAGATGATGAAGATCCCCAAATTCTTGAAATCTATCAGTAGCAGGAGAGTAATAAAGACAGATAAGTAAAATGTGCCTTCTGAACCCAAATTACAGTTTAAAAGAGAGGAGAGAATTTGAGATACTTGAAATGATGTAGCTTTAAAATAAATCCAGGTATTCAAACCTGCTTCTGAGGTGGAAGGTGACTTTGAGGAATGCTTTAAGGACCTCACCCAGTGTAAAGCCTCAGTCTATTCCCCTGTAATCCCACACCATTTGGTCTAAATCACCTGAGAGAAAAAGAAAATGAGTGATTAATTTTTTTCCTATTCCTCCTGGGTGGTCTGCAGCATAGTTTGAAATCTGTATTTCTGTAACAGGTAATGATATAGATTGACCCCCTTGAGCCCAGCATACAGGTGGAACATTCAGTCCACAGCACCTCTGAGTCACTGGACCTGGACCTTGCTATCTGCAGCAATTGCCACATAAACCACTTCATAAACCTATCTTGTTCCATATTAACAATTCTGTGGATGGTTGCTCAATTTCTAAGACTTTTTTAAGCTCTATATGAAGAATGGAAATTCTCTTCAAACTTGCATTTAGCTTTTATTCACACAGAGCTGTAGCCTTTGGTTTCATGGCAGGAAATCATTTTCTTAGCTCTTCACTCTGTGCAGCACTAGCCCACAGCTCCAGTCAGCTCAAAACAGCCTTTCCATCCTCATACAAACTTTGCTTTGCCAGAGGGAGCAAGCCAAGCTCTTTCAAATCTCTCCCAGAATGACAGAAAGTCTCTGCTCTTCTGAGTGACCTTCCTCTGCATGTATGGCAGCTGGAATCCACCTTTTTCTTGTTTTCTTTGGGGTTTTTGTGGGTTTGTTTTGCTTTGTTTAACTAGGTGTCCAAGGTTGTACTCAGTTTTCCAGAGAGGCTGTAACAGCCTTCATGCTTGCTAATCTGCAGCAAAAATATTAAAGCCAGTAGATTTTAGCCTTTTTGTTTTCACCTTGCTTCTTTAGAGCATCTCATTTTAGTATGATTGACCATCACATGTATGTTTCTTCTTTCCTCTCTAAAGGCAAATCTTGTATTTATAATGGTAGTTATTGCTATAAGTTCCTATTAATTTTTTTTCCAATTTCTGCAATTCCAATTTAAAGGTTCAGCCAAGTTCTTTATTTGATATTCAAATCCTCGGTTGCAGTGCTGGCACTGCTAACTTTTTCATTAGCAGCAGTTTTCATTGCCACACAGTTTTCTTTTCCTGTTTAATTCATTGATGAAACCAGTAAATACTCAAACTTCATCATATATGATATATTTTCAAATCCAAGATATAATATTGGAATTTTTTTGTTTAAAAAAATTTATGCTTGCGGTTGCAGGACAACCCATCATACATAAACTGTCTTATTCTATTTTTCACTTGCCCCATATCTGATAATTTTAATAAATTTCTTACTTTCTGATACATACCGGCTTTCTGAATGACAACAACATGTAAACCTTAAGAGAAAAAAAAAAAAAGGAAGTTCAGCATCTTCATAAACCTTTCTACCCTAGATTGATTTGGAAATATTTTTGGTCTTCTGTATGGAACTATTCAGTAGCATCAGAGTTACAGTTTTATTGGGGTTTTATTTATAAATGTTGAACTAAGCATGGCCTTTGTCATAAGGCTGCTGCCTTAATGAAAGAAATGAGTTGATGTTTGCCTTTGATGCCTGAGGTTAGCATGGAAATCCCTAAATAAGTGTGGCCTGAAGCACTGCATAACACCATTCACTGTTGATTTGACTGTAGGTCCAAGTTCTTAGGTTTGCTGTCCTTTCACAGAACAGGATGATTTCTTTTTGGTGAGAGCTGAAGATGGCTGGTGTTTCCATGCTCAGTGTCTGCCTGCAAAACCTTTTATCACTCTTTACTTTTCATTCTCTTCTGGAGATAAATTAGGCAAGAGAGCATTTTCCTGCCCAGTGCAATGAGACAGATATGGGATGCTCTGAGGTTGGATGATTCATGCACACTGAAGAGAAAAAGGCTACAGACAGTGCACTGTCCTCAAAATTAACCCTTTAGCAGACCCCAAAATAGAGCAGAAAGAGAAGCACCAAGGTGCTTGTTCATGCCTCTGCCTCCTCCAAGGTCAGAAATGTTTTCCTGTTTAGTTTGAGCTTCTTACAGTTTAGTGCTTAACAGTGCTAGGATTTGGCAGCTCCATATTTTGGAACACTTCCCTGCTCTGTCCCCAGAAAAATCTCTGAGATAAACTTTTTCAAGCAGAACTATAAACATGGAGACCTTTCCCCATAAGATTAGATTCCAGCCAAACCAGAAGTTAGCCAGGGACTTCCTGACTAATGTGAAGCCTCCATGAGTTTCCTGTGCTAATTTATTCCATCTGTTTTGAGCAGCATTTTAATATTGAGCTCAGCCAGAACCAGGTGGGTGGTAGAAACAGCAATGTATTTTTTCCCCTCTCCTTCTCCAAGGTTCCCTGAATCTGCTGACTAAAAATTTTTTTGTGAAGCACTTTGGGTTTCACTCTAAAGTAGAAACAGCTAAGTTTAGGAACATATAGAAAGAAAAAAACAAGCAGAAAATTAACAGGCTGAATCTGGAAGAAAATTTTATATGAACTATTGTGTGCTTCATCTGAAGGGGTGTATAGTCAAAAGGGAAATCAGTTTAATTGGCAGGAAAGGGAAAAGAGAAGCTGGAAGAAATACACTGTGAAACCCTAGAAGATTAGTGCTTTAAATTATAAAGAGACAGGTGACTCTTGAATAAGGAATCTCCAAGGTATAATCCAAGTCCATTTTTAACCCCCCTTGTCCTTGCTGGATTAAGCAAGGACTTGGGAGCAACAGAACAGCAAGCCAGTAGCAATCCCCCTGCAATGCACTGGAATAAAATCAGTAAAACAGTTTTGGAGCTAAGTACCACAAACAAGCAAGTATTGCTGCACTGAGGTATCACTGCACAATGGTGGGCACATTGTGACAGCTGGCAACAGGAACATTAATTCACTAGAGCCCTGAGAAGTGGGAGATCCTGAAGACCTCTGGCACCTGTGTGTTGCAGACATAAGGACAGAAGGAAAAGAAAGACAAGAAAACCTTACATGCCATTTCACATAATGATTGCCCTGCACAGGCTGCACTGAACACACCACTCCTAAGTCTCAGAATTAAAACAGAACTAAGATAAAAAGAGTAAAGGGAAAGTTCTGTTTACCAATATAAAGAGAATAAAACCCCCAAAATTATAATCTGACAAGAAGGCTCTCTGCAGTGAGGTTTGAAGTATATTTTGCAGTATCTAACATGTCCAAACACTGACAATCTATTATCAGCCATGGGCAACGTTCTCAGGTTGTGCTGCTCAGAGTCTGGTTTTCAGCAGCAAATCTCACCTCTGCTAGCTGCTTTCAGTGGGAGGAATAAAAAGCCCTGCAGAGAAGCATTATTTTAGCTTTCTACTATTCTCACCAGAGTATCTTTTTTCAATTACAAAGTAAACAGTGTTATGAATCTTTTAACTAAAACTAACTTTACAAAAGAGGAAAATGTGTACACACATGGAGAGAGAAGAGTGTGTATATATGTATGTGTTTGTTTTGAGGTTTTTGATCTTGCATATTAGGATATATTATGGCTGACTAATAGACTGAAACTCAAAACATATAACAGAAATAATTATGTGTCTGTCAAAGGTATGAGCCTGTAAACTTAATTACAGAAACAGTGTAGGTTTATGCAAGCAACAAAAAACTGACAAAACAAATGAAAATATACAGAAAAGCCCAAAATTTCTCCAGCAAAATCATGATGTCAGATTTTCTCAGTGTGCATATAGGTGTACCACCTCTTGTTCAACATTATTCTGCTTGCCTAACTGCTTGCTTACAAAGTAATGCAGACACCAAGGCAATTAGAACATCAGGATTCCATGGTGTTAGGACAAATTTAAAACTAAAAGCATCCTACCTGCTGCTTTTCTCTTTTTATTTTTCCTTCTTCCTGGTCTGCCAAGGTGTGAGCAGCAATGCCATATATTCAGTGCCTTAGCAGTGCCTTCTTGGATGGCCTCCCCATGCCTTGGCCCAACACATGTTGCTTTTCCTTGGCTCTGACCTGTAAGGATGAATCTCAGCTATGAGCCATGGCACTGCTGCTGACAAAGCCCCTTTGCTTTCATGTCAGAGCTGATGTGCCAACACTGTCTCTGAAAATCAAAATATGTGCATCTCACATGATCTCCCTTCTCTTTGCACCTCTCCACCTCTGGGGCTAGGCAAGGATTAGAGTTTGCTTGAGCACCACTGAAGCACCCCACTGGAGACCTCTGCCTTGGCAGAGCAGTTGTGTGCTGCTGTAGAACAAATACTTGGCAAGTGGTCAGTGTGCCTACCACACAAAGGCTGTGCTAGCAGTTCTGGTTTCTTCACTGGGTAGTTGGGATTGATTTTTTACTGTAAAAAAAGCACATGCCATTTGTGTATGCTATGTAGTACATTGAACTGTAAAAATCACAAAATTTACTGGATATTATCTGGGGATTATTGTTTCACCAGGTGAATAGAAGCTAATCCAGAATAAAAATTCAGGAAAAAGTGTCACATAGCCATGTGTCATCTTACAGGAGAGGTTTGGGCATGACAGCAACTAAGACATATCAAGAGCTATCATAAATATTTATGTACTGTTGCAGAAATGACAGGTATCTTATAATAAGCAAAGTGTGTCAAACAGATAAAACCTCTGAAGAGCTAATCTCCAAACAGTGTAAAACAGAACAACAATATCTCTGGAGATGGGATATGGCACCTATCCCCCTGAAAGGGAAGTAAGTGCATTGGACAGGATAAATCAATGCACTAGAACCCCACGTGTATGTTAGAAACTGACTGGATTAACCACATATGTATATCAGCCAGAGCCTGCTGGAAAGACAAGCTTTGGATGCAGAGCACCAAGCCAGGAGCAAAATCATCTTCATAAGATAAAGGGCTGTACCCATTTTCTGTTCAGTATTTTCCAGGTGAAGGTTTAGTGCAGATTCAGAGACATTACAACATGCTGGGGATCTATCTCTCCTTAAATCCTTCTCTATCCTTAACTAAACTAATTTAATGCCTCCTTTCAATGAGACAATTTGCTATGAAGACATTAAGGGTTAAAATAACTTTTTTATTAAGAAGTAAAATTATGAAAAATACCATCAGAACCAGTGGCAATGCTATCAAACATCAATTCATCAGCATGCTGACCTGTTGAAGGGAACCCAACTCAAGAAGCAATTACTTTGGAAACACATGGGTAATCATACCCAGGAACTAATTTTTCCCTTATGGCTTTGTGGCAAGCCATAACAGGCCTCTCTCAAATTAAGTTAAAAGTCTGTAGGTAATTTGCTGATGGAAGTTTTGATAGGGCTTAAAGCTTACTGGAGCTCACCCACAAGTCTGGGAGGATTAGTCTTTTATTTATTTTAAATACAAAATTTTATTCAAACTCTTTTATTGCTTGATTTTTTGCCTATGTTATCTGCAGCATGATCAAAACCAGCTTTTTTTTGCATATGCCATCACCATTGTTCAAGTGATACACACTGCTGTGCTGCTGCCCTGAGATAATGTGCTGCTAACTGCGTACCTCTGTGTTACTGCCATACCTTGCTGCTCACCACCAGCAGAGCTGCCTGAGCTGAAGCAACTCTGCCTGACAGTAAATTTGTCTGTGTTCTTGTATAATTTCAATTGTATACAACCAGTTTATCATAACCTCCTTATACTAGTGCAAAGTGACATTTACTGGTCATAAATTCCAGAGCTTAGAGAAAATAACATTACTTGTTAACACTACTTTAAATAGCAGTTGGATCTTAATGCCCCAAAGACAACTGTAGAATCATAGAATAATTTAAGTTGGAAGGGGTCATTGCAGGTCATCTAGCCCAAACCCTCTGACCTTTAGAGGTCATCTAGTCCAAGTCCCCTGCAGGGATGTATTCAGCTTGATCAGGTTACTCAGACCCACCCCCATATCCATCCTTGAATATTTACAGAGATGGAGCATTCACACCTTTCTGGGTAATCTGTTCCAGTGTTTTGCCACACAGGTTGTGAAAAATTCTTCCCTATATCAAATCTGAATCTACTGTCTTTTAATATAAAACCATAATCTCCTGTCATATCATGACAAGCCCTGTTAAAACTCTGTCCCCGTCTTTCCTATAGGACCCTTTAAATACTGAAAGACCTCATAATGCCTCCCACTTTGATGTATTTGCATAACAGACGTTCAACTTTTTCAGCAAAATTTGTTCTGCTACTTTACTTTTCCTGTGCTGGGTACATCTTTCCAGGGTGAGTAGATGTGATGCTACCCAGCTTTTCCACTTCAGCTATCTCAAGGCTTCACCATGAGGTAAGCAATGAGAATATCTAAGTGGAAAAGCTGTATGGTTTTTCTATTCACTTACCAGGAAAAGTCTTGTGGGCACAACCCATATTGACAGGTAATTCCATTAACAACACTCATAAGAAGCTCATGAGAACAAACTCCTTTATTTACAAAACTCAACTCAGGTATTTGGAAGTCATGGAGGAGCTTCTCTTAGACCACAGGTGGGACCTATCTCACTCATGTCTCAAAAAGTTGGTTTCCAAACTCTCTGCTACTTACACTGCTTCCCATTATAGGCAGCTGTGAGAAGCAGGCACATCCAGGGAGAAATTCATCTCATCTGGAGGGAGTTAGTTAAAGTAGGTCAGAGACATTGCATGTGTGGGTTGCTCTGCAATGAATGTAGTGGAAGCCTAGAGCAATCAGTAGAGAATTAGACAAGTAAACCTTAAATATCTGTACTAAGATGGTAATAAATGTGCCCAATATTTTCCTGTCAACCATAAACAGCTGCTACAAAAAAAAGTTGTGCTCTTGGTCATAGTTTCCTGACTTGGCTTGTAAAACATGCCCTGCTCCAGGGTCTCCAGTGTCCCCAGAGGCTCCTCAGAGTGTTATGGTGTGTAAGTAGGTCAGCACTCCTGTTAACTTTACACCACTCCAGTGATAAACCTTTTGTGTCTGCAATAACAATGTCTAAATACTACTTCTCTACCATCTGTTTGGCTATGATAGCATGGGTATGGCTTGCTGTATAATATTTGTCATTTTTAAATAGATCTATTAATTTATTCCCTGTGTAGGAAACCCCTGTACAGATTCACTGCTGGAAGAATATAATAGTTGTGTAGAGGAAAAATGCCTCTGAAAGGGCAGCTTGTTTTAATCCACATGCTGTTCACAGTACCTGGGCTTCTTTTCTGTTTTAGAGAAGAAGCATTATAGGAAGTACATCTAAACTGTAAGGATTGATGAGACATTTTGGTGTCATTTGTATAATATTTTCACAAATGAGAACTGTGATTTTATGTTTGGTAAACCAAATTAAGTAGAAAGGTGTGACAGAAACAATTTGGAGTCTTGAAAAACTAAAAAATAAACCACTTTTACACAACTTTTTCTACCTAACTGCTTCATATATACAGCAATCCTAATTATGGCTTTGTCTTTATGTATCATCCTTTTTTGAAGACAGTGGTAAGTGACATTATTGCAGCCAAATATGAGAATTTAGTGAGTAAAATGATGAAGTTCTTCTCAACAGATATAAAGCAAGATTGTATAGCTTATCCTCTAAGAAAAGCTTGATATTATAATTATTGAACTCCTGTCTTATTTTCACTTTATAGTAGATTAGCTCAGTCACATTTCCTTCTTTGCAAAATAAATTCTAAGACCAGTACATTTTTTGATTACAGCTTGAAACTTCTTTCAAATGTCTCAGTCAGAGCTAGAAAAGCCAATTATTTATGGAAATATCTGTGAAATAGTTCAAGTCATTTTGAAAAGTTATATTTTCAAGAAGAGTGTTTTCCCTGAGTTTAATGGCAAGGGAGCACAGCTTGCTGCCTTCAGTTCAACAGGACCAGCTGGTCATTTTCTCTGCTATTAAGTGAGTTGTGGGCATATTGCAGGCATGAAGACTGCACACAGCAGTTATCACCAGCTCCTCACTGTGTGTCAGCATACATTTCTAGATTTCACTCCATCAACAACATTCTACCCTCAGGTTGTTTTTTTTTTTTAAGCTCAGATTTGAAAAGCCTGTGTTAATCTAACAAAATTTGGCAGCATTAGCTAACTTGGAAACTTGAGCATCTTTAATGGTAACTGTGAAGTTAAATGGCATATTATATCCAAGTGCTTAATTTAAAAAGGCAATGTTAATGTTTTTTCTTTTTATGATAGTGCCAGTAAAATAGATTTTTAAATGTTTTTGAAGAAATTCTCTAATTTTATCTGAGAATACAGATAACAGTTCAAACCAAGTAAATCACATTTTCTAGCATGTTGGAGACCTGCTAAGTAGCACATTCCAAGACTGGATAATATTTTGATTACATTGATACCTTTATCACCAAAGGCATTTTACAGTAGTGCAGATATGAAGGAGACCAAATGTTCACCTGACCTTATCTGTCCAACCCATGTCCAGGCTGTTTCTTGTGGCACTCCTCTGTGACTCTGGGAAGCTGTGACTCTCCTCCCCTCTTTCTGTGCTGAGATAAACCATGGTTTTAATTCCACATCACCAAAGTCATCTTTCCAGGAGGTCTTTGGTTGAATACTTCACTTAGCAACACTTGTAGGCATTGAGATTTACATGAACATCAAAGCTAACACTGATGCAAGATTTTCTTGGCAATACAGTACTCAAATCCTTCCAAGGATACCTCCAAAGTTCTCCACACATAAACTCATGTAAACTGTTGTTCTAACAACCCCAAAGTTTGCAGTATACACCTTATAGAGAAACCCTATTTCCAATAAAGCTTTATTATCATTGGCTAAGTAAAATATTTCTCTAAAGCAGAAAAGATTTTCAGGTCTCTTCTGTACATGTCTCTAAATCATCCGGACTTCTCTCCATCTTCCCAGTCTGATCTTAAGCTCAAAATGATTTATGGTGTCATCCTGATGACAAATACTACGGCAATGAGGCAGGGCATGGATATTTTTCAAGTTGAAAACCAGGAAAGAATCATTAGATACATGATAAATCAATTATTTGAAAAAAAACCCTACAATCATGAATGAAAAGAAAGAAACAGAAGAGAGTCAATCAATTTTAGTGATTGACATGAGAAGTAGGATATAGGTATAAATTCTTTTTTCTATTTTGTTTTCTTATGAGAATGCTTAAGTAATGTGTCAGTATATTTCAGTGATACACTCTAGCAAACTGTCATGCAGAAGAGGAACCCATCAGCAAACAGGAGACTGGAAGTAGCAGATAGGGAATATATTCTCAGTGTTTCAGACCAAATGTGATAGAAACTCATGTGAGTAACAGAACTGACCTATGTGATATTGGTTCATATTTGAAGCAGCTGTTCAGTTTGACCAGCATTCTTACTTATAACCATTCACAAAAGCTAATGTCTGCCTGAACAGATGCTTGGAGTATGGCTGGTCATCATACAAACACTCTTCTTCACCCACGAACAACAGTAGTGTTTGTTACTCAGCATCTGCATCTCTGTTGAGACTGCTCTGATTTTCTGATTGGAGGGCAAAAGCAAGTTCTGGATGATACAGGTGATCAGATGATGGTGAGGACACAGAGATTGTGCCACTAATCACTCATCTCCTTTAGGGAAATTGGCACAAGAGACATTTCTTGTACATTGAAATAGAATCATATTTTTCTATCAGTCATAAAACCTGTGATATGAAGTTATGTGAATAAAACGAAGGACAGAAGTTGAAGGATAAATCAATAACTCATGCACATCACTCACTCACACTCTGCTGTCTCCATAGCACCAAGAGAGGGTTATATTGAATTTTCAAAGGCAGCTAAGCTTCTTGCTTTCTGCAGCCAAGGCTAACGTTCCCTCTGGCAGGGCTTTTGGCCAGGATTGGATACTGAGCTCTCAGTCCCATAAAGGACACCTCTATCACTTGAGCTGAAGGACTAACTCCTTCACTTATCAGTGATGATGACAGCAGGCACTCTAAAGGCTCTGTCAGAAATTCAGTGCTGATTCTGCCTGGGGCAATGGAAGTTGACACTGCACCCAACTGTTCCCCCTCCCTGCAGCACGCCTTCTTGCTCCACTGTGACTGGGGAGCAGGATGGACATCCTCAGTTCAGTTACCAGAGCTCACAGCCTCGTGGTTTAGAGTGGATGACTGCTTTAGACGTTTTAACTGAGGTATGAGATGAAACAGGACACCAAATGCATGTACCCTTCTACCCCTGCTTGAAGAGAATTACCTACTGCAATAGCTGATCTCCATAGTGTCTTAATTTAGCAGGGAACATGTGATGCCCTCTGCTTTTATCACCCTTCTTGCTCCTTTTGATTCCCCAGTGAGTCCCCAGGAGTCGTGGAATTAGATGGAGTAATCAACATTGCTTCACATTAAACCAAAGTATACAGAAAGTGAGAGGACATAACAGTTGAGCAAAGGATGGCTGAAAGCTCCCAGTTTGGTACAGTCAGCCTCACAACACATCTGCTATATGGAACAGATATATTGGTGCATCAGCACAACATGAAATATTAATGCACCTGAAAAGAACAAATGATGACTGACAAGGAATGTAGCAAACAGTGCTGGTAATTTCTGCATCAGAAAAAGAACCTCAACCAGAAAAAGGCAGATAGCTACTGCAGGGTAAGGAATTATGGAAATTCTTCATAGGAGAAGACCTAAAACTTTTGGCCTTGCTAAGACTAGAAGAATGAGGGCAGAGAGAACAGGCATCTGCTGCATATAAATACCTGGTTGTAAACATCAAGGAGGCAGGAGGGATGTCTAGGTGAAAGAACAAGTACAGTGTGATCCCAAATAATGCAGCCTGAAAATAAAAAGATTGTTGCAAACTGCAAGCACTTGAGACATCAGCAGTGTACTCAGTCTCCAAACCTGATCCATCAGATTGCCTGTTGTCACTTGTGCTACAGATATCCACAAGCTCTGGGAAATGGAGGGAATTCTACAGTCCAGAATCAACATGGCTGTCTTTAGGATTCTGGAAAGACTCCAAAGCTTATATTTAAGTATTAGGAGTGCCATTTGACTGAGGGATAGCTGTTTCTGTAAGGTCCTTTAAAGCCCCTATTACAGCCCTGCTTTTTGGCAAATGCTGTGTGCCAAACTTCCAGTAACCCAGCAGTTGCCTCATAACATTTTCCTGTTCACTTAGAAGTTTAAGACTGTGTTAAGAACTAAGCAGTGGGGTGGCAAATTTGGCTCTGATATTATTGTGGAATTAGCATCCCCCAACAGGTATCAGTGTAACCACCCCAGATTGCCATCAATGGAAAAGGAAAATTCTGTGGGTGTACAGCTGCAATAATTTCACTTACTGTCAGGCAAGAAACACAGGCAAGTGTCAAGTAACAAAGACATCAAGTGCCAAATTATGTTCTCTGTAGCACTTTGGTGATTTCAGTGGACAAGAACAGGGTACAACAAAATCACGTTTATTCCTGATTTTTATCTTGACTAAGAAGTTATTTATAGCTACCAAAGGGGAATCTCACATTTCCTCAGTCTGAGAAATTCATCACCAACAGCACTCTGGAAAAGCCTTCTTGTATTTTAGCCATTTCTCTATGAAGGATTTAATTCTAGTTTTTAAGTTTATCCCATGTATCTATAGGTAGGAGTCACTTAGAATCTGTGCTCTGCAGAATTCACCTGTCAGTTTAATGGCCTACTTTTCAAATGCAAAACTGAAAATTGAAAAGAGCTGAATTTTCTGGTAATAGGCTTAGTTTTCCCAATTGGTATTATGATAGATAGTTTTTTTTAATGGAGTTAACAATACCTTATTGAGCACAGACATTAAAATTTACATTTCCATTTATAGAAAGATTTACCAAAGAACCCTAATTTAAGGTGGGATCTTGCTGAACTGAACTTTTAAGTAGATAAGATACAGTAAGCCAAATAAATAATTTTCCAGAATAGGCCAAACTGACTACTGGATCTAGTATACTGATAAACCACTATGTTAATACATTGGGGTGGTACATTAGTGTAATCCACAACATAAAAAAAACAGTCTGCTAAGTTCTGCATAGTTTTCTGGTATGTTAAAGGGGCTCTTTGGAAAGATAACAAAATATGGCAGAAATACACCACTTATTTGAAAGCATTGTGTTTTGAAATATTGTTCTCTAAGGAAATTGTGTTTTGTTAATTTTGAACTGTCTCAGAACCAGAAGGCCCAAGCTGTGCTGCCAGTTCCACAACTGTCCTTGACAGGAAAACTCATTTTGCTTCTCAGGCATACTCTTTGTAAATGGCCAACTTTCCTCCACCTTCAAAGGCTGCCACCCTTATTCTGTGAGAATAGTCATCTTGATCTCTGCATGAATAATTGTTGGCTATTCAGAGACATTAGAAAGAAACAAGGAAATTGCTGTAGAGCAGCAAAATTATTTAAAGATAGATGGCAGATCCCTAAAAGCAGGATGAGTTGGATACTTTTGATATTGCTGTTATCCAGCAAAACAAAAAATATTGTTCAACAGACCTCCTACCTGAACACTAACTTGCAGAACTGTTGAGTGACAAAAGCAGTAAAAACTATTTGAAAATCTTATTTAGGCACTAAATCCTTTAAAGCGGCCTTTTGGGCAGTTTGGCAAGACTGTCAAGTTGCATTGTTCTTTTGCTTTAAAAAGAAAGTAGGAAGTCAGAGGTAATCCCAGGACTGCAGGTGACTTTTTCAACTGGGTCCTGCACTAAATTATTTTCAAGTCTCTTACCAGAGGTGCAAAGGTAAGCAGCATCTCAGGAGAGAACATTTCTCCTAAAAAAAAAAAAAAAAAAAAAAAAAAAAGGAAATTTAAAAAAAATAGTTTATTTTGTGGAATAGATTCTAACATTCTTTTAATATGTATTTGCATGTTTCTTTTAGAAGCCTGTGTGTTCAGTATCACTGTGAAATGTACTGCAAGTTGCTGCATGATAATTCCATACAAAGAGTGCCAGTCAAATTGAAACTAGGTTCTCCTGTATCTGGTTTGAAAGTGAACATGATATCCATTTGCCACCATTTAAAATTATTTCCTACTTATATTTGCCATCATGTTTGCCATCATATTTCCTTTCCTTGATTACAAAGGAACCCTTTGCTTCTCAGGGCCAGACCCTCAGCTGAGCTAGTCACTCGGCAGCAAATATTGGCAAGTGCTGACATTTGAAGTGCCTCTGCTGGAACATTATTTGACCAATAGAGGTGAAACCTAACACCTTGTACTTAGTGCTATAGTTCAGGAGCCTTTCAATTATTTTAATCCCTGTTTGTCAGGGCCTCTTTGGAAGCAGCTTGTTGTGTTTTGATCTCATCAGCACACCTGCTATTTCCATCCTTGAATATATTCTGCAGCCCACCCCTGTTCTACAATATCCTTGAGGCATTTCTTCTTTGCTTGGCTCAGCAAAAGGCTCGTCCCCCTCTTCTCCCATCAGTCATTTCAGCAGTGCTCACTAAGTCCCTATTCCTCAGGCTATTCCTCTCCTCCTGAGGATCTTCCCTGAAAGCAGAGGATATTGAAACAACAGTGATGCTGAGTGTGTGACCTCGTTTAAGATCTCTGCCCTCTGGGTTTTCCCCTCTGAAAATTTATTCTCTCCTATTCTTTGAAGGTTAATTAATATTTGCACAATTCTTTGTCCTTAACTAGCACACTGTAAGTACCAAGTAGTATTAAATAGTGAGGATTCCAGCCCTAGTGAGGCACAAAGTAAACATCTGTTAGGTCTTTTCCAGATAGGAAACAGTAAGTCTCTCTTTTGTCTAGTGAGCTGAAGTGTCCTCTTAAAACTCCTGTCTCTCTTAGGAAGAAACAAGCTAGCAATTAAAATCCCCTTTATCCTTCCCCTCCCAGCAAGTTGGTAGGGGAAGTGGAGCGTTTCTCAAGCCAGTCCTCCTGTTGTGTGGTGGCACTGTGGACTCAACATCCAAGGGAGCTGGGCTTGAAAATCCTGCCTGGAGCAAGTGCTGTGTGTGAAACACACAGGATTGAGCTGAGACCTGCCTGGGCTGTACCCACAGCAACAGCAGCTGCCCCAAGGAGACCTGCCAAACTGCACCCCCTGAATCTTTACACTAACAGCAGAGAAATCTGTGTTCCTCCTGTTAGAGCCAGCTCACACCACCTTCATTTACCTGATGCCTGTTTCTGCAGGTACCTGACTTCAGCTCCCTGCTCAGCAGCCATCTAATCCTGTAGGAATCTGACATCTGCAAATGCAATATTGATGTTTACCTCTTTCCCCAAGCACTTCTGGAGGTGAGAACAGAATTACTTCAGTCTGCTTGTCTCTGGCAAAGAGATGAGAAGGCTCTCACTTGCTCCATTCCTTGTCATTGGTGTCAGCATCCAAATCCATGGCTTTTTAGAAGACTGCATCTTTATAAATCTTGCTACGGCACTGCAGCCTGCTTAAGGGAATTACACCCCAAAAGGGAACATGAGTTCAGACTTGCCTCCTCCTTACACGTTTCTTACTTATTGCCTTTGGCTCTCTGCTCTGAGCAGGCTGGTCTCTCCATCCCAGTATGAGCAGCCTTGTTCTCCCACTGAATTTCATGCAAATCCTGGACACCTGAGTAGCGAAAAAGTGAAATGACACCATGCTTCTGTGAGGCATGCTTGTGATCGAGCTAGAACATTTTCTGCTTCTGTTCTGGCACTTGCACAGCCAGCCTGTATCACACCCACAGCCCAGCTGGATAACCCACCTCTGGAGGCACACAATGAGCAGGCTGAGACCTCATGCTGTGGAGCTCAGCACGCAGCCGTGCAGCTTTGTCCAACCTTGTAAGCAGCAGGAGGAAACTGCACACACGTGTCAGTGGCTGGCTGACTCCCACAGCCACTGAGCATCAAAGGATTTTTTCCTAAGGAAGACAGCACTGATGGTGGCAGTTGTGTTTGCTCAAATGCTTGGAGAAAGCTGGCACTAATTTTGGACGGAAGCCCAGAGAGAATCTTTTTAATGAGTTGCAACTTGCAATATGTCTGATCTGTGGATGAAAGCACATCCTTTACAGGGAGTAATTGTTAACAATTTTTTTTTCCAAGAGAAATGTTTGTTATAGTTGAGTCTGTCAAAAAAACCCCAGGACCTTCCAACCTCTGAGGCTTTGAGCCTCGTTATCAAGAAAAGATTTGCACAAGTGCCTCCTCAAGAACTGAGGCACACTGGCCTACAATTCTCCCAAGAATTTTATTCAACCATCCCTGCCTTTCTTTCAGTTATAAACTTGGCTGTTTTCCTGGAGTACTTCTCCTTCTTTCTCCCTCTCACATTTTCTAAATCCTCAATCCAAACACGTTTAAGCAAACTTTATGTCTTGAAGAAAAGCAACTGGCTGCAAACCAACTTGGAGGTCACTGTGTGGCCAGCTCTGTGCCAAGCTGTCTGCCTGACACAATGTAAGGGCTTTACAAGATCCATTTTACTCCATAAAACCTATCAGGTGGCACTGGGGCTTGCCAAGGCTGCTGCTTTGTTCAAATTTGTGGCACTGATACTCACAGCTGGAGGTCACCAGTTCAGAGGTTTATTGGGAATACAGTGTCATAGCCCGGTCTTGGATGTGATCTTGTAGCAGGGATAGTCCAACAGGATCTGGTCCCATGGTCAGGGTGACCCATCCTGTTCTTGTTCTGGACCCACCTCTCTGCCTTGGAGTGCATAGGAAGTCTCTCAAACCAAAAGTGCAGCCATGCTGGTACAGTACTGTATAGATTCTTTTGTGGGTAAAGTAATATTTCCTCTAATTTTCTAGATTCTTGAATATAAATATCTGTTGAAGAGCATATTGTGCAAGCTGTTCCTCCTTTACTATTCTTTCCCAGCATGATCTGCAAAAAGTCCTTTCTGTGTACATTGTTTAGCAATTGTTCCACAGTGTCAGTCATCCTTCCTACACATCTGTCTTGTCTTTTATTCCTCCACCTTCACCTGTGCCCCCAGGAGAGCTGGATTTGAAAGACAAGCAGGAGATCAGCACACAACAAAGCAGCCATACACAACATAGAGACCACCACAGAAAACAAGAGGATAGATTAACTTTCTCCTGTACTTTTGAACAAGAATTTGCCCGGAGTAAATGGCTGTTCATTTAGTTACACTGCTGAGAATATGCACAACAGCTGAAATTCTTAAGTTCTTGCCCTGTTTTAGTAAGTGAGAACACCCATTTCTGGTAATAGTGATAATGATCTTAGCCCTTGGCCAGATTTATCCTGAGTCATTTGTTGGTTTCCATTATTTGCATACAAATAGTGGAAAGCACTTGAGTCAAAGATCACAGGCAGCTCTCTTTAAAACAAAGTTTTGTGCATGTCCAGTCCTCTACAACAGCTTTTCCTTGGATTTACCCTTTTTCCCTCAACCAGACATCTGCACTGCACATTTTTGAGCTCTTAGTAGTTACCACATTCTAGTGTAACTAATCCAGAGATTTTTCTAATGGCAAACAATTCTTTTCTTATCCTACATGTACACACATACAAGACTATATATTGAAAAGAATGACTGTCCTGGTAGATTGCCAAATCACAGGGAAAAGCAGCATATAGGGGAAAACCAAAACAGACAAACAAAACCAAATGAGACCTTGGTCTATAATGTACTTTTGTTTGTAAATGTTGAAGTCATTGACTACTTTCCAACAATTCTGTTTGATGGGAAACTATTAGGCAAGAGTCTTTCTCTGAGTTACAACAGTATCTGACCCTGTTCACTTATTAAAATTGAGAACTAATGCTTTGCCTGTTTGATGGTGCTCTAGATAAATCATTTTGGCCCCTGAATTTAAAGTATTCCTTGTGTGCACATGAGTTCATACTTGACTTTGCATGCAGAAACCTGAACCTGGTAGAGCTCTTCATATGTAAAACAGTTCACAGTATTTCATGGACTGGAATAAATCTGCATGTACACAAAGACTCAGGTAACTCCTGTTTAAAAATAAAAATAAATAAAAGAAGGATACTTCTTAGTGGGGTACTTTATTCTCCTTTGTTAAAACTTAGTGAGACTGGAAGAGGACACATTCATTTGGGAATCATCTTGCTGGCAATCCCTACTGTAAAGATGAAAACCAGCATGATTTTCATTACATTTTGTTCCCTGTTGAACGTCAAGACCTGTTCTGTGGACTTTGCTGCAGAAACCTGATGGACACATAATGCAGCACTGACCTCAATTTTTATATTTTCCAACTCCACTTTTTTTTCAGTGAAGCATGACTCGTGGTTAACTGTGCTATTCCTCCAGTACCTTATTTGGAACTTTTTCCTACATGTTAACATGTAATCCATAGATGAGTATGTGTAAGGGATTTCATTGTAATCCCTGGTGATGATACAAAGATTTTGTGACAAAGAAGGGTTTCTTTTGAATCAGTTGAGACATTTCTGATAATGAATTGTAGCAGTGACATCCTGTCCTTCCATTTCCTAAGGTTGTGGTTTATGGCACTTTGATATTCTTAGGGAATTGTTAAATGCCATGTGGTAGCTTCTTCCAGTCTCACACAAGAAGTAGCCACTACCTTTCCTGTTGTCATGGGAGTGGAAATTTCTTTTGTTCTGTCTGGATTTATGTTCCATCCCCTTGCACTAATCTCTCTGAAAATCCCTGACTTTAACATCCATATAACAACATCGATGAGGAAACCACAAAATCAGGAAAAAACTTCCACTCTCCATTGGGAAAGCAGGATGGTCTTAAAAGATGCTGTGGCTCAGCAAAACCCTCTTGGAGTCATCCTGCTGGGCACTCATGTTCTGATTTCACAAGTGCAGCCACTCTCCATGCATTCCCCATTGCTCCCTGTGTACCTGCACTGGAGCAGTGTATGGGGGGCACCAGGAGAGACTCAATGGAATACTCTCCCCTGAGGTCCCTAATCATTCTTTTCCAAGGAATCAGTGTTATTTATAAACGTAAAAAATGTTAGTTTTGTGGTCATGGAGAAAAATGATAGGACAGCCAGAATTCTCCTTGAATTGCCTTATTTGTAAGGAGTTTTTCCAACTCTGATTCTATCATCAAGTTTCTTTCTTGGTTGTAAGTTAAACTTATGTGATGAAGGCTGGATGAATTTGGGTTCCAGGACACCCAGCACCACCAGCACCAAATCCTTCCCCACTGATACAAAATAAACCAATATCAACTGAAAATGTGAACATTTCATGATGGAAGTGTAGGTTGTATACTATTCAGCATATTTAAAAATTATTTCTGTCTCTAAAAATATCTTCTGAAATAAAACAGTGCTGTGCAAATAGGCATAAGCACATCTTCTACTTTCATATTCTAGATAATTTTTCAGGATTGAATACATATCATACAAGTGCACAGAAAGGAAAACAGAGAAGAAATTTTTCAAATACATTTAAAAACTTTTCTAAGATACTGACTCTGATATAATAAGACAGCAAATGTTAACATCTTGTCTCTTTAAATTAAGAACTTGGTATTTATAGGCATTAAACTTAAAAATAAAGTCACATCTTCAAACTTTCAGTTTAAAAAATGCTTATGCTGACAAGTTAGTTAACATTGCAAAACTTTGCCAGATCAACACAAACTTCTCAAATCTACTTCACCCTCCAAACTAAGTCAGAGAGATTGTGAACAGAGAGAAAAGTTTAGGAGGGAAAAATTGTTTTCCAATATTTGAATCTCCTCAAGTTGATAGGGAGTTTGTTTTAAAGTGTCTTAACACTGGGAACTGCTGAAAGATAATTTTTTGAGGGCTTTTTCTAGACAAAAATCATACAGAGAATAATCTTTGGCAAGGTCTTAAAGAAAATGGGGTTATCATACACAAGCACTAGGTAAACATCTCCTTAAAATGTCTTTTGAAGAAAAAAACCTTTTTCTTTTCTTCCTGGAGCACCTCAGCTCTGATCATGCACAGAGCTGCTTTATATCAGGGAGAGAGGAGTTATGAATGATTATGTGGAATATTTGGAATTTTCCAGAACAAAAGATTTTTCCAGATTTATTAGAGACTCCACAACTAGTACAATAATTTCTGTTATCATCCTACAGACAGAGCTGCCAGGCTAAAATCATACAGGATTAAAGCCACAATTAAAATCAGAGGTTAATCTGTGCCAGCTTTTTTATCATTTCAGAATGACATTGCTACTCAGCTGGAAGGATTAGTTCTTTTTATTTTGGTTTTTTGTTGTTTTGCTTGTTTGTTTTGTTATGTCTTATTCTATTTTGTTTTTAAAAAACATCAATGAGAGAAACAAGATGTATCCTCCAATGTCTCTTATCCCTGTAAAACTGACCTTGCTGGTTCTACTCTACAAACAAGCACAATCAAGCAGCTCTTTTGTACCATATCAAAAAACTCCTGGCAAATAGAGAAAATCTCTGTATCCTTTTTTGCTAGTAATGCCACACTATGGTCAGCCCCTGAGGTCTGTAGAAAAATGACATTTCCTCCTTTTTCTTTCTGTGACTTTTGGCCTCTGCTTTGTTTTTTTGTTTCAGTTTGCATTTTTGCCCATTATCACAAGAACCCCACTGACTGAAAAATTGAGTCAACAGGGTGTATGACTATTGCAATGTCTGTTAACAAGCCAGGTGGTATATACAATAAATGTGTTTATGCTCATAGGTGGTGTATACTGTAAAAAAAATTTAATGTTTAACTTCTTTACTATGTAATCTAATGCAAGAACTATTTTTACATGAAGGAATTGAAAGCTAAATTCTGTTTTTCTTTGTTATTCGTAAAAACAAAGAGATTTGCACTGTAATTGAAATTGGTGAAACAGAGCACAACTGATTGCAATCATTCAATCTATAAATATATTCCCATAAATTTCTTTAAATTTTGTCTAAATATTTAGACCATATATTTACCCCATTGATACTACCTGCAGTGTCCAGGAGGGCTGACATTTCCATATGAGTCTAGCCCTGAGGCACTAATTTCTTCTTCCCTTTCTAGTGTCCTCTCATAGCTTTCACCATTGAGTTATATCAAAGAAAATCTATAACTTACTTTCTTTTCCTCTTCTATGAGCATATTTTTCCTTACATGTAGTCACCACAGATCAAGTGCTACTGAGTGATAACTTCAGAGTTCCTCACCTTGAAAGACTTTCTTTTTCTGCTGAGAAATCACTCTTCTCCATCACAGCATCCAAGGATATGGAATGTGTCCTTTGAACAATTTCTGAGAAAGTGCCTTAGGTACCAATAGCAAAGAGACAGGTAAGCTGCAAAAATCATGGCAGCATTTCCAAATCTTTTTTATGAAATAATTCATGTCCATCTAAAGCTGACTTGTCACCATCTGTCTCTCTGATTGTGCTTTTCTGCTTTTTTATATGTGATGTAAAGGCTTGAATCAGTAAAAAGACTCAGCTTCTGAGGTTCTGTAAAACTGCTTTTTCTCTTCATATCTTTTGACACAACACTGGCACAGAGCAATGAGAAAAGCACAACATCCATCCCATGTGACACAAATTACACCTTTGCTGTCAGAGAAGCCTCTGCTTGGTGCACATTGTACATGCTCTTGTTTAGGCTCAGCCCTGAGTTTGTGTGCAAGTCTGGAGTCACTGCTTGCTCCCAGTCCCCATTCTGGCTTGGGCTTCCCTTGCAGGCTCTATGGACACAACTGGAACTGGCTCTGCCCCAGCCCTCAGCAAGCCTCACAAGCTCCTCCCTGACTCAGACCACCAAATTCCCACTGCATCCCTCTGCCCTCTTCCATGGGTGTCAAGTCTGCAAAGCTGCTCTCCCATTCCTAGCACTGCATCAAATATTTTGAAGATGTTCTTCCTACAAGCCCTAGGTGAGTGAAGGACTAATCAACAACTAACATGATTTTGCAAATGGAAAAAATAATAATCCAGATGTCAGCCAGCAGAGCTGAAATCTGTCTGAGAAACATATTTAACAGGGGAAGGGGAGGGGAGGCAACATAAAGTTGCTCAGGAACCTGTATCCATCCTGACAAACTCTTGCAAAGCCAGTAACTAGCTGTCATTTGGGGCTTTAGGAGACCTATGTGAGAATATGCTTCTACTCAGTCTCCAGGGTAGCAAGGGTTGTGTTCCCATGTACCAAGGACCAGACCCTAGGACAGCCAAGGCAGCCTGACCAGATAAACCCTTCTGCTCATCCCTCTCTGGGCTCTCCAATCCCTATGCCCCTGCTGTTTGCTCACAGCCCAGCAGAATCAAGATGAATCACAGGTGATTTCTGTATTGAACTTCAGCCAAGAGGAACTCCAGGTGGCCCCAGATTAACTTGACAGGTGGCTGAGTAGTTAAAAGTGTTAAAGTTGTGGTGGTCTCTCTTCTGGATCTGTTTTATGGCATCATATCACAAGAAAAGGATCTTTAGCAAAAGTGGCCAGAGAAGCAGTCATACTCAAATATCTGCTCTAGTTTCCAGAGTGGAACCTAAATAAGCATGGATGCCTTGAATCTCCCATCACCCTCTAAAGACTAGAAATAGGGACAACAGGGACATGCCAACAACAGGTCTTGTCATGCAGCAGAGTCTGGTCAGCATCTCTCCCTGCCTCCATCTCTTGTTTGGTGCTGCTGTCTCCCACCTGAGCCTTGGGCAGCTTCACCAACAGCCAGGACAAGAACCAAATGGCCAGGCTGGGTGATTGGGGGCTCCATGACTGAAGGTAGCCTTCTTGTGAGTCTGGAGAATTCACACAGGGAGATGAGAGCTGGTGCTCTCCTGCAAGGCATTTTTTCACTAGTATCAACCCTTGGAAGGGGCTTCTTCCACTCAGTCTTTCCATTTTGGTAATTAGTAAATTGGGCAGTGTACTTTAATGGAAATACTCCCAGTACCCTCTGCATGCCCTGGAGCAGTACTCTGTGGAGTGCCATGCTGAGCCCTGCAGGACTGCCTGGCCTTCAAGAGTGGCCAGGCTGGCAGAAGCACAGTGCCACACTGCACATCAGCTCACCTGGAGACAGCTTTATTCCTTGGCAGGATGCAAAGATAAGACAGTTTATTCCTATGAGGATACAGGGGAGCACAATAGTGATGCAAGGCTACAAAAAAAAAAAATAAAAAGGAGACATTTTGCCAAAATTAAAGATATTTTTAAAAAAGTAGCAGCATTCCTCAGCTGTGGTGGGAGGCTCAGTAACTGGTTTTTATGGCTCACCCTGGGCAAATGCCTCTCAGAAAGGCTTTTAGAACAACAATATTTTTTTTCTCCTGTTAAGATGAATAGCAGAGAGAGAGCAGGTGCTCTGGGCAAATTGCCTCTTCCTTGTGTACAGAGAAACAACCCCTCTAGCTTTGCCTTCCTGCAGGTGTGCCAATCCTCCCTTGTGAGTGCTCTGCAGCATTATGTGCTGCTAAGGCTGGGCATCTCACTCTTAAATGATTTTAATATAGATTTTGTATTTGAATGAACCAATTTCTGAGTTAAGTTTTTTTAAACCAAGATAACTACATATTTCATTAATTAAATGCATCTTTTCATAATATAACCAAAATTAGCCTACTCTGAACAAGCAGTAGTTTAAGCACAGTAGTTATGAGTGACAAAACTGAGATAGAGAGTGTTTGAATCAGTTGGCATGTCTGCTGTTAGCTCTGGAGAAAACTTCACAGGCTGATTGTGTATGGCTGAAGGAACCATATGGACACAAAGGATGCTTTACAAGTGGGTTGCATGCGGTGGGCAGGAGCAGAAAGGTGATGCAGGGTGGTCAGCAGAACAGCTCCTTGCACCCTGCTGCAGACACCACCTCATCACTGATGGTGGTGCATGAGCTACAGGTGCAGCAATAGTTTGTCTGTGCTGTGCTGGCAGCAACCATTCCATCACAGGAGGAGCAGGGAGAGCCATGGAGACTGGGACTGCTGCTTTTTCCTGCTGCAAACCAGCAGCCAGGCCCCAGGCACTAAAGCCCTGCTTCTTCCATTGGTGTGATACATCCAGAGCAGCCCAGGGCAGCAAAGGAGCTGTTTGACATGGCCCAGCTGCTCAAAGGGCTCATTCTCCCTAGCCACTGCATTACCAGCTTGGGAATCACAGGAATTTTCTCTCCCCAGCAGCTGAGCAGGCAAGGTTTGCACAGCTTTCCCTTACCACTGTGTTTTAATCTCCGCTGCAGCAAAGTCTCCAAATAGATCCTCAGTAGCTACTGTGCCTTATTCCCAGGGTTGTTCATTCCTGCCATCATTCACTTTGATGGTCCCAGCACACAGAAATAGAAATTACTAGGAACCTTTGCATCAAATCCAGAGCCATCAGGAGCTTTCTGTGCATTTTAGAAAAACCCAGGTTGGTATAGAAAGTTCTCCGTTGCAACAGACAAACAGGAGGGCCTGAGTGAAGGCAATACCTCTCCTGGCCATGAACCCATTTTGTGATGCTCTCAGACAGGTGAGATAAAAACACACAGAGGTTGATGACCCACTTGTTTTGTTTTGCTGGTTACTGCAGGCAGCAGCCACAGTGTCAACTTTTCCTGCCACATGGGACTGCAGACCTACTTTCAAGTTTCTGAAGGGTGATTCAGGGATCCAAAAGGGCAGGGGGGAGCAGAGGCAACAGTAGAAATGAAATCTATTTCTATTTCTGCTTTTTAAGCTATTAGACCAAAGAGCAAAGCAGGGACTGAATGACTGGCACTTACATGGGAATGTGGTGGGATCCTGAAATCCATCATAAAAGGTTTTTCCTGTGGTATTTGACAGTGATTTGTCAATAAGCAAGACCTTGCACATAGTGAAGGTGGCTGACATCTGCAGAGGAGGTAGGAAGAAAAAGGGATCATCAGAGTGCAATCACACCTGTAATGAGATCACCAAAAAATGGCAGAGAGGAGGATCGAGCTCATCAGCAGAAACTGAAAGAACTCCTAAGCATGGAGCAGAAACTGGGAACCTGACTGCAAGAAGTCAGGTGTCAAGGATGGGGTGATACTTTTAGCACTTGACTTTTTTTACTCTTGAAGCCACAAAAAAAAAAAAGTTTATTAAACAGCAGCTGTGAGTGCTTTAAAAGTATCTGTGAAACCAAGAAGGAAAATCATGAAAAACTCTTCTGTAGATTTGTTTCCTCCAGCTCCCATATGGTAGGAGGACTATTCAAGGAGATCTTCCAACTCTCTCCCATGATTATTCCATAATATAAAATATGAATATTGTGTGGAGGAGGCTAGAAAAAATATTTTCTTCTTTTTCCTGTGTTTAAAACTCCTTTTTTTTTCCCTGACAGTTGTCCTTTTATCATAAAAAGAAAAAAAAATGTTTATTTAATTATGCCAGGTGGTTAATTAAAAGCTATTCTAGAGAAAATACAGAGCCTTGCTAGCATATAGAACTTTTAAGACAATAACTTTTACAAAGAAAAACTTTGAAAACTTTTTTTAACAAGAAAGCCACAAACAGGCTTTTGTGTGCAAAATTAATACACTTATGTAGAGCTATCAAATTCCACAGGGACTCTCAGCTACCACTGGAAGGACAAAAATTTGGCCTAGGATACAGCTACCTCCTCCCTTCCTTTGTTCCATTTGTGAGTTTTCATGCATTAAGGCTATTTTGAGTTCCATAACCAAACAGAAGGAACAAATCAAAACCAATATCCCTAATAAAAATCTTCCCTCTACAGTGACAACAGGAGTTATGTAAGACACTTAAATAATGTAACTCTTAAATGGGAGAATTGAAAATGTCAGGCTGTAGCCACAAGAAGAAATAAGCAGTATGAATTTAGAGATTATTTTCTGGAAGTTTCAGCAAATCAGAAGTTTCAGCACTCAACTCATAAAGCTTAGAGATTGTCCCAGCACCAGTTCTCAATCTGCAGGCAAGTGGTGACCACAGCTACTCTTTAGCCACCAGCCATGAACTCCAGAAAAAAGTTTTACAGACTAAAATCTCATATTGTTTGGATTTGGAGACCAAGTCCAGAAAATACCTCCAAACCAGTGTTCAGAAATTGCAGTGCAGACTCCTTTCCATTTTTCCAAGACAAGCTCCTCTGGCATACCGTGGAGTTGCAGCAGAGTCCAAATCCTTCCTCCCACCCTATTTTTGCCTTTTTACAGGTATTTCCCTGATACACTGAGACTTCCTGTGCCCTACAAGCCAAATTCCTCAGTCAGACACTGAAAGGGGCAATCAGGCAGAAATTTCAGGTATGCAGGACAAGGATTGCAATTTACATTTTCTGATCCCTCATATAGAAAGAGGCTTGTCAGTAGTATCTCAAGCTGGGTTAAATAATTTCACCTCTGAAGGTGTGTGTTCTGTTGCTCTGGGGTTTCAGTCCCTTTTTCTGGATTGATTTACTTATGTTCAAGTGAAAACAATAGTTTCAAGTGAAAGGACTATGTCATTGGTGGAAACAATGTAGAATAACAGTTGGAAACAGCAACATCAAAAGACCAAAAATTGCATTTTGGCTCAGACGTTGGATCAAACAAGGTAAATCCACTGCATGGTTTGTGTTGCTCTTTTTAGTTGAATCCATCTCCAAACAACAGCTGCTGCACAGCAAGTTATTGGTATTGAATCACTTTTTCATCTCATGGTCATTAATAATTTTTCTAAAAAGGAAACAGGCCCCTTAATGCCCCTGATTGCTCCTTGCAGGTGCTGCAGCCAGCACAGCACTGATGCCTCCACCCCTCTCTGCCCCCCAGCACCATCTGTGCTGGGAGCTGGGGGTCCTCACACCTGCTTATGTGGCTCCTTCTCTGCCAACACTTTAAAAATGGTGAAAGCAGCATGATTTAAAATGCCAGTCCCAATCCATTGGTGTCTGCTGGGCTTTCTTGTGGGAAGGAGAAAAAGGTAAGAGGTATTCCTCATGACCACCTTTCTGCAGTGCCCTATATGTCCTCTCAGGGGGATTGTGAAACTGGGGAGGGTTTCACTGGCTTTAGAATTTTCTGGGAAGGCTGTGAAGTTCAGAGTCTAACACAAATTCATATAGGTCAATAATTTAATAAAACTTGGGTAAAAGTATTGCATGGAAAATGAAACAAAGAATGACAAAAACACACAGCATAGCAAACACATCCCCTCATCATGCAGCCCTGGAGGGTGGGTACCCTTCTCTGCATCCTCTGGCATTGCCACCAGAGACCAGCAGCAGGCATGAGCAGACAGTGGTTGCTGCCTGGTGCTGATAGCTGTTCATTCTGCAGAACAGAAAGAAGGTGTCATTATTCCTGCTAGCACACTGTGGAGTGTTCCAGTAATAACTCTGAAACAGAGATGCTGGTAAGGAGTGACAAGTGTTCCAAAACATGCTCCTCTAATGACATTTCATGTGCTTTAGGGTACCTGAGCCCTCCTTACAGGGCTGTCAGGTCTGACACTGGACCTCTGGGAAAGCAATTGCCCTTCTGGATCAGCCTCTGGAAGTCAGACAGAAAAGCAAGGGCATCTCAAGTAATGCTAGACACGCATGTTTAGGAACCTCAGTCATTCCCAGAGGATCCAAAGGCATGCCCTTCATTTGCTGTATTGTTTGAGCAATGTTCTCTGTAGCAAAAATAGACACAAAGGACATGTAAAACAAAAGCTAAAAGCTATTTAACTGCGAAGAACAATTTTCACCTGAGCACTATGTGGTTTCTGGAGTAGGAAAAAAGGCACCTACTTTTCTCTCATTCTTAATATTCCTTTTTATTAGTGCTAGTCTTTCCAGCTCCACAGGCTCTTTCTCTGGCTCTTGAGGCATTTTCAGGATAGTTAATTCTGTCCTCTTGCAGAAGAAGTAGCTATAATCACACTTGGCATGTGGGTTGCCAGCACCATTAAATGCAGTGCCATTATGTTACTTGGTAAAAACAACTGACCCCCACCTGGGTACCTCCTTTCAGGGAGTTGTACAGAGCAGGAAGCTCTCCCCTGGGTCTCCTTTTCTCCTGGCTAAACAACCCCAGCTCCCATCAGCCATTCCTCATGAGACTCGTGCTCCAGACCCTTCACCAGCTTTGTTGTCCTTCTCTAGATTTGCTTCTGCACCTCAATGTCCTTCTTGCCATGAGGTCCCAAAACTGAGCACAGGATTCATAGTGTGGCCTCACCAGTGCTGAGTGCAAGGGAATGATCACTCCCTGAGTCCTGCTGGACACACTTTTTTGGATACGATTCCATGTTAAAGGGACTCTGATGTGTCCTTTGTTATCCTATCCTTCCATGAAACTTCTCTTTGTTCATTCCTCCTGGTTCAAAGTGATTCAGAAACTCGAGCCCAACATTGTACTTTCATTTAATTTCTCTCTTCATTAGATCCCTTTCTCCTCTTCCATTCTTGAGTGACCATCTGGACCCTGCCAGTTTTCTTATGAAATATGGTTCCCACACATTTCTGTACAGTACCTAAGAATCTGTTTTGAACACAATATTCTTTTTATGAAGAGGGAATGCACCATCTATATTTCCCATCTCAAAATTTGTTCAGTCCATTAGTGAGATGTGTGTATATATCTGCACAATCTGCAGGTGCAAAACTCTGAAAAGCTCCAGTCACCCAATCTGAAGTTGTACTCCTGGAGATTTCATGTGATGGACTCAATGTTTTCACACTTCAGTCTGTTCTTGGACTTCTGCAGTAAATATCCTCATCCTTCAGTTATTTTCTACCAAATACAGTATCTATAAACTGGGGTTTCACAGGTTGGCAGCTTTTGTGGCTTTAACTTCTGCTTCTGAAAAGTCCCAGCAGATTAATCTTTCCTTCTACTTTTTAAAATGTATATAATTAATTGAATGGTGTGAAAACCTTCAGGTATTTGTGGATGGAAAAAGAAACGTCTGGTTCCCAAAACATGTGTTCAACAGATGGTGGTAAAAATGCACTATTCTTTTTGTAGTTGAAAAATAGTTTGTAAATCCTCATTTTTCAATAAATCAAACAAGGAGCAAGTTTTCTACTGTTGTAAGAATTGTGCTCTTAAAAATAATTATTCCAAAGTAGATCCTAATTAAGTTGTAATTAATTGTTTTCAACATCTACAACCTTTTGGGACTTTTTCTCAAAGAGAAAAAATTGAAGTGATAATGAGTGGTCACTTGAGCAATCACATGCAAAGTGGTCCAAATGGTTATCCAGAGTTAGCTGTAGGGGTTCTTTGCAGAAAACAATTAGATCTGCTGGCTCTTTCCTTGATGTTACAGTAGTAGAACAAAGATGTTTCATAATGGCACACCTGCCTTCACCAAACAGGTTTTTCACCAGGTGTTTGAACACTGTGCACGCATACACGTCTGTGGTCATACATATGTTTGCATTAAATACTTATGCACAAAACTAGTTCCCAGTTCTTCTGTTTCTCATGTCAGCCTTCACACTCAGCATTGCCCAGAAGCTGATCCAAGTAAAACCCAGCTGTAACTTGGAGACCAATGCCAGTTTTGTACTGAAAGCCTCACTGTTGCCCTTCTCTGTGTCTGTCATATAAGATGCTCAAATTGTGATGGTCAGAGAGTCAGAAAAGCAACGAGCACTCCCTGGAGCTCCCACTGGCCTTATGTAAAACCCATCCATTCCTTATTGCCATTAAAGCTGACCTGCAGTATTCAGACATGCTCTTTGGAAAGGATGTATTTCTCATAATTTATTTACTGAAAAACAGAGAGACCCCATCCTGCTGATCAGATATATTCAAATTAAATTCTACCCAATGCAGTGCCGACTATGCTGTCTCATAAAGCCTAAAGTTGCTTCTAATTCCAGAGGAAGCACCTCTCCTGCTCTACTTGCTCAACTTACCCAAGGCATCTCAGTGAAGGTGATCTACCTGGCTGAGATAATTAAGTTGTTATAGACTGGGTAATCTGGGAAGTCTGTGCAGCAAGTCTGCCACTGACAGGGGCAATTTTCTCACTAAAATTAGGCAGAACTTCTGAAAAGGGAAGAGGTGGATGTGCTTACAGCAAAAAGAGAACATCACACTCTATGACAGCTTTATGCTGAACCACAGACAAGGGGATGTAAAGCACAGCTCCTGGGCTCAGTGGCATGTGCTCTAACACAGCTGTATGAAGGCAGCTCTGTGCAAGCATAAAACATCCTTGTAAATGTATGCAAGCATATAAAAGAGACTGGACATAAAACAGCTTATCTCTAGCATGCAAAACTTTCTCCTGAAGCAGCCATTTAGTTACCACAAGCTCAATTCTCTCTTCCCAGCATTGCAAGAAAATGTGGAAATGTTCCTTGAAACCCTTCTCCTCTCCTCACTCATGGTTTCCATTTTATTAAAGCAGATCAGTTTTCAGGTTGAGTATCACCAGAAATCCCTCCCTAATGGAAGCACAGGAGACAAGCAGTTGTCATGGGGAAATGCTGGCTCCCTGCTGATAACTCTGTGGTGGCTCAGGCAATTCTCTCCTTATATTTCCACTGAGATGGAATGATAGAACACCTTTGTGCCAAAAGGGTTATGAACATGTGCAGTGATTACAGCACTTCCTTCACTTCCCTGAAGTCGTGCTATCAGTAGCACTTTTGGACCTGGTTTGTCCCATCCTTGTGTGCACTTCAGTTTCCAGCAGTGGGAATCCCAGACTGGAGGCAGGAGGAGCAGAGAAGAGGGAATGGAGGCTGCCCCTCCTCACAAAATCACCGAGGGGCTCATATCTGAGTAAGAGCAGTAGCCAGGCAGAAATCACAGGGTTTCTGGCAGTGCCCTCTCCATTCTGTTACTGTTCTTTGAAAGACTGTGAATATGAGGGAAAGAAAGCACCTTGTTCTACCATTGTTTAATGCAAAACTGCAGATTGAATTCTTTGTGTGTGTCTGATGAGAAAACGATGAAAGAAACCTCAAGTCCTTTCTATTGGAAGCTTCTGCAATGCAGTGCACAAGTTATCCACACCTTTTACTGAACTGGTCCCTTAGAGGAAAGGTTGAATACTCATGAATGGTAAAAGAGAAAAGGAACTGCTTTTAATTACAATATTCAAATATTCCTTTCAGCATCAACTATTCCTCTTAAGATCCTGAAAGGATTAACTCTTTGTTACTGCAGAACGCTCAGCCGTGAGCATTTTCCTAGGTAGCATGACTGGGGGTATATTTAAAACATAAACAGAGCTAAGAGTAGGTTGAAGCTGGAAATTTCCAAATGAATGCTTTTTCTTCCTCCCCCCTTTCTGTCTTGTCTGCCTGCATCACAAGCAGCCTACTTTCCTGTTTGCCTAATGCGTCAGGGTGATGTCCTGCGAGGATTTTAGCTATTTCATCACTTTATACCTGAGGTTCAACAGCAACATTCCCAAGTCCTCAGGAGGCACTTTTCTCCCAACATTATCCATCCCCTCGATTGCCTATAGATGGAAAGAGATTCATAAGTGATGTAGTTGGTGTCAGAAGATTCCACTGGCACAGCAGTCAACACGGAATGAGGCACTAATTGCAAACAGCACCTATCTGCTCAAATTACTGTCGGAATGCTAACCTTGGGAAAAGATATTTTTATGCATAAGCTTTTCTGCAAAAGAAAAATTACTGGAAGTGAAACAGCCAGGCTTTCAGTTGTGAGAATAAGCTCTGCTTTTGCCCTTGTTACTGCTGCTCTGACGAAGGAAGAAAATATATCTTCAGACCAATTTCCCACTGAGGTTAATAAAAAAAACCCCAAAAAATGAGTGGCCATGGTAATTCTGAAAGGAAAAGAAAATCTAGATCTAGATTTTGTAGAGAAAATGTTGTTTGTTTTAGAAAACACAAAAATTTCTCAGATGACTTAAAGATACAAAACGTAATGTGAAAAATATTTTCACTTGTAGTACAAGGTTTTTAATGAGGTGCCTGTATTTTATGTGGTATAGCACACAGGAAACATTTTAGCATACCTAGAGAAGTATTTTTCAAACACATGTCACAAGGGACTGATTTTAGGATAATTCTGTGCCACTTGATTCTACAAAAATCTGTATGGGTTTTGCAAGAGGGTCTGGCTTTCAGGGGTGAGGATCCCTTGGCCACCCTCGGCAGCAGTTTGGATTCAGGATGAGGAGGAGGTTTCATCACTTGCCAGAATGAAGCTCAGCACAAAACAATTCCCCAGGATAAAAACAACAGTGGAGAGGAGGACCTGTTTCAGGAATCTGGAGAGAGAAAACAGAGAAAGGATGCCAGTTGCATCCACTGCTAAATGAATTAGTACAAACTAATGATCTTGATGACAACAGTGTGATCTCGGACCCAAGGAAAATATTCCTTTCCCAGAGTAATCAGCCCCTTGCAACCTGAAGATTGCATAAGGTTTTTGAGGGAGAAAAAGTTTTAAAAAGGAAAATAGAAAAAGGATTAAATCAACAAATTCTTAAGACTGGTGAAATAATTTCCATGGTTTAACTCCATCTTTTCTTAACAGACTTTGTTTTAGAGACTAACACCATTTATTTCAGCAAATTGTTGATTAGCATTTATTTCTTCTCTCACAAAACCTCCCACTTAGAGTGGAGGAAGTGTTTTCAAATTATCCTGCTGACCAGAATAGCTCCTTATTTCTCATCATTTCTATCATAGGTACATGTTTTCCCACTGCACTTGAGAACTATTCAGCATCAAAACCCATCATGAATTATACACTGAGATCTCACATACAAAATGTTCTCATGTTTACTCACCCTGCTGTTAACTTCTCCAAAAGCCAGTTAAATTATCTTTCATGTGGACAGACTCTCCAAAGCAACATGGTTCCTTGTTAGTTTTCCAAAAACAGGAAATCACCTAAATCTGGGGGGTTGTTCTCATCCCCCTTGAATTCCCTGAACTGCAGTTTTAGGAAACTGCTCATCTTTTGCTTCAAGGACCAGCAGCAAAGTAAGTAAGGGGAGGCACTGTGATGTCTAGGACACATATTCATCTTGTTCCAGATTCATCCTAAAAACTGCTCCCTATTGTCCTGGCTTAAAATAGGTATCTGGAAAAGGCACTGGGAAGTGAAAAATTGCCAAATATGATGTAAACTTTTTATACATATGCTCTCAAAATGGTGACTGTTCAAAAGACATGAAAAGTCTAGCAGTATCTCTAAGACAAAAATATACTCAAAAAATTAAAAATTGAAGAACTGGAAGCTGAAAGAAATCTCCTTTACAAGAATCACAGAATGGTTAAGGTTAGAAGGGGTCACTGGGGGTCATCTAGTCCAATCTCCATGCTCAAGCAGGATCCCCCAGGGCATGCTACTCATGATTCTGTACAAATGGCTGTAGAATAACTCTAGGGAAGGAGATACTCACAATGCATGGAAATGAAATAATGAGGTATTTTAATATCACTTCTATTCATTCACATGCTATTCATTACCTGAGCAATCCAGGTTGAAAATGAAACTTTCACATTCACACTCCTATAAGCAAAAAGCTGAGGCAGCAAAACCGGAGTTCAATTAGCAGCTACCTGGCAGCTCAATTAGCAACTCCCTTCAGTGAGCTCCACTTGGGCTCTCTGGCTCTGGGATAGCTCAGCAGCAGCAGCTAGCTGGGTTATTTGGCTCTGTACTGTTACCAGGAGAAATGGAAACAGTGCTAAAGTAATTATTCATCAGGACACAAGAAAAATTAGTGTTTAGATTAATGAAGCATGGTAAGCAATGAAGCCCCCATTAATATTTTAAATTTTTTTTAATTTGTTGGATGATGAAGCATTAAGGTTTCTATAGCATTTGCTGACTTCAGCTCTTAGGAGTACTGACCTTTTAAATCTCATTGTTCAAGTGACTGTATCCTAAATCGCTCTTTTTAAGAGTTTTTCATGGGTTTAAATACAACATTAGGGAAAAAAATTCTTTGAATTTGACCCTCTGAAGAGCTAAGTGACAACAGTAACTCTGTAACTACTTCTATTACCATTTGCTGACTGGATTTTTTTTCCTTTTTTTTTTTTTTTTTTTTTTTTTTTTTTTGGTTTTTTTGGTTTTTTGTTTTTTTCCAGGGATATAGGACAATTATTAATATGCTGAAAGCGGCGTCTAGTCAGAGGTATGAGCAAAGAAATTATTATGTCCAAAGAAAGTATAATCAAAGCAGCTGGTCCACAGATCATCTGTAACTTTGAAAGCAGCTCTATTTGAGCTATTTCATATCTCCATCTGGTTCCCTCATTGCCAGAAAAGCAACTGCATATAAATAAATCTTCAATGAATGATGCAGGTTTTTTTCTTTTGACAGAAAAACATTCAGATTTTTTTTGTTGTTGTTTTCACAAATGATTCTGCATTTAACAGGCAGATAATTCTGAAGAAACTGTTTCAATGACCTCATGCAGAAGCCCTCACCAAAGCCCATGTTGATTTTGCCTGGTTTAAGCCTAGAGATCTTTAGGTCACTTCTCTCCTTTCATGATTTTTCAGGAAAGGAAATTAACAGATTGAAAACACGTGGAGAAATGACCTTATTTTTTCCTCTTTTTTGAAAAGAAAAATTGAAAATATTCTCCAATTCCAAATCCAAAATGTGTAGTAAGATACATTTTTTCCTCTTGCAAATTGCATTAAAGTCAGTCAACAGAGTCAAAAGAAAATTTCTTTTGCCTAATTTTGCTTTCTGCCATCTCTCTTTCTCTAGTCTTTTTCTCTGTCTTCAAGGATGGAGGCAAAATCCAAGGACAAAAGCTATGGGGCATCCTCTGACCTTGCCTGAAGCTGTTTCCCGAGTCACACAGGCACAGTGGAGGATGCTGACCCCCATCCAGTCGGGCTGGTGTGAATTTCTTTGTCCATGCCTGGACTGACACTGACCACTCAAGCCAACAATTAGAGAGCACATAATCTGGAAGACCATTCAGAGCCTTACTGGGAAAATTAGCCCTGGGAGCACTTTCATTCTTCATGGAATAGCTTGGAAAAGCCCTCATAGCAGCCAGGACACAATGCCATGCACAGCCACAGGACCCCTCCACTGCCTTGCCTGGGTGACAGAAATGGCACAGCTCTGCCAGAGCTGAGCTCTTAGCTAAAATATGTGTCAGTGTTCACAGAGAGTGTCCCTACTCCCAAAAACCTCAGGGTCACCCATGTCTAACATCAGTCCGTGGTGACAGCTCAGAATAGACAGAGTGAAAACTCTGCTAGGGTTAAAAATGTAATAACAGTACTCATAGAGATGATTTCCACCTGTATTTCTCTGAGATAAGGTACTACAAGAATTTCTTATAGAATCAACAGCATGTGGTACTGTCCCCCAGGTGACAGAACCTGAGGAAGAGATCTCACCAGAGGAGGTTTAGACTGGATATGAGGAAAAAGCTTTTCAGGGAAAGGATTGTAAAGTATTGAAACATACTGTCCAGAATAGTGGTGGGGTCACTATGCCTGGAAGTGTTCAAAAAATGTGTGGATATGGCACCTGAGGACATGGCTTAATGGTGAACATGGTATTGGTGCTGGATTGAAAGCTGGACTTGATAAAATAGAGGCCTTTTCCACCCTTAACAGTTCTGTGATTCCAAAACAACAGTGTCATGTTAGATAGAGTAAGGTCAGGTTAATTAGTAGATCAAAAGTAGCTGTCATTAAAGAAAGGCTGTGAAATTAGCAGGGATGTTTTTATAAGTCCCAATTTTGTTCAGAACCTCTTCTGATGGTATGAAAGCCCAAATTTTTGTCACAAAGTTTACTGCCACAGCAGCAGACCAAGGCCACCTCTTCTAAAACACTGGATCACCCTTCCTCCCCAGTCTGTTGTATAACACTGCCAGTACCAAATTGCTGTGCGCAGTGGTTTCAGCCTCATGTTTGTGTTTCTTCCTTCACTAAATATTTCACTGTTTCTCAGTGCAGTGAGATACATACTGGGGTTTCTAGGCATGGATTTTTCCTTCTAGGATCTGTCTCTCTGGCCTCTCCATGACCTAGCCACATCTGGCACCCCAGATACATCTTGCCAGCATAGGCTCTCCAAAGTCTTCTGCTCCAGAATCTCTTCCTAATCCATTCTGTTCAAGAAACTGGACTTCATCCTTTCTCAGCTGCATGGCTTCACTTGACATAGAGTTTGGCCCTTTTAAAATCCAATTTTCATAGATAGCCAGTATTACACTGTTGGAGTCATCAGAGATGGCATGTGGTGGGGAAGAATCCAACTGGTCAGTGGCTTGGATCCAAAATCCTTGACCTTCATCTCACCTACACTATATTTAATTGGTTCCATCTAATTTCCCTAGTATCTAATTTTACATTATTAACGGTCTCAAGGTCTTCACTATGTCAGTGGCTCTAGTAAAATAAACAGGAGTTCATGTTCTTTGTTCTTAATATCTGTGCTTTAGGCTAAAGCAAAGAGACCACAATTAAATTACAGACCACAAGTGGCTGCACACCAGGGGTGTTTTTCTGTTCCAAAAGCTCACCATTACTCAGGCAGTTACTAAAAATTTGATCCATGGTTTCACACAGTAGTACTTGACACATTGCATAGACCTACTATGGATTTACTTGTAAAGACATTTCTGAAAAAAACAAAACCATATTGTGTCTATTGGGTAACATATGACATATGATAGCAGTCAGGATCTCCTTTCACATAAATGTAGAAAGCTAAATTTTCCAGGCACTTAAAAGGGTGAGGAATTGACCATCATATCCTGAACTGATCTAGTTCTGCTTTAGCACTCATATGCAGGGCTAGGTGGAGAGGGTGTGAGCATGAAGGCATTAAAATATTTGCATTTATATGTGGTGTACTTTTAAAACTCTCTTATTCTTAAAGGCAGAGCGTAGTAAAATGTGAAATGCCATAAGACTTTCCCCTCCCCCAAGACAGTATAGTTGCAAAGAGCTCAATCTCCTGCTAACACAGGAGTGCTCCACAATTTAGAGTGCACGTGGAGCCAATAGTGTAATTCTCAGCTGTCAAACATCCTGCACAGAACTGGGTTTCTGTCCCACCTTTTTAACTGAATGTTCATCAAATTAGTGGGTTATAGCATGGTAAGCAACCACCAGCAGGAGTAACAAAGCTGTCTGGAGAGCTCCTGGACTGCATGGTAAGAGGTGATACAAGCAGGACACCAGGACTGTGGCAGAGAGGTGCAAGTGTGAGCATGAAACACCCATGAACATTGCCACAGGACTGTCTAAGCTGCCAAAACACAGCCACATTTCAGAAAGCACATCTGGAACCTGAGGTTCAGCCACTTTAACAAATCTAACATTAAATAGAGGATGCATCTGATACTCCTGTGGGACAGGAATGTCCCCCACTGGCTGAGGGGCAGCAGGTAGACCTGTGCTTGGAGAAGTGTTCTGCTGGGATTACCTAAGGTGCAAGTACCATTAAAGATCAGAGACTGAGGCTACCCTGGTGCTAAGTGGATACAACTTTGTGTCTTCTGTAACCACAGGATTTGTTTAACATCCCTGTGTGTGCTTCTTTCCCCATAACACCTTCATCAATGGACAAATACATCTGCAGTGGTCAAGTTCTCTGCTTTCAGTGACCAGCCTGCTTGAATCAAGACTCTTTCTGCTACAGTAGGATGTATGCAGCATGCTATGACACTGTCCTTTTCAGCCACACAGCCTCTTCTAGAAACACACCTGCTATTATTTCAAACTCTTCTTTCATATTAATAACTCACCATGTACTAATTAATCTCAACTTCAACCCTTTTGCAGTACAATAATCAATCTTTGACTTTAAATTTGGAAGAACTTGAGGTAACTATGCCCTGTTCCCACTTTTTCCATACCATATTATCTTTGTCACTTTCTTCCTAACACAAATCACACTGAGAAAGATTAAAGTGATCACAACCAAAGCAATTATAAAGCCCCCTGAAGCCTCTCTTGCCTTTGTGGGGACACATTTTGCAAAGTCACTCATCTCAGCCTTTTCCACACAGAGCAGTGGTGGTATTTCAGGGCAATCTTTCCATCTACCCCATCAGCCCCTCTGAAATGCATCAAAGAACATCACCTTGATATGCAGGCTGCTCCTTGGCCAGCAAAAAGAGAAATCTGATGCATGTTCTTTCATGCCTCACAGAAATTATATTTTTCAGACATCTTAATGAACAGCAAATTTAGGCAGAGTAAATTGTAATTTTTCCTCACCTTATTTTTTATCAAGTGCGTGACCATGCAGCTTCTAAAGCCATTTGAAAATAGTAAAGAAAGATCCTTGGTTACTAATTTTAGAGGGATCATCATGATTTTAGTAGTTTGTCTCACCCACTCTGTCAGGAGCACTTATTTTCCACTTGGCATTCTGATGCTGATGGTTTGATTTATGGGAGGTTTTGCAATTGTGAAGGACTTGGGCATTTTTCCATTCCAGGAGTGGGCATTGGGTGCCATTTTCTGAGGTTGGCAGACAAGTCAAACACCAGACTAGCTCTGCAGCTGCTGACCTCAGGGCCAGTTGCAGTGATCCTCAGCTCTAAACCACTGCCCTCCAAGGCTGCTTGGATTTACAAGCATGCATGGCTTTTCTAGGACAGGCAGCTACTCCTACTCACCTGCAACCCTAACTCCTCCATCCCACAAACTCATAGCACTGCAGATTAACTTGGGGTTTTGCCAGCAAATTAATTCCTTCACAAGGGGAGAAGGTAGAAGTGAAATGTCAGCTGTGAAGGAGGTGATTTTCTCAATAAATAGATATATTGGTTATTTGTGAAGCAGTGGGGATCTTGGTGGCTGTGAAAGTAACTCATTCACATTTAAATGGCATTTCACATTCAGAAGATACCTTTTCCTTAGCCTGAGGAATTATCACTCTGTGGCAGTGTTGAAATTGGTCAAGAGTCTGTAAATAGTCTCTCCTGTGACCCATGCCATAGCTTCTTAGAGGATTAAAATAATGTTTAGTGTTTGGCACTCTCAGATTATACTCACAAACATTTATTTAATCTCTCCCTCTCCATATTCTTATTGTGTGAATGGAAAGACAAATTAAAAGAACATTGAAATATGGTGTTTTGAGAACATGGGTCTGGACTTGTGCCCTGTGTCACATCAACTTCTTTGCCTCTAGATCACACATGAGCTGTTCAGCTGCTCAATATATCATATCTAGCCTTAATGTCTGTGCTCACTCTCCCCAGCCTCTAATAGACCCTGTGAGAAATACAAGCACAGCTTTACACTCTATCTCAGTTGTTTCCAATACCCAAGAAACAGTTGCAATAAAGAGAGAAAAAATGAATTTAAAAGGAGAAAATAAATTGAATCTGTCAAACCAAATAGCAAGTGGGCTAGCTGGTTAGTTAAATAATTTTTATTGGCTTTTTCCAACTAATCAGCCTGCAGGATTTATTAGTCTTCTACTATATCCTCAAATAAAGCATCTGACTTTAGTTCCAGTTTATGCTTTAGCCATTAATAATTTTGTACATCCTAGAGAGCATTTATATTATTTATTAATTTTATCTAGCCATAATTACAGTCATTGTGGCTGTTTAATGAAAAGTTACTCCGGGCCAAGTTTCAAGAATTCAAATTGCATTTCATCATTTTTACAGAGAGGGCTTTTGGGCTGTTTGATTCCTTACCCAAGGGTTTTCCCTGGCCAGGAAATGTTATGAAGAAGGGATAACTAGAATGGATTGTGCCCTGGCCCCATGCAAAAGAGGAACACTGCCATGCCTTGTTATTCTATTAGCACGGCTGTCAGAGTCACTCCAGTTTGCTCCATTCAGGTTTGCTCCCATGTCCACACACAACTCTCATCATGCCAGAACCAGGGCACACAAGGAGAGGGAGGCAGAAGGACAGATTGCAGCTCTCAGCTCTCTGGTTTCTGCAGTAATGCTGACATCAAGGCTTCTGTTTTCAAGCTGTAGATGCACTCACAGCTCCCCAGTTTATGGTGATGAGCCAACAATACATCCTTGTGCAGCCCACTTCTGGACTGCTCTGTGGCTGTGAGAATCAGAAGTTTGAGTTACATAAGAAAGATGTCTTCTCTACTTTTCTGATAGTCTTCCTATGTGGATCTTGTCAGTTTGCTGAAGAGCAGACAGTATGTGGCTCTCAGTCTTCAAAGTCATTCCTTCATATTGCAGTTTTTTCTCTAGGTTTTGAGCAGCTGCTAATCTCCAGTTATTCAGGAGATGGCACTGACTGAATCTCTTCTGCTGTTCAGGAGTCCTACACTTTGAAGTGGGCAGGAGAAAGTTTCCTCCATTCCTGTATGCCACAGGAAAGGTTTCAGTGTGTCAGATCTTTGCAGTATAATGAAATGGCACTGTGGTAGGCTACAGAGAAGGGAAAAATTCATGTGGTACTTTGGCTACTTCTCCTTTTTTCTTTATCAAGACTTAGAAGTTGGGTAGGCTGTTAGGAAAGAAATCTGACCCAGCTTATCCAAATGCCTTGAGAATCTTCTTCAAAGAAGATCTGAAGGCATTTGTGCATGGTAGGTTCAATGCTCCATTAATATATTTGAGAGAAAAATTTCCATTAATTAATCTGTATAAGGTAGCCAGATAACATTCAGACAAAATTATCTTACTCTATGTAGGTTAAATTCATATATTCATTTGCTGCTGGTGAACAAGCTGGCTTTAGGACCTTTGCCCATGTGAGGCCATAATGATTTCTTATTTTGCAGTCTGTTGAGTTTCTACTTTTTCCTGCTTTTTAACTTTAACAAGTCCAGCATTAGCCTGAAGTCTTTCTACTCCTTCAGCCATAAGTTGCTCTCTATATTGTGGCCCCAAGATAATTCTAATTACTCAGACATTTTCATGCATAAAATCTTACAGAATGGATTAAGATTTAATTTTAATTTTAAATTTAGATCCCAAATCTCAAATTCAGGTTTACATCCCTAAAAATCCAAACCATGGACCTGGTCACATAATTCATCTGGTCTTCCCACCCAGAAGAACTCTGGAGTGTGGAGAGGTGATTGCTCACAGGGACATGAAAACACTGCCTGCTGACAGACCTGCTCTGGGATCCCAGTTTCCACACAGCACTTCTCAGGGATCATGATGTTTCACCACAGCACCAGATTTCATCACCTGAGGGCTTCTTCTGAGATACATGGAAAAGACAGTCAGGCATTTAGCAGAGCCAAAAAAGTCTTTGAACATCATGGAGAGGAGTGTGCAGATTTAGACTTTTGGAGATAGACTGGGGGAAGTAACAAACAAGGCCAGGGAAAGAGAGCAAGGAAATAAAGAGACATCAAAAGTGAGCATGTAAATGTGGTATCTGTACCACTTAATTAGTGGCTTGTCTGCAGTTTCTTCTGTCTTCACACAGAGTCAGGATTAAAAACAGGAAGGAGATTAATTTTCTCATGTTCGGGCTCAGTTGTTTATTAAATCTTATCTAAAGTACAGAGAATTCTGCAGCACTTCTAACTACCTGCTAAAAGAGAGCAAAATGGAGATGAACCTAGCTAGTTACAAGGTCTCTTAAAGCTAAACAGTCCAATAGAGAATTAACACTTGTATTATTTATACTTTTGACACCCAATAGCCAAACTCCTGTGACCCACAGTGCAGCACTAACTGTCCAACCAGAAGCTACTACCTGAAATAATGAAGAAGGAAGAACACAGAAAGAAACACACCCAAAATCCTTCATCTTGTGCCATACCTAGTGCAAGTATTGCAGAGATTCCTTGCAGGCAGTCACAGGCAGGGAGCAGCAAGCAGAGCTTTGCCATCCCAAATGCAGCTCTCTTTGCAGGATGCTGCAGTCTGTCATCTTCTACCCATGATAAAAAACAGTTGATTCCAGAGCAGGAGGTGTACATGTCAATCCCTGTTAAGTGTCAGGCAGCAGCAACACAAGCCCTGGAAACTTTTGTGTCTTCAGCTCACCTCATGCTGCAGGTAGCCACCACCATAGGGTTGATGGCCATCCACAGCTTCAAAGGGCTTGGGCACCCATCCATCAGAGTGGCCAGACACCACCACAGGCCAGGAAAATCACAGGGAAGAAAAATACAGGTAGGATGGGAAAATAAATTATTTGAAGGAAGGTATGTGTTATAGAAGGCATTTTTGCTATTGTTTTCTTTTTTCTTTAAAGCAAATAATAAAAAAAGAATTATTTAGGGTGGCAATATTAAAATTGGAGAAAAGAGGAGATACTCTCATATGAAAAATAAAGCATGTATTAAAAATATAATAAAACCATAATAAAGGTGCACAAATTCTGTAACATTTTTCAAGTTATAGTGACACTAATAAACACAGTGCTAAGAACTTGAATAAAATAGAATTATCTTGGTTTTTTAACCACTTACTTGTCAATCTCATCTGTTTTAAAGTCTCAGTTTTGGTAATATCTCACTCATGCCAATTAAATCAACAGGACTAAGGACTGGACTTTTTCTTCAGAATACTGCTTTTTTCACATTACCACTTTGCATGGCATTTGAGACATTTAAAAATAAATATTGACTGTGCAAATTATTAAATGACTACAAATGATGTATATTGATAAAAATTATAAAATCAAAATAAAAAGTCCAAAACTGTTGCTGTACCCTTAAGTAACTATTTTGTTAAACGTAAGGAAAAAACTACAATTTTATAGTTAAAAATAAACAGCAGTTTTCAAACTAGCTGTGATCTGAAGACAGCCATAAAATGTTGTTAAAGCCTTTAGACTCCATGCTTCTTTACTCCACAGGGGAGAGAATGCTGGCTGGGCAGGAGAGAATCCCAGGACATCTGATAGCCAGCAAGAGACAGAGAGAAAGAGGCAGCACAGGGTGGCTCTTATCTAGAAAAAGAAATAGCAGCTGACACAGCTGTGAGCAGGCTTATACTATTTTATTTCCAATGTGCAACTGACATGCTTAGCAAACATTTCTTGAGATTTGAGGGCTCTATCTGCCAAGCATTGCAAGTAGGATGAGCATGGGTACCCACTGCCTCCCCCTGCACCTCAAAGTTATTAGAAGAATGAAGATGTAGGCACTGATTTAATGCCACTGGAACCTGTTCAACCCCCTGGATTGAATTGTACCTGGTCACAATGAGACCTGTACATTTTTGCTCAGGGACAGCCATTAAACTTCATTAGCTTGCAGTCCCTACTAGCCTGCACTCAAGTCAGAGCTGTGACCTGTCCCCAGAGACACCCAAACCCTGGTGCAGGCAGGCTGCAGGTACTGCAGACAGCTTGGTCTGAGCTCCTGGCTGGGCCATGGCTGCAGCACCAGCGACCCACACCAGGAGGGGACAATCCAGATTGAACCCATCACTGGGATTTGCCCTCTAAAATTGTTTATAGAAAACATCTGGGAGTACTGCAGTTGTGTGAACACTCTTACCTCATGCCTTACCATCCTATTTACTATGTTTTGCATGACTGCTGCCTGAACTGCAAAAGTAGAAATTCCTCCCAGAGGGAGACTATGCCATGCCTGGGGCTGGCATGGCAGAGAAAGGCCAGGAGGCCCTCACTGCTCCCCACAGAAGCCCATCATCCATCACTTGTCTGTGCCCCTGCCTCTCATGACAGGTTTTAATGTATGAAACCCATGAGAGAGCAGCACACCCTCCTGCAGAGGAGGCCAGCTTTGGAGTTTAGATGTGTCTGACAGCCACAAGCACAGCTGAAGAGCAAAGAAAAAGAAGGACCATAGTTAATCTCTTGCACATAGCTCTACCTCTAACTTTTTCAGAAAGCAGCCACTGAAATACTTGGCTGGTGGGAAAAAGGACAAGGAGAATGTTTTTACTTTTACCAAGTGTAAGCTTTTTTCTATTTTTCATCCAGCTACAAATTATTGCTTGGTTTTCTGTTTTTGCAGTAGTGACCAGATACACATCAGAAAGCCTGCAATGCAAACAGGGCATTTTAGGCCATGTAGATACCTGCCTTCACCATGACTTCCAGTAGAACTTTGTCTTAAATCTGGCTACTGCTCTATGTGTCCTCATCTTCCCTTCTCTTCTCACAGACTGCTATCAAATTTTCCATTGCTCAGCCTTTCCCACTGCAGGTTTTCATGCCCTCCTTTCCACAGTCATTTCCCCAGCCCTTAGCTTTTCTGCTCTTCTCCCTTTCCTTATAATTACAGATATATTCTGCACATCTTTTTGAGCTATGAGATTTCCCTCTTCTCCCAATATTCTTGTTCAGAGCCCCCTTTCACTGCTTCCTCATCAATTTTCTCCCTATTACCCAGTTTGCATGCCCTCATCTCACACTGCACTGTTGCCCTACTGCACAGCACCCCATTTCAATTGAAAATGGGCACATCCTTGCACTACTCAAACCTACATGCACAGTTTTTTTTTAAAACATTTCAAAGAACCCATAATGGCATCTTTACCATAAACACCTGCAAACAGCACACCCTCCCCTTCTCCTTGCTGAAATCACGTGCTTTACTCTTCATCTGGCCTCTTTACTGTTTCCTTTATATCCTCCCTGATGATTTAATATTCTGCTTTGATTCCTGTTCTCACATAGTTTGGGTTCTGCCTCTTCTGAAAGAAAAGGATTATTGGGAAAAAATGTGATCTTGGAACCCATATTTCACATTTTACTGCATTACTTCCCTGGATTATACATTTCATTGAACCCCCAGTTGTTACCCTAGCCTGCAACCATTATTTCCAGCTTTGTCCTGGATCTCTTCCAAGTTGCTTTTTATTTTCACAAGTCTTCACAAACCACTTGGAGTTTCCAGTCTCATCTTGTCTTTATTCCAGGCCCTGAGCAGCTCTTGTTCTTTCTGCTGCTCTTGCACAGTCACTTATGGCTCCTCTACCTTGTGCTGCCTCCCCCTACCCAGCTGCCCACCACACAGTGTTTCATGGTGTTATCCTCTCCCAGTGATCTCCTCCCTCTTCTCATTGACTCTAGTGATGATATTAGACAGTATTCAGGGCACCCTCTCCAGCTCTCTGGGTGATCTAAGACACACATTTCAGATTTCACATGTATGTCCGGGGCATAATATTTCAATCTGGGCTCCTGTTCTCCAGTCTAGGATCTGACTGTCTCTGAAGCTCTCTGTTTATCTCTAACTATTGACAAGCAGAGGAGTAGTTAGGGGAAATTAATGTCATACAAAGCAGGCAGCAATCACAGGTAGAAAATTCTCTGTGCTCTGTCTGGGCTTCTTCAGCCTCATGATGCTGATTGGAGTTTTTAAGTCTTGCTGGGACAGCAATGGGCACTTCCTGTGATTGAATAACAGCTTCTGACACAAGCAGGGAGAAAACCTGGGGTGAAGAGTTATGGACATTATTGCACCTTGTCACTTCAGATGAGAAAAGAATAGTGGCAATCTGAAGCACTGTTGGGAAAGCAGGATACACACAGTGAAAATGAGTGTATTTTCCTGTAGTCATGATCCAGCAGCAGAATGGGAGAGAATGAGTTGATGTGGGAAGCAGCAGCATCCCCTGGTCCATATGATATGCTATGGCAGTTTATTGGTGACAGGGAGGGAGCAGTTTATGGCAGAGAGCCATATGAGCCCTGCTCACTGGGAGTGCTTCTCTGCTGTGCCCAAAGGCAGGAGCTGGTATTTGTCTGTGGCACCTCTGCCTGACAGGCACCAGGGTGCTCCTCAGGCCTGGCTCACAGCACAGCTGACAAAGTGGAGACTAATACTCTCCTTTGTGTTACGAAGTGCATCCTTTCACTGGTGGGATTTTGGCAAGAGTCCTCTGCAAAGGCCAAAATGGCTATGGAGAGACAAAGCAGCAGCCCTACAGGGGAGATGTTTAAACATAAGCAAAAAAATGTCATGACAGCTCTGCTTCTTTTTTGACTCAAATACAGACAATCTGATCTGCAGGATGGACAGTTCTTTAAAAAGAGAAAAGAGGCAAACATTTTCCAGAAAATTCTGTATGATATCTCTTTCCCCTCTTCTGGGAGAGAAGAAACACCCAGGGAAAATAAAGACTATTCTACTTAAGTACATTGGAAGCACATCTTCCAAGAAGCTAGTAGGTAGTGGGCACTATCTGGAGTTTAGATAATAGCTATTAACATTCCAGATAAAAGGTCTAGAAGGAAGAAAAATCTGTAGTCCAATATTCAGTTTCTTGACTGGGTAACATTGATTCCTTCTATTAAGCACACACTCTTCAATGACTTCATTTTCCCTGCCTATTTTAGTGTGCAGAATGCCTGGCACACTCTGATTTTGTAACTTTTCCACGATATTTTTTACTTGATTGTGGCCTTGTGGAATCCTCCCAGGGCCATCTTGGATCAGCCTTGGAATCATCTTTGATGTTCTTTGCTCCCAGAATCAAAGCTGCTCAAGCTTCCAACACTTCTGTGCAAACCCATGTTCAAAACGAGCCTTCTTTCCACACAGCCAGAAATTCCTATGGAGTTTCCATTTGCCTTTGTCTGGGCAGAGAGGACCAAGCACAGATTTCCAGGGGCAGCTGAAAAAGCTGTGTCCTGACTGACTCTTGAGCTTGCACAGCATCTCCTTACCACAGGAGGTGGCCACAACTGCACAGAGGCTGTTCTAGCAGACACATTTTTTTGCACTGGAGTCTGTGGTGATTCAGCCACTTGCTTTCATAAATGAGCTTAGTGAATTAGTTAACTGTATTTTAAATGAAGCCTGCCAAGTGGATCCACCAGCTTCAGTAACTCTTACTAATAATAGTACTTTTCCTTTATTCCCCAAGCTTATTATTAGTAAAAAATGACAAAATTTGCTGAAAGTATTGTGCTTGAAGTCCACAGATACCATGTAGGAAGTTTCAGCCTGGAGGAAAATTGTCCAAAGCTACTAGCACATGAAAACCTGGTTTTATGATGGAACCAGAATCTTAAGCAACATAACTAAGGCACTGGTACTGTTATGCAGTCTGGAGACAACAGTTCCTGCCAAGTGCAGTGGTTTAGTTGTACATTGCTCAGCCATGGATAATTCCATCTTGGCTCAAATCCAGGAGACCCATGATCAGTCCCCTAAGCCCTGTAGCATCCTTGGGCAGATAGACTAAAGAGAAGGGAGGGAAAAGAACATTTACTTCTGTCATACCGTGGCCTCATCATCACTGTGGGAGTGATTCTCCAAGATGAAGACACTTCTAGAGAGTGTTCAGGGAAGCCCATGGGAGGAGCAGAGCCTCATTTGACACAGGAAACAGCAGCCACAATTTCCTAATTTGGTTTGAGTTACTGCTGTGACGCTTGAGCAGCTCCATTCCCTGAGGTGCAGGTGATATTTGTGTGGATGCAGATTTTAACCTTTTTAATCTTTACTTTGTTTCCATTTTCAAAAGGCCACAAGATTATTTGCATGATTAGTCAATTTGAGTAGAACAAAGAACAGGCACACACCAAAAGAAAGGAAAAACAAGGAGTTATCCTAGGGCCATTTCTGCCATCCTGTAACATGGTGTGATAGCAGAACACAGAGAAGGGAGGTGCAGGGAAACTTTTCTTTCTGATAAGTACATTCTGCAACACTGAATTTTCCTTTACAAAGGAAAGGAAAACACTAGTAAAGATATATTCTTTTTTTCCTCTCTGCCTCCTTGGTGAGAATTTCACACTGCTGTGTGGCTGCTTTCTGACACCAGGCTGAACAGAACCATGATTGCATCAGCACTGTTACAATGGCAGGTTTGCAAAATTTCCTCTAAGGCTTCAGACTTTATGCATGTCTCCCTTTATGATAGAGTTCCTTGCAGGGTGTGTGTTGAAATTCCTCTGCAAGATCTCTCAGGCTTTTTGACAGCATTTTACTTTTTTTCAGTCTTTTTCTTGAGTAAGATCTCTCTCCCCACTATTAGTAGGTAACCCAAGCATTTGGAAAACAGTCCAAGGACTATTAGTGTTTCCACTGATCTTTAAAACTTGGAAATAATACTGCCTTTCATGACCCAAGCATTTAAGGGACTACAGCTACAACCCTGCTCTGCCTTTTTTGGTCACCCTTGAGATGTTGCAGCTGAGATCTGTCACTCAGACTTGCTGTAGTGACCAGAATGGCCACAGGAGAGAGGTGACCACCACCAACCAGGAGATGTGAGATCATTGCCACAACTCCTCAGTGCCAATAAGTAAATATCACTGCACTAGACCCAAATGCAGAGGACAACAACATCACTCATACAGGAAATTTAAGATTCAGTGCCATTTATTCATATGCTCATAACTCTTTCAAAACTTGTTTCTTTTCAAAGATCAGCAGTTTTCAACTCTAAATTGACAAGCAGCTAAAAACTAATACACCTTAAAAGAAAAAGATGCTTGAATCTGAGACACCCAGGACAGTGGTGAATTTCTTGAACAGCAAATCATTAGGCTTGTCCAAATGAAGGTATTTTAAGAAAATTTTACTGGAGCTGTGTTGTTTTTTTTTTTTTTTCTTTACCAATCAAGTAACACTCACTGAAGTTTTACAAATGAAAATATGAAACCACTGGCTGTCAAAACAAGAGATTAGGAATGCAGAGCCCTAAATCAGTTCTATTTGGTTGATAAGTGGAACAGCAGGATTTTTACTCTTCTGGGTTTTTTTACACAACTCATATCTGTGCACAGTAATTTAAATGCAGAGCTAATGCTACCTCTGCCAGGATGTGGAGTGACAAAGATGGATAACAGAATGATGGAGTGTTGATTCACTGGAAATTTTTACAATCCTGAACACGCAGCAAAATGGTCCTATTGAGTAATGGCACCAAACATCCCCCAATCCATATTCATTTAACTGTAAAGTTGACAGTTCTGTTTGCATGCACTGCAGTGCAAAGCCAGAATATACACTAGAAGCCAAAAAATGCTGGTCTTTTGCATGAAGCACAATGGAAAAAGGAAGTTTAAGATTCCTGTTGTTCTTTTATCTCTTGTTTGCAAAGGTGAATTAGTTTGAGCATTGGCTCAAAAATATTGGACCCACAGATGCTGTTTATTTTAGCTTTCTATTAACAGTTATAAACTTGACAAAACACATCCCATGCAATAGCTGCACATTCTTAACATTGAAAAGTAACAATAGCCAAAGGGTTTTTTTTCTTTACTGTCTCTTACTGAACTCAAAATGTCAAGTTAGAAACAGGACTGGTAGCAAATAACAGTCATTGTCGCATACAGTGAAGTGTATGTGACACACAGCACAGAAATGATGCTTCCACTCAGTAATCCTGCATGTATATCCAACAACCAGTGCTACTTCAGCCCATCTCAATGGGGACACACAAGCTTCAGCTGAATGTATGGTGACAGTCCCTGCAATTTAATTTCTGTGGCTGTGGATCAGATTTCTGATGAGTATTAAGATTCTCTCAATAACACGGACTATAGAAACAGCTTTATTTAGTCAGAAAAAGAGAAAGTCAGAAAAAGCCCACCAGGTTTGTGTCTTCTGTCCAAGAAGTGAGTAAAAGCAAATGACTGGAATATGAATACTGAAAAAGAGAAACATGTAAGGTGTTAACTCAGCCATGATCAGCCTCCAGCTGGTTGAATCTCCAGGAGTTCCAGATCAATTGCATCTGGTGTATCTGTTCTGTGATCTTGTCTCACTTTGAGTATAAATTCCTTTTATTTCTTCTACTACTTGATTAAAAGAGAACCAACTAATGGGAATGTCTGTTCCTATCTCTTGCTAGCTTCATTAGATGCCTTCTTATTCCTTACAGGGACAGAAAACAACCACTCCACCCCTAACCATCCATCCTCCACCAATCTCTTGCATTTTAACAGTCCTCTGTCATAATTACCCCTCAACAGTCTGTGTCCCAGACAGCTTGAGAAGTCCTGGCTCACTCACCTTCTCTTCACATTAAAACTGTGTAGATCACTCTTCTCTTGACCCCTTCCAGTTCCTACTGCCCCTCTCCTGAGCCAGAGGGATCAGACATATGTGAATCATGGGCTTATGCCAACGGCACAGTGCTGCTCTCCCTTCCTTGCCTCCTCTCTAACCTCACTGGGATTTAGGATGTTTTGAAGTCCTCCATGCTGTGATTCTCCCCCAGCTGTTCTCCCCTTATCACAGCACACAGCTCACTGTACATTTCTGTCTGAAGCTTCAGAGCTTGGTTCTCCAGCACAAGTGCTGTCAGCCCTTTAGTAATGTGGCTGGGACAAGGACTCAGTCTGGCTGTCTCTCAGGGCAGCACACTTTGAGGCTCAGGTCATGCTACTCTGGAAATAGTATTTCCACACCTCAGTAACCTAATAGTTCACAGGACAAATGGAGCCCATGAGCATCCAGTTCACCGCTTCACAAAGCCATTACTTCATCCCCTGATCAGAATGCACCATGATAAAAGGATTTTACAGCTGTTTTCTGGAAACATGTCAGGGTGTTCGTGTTCAAAGCTTCATAGAGCAGTTCAGTCCCACTGCTCAGGGCTGCCTTAAGCAGTTTTTCCTGTTCAGGGCCACAGAGAAATTAGGTATCTCTCTCTGGCAATGCAGAGCTACCTCTGTCCTTTACTGCAGGGTTTGGCAGTCTGAGCTGCTCAGTCCTCTCATCCAGAAACTGGGTGCCCAAATCTCCACCTGGTCCCTGGGAAGCAAAGGGGCTCCCTCCACCAAGACCATTGTGTTTGCCAGTCACAGTGGGAGCTGGATCTAGCTGATCCCTGAGCTCTTGTAAGCAGCAGTGCCTGGTTGTCACCCTGCCATAAACAGCCTGTAAAGCATTTTAAATAAAAAATGAATGATTGTGTTAGTGCTCTGCGTGAGCAATTCTGTGGACTCAGCACTCCAATAAATCACCAGCGTACAGGGTGAGTGCAACGCTCAGGAGCTGGAGGGAGGTTTGCAGGTTGCAGAGAGACTGAGCACAAAATCCCTTTCTGGGAATGATGGGGGAGGTGGTAAGAGTAAGGGAAAAAACAGGAAGAATAATTACAGGTCCTGCATCTCTTTGATAAAGGAGGAGATTTTTAATATTTCAACCGTACTTGTGTAAATTAAAAACCGATTGGTAGAGGCGAATTGGAGCAGGTTTGTAACTCACCAGTCAATGCAGTCATCATAGCATGAAATCATACTACAAGGCCAAAAATATGTTTTGCTAACCATCCATTAAATCTTAATCTCGAGTTTTGCAAGCCATTAAAATTGCAGAGAAACTTTCCATTTCAGTCAAGTAAATCAGGAGCAGTGCAACTTCTGTGCTTGCAGAAACAACCCTTGGCAAGGCAATCAGCTCAGAAACGAGCATAAGCTTCTCCTCACTTTTCAAGTCCCATATTTGAAATTTTATTTTTAAATTAATGTAACTCTCACAGAAAGTGTTGAGCTGGAAGAGCCTGGAACAAAGCTCAGAAGTAATTAAATGCTGGCTTCAGCTTTGCAGGATCTATTTATCGACGCCTCTCAACATGCCTTTGATCTGACTTGAAGTAACAATGCCTCAGACAGAATAACTCAATTTTCCAGCTTTTCTAAATGTTGCTCTCTCTTCTAAGATTACTGGTGCTACCTTAGTGCAGATGGACCAGACAGCTGGTAAAAAAGGTAATGTTGGTTCTCACTAGCTCTTGAGCCAAGGTTAAGCATTCTGGTCTTTGGATAAAAATTCAGCCACTGAGCTACCAAGTAACCTCTCTGCCTTTGCTTTAGTGGAGAATCAGCAGAACTGGGCACCACCAATTGTAGTGTACTTAAAAGTGTTGCTGGATGAATTGGTCTTGGAGAACAAGATTATTTCTTCTTAAAAGGTCCCTCATACCTACATTGGGATGTGAATGAATAACTGGATTTTTCCAAGTTGTGAACATCCACCAGCTTCTGCAGAGCTGAGGGGGGTCTAACCTTTTAGACACCCACTTTCTGAAAGCTTTTTCCGAGGATCTGTTTCACTCCCACCTCCATCACCTTCTGTTAGCAAAGTGTGAGAACCTGACATGCAGATGACAATGGAGCTGAACTATGGCTGCAGTCATTCCTTTAATTCACTGACATTTCTGGGACAGTGAAACTAAAAATGTCTGAACATTCAGAATAAGAACTTTTGGTTTGTACACTAATAGTTCCCCTTGTTCTGCTTATGCAATTGTCATTTATTCTGATTCCCAACACAGCAGTTTGGAGTGTCAAGTGAATACCAGAACTAGTAAGACTCACAAACACTGCCCTTTTCCCTGCTCTTAAAATAAAAAGAAACATATTCACTGGCTGCAGCCCCCCAGTGCTTGACTCCCCTAACCATGCACTCATTCCTGTGGATGCTGTGCTGACAAGACCATCATGTTTTTGCTGTGAGCCTGTCACAGCAGAGAGAGGAGCTGTAAACAGGATGCCTGAGCAGGTCCCCTCTCCCCCTTGATGCTTGCAGCCCTCACAGATCTTGCTGTAGTGATTCATCTGTGTCCACTCATGCACATGGAGATAAGCCAATCTCTCTCAGGTCCAGGCTCTGTGATCCTGCAAAGTTAACTGGAGAAAATAAATCCCCAACCCCAAACCACAGCTGTGAACTGCTCTCCCAAAATTCACTTGTATAGCCTGGTATATAAATGCAAAAAAGTTTAAAGATGTCCATGCAAAATGGAAATACTTTAGGAAATGCTTCTAGAATTTTAGAAGAACAGGTAAAAAAGAATCCAAATAAGTTATTTATGCTATATTTTAATTTTATTTAAGTTACAAGCACAGTGAAATAGGTGGGAAAGTTTGAATGAGAGATATTGTTTTGTTCGGATGAGGCAGGGATTTTAACATTTACCTTTTCAGGCACAGAAATTATGTAGCCACAGGTTTTATGCAGAAATTTTTCTAGTGATGCTAAATAGGGAGGCCATTTGTCCTTTTATATTTTCTTTATGCCAGAGTCCACTTTTTACTGATGCTTTCCCACTTAAAGGCTTGAACTTTTGACTTTGCAAAGCCTTTTGGCTCCTCACAGTGCTTGCAATTTTTAATGATAACATTATCTTCTTTACCCTGGACCAGTACATTTTATTCAGAGCCTATCCTCACCCTACACACAAATTCTCTCCCTCTTTAACTGAAATAAATGTCCTACCACATGGTCCCAATGTTCTCAGAGCACGTCCAGTCCACAGCTGTAACATAACCAACCACCTGGTTGATATCCCCAACCAAGCCAACATTCCAATGCTAGCACATGCACCAGCTTTATCACCAATAGTCACAACATTTTACCCTTCATCCCACAATCAGGGGACAGATGTGAAGCCAAACTCAAGAAAGTGGAGCAAAACCTCTCATACTGCATATCCTACACTGCAGCTTTAATTTGCAAAACATAGTTTAAAATAAAACTCTGTCCCAACCACTTGAACAGGAGCAATGCAAAAACTAAAAATATTCCCAGATGTGCTTCAAGCCTAGAGTAAAACAGAGCCAGGTTGACACATGGGGTGCTCCTGGATGCACCTTTTAGTTCATCCTCATTACTACTTTCAGTAATTGAGCACGTCTCTGCTTCCACTGACAAATTGTCTCAGATTTATTAGCAACTTTGGGTCTTTTTCAAAAGGGGTCAGAAATGCTTAGCTCCACAGGTAAGGAAAAGAAAATGTTGATTATATGAAATTCTAAATGTGGTATGCCTGTCATGTCAGAAGCACTCATAAATACAACTGACTTCAAACTGAGGAATTTATTCTCTATGACTTTGAGTGCCAAGGCACATTTGCCTGTGCATGACCACAAACTCAGAAGCTTTATAAAAGCAAGTCCCTATCCAGGAGGTTGGGGTGGGTAATTAGAGGCATAGGATGACTGCAGCAGAGGAAGTAGGATATGGGATCTGGGTTAGGAATCTAGAGGGATGAAGTGTTGGAGGGGGTAGCTTGCAGACAGCCTCCAGGGAGTACACAAGAGAATAAGAAGGGGGGTGTGTATATTTAGAGAGTGACCTGGAAAACATAATTCATCATTTCTGTTGTGCCTAGAGTGAACTGAACCAATGTAAATGTTTGCCCTCTCTTCCTTACTGCATATCAAGGGAATGTCTGGCTTATAGGGATTTGTTTTCAGATCTGTATAAATGCACAATTCTCCAAAGCTCCAAATTTAGTACTCACTTGTGCAAATCCCCTAACAGCCTTGAGACATGAGTTCTGTAACTGAGTTATGTGAAATTTCACACCCATTGCCCTTTTTGCCAAAGCAGTACTAGCTCAAACCCTCTAACTGGGTTCTAGCACCCTGCCTTTGACAAAGAGTGTCAAAGATGTGCTCTGCTCCAGAGAACAGCTGCATCCTGCACCAAAGACTGCTCCAGGAGTTCCCCAGCTGGCACTGACTGATCAGTGATATTTGAGAAATGTGCTTCTCATGTTAAAAACACCTAGCACTTTATTTGACAATTATTAAAAATGTAAAATAATGAGTTTATTCTACAGTGGGAAAAAATGGTAGACATTTAAGTGGAATATTAGAAACAATTACTAAAATAAAACAAGAACATTGTGAAAAAGACATGAGGAAATAAAAGAACCCTGTAGGGTATACCATTAAAAACTGTCCACTTCAAGCTTTATCTCTCATCTTTCCCTTGTCAAAGGTACCTGCTCTTTTTCAAGAGTAAAGGAAAGCAGGCTCCAGGTGCAGACCCAAAGACTCTAATTCCCTTTCCTCTCCCTCCCCAGATTGGAATATCCTGTACTAGTCATCTATTTCTTATGAGTCCCTACCTTCTTAGATCCTCTGACCCAGTAGAGCATCATTATATACTGCAGAGAGAGCAGGTTCCCATCCTGTGAAAATTAACCTTTCATTTGGTTTTCCTACTTGGCATTCATTTGCCTTTTTTTTGGCTCCTGCAGCTTTTGAAAAACATAGTGTAAAACCTCCAAAATCATGAAAAAATGAAAAACAAGCAATTCATCCCCATTTTTTCAGGCTCAAAATATTATTGCCAAAATAATAGTGTCTGGTGCATACATACATGCAAAGTGATGATTTTTTCCAATATGAAAACTTTTTATTAATTCACTAGGTTAAAAGTCATAGAAAATCAGAAGTTATGATCAAGGTCTGCATTGCAAGTTTAATACACAGGTAGTTATTTTGAAGATAATGCAATCTGTGATAAAAAATTGAGTGAGTTTATAAGGAGTAAATCACACCAGAAATCTGACTGTTGTGCTTGATGAAATTATGAAAATAAATGGGAAATAGGAGTAAGGTTGATGGGTTATTTTGATTTTGCAAAGCATGTGAAAAAGTGGTATGAAATCTACAAAACGATTGCATCAGGGTTGGCTAGAAGATGAACAAATGGTTTTGAAGAGATTAAAAAACTGTAACAAGGGATAGCAAATAATTTTCATGATAAAATATCACTAGCTGTATGATGAGATACAGAAAAAATATTGTACATTTTGACAATATTTCAAGGCAGCATTATCCCTTTAAAAACCTAGATTTTGATCCTCTTTATGGAGCAAAAGCAAAGAAAATCCCAGGAGACACCTTTGAATCTATGGGCATAATAATCATATTTCAAATCCAATAGAATAAGACCTGTCTTTGAGAAAGAAAATGCAGGAGTTAAAAGCAAATCAGAAGTCAGTTTATTTTCCTACTCACTCAGACACCTCTTTAAATATTACCAATGCCTTGTAAACAATTTTTGCTGATGATCCAGAAAACACATTCCATGTATAGGCAGTGCTGAGATGGAGAGGTTCAGCAAAACCATGCAGCTCTAAAACAATAATATAATGAGAAACAGAAAGAGCATAAATATTAAGTAAATGAAATATATCCTAGAAAAGAAAAAAAATAGGTTGCTGTAAAGTAAGTAAGATTAAAAAATTATAAACCCTACAGAGGGCTAAAATAGCAGTGAGGTAAAGCAGGGAGGGACTGGTGCAAGCTGGGGCTGTGCACAGGGCTGGGGCTCTGCACACCATCTGTACAGGTCTGAAACTCAGTGCTTGAATTGTATTTGCAAGCACAATGAAGCCCTGGAAAAAGCAACAGAGGCAAAACCTTTTTAAAGATTCTATGAAAACCACATAAAAAGAGTCAAAATCTGAGGTGGTGTCCACCTGATATGAGTTTCTGCTATCAATCAGTCTAAAACCCAGTTATGTATTCAAGGAATAAGCTCCCCTTTCCCATTTTTAAAATATTTTTATGCCCTGCCTATAAATACTTCCCCTGTATCACCTGAAGGGTGTTTTAATGCTTTTACTTGCATTTCTTGCATTTTATGAGGGTATTCAGAAAAGCAAAACAGTAAACTGGATGAGAAAAAGTTGACTGAATCTTCCTAAAACTCAAGACAGGCTTCAAATGAGAAGAGGACAAGGTTTTCAGTCTATTTTTGTTTCAGTTGGAAACAGCTGCTCTCTCTTAATTGTGATTCTGATGAAAACAGACAAGCATGACCTGTTGAACACTATTGGCCCTATAATACTTTCCAGGTTCTGCAATTATTAATATGTCAAACAATGGGATGTTTGTGCATGAAGAGGAGATGCAAAAAATATTTCCCTACAGTAAGTGACTGCCTACAGGCTGATCTGATTTACTGAACTGAGAGAATGGCATTCTTGTAAACTTGTTCACAGTTAGAATAACTCCTATCCAGATAATCAAAAAAATGTCCTGCTCAAGACAAAGAATGCCCCCTAGGCACAGATATAAAAATAATGGATATTATCTACTAGCAAGCTGTCTTGGAGTTTGGAGTTAAGTGAGGGCCATCCCATCACTAGGAAGGAGTATGGTGTTTTCAGAGAGGCAACTGGGTGTTTTGCATTCCTAACTGCATGGATGTGAGAAGACTGGAGACTTTCAGAGGGAGAAGGAGGAGAAGACCAAAGAAGCACAAGACTCTAAAATATTACATATCTCAGTGTTAAAAGGACAATGTGTGTTGTAAATGCTTATCAGATTTTCTTGAAGAGAGCTAGGTGAGCCACACAGTAACTTTAAGGTCTCAGGTTTCCATTAGAAATGGCAACATAAATTCTGGGTGTAGCAGAGTTGTTTTTCAAGTAAATGAAAATGTTGATATATATTTGGAAAATTTTCAAAATAAGACGATTAATGAAAATAATCACTACAAAATAGATTTGGAAAGTAAAGACATATTTTTGTACCAAATGCAATGTGCCATTTTCCAGTTCTTGATGCCCTCTGACATAGTGCAGCCTAAATCTATGTTGTCACCTCTGACCCAGGTATGTTCATCTAAATTTCCTTTTGGGAATGATTATTGGACCATGCAATGTTATACTATATGTAGCATGTAAGAGAAACATATAATGTAAGAATCATCTGTATCAAGATACTTTTCTGATTTTTTAGATAGAACAAATATAATTATTGCAAATAAAGTTAATTAATTCCTCAGTGTCAAATGGCATATTTCTCCCCACAGGTCTTCATCATCATAAATCTCTTTTAAGCCAAACTGCTCCTCAGTTTTTATACTAATAAATAGAAGTTCAGTAATTACATTCTCTATGGGATGATTCATATAAATCAAACATTTATGGATTCTGCTCTTAATGCCCATACATATAAAAAGACCTTGCATATTTTATAGAGATGTGGGGCTGTAAAAGGGTGCATGGATGTGATGGCAGAATTCACTGTAAGACAGAGAACAGAAGTGTAATATTTCAGAGATCCAAGGGACCCATTTGATAATCTTGGCTTATTTCTCAAACAGCTGTTGATAAGAAGTACTTAACTTCTTAATTAAAAATTTGCCATTGATTTGCCAGCTTCCTACTCAGCATGATTGAAAGGGCTACTGATAATTATTTGAATGTGAGCACAGCTGGCATGGTCATTCAGGAACACAGAAGGGTGCAATGCCACTGCTGCTGACAGTGAAAGAGGTGAATGATTCTGAACTCCTTGGCAAATTCCCCATCCCCTGTATCTGCCTGGACAACTCAGGAAACTATTTCAAATATGCAACAGCACTATCCTCTCTTCTGAAAAAATAAGCACAGCCTAAGATAATGTTGTTTTCTTCTTCAGTTTTAAAAAAAATACATATGGGCAAATCTTTTACTAGTTTATTGGCTATTGGAGCAAATGAGTGCTCTTCAAACTCATTCTCAGTGGTATGATTAGGAGAGGCCACTGGAAAAGAACTGATTGATGGATGAGTACTGGGGAGTAATCAACATATCACATGTTTTTCAAGTAAAATCACATCCTCATCCGTGAAAACTGCCATATGCTGAGGTGGCTTTTATTTAAAAAAAAAAAAAAAAAAAAGCCCTAACCAAATGAGAGAAGACTAAAAGTCCCAAACTGTCATTTTGGATGTTATCAAAGATGGACAGAAGGTTCCTTTGGGGATAAAGGGAAACAGCTAAGATGCACAGAAACTTCTGTTATTTGTGTCAATTTTGAGAGGCTCTGTTTCTTTGAAGACAGAGCAAGACAAAAAATATACATATAAAAAAAACCCACAAAACAACAAGAACAACAACTAAACAAAGAAGAAAAAAGAAACAAAACTGAAAAAAAGGAAAACCTCCCAGAAAAATCAACTATAAAGAGAAAATTG